>NC_143579.1:59191370-59860881 GCF_048544385.1 Mastigoproctus giganteus | reverse complement strand
TTTGCCGATGATAGCACATTGCATTCCACTTTCCATTTTGAGAAACCTTGTCCTGCTCAATCAGCTTCAACTTCTTGAAAATCTGCTACCAATTCCTTAAATGCTGATCTTCAGGTAATTCTCCAGTGGGGCAAAGACAACTTAGTTGATTTCAACCCTTCTAAAACTGAGTCTTGTCTTATATCTCGCAAAAAGGATTCTTCTGCTCCTATGCTTATCTTTAGTGACACTCCGATTTCCAGGCAAAATGATATATCTCTTTTGGGGATTACCCTGACTTCTAATCTCTCTTGGCACAAGCACATTACAAATATTGCTTCCTCTGCATCTAAAAAACTTGGTTTTCTCTGTCGCTCTCAGCATTACTTTTCTTCCAAACAGCTGCTCACTCTGTATAAATCGCAAATCTGCCCAGCCATGGAATATTGTTCCCACATCCGAGGTGGTGCACCCAAAACCTCTCTCAGGCTTGTTGATTCCATTTAGAAGAGGGCAGTTAGGTTAATTATTGATTCATCTCTAACAGAGTCTCTCCACTTGCTGTCTCATAGATGTACTGTTTCTGCTGCATGTCTCTTCTACAGATTCGTCCATGGGCACTGTTCTTCTGAATTGGCTTCTATAATTCCCGCTCTCTCTTTTAAAACGGTCCGAACATGTGCTGCCACCAGCCAACATCCATTTACTGTCCAACTTCAAACTCACAGAACCAACTTTTCATCTTCCTCGTTTATTCATTCAACTGCCATTTTCTGGAACAAACTTCCTTCATACCTATTTCCTGAAAATTACAGTCTACAGAAGTTCAAGTCCAATGTCAACAAATATCTTCTTTCATCTTCTCAATCTCCAACCCAAGCATGATACTAAGTACTATAGGTTCTAATACCTCTCGTGTTTGTGGTTTAGATAAAAAAAAAAACAGAGATCTAGTGAGTTGGTTATAGTGCTAATAATGTGTAGAAGGTGAAAAGCTACCAGAAAAATTTTTCTTGGGAGCTAAATTGGAAATTCTAAACAGAGTGGATTTGGGATAGCATTAGATACATACTACTGGTAGCCCTCGATTTACACTGGGGTTAGGTTAATGGGGGGACAGTTGCAAATGGAACCCTTTATATAATGGAGTTAATGGGAAATCACAGTGTTAGGTTCTGGACACCAAAAAGTTTACCTACCCTTTTCAATATTGAAGCATTTAAAGTTCAGAAATAAACTTTTTTTAATTAAAAAAGTGTTTTATTTTTAACCTACATAAATACAGTTACATATAAAAAATAAATTACAAAACATTTTGACAGTGGTGTAATGCTGAATTTTTAGTTTGTTTTTGAAAGTCCTGGTTGAGAATCTTCTGTTGAAGGTGCTGGTTGAGGAGGTTGCCTTTTTTGAAGAAAGCAGCAAGTGTTGATTGCCTGGATTTGTTCCTCCTTTCTTTAAGAATTTCAAAATAATGGGTCAGAATTGATAGACACCCCTTTTAACTGTGGCACTCTCCCAGTCATGATCAATGTCACAGAGCTCATTAATGAGGGACTCTACACTTATTAGAATCGGTTGTAGATCACTGGTCTTCATAATTTTTAGAGGAGGGTCTTCTTTCTCTTCCTCTTGTTGTTTGCTAAGTTCTGTAGCTTCATGGTGTTTATTTGAAAGAGTCTGTGCATGACTTTTCAAGAGCTCAGTTACATCTTCAGCTGTAACTTCTAACTCTGCCTCTTGTGCCAGCCTGCTTGTATTTGCTACAACGTTCTGTTGTGGGCGAATTCTCAGAAGTCATTCATGAAATCTGGGAGAAGTTTATGTCACAATCCATTTAGACAATTGACAATCACTTCTGCCAGGCTGTGTTAATGTGATTGATGCCCTTTAAGACATTAAATTTAAGACATTATGACCGCCAATATTCTCTGATGGTAATGTTGGACTCGTGTAAAGCTTTTACCATTTCTGTAAATGTTTGCCATAGGTGATAAGCTTTAAAGGTAGCTTTTACCCCCTGGTCCATCGGTTGCAAAACTGATGTTGTATTACCTGTGATTGGCTCAGATTGTCCTTGATCACGTGAACAGTGCATGGTGCATAGTACAGTACAATGCCGATAAATTTTGTTTAACCATTTAAACTTTCAATTTATAAAAAAAATTTCAAAAATAAATATTCATGGTCTTGTGGTTAGTGACCAGCACTATTGCGAATTGGCACAAATCGGACCAGCACAAAATGAGGGCTACCTTTATATTTAATGGTTTTTAAGATCTTAAAATCAGCAGTATCACAAGCTGTTATTTTAAATAATGTAAATAAACTGTATATATATATATATATATATATATATATATATATATATATAAGGTTGTGTAATTTTAAGGTAAGGTTGCATAAATTTTATGTAATTAAAATTTTATATTTAATGCTTTAAATATTTCTGTTGCATTTAATATTATTATTATTATATTAAGAAATGGCACCTTAAAATCAATCATAAACATGAGTTATGCCAATCAGTTAAAATTATTTACATTATAGTCTATGGATAAAGCACCCCTGCTTAACGTTGATTCACTTACCGTTCTATTTTAACAGTCCCCCTGTACTAATACTAATACTAATCATTGTCCCAGTTTAATACCACTAAGCAAGAGACACCTATAATAGGAAATGTCTTGCCAAGAACTACACTTTGCTTAGCACAATTTTCTTTTTAATTTTACTTGCATGTTTTATGAATATTATATTTTTGAATTGTATATAATTTTCTGTGTTTTATTTGATAGCCATATATAAACAATCACCTGAGGATTATTTTGAAATATCATTCCCAACAACCAGGGTAAGTAATGAAGTAAATGTTTTGTCCAAATTTTGAAAACAAGATTCTTTTTTAAAATTATTGAATGCTTATTTGATAACATGATGCTTTTATTTTTAATACAGGGACAGCTATAGAGTTGTTGGATTTGAAGTGGAAACACAGAGGTAATAAATGACATTTTAATATTTAATTCCCAAGTTTATTAATTATCACCAATATATTTACAGATCAGCATTATAGATGTCTTAAAAGTGAGGCACCTATAATTCTCAGAATTTTGGGTTAGCAGACTTAAGATGGCTAGATGATAAAACTGAAAGGGCTGTATGTATCCTCATGTTAAAAGAATTAATGGATAAATTTAAATAAAGCTGGCTATAATTTAAATAATTTTGATAAAGTTGGGCCCTGTCAGCTTTATCATCTGCTTGCTGTGATATCTTAGTCTTCTTTGAAATCAATATTCTGAGCTTATTTGTAATTTTTCTTCAAATTTAAAGTTATAGCAGTATTCACATTTTTTGTCCATCTTTTTAAATATGATTTCTATTGCCTTTTTCCTTTCTTTAAAGTATGTTTCACATCTTCAGGATATCAGTTATTGATTGGATAGATGACACATTGACATGGTGTTGTTCACTGTCTCATAATTTATTGTTTTTTATTTGAGGAAATAATATTCTATATGTCTACATACACACACACTGGCCTAAAAATGTGTACCTTTATTCAGTATCGAATTGAGCCACCTTTGCTTCAAATAACAGCAAGTTTGTGGTGCAGTATGGATTCTATAAGATGTTTTAGTGCATTTTGGTCTAATTGTAACCGTTCTTCCAGCAAAATATTGCATAGCTGCAACAAAGTTGAAGAGGATTTTTTTTTTTTTTTTTTGCCATATAGCTCTCTTCAGCTTATCCCATACATTCTCAATAGGATTGAGACCAGTTAATATGGGGGCCAGGGTAGATGGTGGAAACCTGTGTCACGTTTCCCAACCATAAAGTGAGCATCACCTTTGGCATAAAAATGCAACATTACTACGTTTTCATTACAATATTTCATTATTTTCATTGCAGTAATTGATGATACATGTCATTATCAGTAATTGCAAGGTGTAGTAGATCCGATAAAAATAAAAAAATTCAGGTACTCCCTGAATGACATTCGACCTTCCACTGGTATCAAAGGGCCCAGTCCTTGCCAACAAAATGTTCCCGATACTAGATGGTTGGGTTGTCTTAACAAGCAGGCAGAGTCCATCACTTCATGAGGTTCTCGCCACACTGTCTACCGACAAAACAAAACTGTTTCATGATTCGTCTGACCACATGACTTTCTTCCATTGTCTAATCACTACATTCTCAGCACCACTGCAAGCAGATTTTTCTGTTTTTCTCTGGAAAAAAAAAAAAAAAAAGTGGCTACAAGTTAAAATATGGCAGTTCTGACCTTAATTCAATTCAGGTGTTATTTGCTGCACACTGGACATCCTATTTTTCCATGCAGTCCTCCCTAGAGTACGACACATTCTCTCTGGAAGTATTGTTTTTCTGCCACATGTACACCTTTGAGATATGGAAGAACTGCTTGCTTTCCAGTCATTAAAAACCTCTGAGATGAATGCTTTTGACAAACCAGTTGTCTTTTGTTTCTTGAGTGATGATCCTGCTAAACATGCACTCATGATAAGACTTTTTTCAAACTCTGGTAGATCGCACGTTTCCTCCATTCTGGCTTCAGATTGCTGCAGTTGAACAGCCTATGCAGTCTTTATACTCAACGAGGCAGGCAACACTATCACACCATGTCACAGTTTTCTCTACATCTATTTGCATTTCTTTTGCCTGTGACTGTCTTAATACAAAGATTTGTGTTTTTTGGGCCAGTGTGTGTATTTATTAAATTGATTAAATTTCATCATCTGGATCTTAATTCCAAAGAATTACTTCGATTTGGATCGGAAATTCTCAGGGATTCAGAAAACCGAAAATGTGTAATTTTTACAGTAACATTTTACTAATAAAAATATATTTATTTACTAAAGTAATTTAGCATTAGCATTAGTTAAGGCATATGATGCAAGAAAGCAAGCTTATATAGCATCAGCCAAAAAGAAACAAAAAAAAAAAAAAATCTTCCCATTTCACCCATCTGGTCACTCCAAATGTTTGTCTAGTTCAGCCTTAAATTTATTTAAGCTATTAACTTCCACAACAACAGATGGAAGTCTGTTCCAATAGTCAACTACCCGCTGGCTAAAGGCAAACTTCTGCACATCTATTCTACAACTGTATTTCCCCAATTTGAATCTATGCCTCCTCAGGTTCTTAATCTGAGCAAACAGAAGTATCCCGTCAGCATTGAGCCTGCTCAAACCATTCAAGGCCTTATACACCTCAATCAGATCACCTCGCAGGTGCCTAGTCTCTAGATGCTGCAACTTGCAGAACTTCTTAAGCCTTTCTTCGTGAGCACACCCCTTTGTTACTCTCACCAATCTTGTTGCCCTTCTCTGTACTCATTCTGGCAACTCTACATCCTTTCCAAAATGGAGGCCTCCAGACCTGTATACAGTACTCAAGGTATGGCCTGACCATTGTCTTATACAAAGGGATAATCACCTTCTTGCCTCTGCTAGCAAAATTCCTATATATCATTGACAGAACTCCATGACCTGCTCTGGCAGCCCATCTGCACTGTTCAGAGAACTTCATATCTGACTGCACAATTACTCCCAGGTCTTTTTCATTCTCCACATCTCTGAGTGTAGTACCACACAGTTGGTACGTTTCTCTTAGGTTACTGCTACCCATATGGAGTACTTTGCATTTGTCATTGTTAAACTTCAGTTGCCAGTTCTCAGCCTATCTGCCTAACTTTCCTCGATCCTGTTGCAGTAGCATACTGTCTTTACTGTCATTAACAACCCTGCTAACTTTTGTATTATCTGCAAACTTGGACATTAAGCCTATGAGAGCTTGGGGTGTAGGGTAAATGCCCTCGAAGAAATTAATATGAGGGGCCCATCAAGCTCTCAGCTGCCTAGCTCAACAACAGAGCTCACTCCTGTGCATCAAACAAAACAGAGGCAATCTCCAAGGCTTAATGCGCTGGTCCCAAAGGAACTAGTTATTGTTGGTTGACTCTGGTGTCTGCCATGGGCAAAAGTTGATGATGCTGTAGAGCAGATATCATCTTTTAAGGGCACAAAAGGTGATGTTGTTGTACATGTTGGAACTAATGACATTAAGAGTAAGAGATCTGCAGATTTACTCAACAAGTACAAGTCAATGTTGAAAAAAAGTTGCGAGTTTGGGTTGAATGTGAAAGTGTCTGCAATTCTGCCCAGACACGATATAACAGGGAGTATGTGATGAGAGCCTTGTCGATCAATTTGGCCCTGGAGAGATTGTGCAAGGCTCAGGGGCTAGAATTTTTTTCAGCCTGGTCTGTGCTTGTTGACAGAAGAGACTGCTTCTACAGGGATGGGATACACTTAAATAGAAAGAGTGCAAGAATATTTGCTGATGCTATCAAGGCAGTGTTAGATGGGTCGGAAAACTGCTAGCTTGGGGGGGAAACACAGACTAAAAGGTTAACAGTGGCTACAAGCAGAGGCAAAAGTGATTCTTGCACTGCTTCTATTAGAATGAGCAGCAGCCTGGAAAGTAAGGTAATGGAGATTTCCAGGACTGCTGGGAGTCATAGTGGAACAAGTAAATACATGAACGGTGTTAGGGTAACTAAGAGTAGGAACATGTGCATGTATACTTGCATGTACACCAATGCTAGGAGTGTAGTTAATAAATTTGATGAGCTTGAAGTGCTAGTCAAGGCATCAAAGGCAGATATTGTTGGGATATCAGAGATGTGGTGTCACACAGATATAAGCAGTGCAGAATTGGAATTTGCGGAGTACAATGTGTACAGGAAGGATAGACAGGACAGGAAGGGAGGAGAGGTTATGATGTTAGTTAAGAAACACACAAAATCTAAGGAAGTGCATCAAATTGATGTTGGTGGACAATACAGTGTTAAGTCTGTTTGGTGTGAAATAAGCACTGGGAAAGGAAAAATGAGAGTAGGTGTGTGTTATAGGCCTAATGAATCTGATGAGTATAATGAGTAATTGTGCAGAGAAATAGAGTGGGCCAGTAAATCAGAATGTCTTATAATGGGGGATTTTAACTTTCCAGACGTTGACTGGAACTTGTGGTTTGGTCACTCGCACACTAGCAAGACTTTATGGATTTATTGGATGACTGTTTTCTACAGCAACATGTTCGAGAGGCAACCAGAGGGAGTAATACTCTTGATCTGATTATCAGCAGTGATTATTCATGCATTAAGAATTTGCAGATAAAGGAACCACTGGGTGACAGTGATTACAATGTACTGCTGTGGGAATTACTTAAAGATGTAACTACCATCAAGGCTAAAGGGAAGAGCTTTTGCTTTTGTAAAGGTGACTACAGAGATTTCAGACAGTTTTTAAGAGGTTTAAGACACAGCATGGGTTTGTTGAAGGGAGGTCTTGTCTGACCAATTTCATTGGATACTATGATGTGGTCACAAAGGAACTGAATGCCAAAAATAATTTTGATATCGTATACTTGGATTTCAGGAAATCTTTTGATACTGTTGCACATGGAAGACTGCTGTACAAATTGGAGAGATATGGCATTAAAGGTAAGTTGTTACAATGGATAAAGGGATGGTTGAGTGGGAGACGACAGAGAGTGGTAATCAATGGCACTGCTCTTAGTGGACAAATGTTATTAGTGGAGTTCCCCAGGGTTCGGTGTTGGGCATATCAGGTTTAATGTCCAAGTTTGCAGATGATACAAGGGTTGGTAGGGTTGTTAACGACAGTAAAAACAGTATGCTACTCCAACTTGATCTGGATAAGTTAGGAAAATGGGCTGAGAAGGGGCAACTGAAGTTTAACATTGACAAATGCAAAGTACTGCATATGGGTAGCAATAACCGAAGAGAAACATACTAACTGTGTGGAACTACACTGTGGGAAGTGGAAAGTGAAAAAAACCTGGGGGCGGGGGGGGGGGGGGTAATTGTGCAGTTAAATATGAAGTTTGCTGACAGTGCAGATGGGCTGCCAGGGCAGGTCATGGAGTCTTGTCAATGATATATAGGAATTTTGCTAGCAGGGACAGGGAGGTGATTATCCTGTTATACATAGACAATGGTCAGGTCACATCTAGAGTACTGCATACGGGTCTGGAGGCCTCATTTTAGGAAGGATGTAGAGTTGCTAGAACGAGTACAAAGAAGGGCAACAAGATTGGTGAGGGGAACAAAGGGTGCTCTTACCAAGAAAGGCTTAAGTTCTGCAAATTGTAGCACCTGGAGAGTAGGCACCTGCGAGGTGATCTGATTGAGGTGTATAAGGCCTTGAATGGGCTGAGCAAGGTGAATGCTGATGGGATTCTTCTTCTTGCTCAGACTAAGAACCTGAGGGGGCACAATTTCAAATCGAGGAAAGAAAGTTGTAGAATAGATGTGCAGAAATTTGCCTGTAGCCAGTGGGCAGTTGATTGGTGGAACAGGCTTCCATCTTTTGTTGTGGAAGCTAATAGCCTAAATAAATTTAAGGCTGAGCTGGACAGGCATTTGGATCAAATGGAGGGACGAAATGGGCGAAATGGTTGGCTGATGCTGCATAAGCTTGCTTTCTTGCATCGTATGCCTCTACTAATGCTAATGCTGAAGTTTTTTTATAACATTAATATGGTAGTTAAATTAAAACTGTTTTAAGACTGTGTGCATTGATTGCCATTTCCTTAGGCAGAGCAGATCATTTTTATTGGTCTAATTAATAAATTAACATGGCTATTTAAAACCATAGTCATTTAGAGAAAAAAGCCTCAAACTATAGAAATTGTATAACTGTGATCAGCTACTGCATATCTATACCAATTATAAGCAAACTAAAGTTTGCAAAAAGGCATTATTATATTGAACCTCATGTTGTTGTGAATCGCTTCACAATGAGCTACTCTACTGCTAAATTTTAAATAAATAACTTTCCCTGGGAGAAGTACACTGTTATTTATTCTCAGTAGAGTGCCATCACTCACGTGCCACTGCAGAGGTAGATGTCGTCTCTTCGCTTGGTGAGTCAGCACTCTCAAGTGCAAGTGCTGAAATTTCAGTTGTGAGCTAACTGCACAATATTATATATAGTTATGCTACTTAATTTCCACTTAGAATAAGTAACAGTATACTTTTCTTGAGGGAATTATTGCTTATTTGAAGTTTAAGAGTAGGGCATCTCATGAAATGATTCACAATGAGATATAATATAATGATGCCCTTTTGCAAACTTTAGTTTGGTTAAGATTAGTATAACAATGTTTGATGTGGTTATTTAATTATGTGCTAATTTTCAGTACTCATTTGCTAAATTAAGAAGTAAATTAATGTGCAATTTTAGTGTCTTATGTATGAAAAATGGTATTTATTTTGAAATACTTAGTTACTTGGAACTTCTTGATTAATTTAGATAAAAAATTTGCTTATGAGCAATATAACCAATTATAAACTATTCTTCCAAGATTTCCTGTGTTAACATGTCTCAAAAATAAAGTGCGGGATATTAAATTTACTTATCTCATAAATATGTTAACACATTGTTTCTTTAAAACTTAGTGTGGATTTGAGTGAACTAAAATTTGTTGGAGAAAAATGTAGCTTTCCAGAGAAACACAAGCAACAGTCAATTAATACCAAAGGTAAGTGATTAAACAGCTGAATGGAATTATATCAGTAGCAGGCTTTAATTTATTACAGTAACATATGATTAATTTTTCAGATTTTTAAGTGATAGGAAATTTAAGTTCAGTTAATCATTTTTGAAAAATTCTCTTATAACATGGAATTATCTGAAAGTGTGCACTATGGAAAAATGTCAACCTTGTAGGCATTTTCCACAGTGCACAACTAAGCTAAATATGTGTTTTATCCATGCAGCATATTAAAGAAATATAACTTTGGTTTCCTTCTTATTTAGGTTTTAGGAAATACTGAGTTCTGAAATTCCATTTGTGTGAGTAACAAAAATAACAGCTTTTTTTTAACTTACCCAAACAATAATGATAATGCTTACACTTTTGTTTAGGTAATATTCACAACATAATACAAATTGTATTACAAAAACAAAAAGAACTTCATTGCATTTTGGACTTCCAATGCAAAAACATAAATCAACTGGATCAAACATTTCTCTGAAGTTCATACATCAATTTTCTCAAAAGAAAGTAGATAAACTCTCATTAATAGATAACTGCAAGGGTAAAAATATATTAAAACTTTCACTCATCTGAGACAAAACAGTGTTGTTTCTTTGATAATACCAATAGCTGGAATTCTATAGGTTTTTACATTATTATGGTGAAATGTGTTTCTCCTTCCACAAAATCTTCATTAATATAAAAAACTTGAATTTTCAGAATCTTCTCTTCATTCCTATTTTTTAAGCTTCGTCAACTTGTTACTCCATATCTCACTTGTGCAATTTGTGCGTGCTGTGTTCGTTGTTGTTGATTGCTTTTCTTTTTTTACTGTTTTAAATTTTACAATCAAAAAAAAAAAAAAAAAAAAAGTCACTGAACGGAAGAATAAAAATATCACATACCTCTGTCTTGCATTTTTAATTTGTCTCTAAAACAAAGCAATGTATATTATTAGTGGATGTAATACATTCTTTATTTGAATGTAGATAAACTTGCATTGTGTTGAGAAGCAATCATTCAAATGATCAGAATTGTATGAAAGCTGTCATCTTACATATGAACATTAACTAAATTAATCTTCTTTTAATGGCCGCACAAAATCATTCATAATGGAAAACTAATTTACTCACATATTTACCAAATATTTAACTTTAACCCTTGCATCTGTTTTATAATGTTCTCTACGTGACATAGTGATGCATGTTGTGATGCTGTGACTGTCACATATTTCTCTTCAATTATTGCATTGATGCCAGTTATTTTACTTATAAACATGAATGGGAAAACATTAATAAGAGTGCGTATTTATGTTTGTTTCCTTTAAAAAAATGCAGAAATTATATCTACAACTTTAAAAAAAGATGGATTGTATAAGCCTTAATTATAACAGTAAGTACAAATACCTTTTTTTTTTTTTGCAACTATGATTTCTTAACAGTATATCTTTCAGCAACCAACAAGTTTAACTAATTAGGCTTTTAATTATTTATTAACATTTAATATTTGTTTTACGATAAGTAGTGTATGTGGAAGAACCGGCCAGCTATCATTTTATTAAATCTTAATCAAATTTTATCTTTAAACAAATCTTAAATATCAGAGTAAGGGGATTTACAGTCAGTCCTGCTATAACATGGTATATGTGTTCCTAAAAATCTCTGCGTTATGGTATTTCTCATATTAAAAACAACAGGGCTTATGGAAAAATAGGGATAGGGGCAGAGCACCCAAAAAAAGTTGTCTGGTAAGTAAAACACTAAAAAAAGTTAGAAACCCAATTTCTAATAAATAAATATTACAGTAAATATAGCACTTTCTTTACCTTGAAAAGATACTTTGTATTGGTAGGCGACTAATGTATGCTTATGTACATAATTAATACTGTAATATATGCATACTAGTTGATATTTCTGTTCACTGACTTTTTTTTTTTATGGATTGTAAAATTTAAAACAATAAAAAAGATAAGCAATCAATAACAACGAACACAGCACACACAAATTGCACAAGTGAGATATGGAGTAACAAGCTTATGAAGCTTAAAAATTAGGAATGAAGAGAAGATTCTGAAAATTTAAGTTTTTTATATTAATGAAGATTTCGTGGAAGGAGAAACACATTTCACCCTAATAACGTAAAAACCTACAGAATTCCAGCTATTGGTATTATCGCAAAGGCAATAAAATAGAATTTACTACCCATTTACAATAGATTGCACTAACAGAAAAGCCCAATAAACTGCTGGGAACAGCAAATTGTTTTTATTGTTTTATGGTAGTGACCTCCAGAAATGTGCTCCTCTGCTCACAATATCACGCCTCACGAAATTTCTGTTCGAGCAGATAAATGTGAGCTCCTGAAAATGTGAGTCACCTATGATATCACCTGTTATCTTGTGATTACAGCAAATGACAACCGTGTGTCTCCGACCAATACAACTACAGTAAATGGGAAATATATAGCTCTCACGCATTTCAGATCTTTTAAGCTTTGTAAACTTGTATGTATTGCTGCGCAGGTTGCTATGTTCAGCTTGGTGCTGGTTTTGCATTCACCTGATGTTGCTTACAGACGAAATTGTGCACAAACCAATGCGAAAATCGTGTTATACTCTCATCGTTCCCTAATATATCAGTCACGTTGCAGCAAATTCACATTGCTAAAATGCGCATTATAGCAGAACTGACTGTGTTTCTTCCATACAGGTAAGCATTGCATGGTTTTTCTTCCTACAAGCAGCTCACAGATTACATGCAACTTATAAATACAGCATATTGATAATTCATGGCTTTAGTTACCTCAGTTCTTATTCCAAAGCAGCCTAACTATTATGAATATAATATCTGTATTATCAAAAAAAAAAAAAAAAAACCTAGAATTACAAGGCAAAAGTCAAAAAGTTCCAGGATTGAATTTTTTAAAAATGTGTGAGCATTAAAAAAAAAATCCTTTTTACTTTATATGTCAACTAAGAATGTCTAGAATTTTTTACAGCAGGTGGTCTTTTGATCTCATGTCACAAGAGACTTATTTTTCCTTTGCTATTGATAGTAATTTCATATTGTTATTTTTAAAATATCAAAAATTTTGATTTTTGTTGAATTAAAAATGATTTTGAAATGATTGTTGAAGCACATAGTGAAAAATCCTTATTAAGAGGTAGGATAGTTGAAAAAAATAGTTCTGCAGTGAATGATGCAATATCATTGAAGGTGGTACAAGGTGTTGGACACCATGCACTTCAACAAATGGCAAACTTGTCTCCTACATTAGAATCATTATTTGGGCCAATTGTCAAATAAGAATTGAAGATGGACTCAAGTTGGAATATCGTTTGACAGTTGCCAAGTCACCATATCTTATGTTTTAAGCATGAAAAAATTATGCAATTTATTTCTTTTTTTTTTCTGCAGACTTCAAACAACAAATCAGATGGAAATAAGATATTTTCAAAGGAACTGGTTGAAATGTGATAGTGACCCTGAATTTCTGATAAAAATTGACAGGAGATGAAATGTCACATTTTCTTTACAACATGAAGACAAAATGATAATCCACTGAATGGAAGTCTCATGTATCTGAGGAAGAAAAAATTCAGATTGACAGCCTTAGAGGTAAATTATGCTAGAATTATTTATTTGACTATAAAGGCATAATTTGTTATGAATTTATACCAGGAGATCATACTGTTAATTGCATTTGAGAAATGCAGTCAGAAGAGAGCTGATCTGTGGGTAAGAAAAATTGGAAGTTACAATGCTCTTATTTGTTGTGCAGCAATTTCTGAATATCTTTTCAAACTCACTAACTGCCTTACAACATCCTCCTTATCCTGGCTTTGCACAATGTGAATTTTATTATTTTTTTGCAGACTAAAGAGATTAAAGATTAGAGGATTGATGATTTTCTACTGAAGAAGAAATTATAGCAATATTATGACAAATACAATCAACCTGCAGAGAAGGATATTGAAGAAGCTTTTTTTGTAATTGTATAATCAATGAAAATATTATGCATAAATATCAGTAAATAAAAATTCATTACTGAAATGTTTTGATCTTTTTTTTTTTTTTTTATTCATCATCTGAGAAGTGGGTGTACAGGTCACTGTGATGGTACAGATCATATTTATGAATGAGGGATCAATAGCTACAATGCAGCACAAGTACATTATAGATCAGTAGTCAAAGTGTGGCACAAGGAGCTTTCCAACAGTAGCAGTTTAGTCACATAACAATACATAAGGTCATGATTTAGCATATTAGGAGGGTGCTGGAGATTAGTCTACTCAATAGGTCCTTACAGTGCTGTAGTGTGGAATTGGATGCCCATTGTTTAGATTACCACACATCCATGCCCACTTCCACTTGTAACATGATCTGTTCCCAGGAACCTGTATACAAGGTACTCAGTGCCTTGATAAGGGTCGTTTCTAGAGAAACTTGTCTTCAGGATAGAGTCCAAGCTTGTCACACTGCTGAGACCCCTTATTTTTGCTTACTCAAGCCACTTCCATCGCAGCTTTTAATCCAACCAAGACATTATATTAAGGTCCACAACCCAGGACAGATTCAACAAGTTGTTCAACACTGATCTTTACTTTCCAACAACATTGTCATCATTCTTTTGGAATAAGCTTCCTACTGAAGTTTCAGAATGTACCACATCCTTATCTACTCCAATAACTGCTTTTCCATTCTGAATCTCCATTCATTCCTCAGTTCTTTCATTTAACATAACTGGACATAGTGCCTTTGAAACACCAGCCTACCGTAAGTTTGAAATGCAATGAAATCAGCCTCAATTGCAATTGGAGAACTTATTGCCCTCTTCAAGTCTGGCTAAACTAGGTGCTGCAGAGAAAAATTCCTGCCTTAGGTCCATATATTCTTGGCAATAGTATATGAGAAGCTCCCATGTTTCTTCCAGTCTACAATAGCATGTAGTTATATCAGAAATACCCTGCTGGTTGAGTTTGCATTATATGAGACATGTCCAGTTAATAAGAATGTACAGTCTAAATTAGGTTTAATCCATATTGTCCTATTATATGCTATGCTCCTAACATTTGGGAAAAATTTCTGAGTAGTAGCATCCTTTGCACTTTCAGTCTAAATACCTTTCCATCTAGTCATTAACTGATCCCAAAGCTTTTCTTTCTCTTTGCATGGATAATTGGCTATATTATTGCTAAGACCTTGAAAGCTGTGTTTGACACCCCAATATATATATATAAGGCGCCTCCGTAGCCAGGTGGGAAGGAGCAGCAGTGCATAGCACACGCTTCTTCATTAGACCGGGGTTCGAGCCCGTCACCACCAAATACGGAGGATGCGGAAAGGCCAGGGAATGACCACGCTATATCACGGAGCAATATGGCCTTAGTTACTAATGCTCCTAAAAACCAAAATAACAAAACAAAACATAACCAACATATATAGTAGGACAGACATCTAAAGGTTATATGAAGATTTAATGGCATTTTTTTGCCTATTTACCTGAAATGCCTGCATTGCCACCTTCTACAAGCCAATCAGTTTTCTGGACTACCAGCATTCTATTCATTTTTTTTTTTTTTTTAAATAGATATTTCTCCCTAGCCAGAATAAATCTTTCCTGTAATGCTTTCTTGACACCATCAATTCACCTTCTTCTGGACTTGTTATCATTAATTTTTGCTTCAAATGGGCCCATTATAGCCAAAGCAGCTTATGCATCATCAAACTCCATAACATTTGCTTCAAATATATATTTAGCTATTCTCTCTTCTCCCATCCTTTGTACTGCCTGCACTTTGTGGAGTTTGCTTCACTTACTCTTGATTGGATATTATTTACTCCAAGGTTTTTTTTGTTTTTTTTCTTATTTCCTAATTCGTAATTTGGTCTAGCTATTACCATCTGTTAGGTTCCATTTATTTTTCTTAAAACTGTGATGTCTGAATAATTCTAATTTTTATTCAGGTCTTTGACAACGTACAAGTTTGTGCAAAAGCAGCATATCAGTACACAGCAAACTCTAAAAATATAGTTGAAACAGCATCGTTTTAATTATATCTCGTATTGTGAATATCTTCACAACAAGTTGCCATGATATTGCACTACTTCGAATAAGTAACACTTTTGTTACGTATTCTAGGTGGATACCACTACCCAGAAGGCACCGTTTCAGGGCTATTTGGCCCTTCCTCAGTGGGTGGGTAGGTAGATAGGTACCCTGGTGGTGCAATGATGGCAAAACAGTTATGAAGTATAACTCCACAATATGATAGATGCCTGATGGTGTATAAAGTGAATTAGACTGAAGCACTTTAATGGCTTAAGCCTCAGGCTGCGAAAGGATTTGACAATGTACAAGTTTGTGCAAAACCAGCATATCAGTATGCAGCAAACCACTGGCGGTTCCAGAAAAACATGACAGGAGGGGCACCATTTTGTGTTTTGTTTGTGCACAAACAAAGCACAAAATGATTCACAGAACAAAACAAATATGGCACTCAAACATAATGTGACTGGCGGACACAGGCACATAGCTAAAGTCTGAATTACTTTGAGGTAAACATTACGCATGACGCCTTGAACTAGAATGGCGATCACATCAGCATCAGTGTTGCCAACTGTAGTCGGTTGAAAATAGCTGAGCCACAATGCAAAAATAGATAAAACCCTATGTTAACAATGAAAAAAAAAATTTTTTTTTTTTTTTTTTTGTAGCTAAAGAGAATTTAAACAATTGGTG
Organism: Mastigoproctus giganteus; assembly: GCF_048544385.1. Taxonomy (NCBI): domain Eukaryota; kingdom Metazoa; phylum Arthropoda; class Arachnida; order Uropygi; family Thelyphonidae; genus Mastigoproctus; species Mastigoproctus giganteus. The sequence goes on along the minus strand of NC_143579.1, from coordinate 59,844,573 downwards.
AACATTCTCCGAAAAATGACAGGGGGCACATGCCCCTGTGCCCCTATCCTGAATCTGCCACTGCAGCAAACTCTAAAAATATAATTAAAAACGGCATCGTTTTAATTATATCTCATATTGTGAATACCTTCACAAAGAGTTGTTATGATATTGCACTACTTCAAATAAGTAACGCTTCACCAATGGAGAAGATTATTGTTACTTATTCTCGGTGGATACTACCACCACCACCACCACCACCACCACCCAGATGGCACCGTTTCAGAGCCATTTTGCCCTTCCTCGTTGGGTGGGTCGGTACCCTGATGAATCAGGTGAAACCAAAGAAAGAAAATACTCTGTGAAAACAGTAATGTGGACCTATCCTTATACAAGTGGTTTCTACAGATGCATAGTAAAGGAGTACCGATAATTGGGGTAATTTTGAAAGAACAGACTGAAATTTCATAAGCTGCTTGGTGGAGATGATGACACATTTAAAGCTTCTGAAGGGTGGCTTTGTAGATGGAAGACTCATCGTGGATATCCCAGGTTAGTCTTGTAGGCTAATCTGCATTTGGGGACATTACAGCAGCACTGTACATAGTATTAGGGTTATTAGATACAAGAAGACTACCATCTCACACATATTCATGTTGTCGGTAGTTCAGTGTGTTAACCTAATGCTAAAAAAAAAACTGAAGCAATACTTAACAAAAGACTTAGCTAATGAAACAATGAATTCTCAATACTAGTTTAACTTTCATCAGTTAAAGGAAATTTCTGAATTATCAGAAAACTAGTATGAATAGTAAATTATATGTCTAAGTAAATATCCAGACTAGCAACAATAATGGTTTTAGAGTGCCCAGTGAATTAAGTAACTGTATTAATTTTGAAAGCACTCATTTCAATATAATGAATGCTTTAAACTACGTTGATAATGTAGTTGTTTTTGTACCCTTTTTTGCAAATACACAGTACTTATTTATTTACCGTGATAAATGAGCAACATGAAACAGAATTCATTCAGATTATTGTTGCACTGTTTGAAGTATGATTCTAAAGTTGTTTTATTTTATCATACTCTGATGCATACCTCAGCTTATTGGTTGTATGCAGCTTGAGCTACATTTTTGACTGATATATCCATCATAAAACCTGCTAAATACCCCCAGCACTTGCATTAATTTTGCCCAGGGTGGAATAATAACTTATTTTCCCTCTTCAACCTCCTTTCCTTTATCAGAAAAACTGGCTTCTCCAGTATTGGAGAAGTGTAAGGTATTACACCTGGGAAACAGTAATCCCAAAATAACTTATTCACTTGGTGGAGTTCAACTAAACCCAGTACTGGAGGAAAGGGACTTGGGTGTTACGATACGGTCAGACATGAAATTCTCTGAGTATTGTAAACAGGTTGCAAGGAAGGCCCATGGTGTCCTATAGATGATCTATCGAACTTTTGCAAGTAGAGATAGGGACGTGATAATCCCATTATATAAGGCTTATGTTAGACCACACTTGGAATACTGTGTTCAAGTATGGAGACTGCACCTAAAGAAAGACATTGAGCTTCTTGAAAGGGTGCAAAGACGGGTAACTCACCTGGTGAGATCGGCAAAAGGGCGTCCTTATGAAGAAAGACTTCAAATATGTGGGTTGCAGAGTTTGGAAACTAGACACCTTAGAGGAGATTTGATTGAGGTGTTTAAGGCTCTGAGAGGCATCAGTAAAATGAATGAGGACGAAATTTTAAGATTATAAATGATGCTAGAACTAGGGGACATAAATTCAAGTTACGGGGGGAAATGTATAGATTGGACTGCAGGAAGTTTTATTTTAGCCAACAAGTTATAAATTACTGGAATAAGTTGCCTTCGTGGGTGGTAGAGGCCGACAGTTTGGCGAAATTCAAAGGTCATCTGGATAGTACTTTCGGGTAAGGGAAGCGCATAGGATGATAGGTTTAATTTCCTTTTTTTTTTATTAATCATTATTATTTAGTTATTTATTTATTTTTTATTTTTTATTTTTTTATTATTATTATTATTATTTTTTTTTAATTTCTTTTTTTTTTTTTTTTTTTTTGGCTGGTGCAGCATAAGCCATAGGCTTTCTAATACTAATACTAATACTAAATTGCTTATTACATGTATTCTGACTACTACCCTGAACTGAACTAACAGCAATTAATCATTTTGGTGTAACTATTCTCCGTGTACTGTTCACAGTTAGGATATCATATTGAAGGTTGCTATTAATGTTTAGTGAAAGAGTAGTATGATGGATGGAGAATAAAAAGTGAATATTCAGTAGATTTTTTTCAATTTTTTATATTATTCATCACTTTTTACTTATTAATTTGGTTGTTTTTCATTTTTTCTCAATTCATTATTGTAAACTTTTATTGTATGATATAATAATTACATTATATAATACAATAAAAGTCTACCATAATGACTTTTGTAATTACATATAATTGTAAGCATATAATAAATTACAATTGTACAGATTGATTTTATTTGAGTAAATAATTGATTTTTATACTTTCATAGAAGTTTCTTATGCATAAAAGACAAACAAACCCTTACAGAAAAATTAAACATTTATTAATTTTATTTTTATTTTAGGTATTACAAAACTCTTATTTACATATGAAGTAAGGTGGCAAAAAAGTGACATTCGCTGGGCTTCTCGTTGGGATATATACTTGGCCATGAGTGACGTACAGATTCATTGGTTTTCAATCATTAATTCTGTAGTTGTTGTTTTTTTTCTTTCTGGTGAGTACTTAAGTCATTTGAATTGGAGTTATGTTAAATGATTTGACTACCCCTTGAAATAATTTAACAGAAATTTATTCTGTAATATAAATATGCTTTTGAAAAATATTTGGAATCTGGTGTATATGTACACTATCCAAAGAAATTACATTATATACACCTTGTAATTCAGAATTATGTATTGCTTTACATCAGACTTTGATTGCTTTACATTATAGATGCCATGGTTAATTTGTATAAAAATGTTTGCATTTGTAACTAAGACACAGACTTAACTATTCTGTGCATTTCAAGTAAATTAGTGACTACTGGTATGGAGAATAAGACACTAATATTTGAGGAGTAAAAGAATATTTTAAAGTGCTTCAGGATGCATGAAAAGTTTAGAATCCAGCATGCATGGGAATGTCAGTGACAATAGCAAATTAATATTGTATAAATTTGAAAAGCATCGAGCTATTCACAAAATTGGGCGACACATATGGCAGGGAAAGGACATGAAGCTGAAAATATTCATACTACAGGTTGAGTATCCCTTATCCGAAATGCTTGGGACCAGAAGTGTTTCGAATTTTGGAATATTTGCATATATAGGCAGTTTCTGCTTTACAAGTTTCTGGGTTTGAGTCCCCCCCCCCCCCAAGTATCAAGTATCAACAAAATCGAAAATATGAACATTAATTGCAAAAAATGAATGTTAAACATTCATAAATACCACATTTCAAACTACACTCGTAGCTATACGATACAGTGTACCCCACTTTACAATATTAATCTGTTCCAGAGACACCATCGTATCGTGAAAATATCGTAATGTTGAACCCAGTAACACATTGTGTTTTGGTAATTCATTCCACGACCTCGGAAGTTGAAATTTTCGCTATATAACTCTCTGAAAGGTCGTTTTTATAGTGTAAATTGCATTAGTTACCAATTCAAATCATTAAAATGCACTGCACTTTCATCATTATCATATGTTCCATTATAAGAATCAATTTTTGAATGCCTTTGTGATATTTTTCTAAAACACATTTCTGGAGGTCCCTACCATAAAACAAAAAAAATTTGCACTTTCTGATTTATTGGGCTTTTCTGTTAGTGCACGCAATTATAAACAGGTAGTAAGCTCCATGTTATTGCATTTACAAAAATACTGATAGCTGCAATTGTTGTTTTTTACATTATTATGGTGAAATGTTGTTCCCCTTTACTGAAATCTTCAGTCGTATAAAAAACATAAATAAATTTTCAGACTCTTCTCTTCATTCCTTTTTTTAATATTTGTAAACTTGTTACTCCATGCAAATCGTGTTAGTTGCAATTTGTGCGTTCCATTAAAAAATGCTTATGCATGCTATCGAAATTTATAAAGAAAAAAAGAGAAGATTATCTTGGTAACAAATGTCTCTCGAAGCATTTCTGAAGAAGACTACTCCTTGTGCAACAAACCAACGAGTGCCGAGCCAATAATGAGTGATCAGTGAGTGTGCATTTAGTTGATAATGATGATGAAGAATAAACATTCTTTAACATTTGTAAGTCATAACTAATTCCTTCATTATTATAATTCGCTTGATTTTACAGGCTACGTTTTCATTTCTTTGGATAAATCAATCATTGTTTAAACAAACTAATTAGCTAACTAATTTCATTGTTGAGAATGTAACCCCTGTTTTTAGCATTATGTATATGGAAAATTTCCCGCTTTACGAGCGCGTGCTAGGAACAAATTAACTCGTAAAGTCGGAACTACCGGTACATAATGAGATATCTTGGGGATGGGACCCAAGTCTAAACACGAAATTCATTTATGTTTCATATATATCTTATACATATATCCTGAAGGTAATTTTATACAATATTTTTAATAATTTTGTGCATGAAACAAAGTTTGTATACATTGAACCATCAGAAAGTAAAAGTATCACTATCTTAGCCACCCATGTGGACAATCTGTGGTTGTTTGGCATCACCATCATTCCTGACTCTGAATTTATATGCTACCGATAAGCAATAATTTTTTTACACTTATTCACACATAAGTACTTAACAGTAAAAAATATGACATACCATTAATACAGAAAACATACAAAAAATAATACTAAAAAATAATAAATAATACAAACAAAAAAAAATGTGTTCAGGGTAACTAAGCATCAGCAGAATACCTGTATCAGCTGTTAAACAACGGCAGGCTTTCAGTCTCCACCTACAATGCTGTGTTTTGATTAAAAGGTTACTGTACACTGTAATTTATTTTTTTAGGTGAGAAAAAACATCAGAAGCAGTTGAGGGACCCAGAAATGGGTCCTCTAGGAATGAGGAGGCATTCTGCTGGATGGCTTTTTTAAATGTTTCCTCCAGAGTCATCTGCTTCATTAACAGTGGTTTTTGTCTTAGAAGCCTCTCTTTGATTTTATAAACTGACATGATTTCTTGATCTGTTATGAATGCACACTGCTCTAGTCCTTCAATATGCCTATCACACATTTTCACCATGTCGTCTATAGGCACTTTTTCTGCAGTGTTAACAACATTTTCATTGTCACTATTACAGGTGCCTCCGTAGCCAGGTGGGCAGGAGCAGCAGTGTGTAGCACACACTTCTTGATTAGACTGGGGTTCAAGCCCGTGACCACCAAATACGGAGGATGAGGAAAGTTCAGGGAATGACCATCACATATCCCTGGAGCAATATGGCCTTAGTTGCTAATGCTCCTAAAAACCAAATAACAAACAAACGTCACATTACAGGTATCACAATCACCTTGATTCGGAACCATTTTAGCTATTTCACCATCGGTCAATGAATGAACAACTGGAGCCTCATTATCAATGTTAAAAACTTCTTTGATATCTACATCTTCCAGCTTACTGACAGACTCTGAAGGTATATTTTTTGCATATGTAAGGAGGTCAGACATTTTTTTTTCTCACTTGACATAACGGAATTCTTCAAAGTCACCACCTTGTTCATCACCATCACTGAACATAGTCACAGGCCAGAGCTTCTGCCAAACATGCACAACTGTGTCTTTAGTCACTGTGTTCCAAGCATTGGCAACAGCATATACAGCATCCTTCATGCTAAACTCCTTTTGAAAACCTTCCACACCCACACCTCTGTTCACTGCTGCTAGCATGCTGTTCAAGAAAGTGTTTTTATATTTACTCTTCATTGATCTAAGGATACCCTGGTCACATGGCTGAATTAATGAAGTCACATTTGTGTGAAAGTACATGGCATAAACATTATTTTTGATGAGAATTTCACTGGAGGATGAGCAGAACAGTTGTCAAGGAATAACAAAATCTTGCAGTTGTCATCCAGTCAAGCTTCCCTGCAGTGAGCACAAGCCGCTGGTACAAAATGTTTGTGAAACCAATCAGAAAAGATGTCCCTGGTGATCCATGCCATTTTTGTTAGTATAATAATGGACTGGTAAGAAATTCACTTCTTTAAAACAGCGTGGACACAACCTTTTCCCTATCACAGCAAGTTTATACTTATGTGTGCCTGCTGCATTAGCACATCCCAGCAGTTATTCTGTCCTTGGCATCCTTAATTCCTGTAGGGGCTGTCTCATCAGCTGTAGTCAGTGTCTTTCTGGGGTAATAACGCCAAAACAGTGATGTTTTATCAGCATTATAGACTTGTTCTGGCATCAGATTTTCATCAGCGATGACCTTGGCAAACTCTTCAATGAATTTCTCTGCTGCTTCATGATCAGCAGATGCTTTATCACCACAAATCCTTAAAAATTTAATGCTGTGTCTTTTCTTAAATTTCTGCAACCAGCCTGTTGAATATTCACAGTTCCCTTCAATTTTCAGTTCATCATGATAGATCTTTGCTTGTTTCATGATCAGTGTACCATTAAGTGGCATATGTTCACTGTGATTCTGACAGATCCACTCTTTCCATACACAATCAAGATCTTCATTTTTATGCAGTGTTTTTCTATTTTTCATTAACTTCTGTTCATCACTTTCAGCATAGAACTTCAACAGTTTATCCTTCTGTTTCTTCAGGTCATATATCGTGGTCATTCCAACACCATACTCTTCTGTAAGACGTTTCACACTTACACCACTGTCCAGTTTCTCCAACAGTTTGACTTTCTGTGCTGTAGATAAACATAAATGTTTCCTCTTTTTCTTATCACTGCTACCCATAGCGGTATCTGCAGGCCTTTTTGACATTTTCAACACTACATATCTTTACACCACAGAGCAGAGAATAAGTAAAAAAACACAGTGAGTAATGCACACAGATCTTGGCCCCATGTGGAGCATCATGGGGAACCTGCCGTTGATGCGTCCAAAATACGCATGTGCAATTTTATTACCCTTTGTGGGCATGCTTGCATGGGGGAATCTGGGCATGTGTGGGAAAGATATATCACAGCTGAAGGGGGCTGGGAGGGTCTTTTATCCTTTGGGGATGCTGAATAAACTGTCTGTTGTGCCTGCGTTTTGACTGCGACCCATCACATGAAGTCAGGTGTGGAATTTTCCACTTGTGGCATCATGTCGGCGCTCAAAGTTTCGGATTAGGGATGCTCAACCTGTATTAGATGTCAATGTACAGTTAACTGACAAGTCAACAAGGCACAATAAATTTTATGTTCTTAAAATATTTTAAAGAATATAAAATGAAAACCCTACATATTTACCTTGGATGTTGTATGCAACTTAGGGAGATGATCAAGGTCAGCATATGCAGTTCTGTGAGTAGTACCAAAAGAAAATAGGCTAAGCTGATGTTTTTGAGAACATTTGTAATCTAATTGTATGGGTCAAATCAAAGTTCAGGCTAAATGTGCATGTAAATTGTGATAACTGTGTGTGTACTGGGCTAATGAAAAACCTACATATTACACTTAGAAATATGTTAATCTGCCAGGGGTTATATTTGGATGGAATTCTTCTCCCAAAGGATATTTTTAACTTATGCTGTCTCAGGGTAAAGTTATTTTAAAATCTTAATGATTAATACACCTGCAATAAGAAGCATGTATCCAGACACAAGTATACTTACAGCAGGATAATGCATCACCACACTTCCTCCCAAATGTCCAGCCCATCATTCCTTTTGGATGGTGAATTTCCTAAACAATGGATTGGTCACTGGAGGAAAGCACTCATCCTGAATATCCTCAAAGATCTTTGGTACTTTCATGTGGGCAAAATTTAGTGTACAGTTATAAACCAAGAATGCAACAAAATTCAGGAATCATGTTAAATTCTAATATTTAATCACCTCCAATGATTAAACATTAGAATTTAATAAATATAAAGAATAAAATGAGAAAAAATACTTTTGTTAATTTTAAAATATTTTTATTTTTAATAAATAATAATTCTTAAATAAATTAAAACTTTTCAAAAGTTATCATTGTTACTAAAACATCTGTTTAAGTCATTAGCAAAGTTTAATTAAAAATTTGGGTACAAAAATACCTGGTTCTTACATAATGAATTTTATATAACCACTACTTTACTTTGAGGGTCTTGGTAAATAGTTAAAATTAATAAAGCTCAGTATTTCAGAATCCTGTGTTGCAACCATAAATAATTATTTTGTCGAATAATTATTACAAGACCACTGCTACCCCAGCAGTGGTCTTGTAAGACCTGACAGTTCCAAAATAACTGTTGTGCAATAATTGTTGGTTCAGTGCTAATAGCTGAAACTTTCCGTACCTCCTAAATATAATCACTCTTATTTGAGTATTTTGGAAGTGAAAAATTGTTTACTTGGGATTATACACATAAAGAACCTGTCGAGTCCCGTGCAACTGTTTATCATTTTTGCCACATCCAGAAATAGTAAACAGTGCTAGTTTCTATTTCAGCATATCATAAACAGTACATTGCTGAAACTAAAATTAACATGATGACTGATGAGTCTGCTACAGAAATTAGGTACTCATTGTTTTAATTGTTGTACAAGGTGTACAACAGTAACTATTAGTTTCATCTTTATATTTTATGAAAAATAGGTTTTCTTTCTTTTTTTTTTTTTTTTTTTTTTTTGCAGCAGAACTAATAAAAGTTCGGTTTTGCTGAAAATAACATTTGTAAAAAAACACAATTTTTAAAATTTCAAATTTTTCATTAAGAAAATAAAAAATCACATTTAATAAGTATTGCAATCCATTAGTTAAATATCAAATATTGGTGTACTTCAAACAGTGAATTCTGTTTGAAGCCAAAAGCCAGAAACTTCTATCAGAAATTAAAAAAAAAAAAAAAAAAAAAAGTTGATCACCTGTTAGGTGCCACACAAACATGTTTGTTATAAACAGTAGCAACTGCTGCTGGGGCAAATATTTCTTTCCTGTTAACACAGAAAGTAGATCCAAATATCTACACCAGTCATAATTATGTCTCCCCAGCTTGAAGCTTAAATATTTTACCTTACTTTTTGAATATGGTGTATACAAAACCAACCATAAAAATTATTGGTTGATAATGTTACTCTATATAATTCAGTTTTGTCATTTTGCTTTCATAATTTGGCCTTCTGAGCTGTATGGTAGCAGTGCCTTTAAAACTTACTATTTTTTTAAATCTTTGCTGATATGTCTCTCCAAAATACACTGAAGTAAGGCACATATAGTCTTGTTACACAATTAGATTTCATTAATTCAGTATCATATCATATCATATGATCTGGAATAACAAAAAAACCTTTGTTTGAATAAACTTGTGAACAAGTTCATTCAAACCTTGAATAAACAATAGGTAAGTCTATTATAATAACCAGAGTCCCTTTGATAAGCAGCCACAAAATAGTAAAAGTGCAGCTTATTTTAAAAGGCTCTATATGGGTGAAATTTCAGAAATTTGTTGATTTCTCAAGTTTTATAACACAATATAATTTTTTTTTTTTTTTTTTTTTAGCTTTGCAACACGACCCACATTATACTTTTTCAAGACATGAAGTATATTGTTGCATAAAATTTTCAAAATTGTTTAAAAACAATTTTTTATTATTCTGACTACTAATAATACTTTAATAGTTTCCTTAACAGTTAGCATAGTGGCAGTTGTTATTTTAGAGAATGCTTTGAAATCAAATTGTGAATTAGGATTTCTGTGTGGACAGTAAGTTCACATATGAAAATATGGTGTGAAAGTCATGTTGATACCTAAATATTTCTGCTTTTTAAGTAAAATCATTCTCATTAATAAAATTCTTACCACATAATTTAATATTAATTAATCCCGAATTTCATTTTTAGGAATTTTGACAATGATCATAGTCAGAACACTGCGTAGAGATATAGCACGCTACAATAAAGATGAAGATATGGTAAGTATGAGCATCTGCAAGAAAAAAATCAGTTTTGATGTACTGTAATATAATAAAGAAAAAAAAAGTTAACAGAATTACTTAAGGAATTAATAATTCACTTCCATTTCTGAGTTATGTATAACTGACAGTTTATTTCATGTATGTGACTGGGCAGTACCTTCTTAGGATGTTTGTATTCTCCCCCCCCCACTTCATGCACATTTCTGAATCTGTATGTATTATTTAATACATATATAGATTTATACATGGATATACAGTCAGATCTCTATATGATGAAATCAATAGTTCGCTTGAAAAAATTCGCTAAACAGAAATTTCATTATAAAGAAATATGACCTTTTAAACAATGTAAAATACTGTAATTCAACATTTAGAAATATAGTTAAAGGTGGGAAATAAATCAGAAATAAGTGGGAATGAATGAATTTTCTAACATTTGAAAACAATCAGTTTATTAATACATACTTATTAAGAAATGACTACTTACATGATGCACACTTTTAAAGGCGCCTCCATAGCCAGGTGGGAAAGAGCAGCAGTGCGTAGCACACGCTTCTTGATTAGACCAGGGTTCGAGCCCGTCACCACCAAATACGGAGAATGCGGAAAGGTCAAGGAATGACCACCGCATATCCCGGAGCAATATGGCCTTAGTTGCTAATGCTCCTAAAAACCAAATAACAAAATAACAAGCACACTTTTAAGAATTATTTCGTAAAATATTTCTTCTAATTGCCTCAATGCAAAGCTTCAAATGCTACCAACATTTGATGTTTTGTAGGTTTAATATTGCCCTTATTTTCATCCAACTCATTGCTGATATTGTTGCTAGTTCTTTGAATACTCTCTAAAATGTTGGTGTCACTCAGATATTCAGCTAATATGACATTATCAACTATAAAAATAACGCTTCTTGATTAGACCGGGGTTCGAGCCCGTCACCACCAAATACGGAGAATGCGGAAAGGTCAGGGAATGACCACCGCATATCCCGGAGCAATATGGCCTTAGTTGCTAATGCTCCTAAAAACCAAATAACAAAATAACAAGCACACTTTTAAGAATTATTTCATAAAATATTTGGTTATTTTTTGTTGTACACTGGATTTTACTGTACATCATTCATGAAAATGTTCGCATTTGTTTAAACACTCAAATGTATTTTCTGGCCCATTTTCTTCACATTAACAGCCTCAATGCAAAGTTTCAAATGCTACCAACATTTGATGTTTTGTAGGTTTAATATTGCCCTTATTTTCATCCAACTCATTGCTGATATTGTTGCTAGTTCTTTGAATACTCTCTAAAATGTTGGTGTCACTCAGATATTCAGCTAATATGACATTATCAACTACAAAAAATTCATCAAGAACAATTTCTCCACTGATCAAACCTCTTGCTTGTAGTTCTTCCCAAGATTACTCAATATCTTCTGGTAGTTCATCCCTCATCACTATTAATTGGCATTTTAGCAAAACCTACTTTTGCGAAACAATTTTTAATCATTGTTTCCGACACATCTTGACTCCACACTCGCGCCAACTCTGATATGTACATCTGCAAATCTATAACAGAATCTATAGGTTGGTTGGTTTCTATTCTCAGTATAATTTGTTTCAGTATGTGCTTTCAATAGTTCATTTTCAAATTCTTGATAATGCCTTGGTCCATAGATTGCAGCTTAAGCAAGGTATTCGGAGGGAAGAAAACAAGCTTCACACCCGTAGGGTTCCAAATTACTGAGTGAAAGTGGGCAAGGTGGTTGTCGACAATCAACTTGATTTTTCTGTTTTCTTTTGTTATCTTTCTATTGAAATTTTAAATCCACTATTCAAAAATTTCACTTGTCATCTAAGCTTTTTTGTTGTAGTTATAGTCCAACTATAACGACTTTACTCCTTTGAAACATCGGGGTTGTTTACTTTTGCCTATTACCAAAAGCTTCAGTTTTTCAATACCAGCCATATTTGCACTAAAGTCTGTAATTCTCTCCTTACTATTTTACCATCTAAATATTTATCACCTTTAAAAGTCAGTGTCTTGTTTGGCAAACATTTTGAAAAATAGATCTGTTTCATCAACGTTTAATGTCTTTGGTCTCATAGTCATCCATCATTTTTTTTCAAATTGTTTCTTTCCAATGGGTACAGTCTTCTTTCATTACAACTCCACTTTAACCAGAAATAACTTTTTCGAGTAAGCCGTGGCAATTTTTAAATTTGTCCAGCCAACCAGAACTGGCTTGAAATCTTTTATGCCCCAGAAAAGATGTGTACTCCATAGCCTTTTCTTTTATTAATGGCCCTGATATTGGAATGTTTTGGTCTCGAATCAACTTCACACACTTAAAAACGACTTCATCTTCATGCAGGCATAATTTCTCACTCTTTCAACAGGGTTCCATTTTCTCAAATAGTTTGAGAATTGAAACACGGTTTTTCAGAATGGTTGACACAGTACTGGCAGGGATGCCAAATTTTAAAGGTGTTTTTTTTTTTTTTTTTACATCCTAATCTACACGAATATGCCTTAATCTTTGCCAATGGCTATAGATACATAGATAACAGTTGATCAGCATGACTTCTCGGTATGGTAGAGATTTTGGTTGTATAGGATTTATGGGCAATACCAAATTTTGGAATGTTTTAGCTCTTAATTTGTGCTCTTAAGAGTTAATACCTTTAGCTTTTAAGAGCTAAAGGGATTAAATCTTAATCCTTTGAGCTATTAATTTGTGCTTTCTACAGAATCAGCTCTATTGTCTAAAGGCCAGAGGTGCGAATGATGCATAATCAGGTTTCTCTAAATTAGTTCGTTATATGGAAACTATTTTCAATGTAATGACCAGGGGGAAATCAAGAAAATTTGCTATATGGAAGTTTGTTAAAGAAATGTCTGATAGTAATTAGAAAATGAAAATGGTGACTACTGTTAAATAGTGAAAGTAGGATGTCTGCCAGGGGTTAAAGGTTGATGATGTTGTAGAGCAGATATCATCTTTTAAGGGAACAAAAGGTGATATTGTTGTACATGTTGGCACTAATGATATTAAGAGTAGAAGACCGGCAGAATTACTTAACAAATACAGGTCACTGTTGAAAAAAAGCTGTGCTTAGGGTTGAATTTGAAAGTGCCTGCAATTCTGCCCACACACGATAGGAGGGAGTATATGATGAGAGCTTTGTCAATCAATTCAGCCCTGGAGAGATTGTGCAAGGCTCGAGGGGTATAATTTTTCTAAGCCTGGTCTGTGCTTGTTAACAGGAGAGACTGCTTCTACACGGATGGGATACACTTAAATAGAAAGGATGCAAGAATATTTGCAGATGCTATCGAGGCAGTGTTAGGTGGGTTGGAAAACTGCTAGCTTGGGGGGATACACGGACTAATAGATTAACAGTAGCTGCTGGCAGAAGTGAAAGTGATTCTTGCAATTCTTCTATTGGAATGAGCAGCAGCCTGGAAAACAAGATGTAGGGGATTTCAGAAACTGCCGGGAGTCATTGCGGTACAAGTAAACACATGGGCTTTGTTAGGTTAGCTAAGAATAGGAACAAGTGCGTGTATACTTGTAGGTACACCAATGCTAGGAGTTTGGTAAATAAATTTGATGAATTTGAGGTGTTGGTCAAAACATCAAAGGCAGATATTGTTGGGATATCAGAAGCGTGGTGCGCACAGATATAAGGAATGCAGAAATGGAATTTGGGGAGTACAATGTGTGCAAAAAGTATTCAAAGTATTCTTGTATGTAAAGGCGGTAACCAGGGTTTCCCCTATACACTGCTGAGTCATATGTGATGGCAAATTGCCAAGGCTGGCATTTAAAAAAAGAGAGAGAAAAACAAAGATCTAATGAAATGTTTGTATCTTTATGTGTATATTAATGTGTGTTTTGTTGTATGTTGTAAGCCGGCACCTGGCATTTAGCAGTCAGGGGGCAGGAGAACAAAGGCAACCCTACCCCCGACTCCCATCCCAAGCCACAAGGAGGCAGCCAGGTTCTACTATCAAGAGACACGTACCAAGGTTGTCACAAGGAGAACCTCAAAATAATTTAGAGAGGATGAAGAAAAAGGAACAGAAGAGAAGAGGAATACAGATATCCTCTAGAAATATAAGCAGAAGAATATAAAAGAGAAAAGTAAGAAGACTACAAGGAACATGTAAAAACTAATTATCAACAGCTATGCATATATACATACAATCAATTTTACCCAGTAATCATAATAAACCCAGTCATAATATCAACCATTAGGGCAGATAATAACTTAAAATAAAATTTAAAACTCCAAAAGCAAGGCAAGAATCATACCAATAAGCAATTGAAAGACTGCAAATCAATAAGATTACAAAACCTTAAAAAACCTACAACTTTTTGTAGGTTGTAGGTCCAAACATAAGAAAAGCACCTGGGGTGGATGGGATCTATCCAGTTATATTAAAGGAGGCGGGAAGCAACTAAGCAAACCCTTAGCCATAATTATGAGAGCAGCCTTGGACTCAGGGGAGGTTCCCACGGACTGGAGATGTGCAAATGTATCCCCAATTCACAAAGGGGGATCGAAGGGTGACACGAGTAATTACAGACCAGTTAGTTTAACTTCTGTTCCGGGTAAAATAACGGAGTCACTGGTTAAAGATGCATTGCAGGATCATCTAGACAAGACTGCAGCAATAATTCAGACACAGCATGGGTTTGTTAAGGGAAAGTCTTGTCTGACAAATTTGATAGGATATTATGATGTGGTTACAAAGGAACTGGATGCAAAAAATAATTTTGATATCATATATTTGGATTTCAGGAAAGCTTTTGACACTTGCGCATGGAAGACTATTGTACAAATTGGAGCAGAATGGTATTAAGGGTAAGTTGCTAGAATGGATAAAAGGATGGTTAAGTGGGAGAAGACAGAGGGTGGTAATCAATGGGTGCTGCTCTTCTTGGACTAATGTTATTAGTGGAGTCCCACAGGGTTCGGTGTTAGGTCCACTGTTGTTTTGTATATTTATCAATGATATTGATGAAGGTATATCAGGCTTAATGTCGAAGTTTGCAGATGATACAAAGGTTGGCAGGGTTGTTAATGACAGTAATGGCAGTGTGCTACTGCAACAGGATCTAGATAATTTGGGCAGATGGGCTAAGAAGTGGCAACTGAAGTTTAACCTTGACAAAAGCAAAGTACTGCATATGGGTAGAAGTAACCCCAGAGAAACGTACCAACTGTGTGGTACTACACTTAAGGTGGTAGAAAATGAAAAAGACCTGGGAGTAATTGTGCAGTCAGATATGAAGTTTTCTGAGCAATGCAGACAGGCTGCCAGGGCAGGTCATGGGGTTTTGTCAATGATATATAGGAATTTTGCTAGCAGGGAAAAGGAGGTGATTATCTCTCTGTATAAGGCAATGGTCAGGCCACGCCTTGAGTACTGCGTACAGGTCTGGAGGCCTCATTTTAGGAAGGATGTAGATTTACTTGAGCGTGTACAGAGAAGGGCAACAAGATTGGTGAGGGGAATGAAGGGATCCTCTTACCAAGAGAGGCTTAAGTTCTGCAAATTGCAGTGGCTGGAGACTAGGCACCTGCGCGGTGATCTGATTGAGGTATATGAGGCCTTGAATGGGTTGAGCACGCTGAATTCTGATGGGATCCTTCACTTGTTCAGATTACGTACCTAAGGGGGCATAAATTCAAATTAAGAAAAGACAGATGTAGATTAGATGTGCGGAAATTTGCCTTTAACCAGCGGGTGGTTAATTGCTGGAACAAACTTCCATCTGTTGTTGTGGAAGTTGATAAATTTAAGGAGGAACTGGACAGGCATTTGGAGGGAATGGTGTGATATTTTTTTTTTTTTGGCTGATGCTGCATAAGCTCATACACTTGCTTTCTTGCATCAAATGCCACTACTACTACTACTACCACTTCCAAAACCCAAGACACAATCAGAGAGCAAGTCCAAATAGATAACTTAAAATTTTAACTTAATGATAATCAAGCAGTATTTTATATTTTAACAAGTGATAGTCTGAACCCAACCCTGACACCAGAAAACTGGGATCAGGGTCAAGCCAGCAAACACAAATACAGACTGTCATGACAGAGACATCCAAACAAAACAAGGAGAAAACACTAATGTTGAGAATCCTCAACCAGTACTGATATCAATTTACTAAACAGCCACGACAACTTCTATAATATTCAAGTTCAGCTGAAACTATCAGCATGAACAAACAAATAGAAGTTAAAATGATAAAACAGGTAATAAAATCTAAAACACTTTATGCAGCAACTTGCATAAAATCATTTTAAATAAGTTCAGGTTTAAACAACTATTAAGGTTATTAAGACAACAGAACCCCTGCTGCCAAAGACATATGACCCAAGGTATGGGTGAAAGACCCATAAAACCATGAATCATTAGCTAAAAATAATTAGCACGAACAATTCATCAACAGAACAAGGTGAATTAACAAAATACAGTTAGCCAAATGAATGCAATGGCCCTCTACAACCCACAGAGGAAACAGTATGATATTTACATTAATGTAGTATATATAATTCCCCAACAAAACGAGATGAATTAACAAAATACAATTAGCCAACAAAAGAAATGGCCCTCTGCAACCTGCAGAGACAACAAAATAATATTTACATTATTAACAACATAGTAAATTTATAAACCTTAGAAGACAGTTCACAATATTATCATAATATACAGTTGGAGCAATGTAAGGTGCAGAGACTGCAAAATTCAATTTATGTTATTAACAACACAGTAATTTTGAATCCTCATAAAAGAAAATTCACAAAACAAATTGAAGTATGCAAAAGAAGCTTACATAGCTACTACTAATAATAAGCTAGAAATACCATACAAAACACATCAGTAATTACCAAAATAATTGTACAAGGTAATATAGCATTAAACAATAATTCAACAAGATAAAAGTTTATTGCCACCCCCAGTAGGCAACAAAAAAAAAAAAAAAATTAGTTCAAAAAACCACAACAGTTAACTAATTTGCATATTTTCTTACACGATGACAAAGACGTAAGCACATCACAACACCACTTCCCAATAACCGTACAATGTGTACAGGAAGGATAGGAAGGGAGGAGGGGTTATGCTATTAGTTAAAAAACACATAAAATCCAAGGAAGTGAAGCCAGTCGACATCGCTGAACAGTGCAGTGTCAAGTCAGTTTGGTGTGACATAAGCATTGGGAAATAAAAATTGAGAGTAGGAGTGTGTTACAGGCCTAATGACTCTGATGATTATAATAAGAAACTGTACAGGGAAATAGAGTGGGCCAGTAAATCAGAGTCTTATAATGGGAGATTTTAATTTCCCAGATACTGACTGGAATTTATGGGTTGGTCACTCACACACTAGCAAGGCTTTTGTGGATCTGTTGGAAGATTGTTTTCTACATCAGCATGTTCGGGAGGCAACTAGAAGGAGTAATACTCTTGATCTGATTATCAGTAGTGATTCTTCATGCATTAAGAATCTGCAGATAAAGGAACCACTAGGTGACAGTGATCACAGTGTGCTGAAGTGGGATTTACTGAAAGAAGTAACTATCATCAGTGTTAAAGGGAAGGGTTTTTGCTTTCATAACTGAGACTACGATGGTCTGAAACAGTATTTAAATTCTATACGGTGGGACAGCAAATTCAAAATGGGAAGCATTCAAAGAATTGATCTTGGAAGCTACTTTGCTTTTCATACCAACTAAGAAATACTGTTAAGGGTTTAGGCCTAAATGGATATTAGATGAACTAATGAGACTCGTGGCAGAGAAGAAAAATGTATGGGATGCATATAAATTAATGGGTGACACTAAGCCTATGATTAATATAAGCTGGTCTGTAACCAAGTCACAAAGGAAGTTAGGCAGGCAAAGGCAGATTACAAGAAATCTTTAGCAAAGGATACAAAGAAAAACAGCAAAGAGTTCTTTACTTATGTAAACTCTAGAAGGAAGGGGATGAATCAGATTGTTCCAATACATATTGATGGTTCAACTGTTGATGATCCTGCTCAGGAAGCTAACAAACTAAATGAGTATTTTGCATCTACATTAACACATGAGGAGTTATTCAGGGAGTGGAATGCCAGAGGTGAATTACATTTTAACAGTAAGGTAGATGATTTTGTAATAACTGAGAGGAAAGTGGAGGAGAAATTGTTGAAGATAAACATAAGAAAGCACCTGGGATGGATGGGATCTATCCAGTTATATTAAAGGAGGCAGCAAAGGAACAAAAACAAACCCTTAGCCATAATTATGAGAGTTTCTTTAGACTCAGAGGAGGTACCCATGAACTAGAGATGTGCAAATGTGACCCCAATTCACAAAGGAGGATTAAAGGGCGACACAAATAATTACAGACCTGTTAGTTTAACTTCTGTTCCAGGAAAATTAATGGAGGCACTGGTTAAAAAAAAACACCGCAGGATCAGTTATAGCTCGGACACAGCATGGTTTTGTTAAGGGAAAGTCTTGTCTGACCAATTTGATTGGATACTATGATGTGGTCACAAAGCAACTGGATGAAGGGAATAACTTTGATGTCATATATTTGGATCTTAGAAAGGCTTTTGATACTGTTGCACATGGAAGACTGCTGAACAAATTGGAGCAGCGTGGCATTGTAGGCAAATTGCTGCTATGGATAAAGGGATGGTTGAGTGAGAGAAGACAAAGAGTGGTAATCAATGGACACTGCTCATTGTGGACTAATGTTATTAGTGGAGTCCCTCAGGGTTCAGTGTTGGGTCCATTGTTGTTTTCTGTATTTATTGATGATGGTATATCTGGCTTAATGTCCAAGTTTGCAGATGATACGAAGGTTGGCAGGGTTATTAATGACACTAATGACAGTACGCTGCTGCTGCAGCAGGATCTAGAAAAGTTGAGCAGATGGGCTGAGAGGTGGCAACTAAGTTTCACATTGACAAATGTAAAGTACTGCATATGGGAAGCAGTAAGCCCAGAGTAATGTATCAACTGTGTGATGCTACACTGACAGTGGTATAGAGTGAAAAGGACCTGGGGGTAATTGTGCAGAAAGATATGAAGTTTTTTGAGCAGTGCAGACGGTCTGCAAGATTAGCTCATGGTGTTTTGTCAATGATATACAGGAATTTTTCTAGCAGGGATAAGGAGGTGATTATCCCCTTGTATAAGGCAAAGGTCAGGCCACACCTTGAGTACTGTATGCAGGTCTGGAGCCCTCATTTTAGGAAGGATGTAGAGCTGCTGGAGCGAGTGCAGAGAAGGGCAACAAGATTAATGAATGGAACAAAGGGTTGCTGTTACGAAGAAAGGCTTAAGTTTTGCAAATTACAGTGTCTTGAGACTAGGAACGTGTAAGGGGATCTGACTGAGGTGTATAAGGCCTTGACTGGTTTGAGCCAGCTCAATGCTGATGGGATTTTTCCTCTTGTCGAAAGTAATCACCTGAGGGGACATAAGTTGAAATTGAGGAAAGGCAGTTGTAGAATAGATGTGCGGAAATTTGCCTTTAGCCAGTCGGTGGTGAATTGCTGGAACAAACTTCCATCTGTCGTTGCGGAAGTTCGCAGCTTAAATAAATTCAAGGGAGAACTATACAAACATTTGGAATGAACAAATGGGTGAAATGGGAAGGTTTTTTTTTTATTTTGCTAATGCTGTATAAGCTTGCTTTCTTGCATCATATGCCTCTACTAATGCTAACACAAGCCTTAAGAAGGGCATCTGTAGTAGTTAGTAGGTTCTTGAAACAATAAGAAAAATGTTTAAATTTAAATAAAAATATATTAAAAATGCTTTAATTCCAGGAAGATGTAAGTTTTTCATCTTAATATATCTGTGTATTGAGTTAGTGATACTTGTACTTTCTCGTTAAAGAATAATTAAGAAAAACACACTGCAATTTTTTTTTTTATCTTTTATCAGGAAGACACTATGGAAGAAACTGGATGGAAACTAGTGCATGGTGATGTGTTCCGTCCACCAAAATATCCAAAGTTGTTTTCGGCTGTCATTGGAAGTGGTATTCAGATTTTCTTCATGACTTTTGTTACTATATGTGAGTAAATATCTCTTAACAGAATTTCCTTTGCAGAAATTACTTTTAACATCAGCAATTCATTTATAGATTTCGGAATATGACTCAGAATATGCAACTGTGCTTTTTGGTGTATAATTGAATTGCTGATATTATTATTGTACTCAGAATCGCATATTATTAGTATATTATAAAGTATATATAAATTTTTCCAAAATTTATATATACTTTATAATAGCTAGTATTATTCCAGTAAACAAAGTTCACAAATTCACCATATTCACTCTTAGCTTTTATTTTAAATCAGTGATGGTAGTAGTTTATAAAGACCCTTGAACTTAACGAAGGCGGTTTTTTTTTTTTTTTTTTTTGCGCCGACCGGGCTAGCCGGGTGGGTAAAGTGCCTGCCTGGTAACCCAAAGGTCGCGGGTTCGAATCCCGCCTCGGGCTTGAGTAGAAAATGCAAAAACCTTGGGAGGTGCAATATGGCCACAGAAGCCGATGCGCCAACAACTAACAAAAAAAAAGGCATTTTTCTTACAAAAAATATATTTTTTGGGACTTTTAGCAGAAGGGATATTTATAACAAATTAGTTAAATCTGCTAAATGTGTTAAATAATTTTAAAATGAAGGGTGCCTAATTACTGTGTCATTGTAGATTCATATAAGACATCTAGTCAGATTGCAAAAATTAAATAAAAATAAAAAAAATAAAAATTAAAAATTAAAAGTTAAATAAAAATTAAAAAGGCTTATTGTGTAAAAAATGTGGAATTTTTAAAGGGTGAAAGTATATTCTTTTTAATTATATAATATTGGTGTAAATACACCATAGTATATCTAACTATGGTGTATCTACACCAATATTATATAGTTAATTACCTAAACCCATAAGAAATTATGCCTTGTGCATTTTGTCTTCTAATACATTCTTTTTAAAATCTCTCTCTCTCTCTCTCTCTCTCTCTCTCTCTCTCTCTCTCTCTCTCTCTCTCTCTCTTTTCCCTTATTTAAAGAGGAAATGTTTTATTTTAGCACTTAGCAGATTAAAATAATCTGATTTTGAAAAAAAAAATTCACTGATGTTTTCTCAGAAAAGGGAGTTTCTGAATCATTTTCTAATGCTGATTTCAAAAATGACTTCCATTCACATCCATGACAATCAGGTTTCTTCAAAAATCACAAAAGAAAATCTGATTTTTTACAAATTATAACAAAATGCTACTTTTGCCAGACTTTTATATTTAATTACATGTTGAAAACACTATTAAAGTCCGCTAAATACTCACCTCTCATTTTAAAAACTGATTTACGATGGATCAAATTTTCATTTCTTTGATTTTTTTTTGCCGATCCTTCTACTTTACAATCCCTGTTCACCCTCCAGCAATAGTCAGTCAGTCGTGTTGACATTCCAACTCCCCTGGTACCTCATCTCCTTGTCTTTGATGTCTTTGTGAAACCTCTCACCCTATTTATCACTAACACTTCCTAGATTTTCTGGGAAGTAATTGATGTGGGAGTGTAAAAAATGTATCTTAACATTGCAGCCTAGCTCCTTGAAGTTTGACAACATATTCTTGTAGTTTGGATCTTTGTTGTTCTCTAAGAACTTATCAACAACAGACCTGAAGTTATCCATGTCTGTTTTTCTCTTTTATTCTTAGTTTCCTCAAAATCTCAGTTCCTCATCAGGTTGCAGATTTGAGGTCCAACAAAAACACCTTGTTTCAACTTCTCTTGGGTGATTGATGAGAATTTAGTACAAAGGTAGTTGAAGCAGGAATCTTCCTGAGATAAAGCTTTTACAAACTGTTTCATCAAACCCAGTTTGATGTGCAGGGGTGAAAGGACAATTTTGGGGTCAACCAGTGGTTTATGAGCTATGTTCTTTAATCCGGGCAACAGACTGTCCCTTTCATCAGACTTTGACATCCCAGTGCTTAATCATTGCCTGACTGTCCCACTCAGCAAAAAGCAAGGCATTTTTTGTGTAGCCAGATTGCTGTCCAAGTAACATGCCTATCACTTTAAAGTAAGCACAGAACAACCAACCATGTTTGTCATACTTAATATTTGTCAGTAACTGTAAGTTCTCATATGTTTATTTCAAATGCACAGAGTGAGCCACTGGAATTGACCCATATTTATTTCCATTGTGGAGCAGCACTCCTTTGAGACTTCTCTTTGATGAGTCAAAGAGAAGATGAAGTCAAAGAGAAGATGAAGAGAAGCTTGCTACCTGGGAGTCTAAAATGCTGATGGAACTGATATTTGGGTGACACTTAAACCAAGTGGACTTAATTTCGGCAAAGTCTGGTAGGTCTGTGACAGCCAAATCCTCAGCTCACACCTTCATGATGATGGGACTGTTAGTATCCCTGGGTATAACCTCTATGTGCAAGTCCTGAAATACAGAACCTATCATACTGGAGCTGACCACCCAGGTGTGAACCAATGTAAGCAGAGATAGAAGTGTGGCACCCACATCACACCGAGGAATGCTGCCCCTCTGTGTTACCAGGCAGTACTAGATGAGAGATGACTCATCAGCTGGTGCAGTACCACCACTTTGCTTATTGGGAGCTTGAAGTGGTAGAACCCATGTTTAGTCTTCAGAGAAAAGTCTCTGGCAAACACCCAACCCCTCATCTCTTCCATCATGCAGTATGATTGATGTCTTTTGAGGTTATGATGGGCATCATGGCAAGGTCCAGTCTTCCTTACATTTAAAGGGTACAGCTCTAAAATGGTGTTTGCTGGCCGGCCGCTAGATAGTCCACTGGAGCAAACCTATTGGTAACACTCTAGGAGGCTCTGGATTAGCTAGTGTATAATCTCACTGCCCTCTGCATTGTCAGATAGTGACTGCAGGGAGTCCGAGTAGTGTGTGTGTGTGTGCATTGTGAGGCCACATTATTTCAAGGAACTGGGTATATTCTTGCCATGTGTAAACCATATCGAAAAATTTCATTGCTTCATACAGTGTCCTCCCCACCTTTTCTTTCTACTGAATATATCATGAATTGTCAAACTAATAGAACAAACTTATCTGTGAAAAGATCTAAACCTTCCAAACACTTCCTTGTTTTGTAGCGTCCATTTCAATATAGTCTACCAAACCACATGTACTTTTTCTGACAGAATCCCAGTTATTAGTTGATTCAACAACTATTCATCTCAGTTGTCCAAATTATTCACTGTATAATTCCTTTCACTTCAAAGGAGGTACTTATGCATTTACTTACTTATGTGTTTCTGACTGGGAACAGTCAGATATTCCCAGTCAGTCTGTTTTTATATTCCCAGTCAGAAACTTAGTAATTTGGCATCTCCTCTTTTCAATCTTCTCTGGTTTAAAATCTCACTATCACATTCTGTCAAACTCATCTGTTGCCTCTATCGTTCTCCTAACTCCACTAATCACTTGGAACTTTTTGACTTCCTCTCTTTGAAATTTTGACTTTCTCCAGTCCAGCTTTCCTAACAGTGAAGTAAATTTCCTTGGTGATTTTAATGCTCACAACTCCAGCTGGCTTCCATTTTCTAGTCATATGGATCCGGCCGGTCAAGATCCTGAGACTTTCACAATTACTAATGACCTCACACAGATTGTTCGTTTACCTACCAGCATACCAAAAAGTCCTAACCATGCAGTTAACACGCACTTGATCTTTTTCTCACAAACATAATTTCTAAGTACAGTCAGTCCTCGTATAACACGTGTTTACACTACACGAATTCAATCATACATGATTTATAAACAGGGGAACGATATCTTATATAACACGAACCGAATTCACTTATGCACGATTCGCCTTCGTGTTTACAAGAAATGGCAGTTGAACGCAGAATCACCCCAACCGAATGCAACACGATAGGAATGAAGAGAAGATTCTGAAAATGTATTTGTTTTTTATATCAGTGAAGTGGAAACACATTTCACCATAATAACGTAAAAACCAACACAATTCCAGCTATCGGTATAATCGCAAATGCAATTAGATCGAGTTTACTACCAGTTTATAACAGATTCCACTAGCAGGAACGCAACTGGAAATTGTTTTTATTGTTTTATGGTAGTAACCCCTAGAAATGTGCTTTAGTAAAATGTGAGGTGTTAATAGTGTATCTCTGCCTTTACGGTGCTGTTTATTCAGTTGCTACACGCACGCAGCTTTGTTTATGTGTATCAAACATGCCTCCTCATTTTGTAATTGTGCTTTATTCCCTAAAAATGAGTAAAATACTTAAAAGGTGTGAAAAGGAAGCGTCCTGGTAAAGACACTGCAGATTTAGAGAGAAAAAGAAAAGCAATATCGATAAACAGAGGCAGACTGGGTAAAAAATTCTTACCTGGGGAAATTTATAGTGGCCTCATACTATGGTTTATGGCCAAAATCACCCCGGCCTCCGGCCCACCGGGGTTTCCCCGGTAAGGCTTATGGCCAGTCCGCCTCTGTCGATAGAGAAAAAATATGAAATTGTGAAAAGCTTTGAGCGAAATGAAAGACCATGTGATATTGCACGTGCTACAGACCTAAATGAGGCAACGCAGAGAATTACAAAGAATGCAGAGAAAATAAAAACAACTTTCATAGCAGGAACAACTCAAAGTGTAATTAAAATCCATTAGATTAAGACACAAAGAATTGGAAGAGATGGAACGGCTGTCATCTGTTTGGATAGAAAATCAAACAAAAAACAAGTTTGCTTACGATAGAAGCAAAAGCATTAGCAATATTTTTTTACGTAATAGTCGTAATAAAATACTTACATATTTTATTACGATTATTTATTGTGTTTGGTAATGTTTTGGTTACAAATGTATGTTCAATCTTGGGTGGTCGGCACCTAACCCTATTTTTCCCATACGGCCTGTTGTTTATATTGCACGATTTTGCATTGCACGTGGGTTTCTAGGAACACAACTATCGTGCTATACGAGGACTGACTGTACACAGTTGAGGTGAGTGGTCCTCTAGGCACCTCAGATCACAACTTGGTGATGGTTTCTCTTCCAATGGAGCCTTTCTCTCATGGCCATTCTCAACCTCGGGCTGTTTGGCATTACAAGAATGCAAAATGGGATGATCTGTGAGATTTCTTCTTTTCCTTGGTTGGATTACTGTTTCAGATCTTCTGACAGTGTTTTCTCAGATCGTGTTGGTGAACTTATTCTTGTAGGGATGAAATCTTCTATTCCACACTCCCCCTTAAAATCTCATCCTTTATCTAAACCTTGGGTTTCCAATAAATGTTCTAAGGCTGTTCAAGATAAGAATGTTGCATATCACAATTGGCTTGTATTCAAGTCTCCAGGTTTCTTTCCTGCCTGCACCAAAGATCGCAAAAATTGTAAAGCAGTTATTAATCAGTCCAAACTAGATTTCAAACAGGTTAAGAGTATAAAACTTGCTTCTTGTCCAAATTCTAGTTGAGCATTCTAGTCTCTTACCAAAGTTATTGGCTGCAACTTTTGCCCATCTCTATTCCCACCATCTGTCAAAACCAGATGGTTCTATTGCCACTTCAGCCAAAAATAAGGCTGACCTGTTAGCATCGTATTTTTCTTCCAACTTGTGTATTGATGGTCTTGGTAAACCACGTTCAACCATTCCCAGTACACTCCATTCAATGCCTCGTATGGTTTTCAAAAGGTTGTCAGAAAGATTTTAAACAATCTTGATGCTAAGAAAGCTCCATGGTCTGGTGGAATTTCTCCACTTGTTCTCAAAACCTGTGCTCCTGAACTTACTCATGTTCTGTGCCGCCTTTTTTCATTTTCCTATTTCAAAGGTGTTTTCCCTTCTGCTTGGAAATTGGCTCATATACAGCGAGGTCCTAAAAAGGTCCAATGGAATACAAATCCCTCCCATCCAATTATTGTCCCATTGCACTTACTTCTACTCTTTCTAAAGTAATGGAGAAATCAATTAGCCGCCAACCCCTACACTATCTAGAAGCCTTCCATCTGATCGTTGATCAGATGGAAGGCTTCTAGATAGTTTAGGGGTTGAGGATTCCATCAGTTTTGATCCACTGGTGATTATTATCCATCTGTGGAAAAGTTTGGTGAAACTCAAGCAGTTGCTCTTGACATTTCAAAGGCTTTTGATCATGTTTGGCATAAAGGTCTTCTTAATAAGCTTCTAAATATGGTTTGCCAAACTGTTTTTTGTAATTGAGTATTCAGTCTTCTCTCTGACCACCCACTGCAGATGATGGTAGATGGCTCTCTGCCTTCAAACTTCTCCACTAATGCTGGTGTTCCCCAAGGTTCAGTTCTTTCTCCCACTCTTTTCCTCTTGTATATTAATGACCTTCTTCCATTGACCAGAAATCCTATCCATAGTTTTGCTGATAACACTGTTTAATATTCTGCCATCAATTATTTTGAAAATTAAACTCTTCTTTCTATTTTCTTGCATAATTTCTTCATCCTTAAAATATCGATTGTGATAGTTTAGAAACTACTATATGAAATTCCAAGAAGGGTCTTCAGTTCTTATTTGATGGTTGGGCTGAATTATGCTTCTAATGTGGAAGACAAGTTTATCATTTGTTAGCATGCATATTCTTGTACACTTTGCAACATCCTCTGATATCGTGTCCATCTTTGAAGACTGTATATCATTACGATATCTTGCCTGTTGATAAAGTGTTTTTCACAGTAATTCTGTGGTTGATTTCTTCAACAAAAAGCAAAATTTTATAGATTGTATCAAAAACTGACATAAAAAAAAATGAAAATTAGAAAAAATTTTTGCACAACTACAACCAAAGCACTACCTACTGTAAGAAAATTCTAGACATTCTAGGTTACTAATGAAATGAAGCTTTCTTATTCAGTGTTCAGATTTTAACAAAAGTCCTGGAACTTTTTTCTTAACTTATAAATTTTTCATCTATTTTTTACATAACATTTAATTACAATGCACTTAATTTGAAAATCACATTTTTATTCTTAATAGAAATTTTACATTTTATAGTTTTTGCTATGTTGGGCATGTTGTCACCTGCATCTAGAGGAGCATTAATGACTGCTGCCATCTTTTTATATGTATTCATGGGGTAAGTGATATAAGTTTGCAATAGCAACTATAAGATTTTACCTAGTACATTTATTTATTATTATTATTATTATTTTTTTATATTGATTTCTGTCTCTCTCTCACACACATTTGTTTAGTATTTTAGTTAGTTCTTCAGTGAAAACTAAATGGACTCAAAAAGGTGTGTTATTCTTTGTTTCAACCTTCGTTCTTCCTCTCATATTAGCTGTCATCTTTTTGTCCTCCAAGTTTTTGAACTGATTAAATATTTAATTGTTTTTAAGAGTGATAAAAGTTATTATCCTCTGCAAGAATCTGTATACTTGCCAGCTTTTCCAGTTTTCTTGGGAACAAATTTTCTTTTCTGGCTCTACAGAAAGTTTACTTTTCTTCCAAATTTCAGTCCAGTTTGTGTTATGGTTTTAAATAACTTTGTTTTTCAAATAAAGACCTAAAAATTACTATTAATATTTAAATTTATTATTATAGTATTAATGTTATACTGGAATAACAATGCAAGGAAACTGAAATTATTTAATATCTGTTGTTAAAAATATGTGTGTAAATAATTAAAATAAAGGTATATAATATAAAAATAAGATAATATCTCCCTAATATTATATTTTATTTACTCCCAGGTATTTATCTAATTGCTCTTTAAATCTATATGAGCCCTCTGTTTCTACAGGGTTTGATGGTAACTCGTTCCGATAGGTGATTACTCTAGACTAGAATCAAACTTTCTTACACCCAGTGTATAATCACTTTTCCTTAATTTTAACCCTATGCATCATCCTAGAAAGAGAAAATATGTCCCCATCTAAAGTGTTGAACAGGCTTAATAGTTGTTCAACCCTTTTAAGATTTGTTCGACACTTTTAAGGCCTTAAACCCCTCAATCAGTTCTTCACATAGATGCCTAATTTTTGAATGTTACAGCTTAAACAGAATTGTAAGTTTTCCCTGTAAGAATATCTCTTTGGTTTCACAAAAATAATTATAGTGGTATATTATAGTCTTAGAGATGCTGTTAAGTAGCTGTGGGCTCTATTAAAATCACTTACTCTTGTGTGCACTGTGGTTTTTGGCTTTGATTTATCTATTAGACAGTAATAGCATCTCCATGTTTTCTGCAAATCATTTGTGCCCATTGTGTTTGTCTCTAGTTGTTTTAGAATGGTTTAGATTAATTTTCTTAACTTACTCTTGCAGAAAAAAAATAATTTGGATATATGCAGCTTGTCAGGATTGAATGGAAGTAGACTTTCAGAATAACGGCACCTTTGGGGATTCAAGGTGCTGTTATTTCGATTTTTCCGTTATCTAGAAAGTTTTGTTTTTAATACATTTAATGCAGAAACAATGAGACTAAATAAGAAATAGAGAGATTAAGAATGCAATTTTATTAACTGCACATAAACATGTTGACAATCCAATGTTATATTCTGCTATTAATGCACTCCTGCTTATGGCCTGTTCTGTTTTCTTGCACTGCAAGACATCTGCGCTGTATGTAAACATCCGATCTCAATGTTCCGTTAGCTCGAATGTTCCATTATTTGGGGCGCCATTATTTCGACAGTCTGCTGTATTCTCTATGAGTGTTGTTTGTTCCAAAAGTATCAAGTATCTAACACTTAACTCAGAAATAAATTTTTTTTCAATTTTCATACAGAAAGTAAGTTTTTTTTTTTTTTTTTTTTTTTTCTGCGGGGGTTCCTCCCATT
Source organism: Mastigoproctus giganteus (assembly GCF_048544385.1). Lineage (NCBI taxonomy): Eukaryota > Metazoa > Arthropoda > Arachnida > Uropygi > Thelyphonidae > Mastigoproctus > Mastigoproctus giganteus. The sequence continues at coordinate 59,815,633 of NC_143579.1, read as the reverse complement.
CAAAGTGTTCTTTGCCATGTAATGCCCTACATATTGTTCATGCCAGGTTTTTGTGTATGTGGTTACCATTGAATTCTTTAAATAGAAGCAACAATTTGAGTTAGCAAGAAACAATATTTTTTAAGAATGGAACAGCATGAAATTCAGATCATCCACATTCATTAAAGTCAATTTCAATTTAAAATGAAAAAATGGATATTTATTTTAATGCACATTTCTTAAAACAAAGGTTATAAACACAAAGTATTCCATATCATGGACAGTTGATACATCTTGTATTTTGCATGTGCTTTGAAAGGTATGTTACATATTTATCTTTGATTACTTTTGGTAAAATTTATCTTTTAATACCTTTTAATTTGTTTGTTTTTATTGGTAGCAATAATTAATAATTTTGACCTTTTTTATGCACTTATTTGTGCTCTTATCCAAAAGTTAAGAAACAAACAAAATGTAAATTAATCAAAAGCCCTTTATTAGATTATGACAGGGTGGTAATGAGATATTTTTTTAATGTCTTAATAATGCAAAAAGACTGGACAAATTAGAGTTATGCAAATGAGTTTGTTTGTACAAAAATGGCTAAAACATACCCAAAAAAGCATGTGATCTTTGTGAGTAACTGTGTGAAATTAAGATTTTTCATGCGAAGAATGAGGCTGTTAATCAGTATTGGAGGTATCAATTCCCATTCTTTGCATAAAGGCTGATACCAGTTTATTAAGGTTTCTGGTTGGACTGGTAATTTTCGTGCCAGAGGTCTAAAGATCTGACCTCTTTTCTTGCCTGTTGGAGTGAGGTCTAAAGATCTGACCAGCCATTCAGATTTTGCTCTCTCTTTGAATGCATTCATTTGCTCATCTCTACAAGGATATGACCTATCATTTAACAAAAGAAAGCCTGGATAAGGTGAATACAAGGATCAAAGTTTCACCACAGTGCCTTATAAGTTCCTCAAGGGAAATCTCCATGTGTTCTTTCCAGAATGGAGATCTGTACAACCATTGACAGTGACTCTGGCAAGTACATTAAATCCACTCCAAACATGTCTCTTTCCATGACAATAAATATTCTGTTTATACTCTGACACAACTGTATAGATCAGTGGAGTTTTAAAATTAGTCATTTGATAAGAATATTATTGTTGATCCGTATTTTGTAGTCACACAGATTTGATTCACGATCGACTCAAACACCTTCACTAGCAGAATGGAATCTTGTTTCCTGTTCCTCCAGGTGAAAATGCATTGATAATCTAATTGAAGACTGTATTTGATCCATCAGTAAAGAGCACCATGGTACTATTTATCCTGGTCTAGTTAACATATTGTTAGACCCTTACACAAGATGAGTTCTTTTGCATATGAGAATCAAGGGAACACAGCTAGTTGTCATGTACAAAGACTCCCCTCCCCTCTTATAAAGACTTGACACTATAGTAGTTTTGCCACTTGTCACTATTTGGAGAAGTCTGGGTTTCAATTCTCATTTATGACTGGAGGAATTCTTAAAGTCCTCATCAATCAAGACTGTAGTTAACTGCTCTCAGGCTGAGGAAGTAGGATCCCCTACACCCCATGAGTTTTTCCAGGTTTTTTAGTCTGCACAACATACAAATGAGCCACTGAATACACTTGTACAGACATGATACAGGTTATGTCTGTACTGCCAAAAAAGTAATGTCTAATGTTTTGATCCCTTGCTGGCTGTGTCTATGTTCTTACAGTCCATGTCCTCTTCACTGGCACATGGCAGTAAAGAGGAGGAAAGTTTGAATGTCTATGAGGAAGAATGGGTCAGTGTCAAGATCTTTCCAACTTTGAACATGGAATGTTGTGGGACCAAGATGTGCGGGTGTCAATATCTCAACAACAGGCAACCTGACTAAGTGCTCCCATTCTGTGGAGTCATGAGTCTACCATGACTGGCTCATCAGCAGTTGAACAACCAGCCAAAGGTCACACGTGGAACAGCCACATGTGATCTGGTGAACACCCATGGTGAGTGATGTCTCTCATCTTGTAACACGGCAGTGAATGACAGCCCAGCTAACCACCCAGTACAATGTAGGAATAGCAAGACCAATATGCACACTATGTGCTAGACATTAGTTTCTACAGGCTGTCAGTTGAGACCTGTAGTAGGTATCCATGCTCACTATGAGACAAAAAAACTGCACCTTTCATGGGCAAATCAGCACCAACACTGGACCACAGGCATGTGGAAATCCGTCACCTGATTTGATGAATCCTGTTTCAAACTCTATCATGCTGATGGACATATCCACATTTGAAAAAAAGCCAAATGAGGCCGTGGCACCTGGATGCACTGTTGGTGTTTGGCAGACTGGAAGCAGTGGTGGGGACTGCTTTTGTGGCATGCCCTGCATCCTCTGATCACCGTTAATCAGTGGCTCAGTGGGAATGCCTACCTTTCTATTATCACTGACCAAGTACATCCCTTCACAATGATAGTGTATCCAGAAAAATCTGGAGTCTATCATCAAGACAATGTGGCATGCTACAAGGCCTGGCAGGTTGCTAACTCATTTCAAGAAAATGACAAAAGTTCTCTGATTTCCCATGGCCCCACAACTCCCCCGATCTCAATCCAACTGAACATGTTTGGGACATACTAGGAAAGGATATTCTATACTGCAACCATCCACCCGAAAATGTGCAGGCTTACTGGACACATTATGCAATGCATAGGTAGCACTACCACAGAATATCTTACACTTGTGGAGTCCATGCCAAGATGTTTACAGGTTGTGTTACAGGCAAAAGGTGTGGCCTCTTGAGGTATTAGATAGGTGTTGCTAATGCAAAGCCAACTCAATGTATATAATATATATATATTTTAAAATATGAAATGTTAACTTCAAATGTAATATTTTTTGAAGTCCACATATATCGACATGTCCACATGTATAAATTGCAAATCCACCCTGCCATGGAATATTGTTCCCACATCTGGGGTAGTGCTCCCAAAACCTCTCTCAGGCTTGTTGATTCCATTCAGAAGAGGGCAGTTAGGTTAATCAATGATTCATCTCTAACAGAGTCTCTCCACTCGCTCTCTCATAAACATACTGTTTCTGCTGCATGCCTCTTCTACAGATACTTCCATGGACACGTCTTCTGAATTGACTTCTATAATTCCCGCTCTCTCTTTCAAAACAGTCTGAACACGTGCCGCCTCCAGCCAACATCCATTTACTGTCCAACTTCAAACTCACAGAACCAACTTTTCATCTTCCTCGTTTATTCATTCAACTGCCGTTTTCTGGAACAACTTTCCTTCATACATATTTCCTGAAAATTACAGTCTACAGAAGTTCGAGTCCAATGTCAACAAATATCTAGTTTCGTCTTCTCAACCTCCAACCCAAGCACGGTACTAAGTACCATAGGTTCTAATACCTCTCGTGTTTGGGGTTTACATAAAAAAAATATATATATATGTGTGTGTGTGTGTGTGTGTGGTTTGTAAAAAATATATAAAATGTCTGTGAAAATGGAAATGAAAAGTACACAAGGTGCCTAAACTAAGAGAAGTTTAAGGGATAGTCAAAAGTGGAAGTGAGGTAGTGGTTAAACAGGTGAAAGAATTTGATTTGAAAAACCTAGTAGAAATATGAACTAGGACTAAGGAAGCAAAAAAAAATTATAATAAATAACTTTTTTTTTTTTTTTTTTGCTTCCTTAGTCCCAGTTCATATTTGTACTAAGTTTTTCAAATTCTTTCACCTGTTTAACCACTACCTCACTTCCACTTTTGACTATCCCTTAAACTTCTCTTAGTTTTAGGCACCTTGTGTATTTTTCATTTCCATTTTCACAGACACTATATATTTTACAAACCACACATTATTTATATCCTTTTGCTTCCTTTACTGCTGCACTGCGTGTTTTGGAGCATTAGACATACGATTACTTTTGTTATTTTCCTTTCTCTGCTTATTTTACTTCTTAACAGTTGTATATTACTACTATATATATATATATATATATATATATATATATATATATATCATCAAATTTGTGTTTTTTCAAGCGGTTTTATTTATTTATTTAGCTTAGTTGCTGGTTACTTCTCAGCTCGTTTATACAAAACACTTAGAGGCCAGCAGTGGAAAAAAGCCGCCTTTCTTGTAAGAAAATATCTTGTTTATTGCTAGTATTTTGTTTTTCATTTCTATACTCATAATTAATTTGGTAAAGTTAGGTGATGTACACATTATACAATACATTTTAGGCCCATTCAATTATCAAAATGACATACATCCAGGGTTAAAATCAGTTCTTTTTAAAGGCGAGGTTGTTCACAGTGGAAATGGATTAATCTGAAATTAACATGAAATTTTTTGTCAAAGGTCCCTAAAAGTATTCAGAATTAGTCCTGATAGATATTTGAAAAAGATCAGAGCTTCTGTTATTTATGATAATGTTTCTGTAGAGGAGAACTGGAAGGTTATGGTAATGTGATTGAGCCTAAAATATCCCCAGAGACCCATGAAACATATACCAAAAATTGATATATGATTGACTTTGCCTACTTGAGTACTGTCCAAGCATCTGAAACTGTATAGATTTCTCTGGGAGGGAGATTGATGGGTGGATCTGTGAGTTGGAATTAATCCTACTGTGGAGCTAAAAGAACATATGCTGAAAATTTGGTGTTGATTCAATTTTTCCTCATCAAATAATATCCAAATATGTGAAAGATACTCCATTTATATGTAGATAACTCAAAGTTTTAAAGGGAAAAGAATTGCTGAATTTCTGTTGGCTTGATTTTAATGAAATTTGAGATAGCTCAACAAATCTAAAGACACCTAAAATATAGAATTTCACAAAAATCTATCCACAGGATGAGTTGTTACATGACAACTCAACTTTCAGTCAGATAGCAGACAGATACCATGAAGGCAGTAGGTGCCTTTTACATAGTGCAAAAATGCCTGATAAGATGAACGAGTGACCTCTCTCCACCATTGTTATGTGTTGATGTTTTTCATGCTGCTAATTTCCAAAAATTGACATTTCAATCTGTTTGAAATGTGGGCCTATAAAAAATAACAGTTTCTATTGAAACATACATAACTAGTGTCAATAGCCTTAAAACCATACTGTATGTGTATCATCAGTTATGAATTTTTCATAATTTGTGCATCACTTGTTGAATTATAGGTATCTAATATTTAGAGTGTTTCTAAATTACTTAAATAAAATTATAGTGGGTAGTTCTATTTACCAAAACAAGTAAAAGAGCTCATATAAACATGTCTAATTCTGAATGATTATTGAGCTGTGGCTGTTTGAATTAAAAAAAAAAAAAAAAAAAAAATGGCTATAGTAAAAAAAACAATAAGACACCTAGTTAAATCTTTGTGTGTCTGCTAATTCTTATTTATTTTTTAACATTCTGAATTCCATACCCATTTTTTAAAATTCAAATGTAACAGTTTCAGAATTGGACACATTTTTATATGAACTTGTTTACTTGTATGAGTAACTGCCAAATAATTTGTTGGTGTAATTTAGAAACACCTTGTATAAAGTTAATATTTTGAGATTATGAGGATTAAAGGAACATAAGTCTTCAATTTTTCCATCTTTAAATAAAATGGAGATTATTTCTCAACACCTGTTTTAACTTAAAACTCGCTCACTCATAACACATTATGAACTTGTTACTGATGATTGGTCTTCTGTAGGGTCAGTTATGAGGTAGAAAACAATGATAACACTGAGGTCAGTCTATTAGATGCATAAACAGATAATGAAGATTCTTCTTCTAGTCATGTTGAGAAGATAAATAATCTACTGGGGGAGTTGGTCTTGCAGAGAAGCCTTCACATCATAGTTATCCAAAGAAAAAATTATTATACACCCCTTGATTGTGGGAATAATATTTCCCCAATACGAATTATAGATTGGTGGCATCTGAAGAACAGTATTAAGAGTAGCAGCAGCAGTAAAAGCAAGGTTGTATTGTATCTTTTTTGTCTTCCAGTCAGTTCCCAACAGGATGCTCTTCATCTTGAACTGAAAGGCTGTAGAAGGATAATAGTTTAATATGTTGCTCTTGGAGAGAGAGAGGCTACTTTTTTCTTAAAAAAATGAAACTAAAAATTTGGGTGTAAACATCTTATTCACTAATTTAATACAAAGCTTGATTATTTTCCAAGGTTATGGCCACATAAGTAAATAAAAATCTTGTATTTTTGCCCATAGCCTAAAAGAAGTATTTTGTTTATTACTAGTATTTATTAAAATGTAATATGGAATGTTGCATTGCAACAAAAGTTAGGTCTTTTTCTTTAAGAAATAAACATTCTTATTTCATAGAAATGCGAATGATTCATTAAAAATATCGGATTGTGTGAGATTTGACAGAACTGAAATAGATGGTAACAACACTGATATTGTTTACTGCTTGGTTGAAATGAAAGCTAGTGTATAATGGGGAACTTTTATTTGTTACTGCTTCCTTACCAATCACAGAAAGTATGAAATGTGAAGGTATTGTGTAAGTATTAAAGGCATGCAGTTATGATCTCTTGAGTGCAAGGGGTATTTGAGAAAATATGGTAAATGTTAGATAACATTTGCAACTGAGTCATAGAGAAGTTGCCAATTTTATGAGCAGATACTGGAACAGGTTCTGTTATAAACTTAATAGCAGACCACTAGAGTCAATTTATGGTGCATTTATTTTCAAAATACAAACAAAATTGAACTCCTCCCATCAGTTCCCCATAGCTATTTCATGGATACATTCAGCATCTTATAAATTAACATTTAAATTCTTATTGACTAGAATTGGGATTTTAATAAAATTTCATAATCATAAAAGTTGAAAGAAGAATTGTAACACCATTGTATTAGTATATGATGCAAGAAAACATGCTTATAAAGCATCAGCCAAAAAAAAAAAAATCTCACATCACCTTGTCCATCCCCTCCAATATTTTGTCTAGTTCTTCCTCGAATTTATTCAAACTACCCACTTACACAACAACAGATGGAAGTTTGTTCCAACAATCAACCACCTGTTGGCTGTGAAGGCAGACTTCTGCACATCTGTCCTGCAACCATCCATCCTCAATTAGAATTTATGTCCCTTTCTACAATATTAAATCATAGAAGCCTATAGTTTCTACAATTACTTCCCTGAATGCTTCCCATGTAGAATTTGCTGTTGATAACATCATCAGTTAATCACACTGTGTAGAATTAAAAACTGTATGAGACCTCTGTAGTCACCCTTATGAAAGCAAAAGCCCTTCCCTTTAGCCTTGACAGTAGTTATCCTTAGATAAATCCACATTAGTACACAGTGATCACTGCCTAGTGGTTCTTTTACTTCAGATTATTAATTCATGAAGAATCACTGCTGATAATTCAGATCAAGAATATTTCTTCCTCCTGTTGCTTAACATGCTGCTGCTGTAGAAAACAGTCGTCCAATAAATCCACAAAAGTCTTGCTAGTGCGTGAGTGACCAAACCACAGGTTTGGTCACTCACTCAGAGTTAAATTCTCCCATTATATAAGACATTCTGATATGCTGGCCCACTGTTTCTCTATTGAGCTGTTTGTTATATTCATCAAAATCATTAGGCCTCTAAATACTACTACTACTCTCATTTTCATTTTCCCAGTGCTTATGTCACACGAAACTGACCTAACATTGCACTGGCAACCCGTGTCAACTGTATACACTGCCTTAGATTTAATATGCTTCTTAACTACGAGCATAATCCCTCCCCTCCCGTCCTTTGTGTATACGTTATACTCTCCGTGTTCTAACTCTGCATCTCTTGTGTCTGAGTGACTTCATGTCTCCGATATCCTTATAATGTCTGTGTTTGATTACTTGGTCAGTATTTCAAATTGATCTAATTGATTTACAATGCTCCTAACGTTAGTGTAATATGCAAGTATACATGCACCTCTTCTTACTCTTAGTTACCCTTACACAGCCCATGTATTTCCTTGTTCCATGATGACCCACAGGAGCACTTGAAATCCCTGACTCCTTTCTTTCCAGCCTGCTGTATGTTCCAGTAGAACCACTTTGACTTCTGCCCGATGCTTTACTGTTCTTGTTTATACTCCGGCATGACCACCAGGTCAGTGGAGTTTACAATAAATCAATCAATACAAATTTTAATCATATTTAGTAGTCATGGGCTTGCACACTGTTCTTCAGGCTCTTATAAGCAGCCATCAGAATGCATAGAATATGGTCCACTCAAAGAGAGTGTATTACTCATGCACTCATGCTACCGCCCACTCGGCTACTAATCTGTGTATCCTCCTAAGCTAGCAGTTTTCCAACCCAGCTAACATTGCCTTGTCAGCATCCGAAAATATTCTTGCACTCCTTCTGTTTGTTTATCCGATCCCTGTAAAAACAGTCTCTCTTGTTAACATGCATAGAATATTCTGAGAAAAATTCCACACCAATGAGCCCAGCACAGTCTCTCCAGGGCTGAATTGAATGGCAATGCTGCAAACACGTACTACCTCCTATTGTATCTGGACAGAATTGTAGACACTTTGTGACTCACAACTCCTTCCCAACATTGCCCTGTACTCATTAAGTAAGTCCTCAGATCTATTCTTAATATCATTAGTGCCAATGAGTACAAATTACCTTTTGTGCCCTTAAAAGGTTATATCTGCTCTACATCATCGTCTACTTTTGTCCCTGACAGACATACTCTGGTCTTATTCCACCTATCCTTTTTGCACAGTACATATCCCATTTTCCTGACAGTAATGTTGCCATCAACAATAACTACCTCCTGTGGTACCAGCACATTCTGCTTTGGTGATTGCCGTTGTTGCCTGATGCACACGTGTAAGCTCTGGCATTGAGTTGGGCAGCTGAGAGCTTGATGGGCATCCACACTGTTCTTCAAGCTCTTATAAGCACCCATCAGAATGCTGAGTTCATGCCTAATTTCTTCATTTTCTTTGAAATGAACATGCACACAAAGCCATTCCCCTTGGCTGTATCATGTCCCATTTCAGATAGGTCCATAAACATCACATAAGTAGCTCATATCGTAAGGCTGTGATTTGTAGGAGAACTACCTTCTTCGATTCTCCTCCAAGCCACAGCACTCCTGCTAATTTGAGCCCATTGCTTTGCAGCTCTAGTCTGAGGCACGATTTACAATTAAAATCAATTTAATTTGAGAATACTTTACTAAACTAATAATGCCTAAATTCAATATAGTATTACACTATCAAGATGTACATTGTATTATTCTATACTGTTATGTTTGTAGACTTTTAAATTAGTGATTGCCTTACTAGAAATAGAATTCCTTAGCTGAGAGCAAAAAAGATTTTGATGATGTGGTCGTTGGAACTCTGAAATGTAGCCATTTTGTATTAAGTTTAGATTGAAGTGGTAACATTTCAGTGAATGGCTTATACAAAATTTTCACAAGGTATAACAGTGTCTTTATTTCATTAACTGCCTAAGATTACGGTTTGATGTTTTAAAGTTTGTTTAAAAAAATTGCATTATTCGTCTTCTTTTGATTTGAACTCTTTATGTATTCAATCTTGTTTTGAAAATATAAACATTTTCATAAAATTTTACTTGTCCTTTTCATCATATCTGTGTCCTGATATCCAAATTGATCCTGTACTCTCATAGTATGATGTGATATTTTGATTTTGTTAATGTAGTGCACAATTTTGAATACAAGAGCTTGAATTATGATAACAGTATATGTATGAGTGATTGAATTATGAAGGTGTGTACATGCACACACACTCCTGCATGAAGAGAAACTAATGTTCAAAAAAAAAGTAATCATTTGTCACTTATTAAAAATTTGTATTATATATTACAAATATATTTTATTTAATTAAATATTTTTATATCTTTGTTTCAGACAGCTATGCTGTATCCAGGAATTGTATTTAGCACTTGTTTTTTTCTCAACTTTTTTATATGGGGAAAACAATCTTCAGGAGCGGTAAGTGTAACATACCTCTCAGTTTTATTTTTATATGACAAAAATCATTGTGCTAACCCACCAGCAAGTCTGTTAATTCTAGTAATAATGCATAGTCATGTCAAATGCTTATAAGTGCAGTAACTTATTGAATATTTCTCATTAATTTTTTTCCTTGCGAAATGATATATGTTCACTCTAAAAATAAAATATATTAATGGTAGTAATATTCAACTGATCACACTAACCAAATATTAGGAGTCTATAATATTGTTACAAATAAAGGTTTGTCATCAAAATTTGTTCTTCTGGTCAACAGTCTTGAGAATAATAGTTAAAGGTGGGTGGGGTGATCGAAATGTCCAAGGTCTAGCATGGAAAATATCAGAATTGAATGTTGCAGTATAAAACTAAATTCATTTTAGAATTTCATCCAGTTTCAAATGCACGTTGCGTGCATGTGTGTCTTTATTATTTATTTTTTGTACAGGTCATTAATTGTGAAGTATGCTGATTATTGAAAAATGGAGCCAAACAAGCTATGAGCAGTGGTCAGGTACTTGCAAAAGGAAAACATAACCTTAGCTGTGATCTGCCATTACAGCATACATCTTCACAACCAAATACGGAGGATGCGGAAAGGTCAGGGAATGACCACCGCATATCCCTGAGCAATATGGCCTTAGTTGCTAATGCTCCTAAAAAAAAAAACCAAATAACATCTTCACATCTTGTGACGATGCGTATTACAGTTGTAACCAAAAAGTCATGACTGATGAGATGATCAATCAAATTCACAATAGTGATGAATGATCAATGGATCATTACCCAAAAAATTTGAGACCACAAGAACTTCTTATGAAACAGTGCAGTCCACATTGACAGAATAATAGGTATGAAAAAATTATCTTCATGGATCCCTTGACATTGACACCTGATCAAAGACGAATGAGAGTGAAATTTACATTTTCTCTAATTAGGGCTGGCTATGAGGATCAGGCATTACCTTATGTCAATGAGTTTTAACACAACATTCAGTTTACATTACTGCAATAAATGCTATACATTTATTGCAGAGAAAGAGGAGGGCAGAGAGTAAATTCTCCCCTTTTTCACCATACTTTGTACAGTGAAAAAGAGGAGAATTTAGTATGTATTTAACATATTGTGTGTTTTACAATTTAACATTAAACTTGTCATTTATTTTATTTTATGTCTTCGTTTCGCTCTGGCTATATAGTAACTTACTACAAAAGAAATAGTTATTTTGAGAATAGTACTTACTGTTTTTTCCTTCTTTTTTTTTTGCCTCACTGAAACTCAAACATATATATATATGTGTGTAGAATGTAAATGAAATATGGATTTATGTTTGCGTGCATACGAATGTGTATGCATTTTTCTGTGTATCATTATCCCAACAGCTGACTGGCTGCATTATTATTATTGTAGGATAGCTATTCCTGTATATGTATTAATGGTATATTACCTAATCAGACAATGCATTATACAATAGAAATTATTGATTTCGGTGTACCATACAGTTAGTATATATGTATTTATTATTCAGGTGCCTTTCTCCACAATGGTTGCATTACTCTGCATGTGGTTTGGAATTTCCCTGCCTCTAGTTTTCTTGGGCTATTATTTTGGCTTCAGGAAACATCCCTATGAACATCCAGTCAGAACAAATCAGATACCACGTCAAGTGCCAGAACAAGTATGGTATATGAATCCCATACTTTGGTAAGTTGAGCATTTGTTAGGTACCAAAAAATAAAAATAAAAAGATTTATAGTATTCATGTGAATTAAATTTAGTTCATTTAAATAGAAATTGGACACAGTTCATATATAAAATGTTAAGACACTTTCTTCATCACTATTTTAATACAATGTTTCATTTAAAGAGAACCACTTGAAATATAACTTAGGTAAATAACACATTTGGAGAAATAGTATAAATAATGTTCCAAAAATATTGTAGTATTCTACAGACATAGTATCCTGGCTCAGGATACTACGTAGTTAGTCCCTGATCATAAAGACTAAGTATGTAAGAAATCTGTTTTGTTAATTTTGTAAATGCTAAAGTAAGTCCATTCTGCAAACTGGCATGAAAGGCAATTCACAGAATGGGTTTCTGTCTGTGAAGTCTGTTTGGACTACTTTTTGAAATAGCTTTTGATCACATTACTCACATTATAGTATTTTTTTATGATGAATCATAAACTTTAATGTTATGGGAGATACCCTAAAATAATATTAAATTTACTGTGAGGTAGCATTGTACTAACAATGCACCTATTCTATCATTCTAAACAAAATACCTGAAATGAAAGTTTGAAATGAATAGAGAGGAAGATATAGTAGTAAGGATAGGGAAAAACAGGAGGTAAAGCAGGAGAATTCAATTCATTTTAATCTCTGGATTTCAGTAAGCAACAGGATATGACAAACAGAATTTGTGATGGATGGTTGAGTTTGAGACAGGCAAGTGGGGTGTTGTGTGACTAATGAGTTTAAATTAGGGTGAAGGGTAAGTTTTATAAATCAGTGGTAAGGCCAGTTATATTATATGGCTCAGATTTCTGGGCCAAGAGAACAAAGGTTGCATTTGAAAGAAATGCAAATGTTCAGATGGATAAAGTTACCAGAAGGGATAAAGTGAGAATTAAATACATTAGAGGAAGTGCTGGGGATAATATAAAAGAGGGGAGACTGAAATGGTTCAAACATGTAAATAGAAGAGGTCAGGATGAACCATTTAAGTAGGATCTGGGATTTGTGGGTGTAGGGTAAATGAGAGGAAGGATCATCTAAGAGGATGTAAATAGAGATTGTGTAAAGGGGCATGGAGGGATGCAGGATTAGAAAGGACGTGGCCCAAAATAAAAAGAAATGCCATAAAACAGCGTTTCCCAAATGGTGTTCTGCAGAACACTGGTGTTCCGTGAAGTGAAAGTGCAGGTTCTGCCAGAAAAATGTTAAAATTTTTATTGTGTTTATATTAAATGTGATTTTTTTTTAAAAATTAGTAATAAAATTGATTTCATAATCACAACTTTATTAAGAGTATTATTATTATTTTTATCCATACTAATTCATATATTATGTAAGAATACTATTGCGGTTTTGTAATTTTTTTAAAGATTATGAAAGTATTCCATGCTAAATTAAATTGGAAAACGCCGCTCTAGGAGAACTCAAAAAGCTGACCTCAAATAAATTAAACTACAGAAGATAATCATTTATGTCGATCATATTCATAATTTTTTTCTCTTAGTAATTACAGTGGGTTAGTTAATTTTTTTAAAAAAAAACCTTGTTTAACTCCTGTCCTGTCTTGTGTATATATAGTAGAATAAATAAAAAATAAAAATAAATAAAATATATAGTGGTGTTCTCGGTTTTGAATGCAAATATTCACAAAACTGTCATAACATGTTTTTTCCTAGTCATAATTTGACTACTGTATACTAAATAGCATTACTTTTCATGTGAATGTATAGGTGATTTCTTTGACTAGCAGCATTGGTATATTTGATTTTTTCATTTTATTATTACAAAATGCAACAAAAAAAAAATTAGATTTTCTCATGACAGTCAGAATTTTATATTACACTGATTATCTCAACAAAATCTGGCAGATAACAGTGATTCAGAGATCAAAATTTCTCTTAGTGAATTAGGTTGTGGATCATTTATTATCTCCAATTTAGTGTATAATATTAATTCAGGTAGTTGACGATTTTAGTGCAATCAGACAGTTTTGTTTTGTAAATCAAGTATGATAAGTTTTATTTCAATAAACAGAAGAGTTACAAACAGATTGGACCTCTGTTTCAAGGCCATCTTGTTTTAAGATGATGGATTGAAATATCAGAAATTGAACTCTGCTCAATGTGTCTCCCCAATAACATTTCTTTTTACAGTCCATCAAAACCAACATCTGGATAGTCAGAACCCTGTGGGATAGGGGAGTGAATTTTTCCATTTTGAAACAAGATGGCCATCATTTGATTTAAGCTTCACCTGTTTATTTTGTTTAGTTTGATCCAAACCAAATTTACAATGCTTTAAATGAGGGAGGAGGAATAAGAGTGCAGTATGATGATAGGGGCACTCTCAAAGTATTTTGCTCTGCCATCCTGGAAAAAGATGATTGCCACTCAGTTTGCTGAGGAAGGGGAGTAGCTATGAATATGTTGCAAATGAAATTTTTTTGACTCTGTAGTTGTTTTTTAATGATATTTTACTGTATTTCAAGCATTTTTATAAAAATATATCAATTTCATTTTAGATTGTAAATAAAGCATTCACTAATGTTTTTTTATCTCTTAAGCACACTGATGGCTGGCATACTACCATTTGGGGCCATGTTTATAGAGCTCTTCTTCATTTTTACTGTAAGTGAACATTTTTTGTATTAAAGGTACTGAAATTTTGTAATAATTCTAAAATTGAGTCTGTTTCATTGGCTGTGTCTGAGTGATTTACTATTAATTAAATTAAATTTAGTGTTCCTTTTATAGAAGTTTTTACTATTTGTTAGGGTCCAATTTAATCCATATGTCATTCTACTTCTCTTGCCATACATATTTATCAACAGCAATAGGTATTAAGTTTATTAAAAGGATGTTCTATCACATAACTGCAAATAAGATGTGAAAATAGACCTATCCTTCCATGCACACCATGTATGTTTGTACATATATGTTTGTACGTTTCATGTTTCTGTTCCAGTGATGTCCATTTTCACCTAAAATCAGCTAAGCCCCATTTACTTTTACTGACAGAATTTCAATTATCAGTTGCCTCAACCATCACTCATATCAGCTGCCTTAATTATTCCTCTATGATTCCTTTTTCTTCAAAGGTGGTATTTGTGCATATTGTCTGCTCTGATATGTCCTGTTAGAAACTTCCTAATCTGGAATATCTTTTTGATCTCCTGTGGCTTGAAATCTTCCCACTCTATTCTATGTTTATCTGCTGCTGCCATAATTCTCCCATCTCTACAAATTACTCATAACTATTTGACTTCCTGTCTTTGAAAGTCTGCTTTCTCCAGTCCATATTTCCTGACAGTCAGGTAATTTTCCTTCATGATTTTAATGTTCACAACTCCAGCTGTCTGCGTTTATTTTCTAGATGCATGGAACCCCAGGGGCTAACATCTGGTGAGTATGGGCTTGGCACACCCAGGGTCCTGAGCTGGATATCATCATTCTCCTCTTTCTTGGTGGTTCCCTTCCACTCTCTCTCTCTCTCTCTCTCTCTCTCTCTCTCTCTCTCGGGGTAATTGAGAATTTTTGGCTGGTGCAGCATAAGCTGCAGGCTTCCTTGCACCATACGGCTGATAATAATAATAATAATAATAATAACCTAGCTGATAGAATCTGAGGCTTTTTGCAATTACTAACGATTCCAAATAGAATACCAAACAATTCTAGCCACACACCTAGTAAACTTGTAAAGAGGCACGATCTTTTACTGGTGCCATTGGTTTGGGTTCCCAATGGTACTGTATTGCTGTCATCTATAGGTATAGCACCAACCCCTATGGTTTTAAGATTTCTTCAGTCTTAAGAGGTACAAGTAGTAGAGAAGACTCACCTCCTTGTGGCATGGATGGGTAACAGGAAGCAACTTTCCTAGTGTTTGCTGCTTCTGGGTAGCTATGTGGCCAGAAACAACATTACAACACCTCCTTACACAATTCTATATGAAAACACACACTTACTCACATCTGGCCTTTTACAATGTTTTGTGTCATCACAGATATTAATGGCAGTGAAATAGCGTGTCGCCCTACATAATACACCACATATGCATAATACAGGGTGTCCGTAAATGATGTTTCGAATTTCGATTTTTTTTTTTTTTTTTTTTTTTTTTTTATTCAGAATTACTTCAAGCTACACTCATAAAATACATACCAGCTGAAAGATCAATTCAATAAGTTTTATGAAGGTACATAAAGTCATTGGTAAAGTTCAATGTGGGCAGCATGAGTAATTCGAACAATATCTTAGCAATATTCAATCTCTGGCCGTATGCTGTGCTTCGATTCGTGATCAGTTTTACCAAAGGCCTCTATGATCCATACCTTCAGCTCCCGTAGTGTCTTTGGTAGTGGAGGGATGTACACGTTGTCCTTCACATAACCCCACAAAAAGAAATCCATTGGCATCAGGCCAGGATATATGAAATGCTAACACATAGAACACTTTCTCCTGCCCAGTTGCCATTTTGCCATTCTGGCGAATGTAGCGCTGCGTAGCAGGTAGAATGCAAAACTGGTAGTCGAGTGCCAATTTTAATAAAACTTATTGATCTTTCAGCTGGTATGTGTTTCATAAGTGTAGATTGAAGTAATTCTGAATAAAAAAAAAAATATCAAAATTGGAAACATCATTTACGGACACCTTATGTGTACTTCAGTACATGTTAATATTGCTGCTCCTCTAGGTACTTCAGATTACAACTTGGTAATAGTCGCTTCTTCGGTGGAGCCTCTTTGCCATGAGCATTCTCAACTGACTTGTCATTTGGCTTTAGAAGACTATGAAATGGGATGATCTATCTGATTTCTGTCCTCTTTTCTTTGGCTGGATTACTGTTATGTTTGCTCAGATCATGTCAATGAAATTATTATTGTATGAATGAAATCCGTTATTTGTCATTCTGCTCTAAATTCTCATCCTTTAACTAAATCTTGATTTCCCAGTAAATGAGTTAAGGCCCTTTATGATAAGATAAGAACATATCACAATTGCCTTGTATACAAATCTCCAACTTCATTTTAAGCTTGCACTAAAGTTTGCACCAGTTGTAAGAAAGTTAATATAATCAATCCAAACTCAATTTTGAGCACACTGAGGGTAGGAAGCTTGTTTCTTGTATGAATGGTAATCAAACCTACTTTCTTACCAAAGTTTATCAGTCACAACTATCCATCCATACTTCCACTTCTGTTGCATCCTCAGCCAAAGCTGACTTATTAACATCCTATTTTTTCTCTAACCCATACATTGATGATCTTGGTAAATCACGTCTGTCTTACCAAATACATTTCATTCAGTTCCTTTCATGGCTTCTGACACAAGGACATTAGAAGAATTCTAAACAACCACGATGCCAAAATGTCTGTGTCCTGATGGCATTTCTTCGCTTATTCTTAAAACCTGCGCTCCAGAGTTCTCATTTTGTGTCGTCTTTTTTTCACACTCTCTTATTCCAGTGGCATTTTTCTGTCTGCATGGAAATTTCCTTACATCCAACTAATTTATAAAAAGCATTGCAAATCCCTCTCTTCCAGTTATTGTCCCATTATATGTACCTCTGCTCTTTCCAAAGTAATGGAGAAATCCATCAATCTCCAACTCTTACACTTTTCTAAACCTATCTGATTGACGATCACTAATATCTTATGATATTTTGGCTTTTTTTACTCATTTTTGAATAAAGTGGTTGGAAAAGTTTGGCGAAACTCAAGCAGTTGCTCTTGATATTTCCAGGGCTTTTGATCATGTTTGGCATAGAATTCTTCTAAACAAACTCCCATCTTGTGGATTGCTGGCTGTTTTTTTGCAGGTTGGTTGCCAGTTTTCTCTCTGACTGCTAGTTTAGGTAGATGGCTTTCTGTGTTCTAACTTCCCCACTAATACTGGTGTTGCCCAAGGTTCAGTTCTTTTCACTACTCTTCCTCTTGTATATTAATGGCCTTCCACTGACTGGAAACTCTATCCAGAGTTTTGCTGTTGAGAGCACACTACATTACACCTTACAGTTTGAGAAACATTTTCCTGAACAAACAGATTCAACTTCTCGGATATCCACCACCAATGCCAATTTCCAGGTAATTTTTCAGTGGAGTAAAGAAAACAAACTTCAGCCCTTCTGAAATTCAGCTGTCTTTTTATTTCTCACAAGTAAAGTCTCTTATGCTCATCTTTGATTATACTCTGTTTCTGGACAATATCACATATCTCTATTAAAGAATTACCCTGACTTCTAATCTCTCTCTCTCTCTCTTGATTTAAGCACCTTACAAATGTTACTTTTTCTCTATCAAAAAAACTGAGTTTTCTTTTTGCTCTTGGCAAACCTTTCCTCTGAACAGCTATTGACCCTGTTCAAATCTGTCCTAGACTGTCCAAAAAAGAGGGGACAGTCAGATTAATTAATAACCCTTCTCTCCAATCTCTGTTGCACAGAAATCCACTTCCTACTGTGTCTTTTTTTTGATATTTCCATGAGTACTGTTCTTCCAGACTGGTATCTGCAATTCCATCAGTCTCGTCCAAACATATGCCTCAGCCAATCTGCATCCATTCACTGTCCAACCTCCAACAAAAGAACAACATAAACTAACTTTTTGTCTTCGTTATTTATCCCTTCTACTTCAGTTCTTTAGAACAACTTATCTTTATTTTACTCTTTTTTTTTTTTTTTTTTTTTGTGTCGCCTTTTTTCCCATTATTTATATATATATATATATAAGGTCAGCGTTTTTACTGTTCTGGCATGAAATTTTTACAGTCGGATGCCCTTCCCGACGCTAACCCTCACCCTTTATCCGGGCTGGGGATATGCGGTGGTCATTCCCTGATCTTCCACATCCTCTGTATTTGGTAGTCATGGGCTCGAACCCTGTCTAATCAAAAAGCATGTGCTATGCACTGCTGCTCCTGCCCATGTGGCTACGGAGGCGCCCCCTTTATTTTTCTCTATTAAATAAGGAAAAATAAAAGCTGTATGTTCCTAGAAATAAATCAAGTAAATTGAGGACTGTCTCATCCCATTCGTTCTGCACCTGGCAGACTTTTACTTATTGTATTTGGAAGTCTTGTGGCTGCAAAACATTTTGGAGGATAATATAGCCCTCAAATTCACTGAAAGTTGATTATCAAGCAAACATTTAAACAATTAAAATCAACACAAGATATTTAGTGGCAGTCTCCACATTTAATGTCAGCCAGTTTCTCTAACCTATATAGAAAATATTATAAATTACATATCGTAAAAGCTTAGCTATAAAACTGATACGAATAAAGGAAAGCAAAGAAATTTTTTGCCTGATTTGTTAATCCCAGTTACACATGGAGCTAGGCAGTCAGTTGCTTTGCTTTCCTTTTGTGTGTGCATGGTTTTTTTTTTTTTTTTCACATTAATTTTTATATAGAGATTTTAATGTATTTTATTTATATTCTTTTATTTTATTTAGGCAATTTGGGAAAACCAATTCTATTACTTATTTGGATTTTTATTCCTCGTCTTTATTATTTTGGTTATATCCTGCTCACAAATATCCATTGTAATGGTGTATTTTCAACTTTGTGGAGAAGTGAGTATTAATGCATTTTTATCTGTAATACTATATTAGGTTAAACTGCATTACAGTTAGATTTATGTAGAGTTAGCCAATGGGGAAAAAATATGAGGAAACTTACTTAAACTAACAGCATCTTTGATTCTGGTTGTTGTTTTGTCAGTACCGAATTTATTCACAGAATAACCCCCACCATACACACAAATTCAAAAGGAAAATTAAGGAAGAATATTTAATCCTTTTAAATTACTTTTTAATCTTGCAGAAATATTTCTAGGATGTAATATTTCTTATACTCTGATCAGCTACTGACCCTCACAAAATTGTGTGCTTTATCTACTTTCTCTGAAAATAAACAGCAAAATCACATGCTAACGTATAAAATTCAGCTTTCTTCTTATCAGTTAAAAGAGTGGAAAACCCCTTCTATTTTGGGCATGAGAAATTATACTTTAGAGAATTGGCTATCCCGAAGTTTGTTTCATGTATGTATGGTAAGAATTTATGAATCCTAGCATTTACAAATTTTATATTTAATGATTCCATCATATGAAGTTCATAATCATTACACAGTTTAATCAGATTTATGCACTATTAATACAGTCAGTATTGTGATGATATTCTTTTATATGTGTACTTAGTTCCATCTTGTTATTATTGTAATTGCCAACTATATTGATGATAATATGCATGAGCACCCAAAGCTTTTGAATGGCCATATCATTTAGGCACCTGTGTGTATTATTACCAATACAGTTGTAATAGCAATACTGGCTACAGAGAACTAAATATACATGAATGAATATTATCATTAACCTGACTGTTAATAATGCAGAAATTTGGATTAACTGTGTAACGATTATGAACTTTATATAATGGAATGATTACAATATAAAAATTCAAGTCTAGATAATTCTTACTTAGAAAGCTCTGAAGTAATGAACACTTAACTCCATACAAAATTTGAGTTTGAACTGAAACTTTATTGGGTATCAAAGTGGAATTAATTCAATTATGCTTTACTAAGCAAATGAGTATTGATCCTCTACCCAATTGTCATTTTTAATGACAATATTTTGAACCCAGAATTTAGGGTTACAATCAGATTGGTCCACTTGATATTGATGGTTCAACTGTTGATGATCCTTCTCAGATAGCTGACAAACTGAATAAGTATTTTGCATCTACATTCACACGAGGAGTTCTTTGAGGAGATGAAGGCCAGATGTTTATCAAACTCTAACAGGAGTTAAATGATTTTGTAATAACTGAGAGCAAAGTGGAGAAGAAATTGTTGAAGTTAAACATAAGAAAGGTGCTTGGGATCTATCCAGTTATATTAAATGGGGCAGCAAAGGAAGTAAGCAAACCCTTAGCCATAATTATGAGAGCATCCTTGGACTCAGGGAAAATCCCTATAGACTGGAAATGTGCAAATGTATCGCCAATTTACAAATGGGGATCAAAGGGTGAAACAAGTAATTACAGACCTGTTAGTTTGACTTCTGTTCCAGGGAAAATAATTGAGTCACTGGTTAAAGAAGCATTCCAGGATCATCTAGACCAGAGGTTCCCAAACTTTCTCTGTTCACCCTTAGTGTCCCAGTAATTTCTTCACGGCACCCCTAGGCTAAAAGAAATAGCTAACACAGTGGTTTTTGACCTTTTAATAATCTGATTCTGTGTGTGTGTGTGTGTGTGTGTGTGTGTGTGTGTGTGTGTGTGTGTGTGTGTGTGTGTGTGTGTGTGTGTGTGTAATATTTAAAAAAATATGTTTTATGATAGTTATTATAATAATATAATTATAAACAAAATTACAATTCATAATACAAATCATATATACTTATATAATAATTTTATTCTTTATTTAGAGGTACTAAATAACCTTCAATTATAGATCACCACAAAATTAAAAAGATATGGTACAATGGATATCTCTCCACCTTTTTATAATGAAATAAATTTATAAAATTTCAAAAAAAAAAAAAAAAAAAATTAAGTAACTTAAACCCAAATTACATACCACCCCTGGAATGTTGTTGGGGCATCCAGGTTGAAAACCACTGATCTAGACAATACTGCAATAATAATTCAGGCACAGCATGGGTTTGTTAAGGGAAAGTCTTGTCTGACCAATTTGATTGGATATTATGATGTAGTCACAAAGGAACTGGATGCAAAAAATTTTGGTATCATATACTTGGATCAGGAAAGCTTTTGATACTGTTACACATGGAAGACTACTGTACAAATTGGAGCAGTATGGCATTAAGGGCAAGTTGCTACAATGGATAAAAGGATGGTTGAGTGGGAGAAGACAGGAGTGGTAAACAATGGACACTGCTCTTTGTGGACTAATAGTACAATGGATATCTCTACACCTTTTTATAATGAAATAAATTTATAAAATTAAAAAAAAAAAAAAATTAAGTAACTTAAACCTAAATTACATGCCAATCCTGGAATGTTGTTGGGGCACCCAGGTTGAAAATCACTGATCTAGACAATACTGCAATAATAATTCAGGCACTATCCCCCAAGATTCAGCATTAGACCCATTGTTGTTTTGTATATTTATCAATGATATTGATGAAAGTATATCAAGCTTAATGTCAGAGTTTGCAGTAATACAAAGGTTGGCAGGGTTGTTAATAACAGTAATGACAGTATGCTGCTGCAACTGGATCTGAAAAAGTTGGACAGATGGGCTGAGAAGTGGCAACTGAAGTTTAACATTGACAAATGTAAAGTACTGCATATGGGTAGAAGTAACCCCAGAGAAACGTACCAACTGGATGGTGTTACACTCAGGGTAGTGGAGAATAAAAAAGACCTGGGGGTAATTGTGCAGTCAGATATGAAGTTTTCTGAGCAGTACAGACAGGCTGCCAGAGTAGGTCATGGGGTCTTGTCAATGATATACAGCTAGCAGGGATAAGGAGGTGATTATCCCCTTCTGTAAGGCAGTGGTCAGGCCACACCTTCAATACTGTGTACAGGTCTGGAAGCCTCATTTTAGGCTTCCAGACCTGTGCTGTTGGAGCGAGTTCAGAGAAGGGCAACAAGACTGGTGAGGAGAACAAAGGGGTGCTCTTGTGAAGAAAGAAATTACTGAAATTGAGGAAAGATAGTTGTCGAATAGATGTGCAGAAATTTTCCTTTAGCCAGTAGGTAGTTGATAGAACAAACATCCATCTGTTGTTGTGGAAGTTGATAGCTTAAATAAATTCAGGGAAAAGGTGAACAAACTTTTGAGTGAGTAGATGGGTGAAATTTTTTTCGCTGATGCTGTATAAGCTTGCTTTCTTGCATCATATGCCTCTACTAATGCAAATTCTAACAGTATCTTGACTTGAGAATAAACCCCAAAGTTTTGGGTTCAAAATTTTATCATTAAAAATGAACAAGGTTGAGTACAATATATATATTTTTTTAATTTAAGCCTCGAACCTTATGTGAAGTTTGAGTGCCCATTTCTTAGATCTTTCTGAATAATAATTCGAAGACTTTAATTTCCGATCTCCACATACTTCGCACAATGTAATTCTTACATCAGCCAACTAAACAGTATTATGGCAGAGCAGAACTAAGAACGAGTTACTGCATATCAAGATTTGAATGAGATGGCAGATAGTAATCCAGATTTTTTTTTTTTTTTTAAATTATAACGTGATGAATCCCGGTTGAATGCTTTTTTTCCTCTCCTGGAAACTCTAGTTTTTCATCCAGAAAACAACAAACAGACCATAGAACACATGCAGTACAGACATATACTCTCGCCTAAAATTTTGGAATCATGTTTCATTTTTCTTAATTTTCAAAGTTTTTATTAAAACAGGACCAATTTGTTTACCGATTTTTATTAAAATATTTTCTATTATGTTTAAAAATCAAAAAAAAATTAAATTTTTAAAATATTCTAGAAAAGTGTAGAAGACTCCTGAATGTGGTAGTGTTGTTGATGCTTCTAGAGTGTTTTGCAATAATATAAATTGAGGAGTTAAGAGCTGTAACTTATAAAATTGAACACCCATCATTCAGAAAGAGTAGTGCAAGTTTTGTGTGATTCATGATAAATGTGGAAAAAATGAGGAAAACTGAGTTGAAAAAAGAAGTGCTATTATAACTCTGTATAAAGAAAGTTTCCACTGATGGTAACTTTACCTTGTCATGGTGGTGGGGCTTGCATGTCTCAGTGATCTACAGAGCTATGCTGGTAGGGCCTCCCAAGCCAGAAAGGTTTGTAGCTAGAGACCAGACGAAAAAAGATACCTTGGTCTTCCAGGCTGGGAGTTGATGCAATGGGCCAGCTCCCCATTCATCATAAAACATTCTTTCAATGCTAAAAGACCTAACAGAGAAAAAATCGGATGGACAAATAGGAATTGAATTGGCAAACGGAAAAGGATTATGAATTTTGGCTGCTGGAATGTACAAGGAGTTAGCACAAAACAAGATGAAATTTTATTGGAATTGGGAAAATATAAATTGGATGTGGCGGTCTTAACTGAAACAAAGAAGAAAGGAAGAGGTGAAGAAATGATTGGAAAATATATTTTCCTTTGGTCTGGTGTTGATCGATATGTAAGAGCTAAGGCAGGGGTGGCTGTACTTATTCACAAGAATCTCAGAAAGTTTATTGAAAAATGGAGTTTTGTTGATGAACGAATCATGACTCTTGAAATTAAAATATATGGAAGAGAAATTACTATTATTGGGTATATGCTCCTAATAATGAGTCTCCTACAGATATTAAAGAAGATTTCTGGGAAAACTTGAGAGAAGTAATAGAAGCAATTCCACATTGCAGAGAGATAGTCATAATGGGGGAATTGAACTCCAGAGTGGGACAAGCTACGGACAATGAAGTGGTGGGAAGACGTGGCAAAAATGTAAAGATAGAACTTTGCTCTCACTATAAGCTGAGAATTAGTAACACCTTCTTCCATCATGTGACATTCATAAGTCCACATGGTTCCAAGAAACAAAAGGACTAAAATCATAAGCAATTGTGATCGCTAAACACCAAAGCACAATTTTTGTCTGTGATGTTAGAGCCCAGAGAGGAGAATATTGTGGCTCTGATCACTTTTTGGTAAAGGCTATGTTGTCATTCCTGTGGATGTGCCAAAAAAAGGAAGGAGAAAAGGAAGAAAGACCTTGAGAGGAGTGAACAACTTGACACTGAGAGATTCAATGTGAACTCACTAAAAGTGAGAGCACTACGGGCTTGTATCAACGAAGATTAGACCAAGAATTAGATGAAACCTATGGGGAGAGTGCAAAAGGTATATATGAATACCCTAAAGGAAACAGTGAAGAAAATTGCTGGAAAGGCAATAGGAAACTCTCAAAAGATGAAACAAAATGATTGGCTGAACATAAATTAAGGAATTAATAAAGGAGTAAAAGGAAGCATACCAAAGATGGCTAAGCTCAAAAAGTGAAGTTCATAGAAAAATATACAAAGAAAAAAATAAGGAAGTGAAAGCAGAAGTCATCAAGGCAAAGAACGAGTCCTGGGATAGAGCATGTGCCGAGATGAACAGCAAACTAGGATGTACAAGATCTGCAGAGGTTTGGAGTGTATTGAAGAGTTTAAGGAAACCTCATAAGCAAAATGCTAGACTGAAAATGATAGATCTGGAGGAATGGGTCAATGATTATGAACAGCTATTGAATGAAGGAAGAGAGGAATTTAGAGAAACTCAAACAGAGACAGTTGTCATGGAAAAAGGATTGAACATCCAAATTAAGGAAGTGGAAATAAAAATGGCAAAAAATGGATAAGCACCAGGCCCAGGTGGAATTAACATGGAGCTGCTTAAATATATGAAGGTCGAAAGTTATAAATCTGCTAACTCGATTGTTCAACAAATTATGCGATGACGAAGAAATACCAGATGAGATGACGATCAGATACATTACATCAATTTTCAGGCGCCTCCGTAGCCAGGTGGGCAGGAGCAGCAGTGCGTAGCACACGCTTACCGGGGTTCGAGCCCATGATCACCAAATACGGAGGATGCAGAAAGGTCAAGGAATGACCACCGCATATCCCCGGAGCAATATGGCCTTAGTTGCTAATTCTTCTAAAAACCAAATAAACAAACAAACAATATCAATTTTCAAGAAAGATGACAGAAGATGCTCCAACTATAGAGGAAACTATTTGGAAAAGTGATAAAATGAAAACTGTAACAAGAAATTGTTATTTCTGAGAAACAGTGTGGCTTTTCGACTGGACACTCATGTATAGACCATTTATTCACTGTTAAGCAAATTCTGGAAAAATGTCAGGCTACAAACCAAGATGTAGGTATGCTGTTCATAGACTTAGAGAAAGCGTATGATAATGTGCCAAGAAATCTACTGTGGAAGGCTATGGAAAAAATGTCAATAAGCCAGCCATTAATTGAAATAATTAGAATTTACAAGGACAATACATGCTGTATAAAAATTGGTTCAGAAATATCAAGAAAATTTAAGACTTCCAAAGGACTACTTCAAGAATGCTATTTGTCACCTACTTTGTTTAAGCTGTACCTGGAAGTGGTTCTAAGACCATGGTAGCAGAAGTGCAGTTCAATGGGTGTTCCCCTTGGTCAAAATAAGTGCCTTTACAAACTACTGTTTGCAGACAAGTTGTGGTAGCACAGGACCGTGATGATGTAAACTATAGAAGAATATAAAACATGGACTGACGGTTAATTTTAATAAGACAGAGTACATGAATTGAAGAGGAGGTTCTGGAGTTAGATGGAATACAGGTGAAAATTTTACAGCAATTTAAATACCTGGGTGCAATTATTCAGGCTTACGGATCATCTGTGCAGGAAATTGAGAGAAGACTGGGCGAAGGTAGAAGGGTCATAGGAATGCTTAATTCTGTGCTATCGAATAAAAATATTATTAACAAAACTATTAACATAAAATATATAATGCAATATTACAAAGTGTTTTATTATATTGATGTGGGACTTGGACCTTAACTGAAAGACAAAAAAAAATAAACTACTGGCTGTTGAGATGGATTTTTGGCAAACATTGGCAAGAAAGTCTAGGACTGAAAAGGTTAAAAATGAGGTGATAAGGAATACAATGAATGCCCAAAAAACTATCATTAATAAAATAGAAGAGAAAAGATTGGAGTGGTTTGGCCATGTGAAGAGAATGGAGGATGACAGATTTCCCAGAGGAGCCATGGAGAAGGAAAAAGAGAGGAAGACCAAGAAGGACGTGGATAGAGGGTGTGAGAGCAATCATGAATAGAAAGAGGACTGGTGGATGGAGATTGGGAAGATAGAAGAAAATGAAAAAAAAAAAAGAATAAAGGAATGACCTTTCAATGTTAGGTTGAGGAGAACCGTTGTAATAACAGAATAAATCCTACGAAGAAGTATAAAGAAAGTTATTCCATGAGAAATATTGGCAAAAAACTAGGTGTTTCATTTAAAGGAGTACAAACTACTATTTGATGATTCAAGCAGTCTGGCAGTTTAAAGGACAAACCACAATCAGGATGACTGCATGTAACAACAGAAGTGCAAACTAAGACCACAACGCTGATTTCTAAATGCAATTGACAACTTACTGTATCTGAAATTCAAGCTGAGTTCCGTAGCAACAGGAAACTCTTGTGTCTACATCCACTGCAAAACTTTGTCTTAAACAAGCAGGACTGCATGGTCGTGTAGTGTTCCAAAAACTCTTATTAAAAGTGGAAAATCAAAGGGCATTAGCATTAGTAGAGGCATATGATGCAAGAAGCAAGCTTATTCAGCATCAGCCAAAAAAAAAACACACACAACCACTACTTCCATTTCACCCCTCCGTTCGTTCGAAATACCTGTCCAGCTGAGCCTTAAATTTGTTTAGGCTATCAACTTCAACAACAAGTGATGGAAGTCTATTCCACAAACCGACTGCCCGCTGGCTAAAGGCAAATTTCCGCACATCTATCCGACATCCGTCCTTCCTCAATTTGAATTTATGCCCTCTCAGGCGATTATTCTGAGCAAGAGGAAGAATCCCATCGGCATTGAGCATGCTCAAGCCATTCAAAGCCTTATACACCTCTATCAGATCACCTCGCCGATGCCTAGTCTCCAGACTCTGTAATTTGCAAAACTTAAGCCTTTCTTCATAAGAGCAACCCTTTGTTCCATTCACTAATCTTGTTGCCCTTCTCTGTACTCGTTCCAGCAGCTCTACATCCTTCTTGAAATGAGCCCTCCAGACCTGTATACAGTACTCAAGGTGTGGCCTGACCAATGCCTTATACAATGGAATAATCACATCCCTATCCCTGCTAGAAAAATTCTTGTATATCATTGACAAGACACCATGAGCTACTCTTGCAGCCTGTCTGCACTGCTCAGAGAACTTCATATCTGCCTGCACAATTACCCCCAGGTCCTTTTCATTCTCTACCACTGTCAGTGTAGTACCACAGAGTTGATACGTTGATCTGGGGTTACTGTTTCCCATATGTAGTACTTTACATTTGTCAATGTTAAACTTCATTTGCCACCTCTCAGCCCATCTGCTCAACCTTTCCAGATCCTGTTGCAGCAGCATAGCATCAGTAGTGTCCTTAACAACTCTGCCAACCTTTGTATCGTCTGCAAACTTGGACATTAAGCTTGATATACCATCATCAATATCATTTATAAATACAGAAAACAACAATGGACCCAACACTGAACCCTGAGGAACTCCACTAATAACATTAGTCCACGTTGAGCAGTGTCCATTGATTACC
The DNA here is from genome assembly GCF_048544385.1 of Mastigoproctus giganteus. Taxonomy (NCBI): domain Eukaryota; kingdom Metazoa; phylum Arthropoda; class Arachnida; order Uropygi; family Thelyphonidae; genus Mastigoproctus; species Mastigoproctus giganteus. The sequence continues at coordinate 59,787,545 of NC_143579.1, read as the reverse complement.
ACTCTCTGTCTTCTGCCACTCAACCATCCCTTTATCCATAGCAGCAATTTGCCTCCAATGCCACACTGCTCCATTTGTGCAGCAGTCTTCCATGTGCAACAGTATCAAAAGCCTTTCTAAGATCCAAATATATAATATCAAAGTTATTCCGTGCATCCAGTTCTTTTGTGACTACATCATAGTATCCAATCAAATTGGTCAGACAAGACCTGCCCTTAACAAAACCATGCTGTGTCTGAGCTATAACTGAATTCTTGTCTAGATGATCGTGCAGTGCTTCTTTAACCAGTGTCTCCATTAATTTTCCTGGAACCGAAGTTAAACTAACAGGTCTATAATTACTTGTGTCAGCCTTTGATCCTCCTTTGTGAATTGGGGTCACATTTGCACATCTCCAGTCTATGGGTACCTCCCCTGAGTCCAAAGAAGTTCTCATAATTATGGCTAGGGGTTTGCTTACTTCCTTTGCTGCCTCCTTTAATATAACTGGATAGATCCCATCCACCCCGGGTGCCTTTTTTATGTTTATCCTCAACAATTTCTCCTCCACTTTCCTCTCAGTTATTAGAAAATCATCTAGCTCACTGCCAATGTTTACTTCACCTACGACATTCCCCTTCCTGAATAACTCCTCATGTGTGAATGTAGATGCAAAATACTTGTTTAGATTGTTAGCCACCTGAGCAGGATCCTCAACTGTTGAAACATCAACATCCAGCGGACCAATCTGATTCATCCCTTTCCTTCTTGAGTTTAAATAGGTAAAGAACTCTTTTCTGTTTTTCTTTGCATCCTTTGCCAAGGATTTCTCATAATCTGCCTTTGCCTGCCTAATCTCCTTTGTGACTTGGTTACAGACCAACTTATATCTATCATAGGCTTCCATGTCACCCATTAATTTGTATGTATCCCATGCATTTTTCTTCTCTGCCATATGTCTCATTAGTTCATCTGACAACCATTTAGACCTGAACCTTGAACAATATTTCTTGGTTGGTATGTAAAGCCTGGTAGCTTCCAAGATTAGTTCCTTGAATGCTTCCCATTTTGAATTTGCTGTTGGTAACATCATCAGTTGGTCCCACTGTATAGAATTTAAATACTGTCTCAGACCATCATGGTCGCCTTTACGAAAGCAAAAACCCTTCCCTTTACCTCTGATGGTAGTTACCTCCTTGAGTAAATCCCACTTCAGCACACTGTGATCACTGCCACCTAGTGGTTCCTTTATCTGCAGATTCTTAATGCATGAAGAATCACTACTGATAATCAGATCAAGAGTATTACTCCCTCTAGTTGCCTCCCGAACATGCTGGTGTAGAAAACAATCATCCAATAAATCCACAAAAGCCTTGCTAGTGTGTGAGTGACCAACCCACAAATTCCAGTCAATATCTGGGAAATTAAAATCCCCCATTATAAGACTCCCTGATTTACTGGCCCATTCTATTTCCCTGTACAGTTTCTTATTATACTCATCAGAGTCATTAGGCCTATAGCACACTCCTACTCTCAATTTTGATTTACCTATGCTTATGTCACACCAAACTGACTCGACACTGCCCTGTCCATCGATGTTGACTGGCTTCACTTCCTTGGATTTTATGTGTTTCTTAACTAATAGCATAACCCCTCCTCCCTTCCTATCCTGTCTATCCATTCTGTAGACGTTGTACTCCCCAAATTCCAGTTCTGCATTCCTTATATCTGTGTGACACCACGTCTCTGATATCCCAACAATATCTGCCTTTGATGTTTTGAGCAATACCTCAAATTCATCAAATTTATTTACTAAACTCCTAGCATTGGTGTACACGCAAGTATACATGCACCTGTTTCTATTCTTAGCTACCCTAACACAACCCATGTGTTTACTTGTACCGCAATGACTTCCAGCAGTCTCTGAAATATCCTGCATCTTGTTTTTCAGGCTTCTGCTCATTCCAATAGAAGCAGTGCAAGAATAACTTTCACTTATGCCAGTGGCTACTGTTAATCTATTAGTCTTTGTCTCCCCCCAAGCTAGCAGTTTTCCGACCCACCTAACATTGCCTCAATAGCATCAGCAAATATTCTTGCACCCTTTCTATTTAAGTGTATTCCATCCCTGTAGAAGCAATCTCTCCTGTTAACAAGTACAGTCCAGGCTGAAAAAAATTCTACCCCTTGAGCCTTGCACAATCTTTCCAGGGCCGAATTGATCGACAAGGCTCTCATCATATACTCCCTCCTATCGTGTCTGGGCAGAATTGCAGACACTTTCAAATTCAACCCTACTTCACGGCTTTTTTTTCAACAGTGACCTGTACTTGTTAAGTAATTCCGCTGGTCTCCTACTCTTAATATCATTAGTGCCGACATGTACAACTATATCACCTTTTGTGCCCTTAAAAGATGATATCCGCTCTACAATGTCATCAACCTTTGCCCCTGGCAGACATACCCTGGTCCTGTTCCACCTATCCTTTTTACAAAGCTTGTTCCCCGTTTCCCTGACAATAAAGTCACCAACAACTACTAGTTCCTGTGGGACCAGCGCATTCTGCCTTGGGGGCTGCCTCTGTGTCACGCGATGCCCAAGTGCAAGCTCTGGCGTTGATGTGGGCAGCTGAGAGCTTGATGGGCCCCTCAATTTAGTTTCTTCGAGGGCATCCACCCTGTCCTTCAAGCTCTCATATAGGCCCACAAGAACGCCGAGTTGTTGCCTGATATCGATACACTCCTTGCATCGCGCACACACAAAGACATCCCCCATGGCAGTATCATGTTCCGTACCCGATTGCTCTGCAAACAGTGCATTTTATAAGGCTGTGAGTCAGAGGACAACTGCCCCCCTCAGTTCTGCTCTGAGCCACAGCACTTCCATTAGCTTGAGCCTTTTGCTTTGCTGCTCTGGTCTGAGTCATGATTTCGATTTACTGTCAATAAAATTACAATTTCAGAACAAAATTAAAACCTTAAACTTGTATCCTAACACAGTTATAACGCTATATTTATTTTTCAGTATCGAGTGTTATCTATGAGTTCCCTTTATATAACTTCCGTATCAAGTTATGTATTAATTATTTGTTACGTTTGTACTCTAAGTCGTTATATATATATATGTAGTTAAAAGTACAATTTAATTGACAATGAAGTTTAACAAGATTAATAGATTTACTGATTAATTGACAATATTATATTATGCACTATACTATACAAGCTAATGCTATCGACTTCCGGATATGCTGTATCGTGTTACAATGGCGGTAATTACGAACGGTAGTTCTACGGACTCTTAAGTATTGATTAACTTCCAAATCTCGCTGTCTCAATTTAGAATAAACTAAGGATCCTGACTAGATCTATAGCTACTTACAGATAATAATTTGATATAACAATTGGTTAATAAATCGGCTAAATACGGTTAAAAACCTCTCGTTCAACGGAGCTGCAATTTGTAACACGTGGATTTGATACCGTTACCGATACTAAGTAATACCCACAAAATCTCTTTCAAGTTAAACTTTAAACTAAGTATCGTAACTAGGAATATAAAACTACTCTAGAAAATAAGTAAATATGCCAATTTAAGCTAATAAAACAAAAAATAAATCAGAAAAAACTTCTCTTCTGCAAAATAGCTGCGGCCGCATAGGTTACTCTCGAACCCAAACTCGGTTAACTTAGGTTAACTTGGGTATAAAAAAATGGCAAAAAATGGATAAGCACCAGGCCCAGGTGGAATTAACATGGAGCTGCTTAAATATATGAAGGTCGAAAAGTTATAAATCTGCTAACTCAATTGTCATCAACACTGGAAAGTTGAAGAGTGAAAAAACATGCTGTGGATGGATGAATCCAAATTTGAAATTTTTTTTAAAATTTAAAACTTTAATTTGGAATATTCTATTTAAATTTAAAACTTTTCTGGAATATTCTAAAAAGACACAATTTAATTTGGGTACACACACTGATCAAAAAATGTATTAAATATTTCATTTGGAATACAATTTTCTATTCTGATAATGTATGTGTGAAAAAACATTATCAGAATATAAAAATTATTGCTGCAGTTATTAAGTTTGTCGCGTATTTAAAGTGAATGCCGACAAGATTTCTTAAGTCAGAGACACTCTAATATGTATGATTGGTTTATTTTGTATTATATAGCTTATTGGTTAAAGAATCCACTTTTGTCTATATATTTATTACTTCTGTTTGTTTTTTTTACCAGGATTATCATTGGTGGTGGAGGTCATTTGTAGTGTCAGGAGGTTCAGCAGTATATGTTTTTGCCTATTCTGTCTTCTATTTCATTACAAAAGTAAGTACACTACAAGTTAGTGGTTTTTGGGGGAAGGGAGGGAAATTCATGTACAGTAAGAATAATTTCTACTATTATTACATGTGCCTTGTAGCATCCACTGACTCTTTGAGACACTAATTTTTAGAGATACACTGAGATAGCTTTACATTAGGACACCCACAGCTGTAATTTCAGGTGTGGCATCTGCTGCTACAGTTACCTTGCACTGTCACCACATAAGAGCAGGGCCCGGTACCACAGCAGTTAGTAGACCAACATTTATACATGAAAAATGGACTGTTAACATGGTGGAAGCCATTTTCGCTTATCCATCCCCTCCAATTATCAACTTTCACAACAGATGGAAGTTTGTTCCAGTAATTGACCACCTGCTGGCTAAAAGCAAACTTCTGTACATCCATTCTGTTTCTGAGTTGCCTATACATCTTTACAACTTCTGATGACTGGAAACTTGTTTCTTGCAGCTCCCTCTTTGGAAATTTAAAAAAAAAAAAAAAAAAAAAAATTGCAAGGTGCAAGGTCAGGGCTGTAGGGAGATGAGAAACACACTTGACATTAATGCTGGCTAAGTATCCAATAACAGTATGTACAGTGTGAGGTCTCACATTGTCACGATACAGCATCCACCTGCCTGCATGCAAATGTTGTCCTGCAATGTGTTCCGTACAGTTCTGTAGTAAGGTCCCGTAATGGTCATAACGTGGCAACATGTTGGTAAACCATTCCTTGAATATCAAAAAAAGAGATGGCCATAACCTTTCCTGCAGAAGCTACAAAGCTTGCTTTTTTTTTGGTATTGGAAGTAACAGACTTCCAAACAGAGCTTTGTTTCTTACTCTCTGGGTCGAAATGATGAAGCCATATCTCATCTGCTGTTATCACCTTGTGCAGAACCTCACCACATTCAGTAACCATCTGTTGCAGCTCCTGACAAACCTCTGTGCAGACTTCCTGTTGCTCATGTGTGAGTAGTCCTGGAACCCAGCATATACAGACATATCGTGCAAATTGTGGAGAATACCAGTTGCCTTACTGTTATATGACAATTTTCTTTCATGATTACAGAACCAATGATTATGGTTTCACCCTGCGAGCTGTGCTATATGGAAGTGTAAATCCACCATAAGCTTCTTTTACCATTTCATATACTTCGGTTGATGTTTTCTTGAGACGTTTCGGACAGAAGTTGAGGGCAACATGCTGTTCCTCACATGTCATGTCCATTATTACATAGGCAAAACTGAACAGGCATAAATTTGACTGTCTGACAAGGTCACACCATGCATGAGTCAACTGCACAGTTGCTATGTGGTGCAGCTTGGTGTGGTTTTAAATACCGCAGCTCAAGCAGAAATAGTAAAGAGCATAGTTGTTCGTGAAAAATTATGATCATTCTTTATCAAACAGCCCTCATACAAATCATTTGAGAAGGCTAACAATTCTGAACCTTAGAAAGGTTACACTTCAACAGTATGTTGATGACCATTAAATAAATTGCCTTCTCAAGTTTACAGTCTGGTAAAATTTAAATGGCAGCTGAATTGATACCTTCTGTAAATGAGAAAAGTAGAAGTCAAGAAATTCCTGGACTGGCTGTGCATTCAGTAAATGCAATGCAATTTGATGTTGTTAAACTGCAAATTCCAGTCTGCATCTACACATATTTCATTAATCATTGAGTGCAAATTTCATTACTGTGTGCATTTGCAATTCATTTATTTTATTATGATTTTAGTGTGAAAAATGTCAAATTTGAAACACTGCAAACATCAAATTTTTTTTCAATATTTACAGATATCTGCTTCTGAAATATTGGAAACGATGCATTAGGTTTACATCTTTGTATGCCTGAAAAAATTAAAACAACTTGCAATCGTGCATCAGAAGTACATTGTGACTGTTGGTAAACTTGCAGTGCTTTAAGCATATCTCATATCGTTTGTCATGGAAATTTAAGTGATGATTTAAATACACATTGGGTTGTTTGGCATGTGGTGCCTCAGTTGCTTATCAAAAATCAGTGCATTGAGCAGATAATTTTATCTCATAATGGCATTTGATATGATCCATTGTTCTTAAGAGTCCATCATTACAGGAACTGTTTTCTCTACAACCCACAAACAAAGCACAAATTATGGAAATCACCTCATTTTCTGCAAACAAAAAATATTTTGGTAAGTAGAGTGAAAGGGAAAGCAATGTTCTGTGTGTTTTTTTTTTTTTTTTTTTTTACCATGAATTCGTTCCTCAGGGTGCCACTGTAATTGGAAGACAACAGATCTGCAGACTGCTAATTTCTCATGCAACGAGCTCTTGCTAAACATAATACAGTTGATTCTGGTTATTTGGGACACATTGGGACTAGTGCATTTTGGCCCGATTAAGCGGCTGCCCCAATTATCCGAAGTTTCACATTAAAAAAAGTTTTAAGAAAACAACGGACCCTCGCTTTACAATTAGTTCACTGTACAATCAAATCACGTTATGATGGACTCACCATAGTAAAGTACCGTTCACTATACGACGTGTAGTAAGCACCGGTGATTGTGATCACGTTTGTGAATTGAATTTTAATTCTATTAAACAGCGATTCTAATTAGCGAAAAATAGGAGGAATCTTATCCAGAGGCTATAAAAGTAAAGAAATATTAAGCACAAATTTACCCTTTGTTACCTTGCCAATTAAAAAAATTAAATGATAGGTGATAATCGGAAGAATATACGTGTACATACTAATTAATATGTACATACTAATTAACTAGTTGACATTTCTGTTCGCTGACATTTGTTGGGCGAGGGTTAAAATTTAAAACAGTAAAAAGATAAGCAATCAATAACAAAGAACACAGCACACACAAATTTCAAGTAACATGATACATGCAAGTGAGAACGGAGTAGAAGTGTAAACACATTTCACTATAATTACCCACAGAATTCCAGCTTTTGGTATTATCGCAGATTCAATAAGATCGAGTTTACTATCCATTTATGATAGATTACACTAACAGAAAAGCCCAAGAAACAGATGACTAATTGTTTTATGGTTGTGACCCCCAGAAATCCAACCAAACCATGTGGTACGGTCGGAGACAATCGTAGGGTAATCTCCAGTGCTGTGATCTCCTGCCCCGATTAAACGACTGCACGTTGTCCCAATTAAGCGAAGTAAACCCTGGCTGTTTTCTCGATTGGGTTCTATTTTTTAAGATTCGCCCCAAATAAACGGTGCCCCAAATAAACTGCGCCCCGATTAACCGGTGGCCCAAATAACCGGAATCCACTGTACTATTGTATTCTCATAATCCTTACTTTTGACTTTTTTTTTCTTTTTCCGAAGTTGAAAAAATTAAGTCATTGCTTTACAATGAACAGGAGGTTATTGTAAAGTTTTCTTGTTGAGATTATTGTAAAAGTATTTTGTACTAATGAAACAAAAAAAAAAAAAAAAAAAAAAAAATTAAATACAGCACCTGGTGAGAGGTAAACAGACACCATGTAAATTTTTTGCAACTAACAGTCATATGGAAAATGCAGATATGGTTTGCAATATATAACCAACCGCACCCAAGGAAAGGTTTCAAAGAATTGCTGGAGCTGGTAAAAATAGCTAGCACACCTTGAGGCTGTCCTTTCTACAGTGAATAGAAATGTACCACTGTAAAAGAAACAAGATGATAGCTGTTACAATTTCTATAGACTACAGCGAACAAAGGCTTGATACAACCCATGCCATCAATGTAACCAATGAATTTGATAGTGCAAAGTTATTATAGCAGAGTTTTGTCACAGAAAGCCTAAAGAACGCCAAGAAATACTGCACACATTTTATATTATTTATAAAAATAATATTAATCACTTTAGTAAATGCTAATTACTCTTTCAAAAATTTATGAAATTTATGCTGCACAAAACATTAATTTTTTCTTTTTTTTTTGTTTGTTTCTTCTCGACTAGCTTGAAATAACAGAGTTCATACCAACACTATTGTATTTTGGCTACACAGCATTGATGGTTATCACTTTCTGGCTGTTAACTGGTACCATTGGATTCTATGCAGCATATTTCTTTGTGCGAAAAATATATGCTGCTGTTAAGATTGACTGATACTTAGGACCATTAATTTCTTCAAACAAGTCATAAGGCAGAGAATTCCCCAACCAAGTGTTATACTGATGACTGCATTCCACAATGTGGATTCTTGCCTCATCATGAGTTCTTAATACTAGGAAAAGCAAAGCAATGCTGGTGAACACTGAACTCAAGAACGTCGGACGTGATTTTTTACTGGCAGAAGTTCTTATGTGTTACAGCACTTTTTTTTAATTTAGTCACTGTAATAATATTTTTGCACCGTTTTTTAATTAAGCAATGTAAATTTAGGTGCTCCTTTGGGAATGATGTGCCATTGTGTTTTACTTTTTTTTTTTTTTTTTTGACAGGTGCAACATATTGGCACAATCACGATGTAACATTGTTTAATCAGTTTCATTTGTATTTATTTATAGTGTATACTTATTTTCATCTTGACTGACTGTAATTAGTTGGGTTATCTAAACTTTTATGAGGTTAGCAATATTATGTGCAGCCCTATATGGACAAAATTCCTAAGAGATGTGTAACTTAATTATCTAAAATTTTTATATTAGAGTAAGGCATCCTAGAATTGCACATTTAAATTTAATATGGATATTCTTTGGCTCGGTTGTGGTCTGGTTTATAATTTCTGTGTTACAATATAGAAATGGAGGGTTTTTTTTTTTTTTTCCCCCCCCATAAAGAGTAAACATTTCTGTATCCTGAAAATAGTGTAGTGGATAATGTGTAATTATTGTTTTAGTATTATAAATTAGAGTAGTAATTAAAAAACAAAAATTAATTTGTGTAAATGTGCTTTCATTTTGGTTTCTTCCATAATAGGAAATTTTAACCAGTTAAGGTGACAATTAGTATCCCATATGCCATTCAGTTAATGTTTGATTTACGTGTTATGCAATTTATGCTAGAACTATTTCTTTACGTGACATATCTTGAGAAAATAAATGTAGTCTTAAGATATTCTTTTATTAATATAAGTGTTCAAGAAAGCTGCAATGTAGAAGTGCATCTAAGCATATCTATGCTCTACTTTGGTGCCCAGCATTTCATGATTGCCACTAGATCATTGTTCTTAAATTAACAGAAAGCTGTGCATTCTTATATACAAAAAAAAAAAAAAAAAAAGTATTTGTTGGAAGTGGATGATCAATAAGTGCATTAATTTTCTTTATCTCTATAGAATGCCCCAGAACAGGTTATTTCCTTAGTCAGTAAAAATTTGTCATCTTGAGAAAACTGAAAAGAAAATTAAGAATGTACAAAGAAAGCATTTCTATAATAAATCTTGAACTATGTGGGTCAAAGAGCATTATTATTCCTGTTTATTCAAGTATTTTTATACCTCATTAGAAAAACTTCAAATGCCATACATCTTAAATTTAACCAATTTCTGATTACAAGCATTCTTAAAGCCAGATTAACAAGTTAATACTAAAAGTGTGTGCAAAAGTATAGGTTGAGGTGAGTTGGGAGGATGGAGAATTCATTTTCACATTCCTGAAACCAGTTAGCAAACTGCCAGGCCTTGTGGCACATGTTGTCCTGTTAATAGATGCATTGTCGTCGTGAAAGTACTTGGTTGGTAATGATAGAAAAGTAGGTGTTCCCCTTGAGCTGTTGAATAATGGTGATCAGAAGACCCAGAGCATGCCACAAAAATAGTCCCCAAACCATAACACCAGCAGTGCATTCAGGTACCATGTTGCTTTCTCCAAATGCAGATTCACACACTAGACCAGGTGACAGATTTCTGCATGCTGACAATACCTATGCAAGGTGCAGTTTCTTGTGCCGCAAGTAAGCATGGGTTTTTGACAACTGTCAACACAGTGCCTTGCTAGTCCTGCATTGTACTGAGTGGTTATCTGGGTCCCCTATGTGTTATGGGATGAAACGACACACAATGCTCACCATGAGCATTGACCATATGTGGCTGCCCCACATGTAATGTTTGGCTGTTAAGCCAGTAGACTCATGATACCACAGCACAGGAACACATACTATTTTGGCTATTGTTGAGATACTGGCAGATGTGCACCCTTCTCCGATCATTTCACATTCAAAGGCAGAAAGATCTTGATGCCAACCCATTCTTTCTTGCAGATGCTCAAAAACTCACCTTAACCATTCCTACACAATTGAGGGGGGGGGGAAAGAAATGTTGCTAATGCAAAGCCAACTCGATGTACAGTATACATTAAGTGTAGCACATAAAAACTGAAACTACATTAAAATATAAATGCACAAGGCATATTACGATATGAGCTTAAAATGTACTATAAAATACTGGTGTAGTTACACCATAGATAACTCATAAAAGAAAAACTACAATCAATTTAATTGTATCTCATATTGTGACTACCTTCACGAGTTACCATGTGTAGCACTACCTCGAATAAGTAACTGGTGCCGTCTGGGCCACCACAGACCTCACCATTTCAAGGCTTGTTGGCCTATTATCGGTGGGTGGGCAGGCAGGTACCCTGGTGTTGCCTCCAGGCAACACAGTTACATGGAATTAAGTGTGATGAGTGCTGGCATTCGTGGTTTTGCATTATCACCACCAGACATCTGATCTTGGTCAGTGACTTCTATTTTATGTAATGTACTCGCCATTCGTCTCGTCTAGGTGGTCCCGCTTTACTGGTGCAAAATGCATGATTCATCATCATGCCCAGTCGACTAATATTATTATTATTCCATGTAATGTATATGCCACCATTCACTATTCAGCTGAAGAAGGGGGACACCTTGCCCCGAAAGCTACAGTTTTCTCTAATTTACATCAGTCTTACATTTTATTTTATTTGTTTTAATAAAGTTATTTAATGAGTTTATTGGTTGTGACAGAAATACATAGTGAGCATATACTTATAGACAAATTTTTGGTCAAATCTGTTTATTTGCACTTGTTTTAGAACTTTGGGGGGGGGGGGGGCTCAAGGTATAAAAGTTTGAGGACCTCCGACCTAGACCATGCTAATCATTTGATTTGGGAATTGATACACCTAAAACACTATCTGCTGTTACCTGTTCATTTTCTTGTACCTGCTCTTCTTTTACTTTTCAACCATTTTATTCATTATTAGATGTAAAACGATAAATTTAAAATTATATTTATATACCATTAAAATTAACTGAAAACAAAATATTTATTTAATCAACAAATGCACATATAGTTCATTTAACATGCAAAATGCTTGACTTTAGTAATACATGTTTAACATGTCAATGTTGTTACCATTTTTCAAACATTGTTTCCATTGATAAAAATAATCGTGTACCTCTATTAAAAAAATATTCTATTACGAATTCATCCAATACAAAGAAATCACCTACATACATCTATAAAAGAAGTGGCCAACTGCCACAAAAATTGTACCAAATGCTGCTAATATGATGCAAAAATCATTAATGAACTGCATTACCCAAAATTATTTTTTTTTCATTAATTACTAACTGATCCTGCCATTGTGATCCATTTCAAATTATATAACTTTAACAACAAATTTCTATGAAAAATATCAGAACTAGAAAACAGCACCTGTGAAATTATTTGCCGTAAAAGGCCCCGTCTCAAAATGTTAATTATTGTAATACAGTAGAACCGGATAAAATTGGCACTACTTGAATATTTCTTGCAGGTTAGTTGACTGTACAAGGGTAGAAAGGAAAACAACAGGCTGGCTGGACTTAAAAAAAAAAAAAAAAACTGTACTACAGCAGTCAAAAGCTTGCTAGCCCCAAACAGAATCACAGATGATGTGTGATGCAAGAAAGCAAGCTTATACAGCATCAGCTAAAAAAAAAAAAAAACCCCCTTCCCATTTCACCCATGCCAAATGTTTGTCTAGTTCAGCCTTAAATTTATTTAAGCTATCAACTACCTGCTGGCTAAAGGCAAACTTCTGCAACTGTCTTTCCTCAGTTTGAACTTATGCCCCCTCAGGTTTGTAATCTGAGCAAGCAAAAGAATCCCATCAGCACTGAGCCTGCCAAACCATTCAAGGCCTTATAAACCTCAGATCACCTTGCAGGTGCCTAGTCTCCAGATGCTGCAACTTGCAGAATTTAAGCCTTTCTTGGTAAGAGCACTCCTTGTTCTTCTCACCAATCTTTTTGCCCTTCTTTGTACTCTTTCTAGCAACTCTACATCCTTCCTAAAATGAGCCCTCCAGACCTGTATGCAGGTCTGGAGGCCTCATTTTAGGAAAGTGTGGTCTTGACCATTGTCTTATACAAGGGGATAATCACCACCTTGTCTCTGCTAGCAAAATTCCTACATACCATTGACAATACTTCATGACCTGCTGTGGCAGCTCGTCTGCACTGTCAAAGAACTTCTTATCTGACTGCACAATTACCCCCAGGTTTTTTTCATTCTCCACTTCTCTGAATGTAGTACCACACAGTTGGTATGTTTCTCTTGGGTTACTGCTACCCATATGCAGTACTTTGCATTTGTGAAATTTAAACTTCAGTTGCCACTTCTCAACCCGTCTGCCTAACCTTTCTGGGTCTTGTTGCAGTAGCATACTGTCTTTACTATCATTAACAACCCTGCCAACCTTTGTATCATCCGCAAATTTGGACATTAAGCCTGATATACCTTCATTGATAAATACACAAAACAAAAATAGGCCCAGCACCGAAGAGCAGTGTCCATTTATTACCACTCTGTCATCTCCCCTCAACCATCCCTTTATCCATTGTAGCAACTTTCCCTTAATGCCATATTGCTGCAATTTGTACAGTAGTCTTCCATGTGCAACAGTAGCTAAAGCTTTCCTGAAATCAAAGTATATGATATCAAAATTATTTTTTGCATCCAGTTCCTTTGTGACCACATTGTAGTATCCAATCAAATTGATCAGACAAGATCCTCCCCTTAACAAACCCATGCTGTCTGAACTATTACTGCAATCCTGTCTAGATGATTCTGCAACACTTTTAACCAGTGACTCCATTATTTTCCCCAAAACAGAAGTTAAACTAACAGGTCTATAATTATTTGTCACCCTTTGAACTCCCTTGGTGAAACATTTGCACATCTCCAGTCCATGGGGACCTCTCCTGAATTTAAGGATGCTCTCATAATTATGGCTAAGGGTATGCTTACTTCCCTCACTGCCTCCTTCAATATAACTGGATAGATTCCATCCACCCCAGGTGACTTCTTTTTTATGTTTAACTTCAATTTCTCCTCCACTTTGCTCTCCATTATTGCAAAATCATTTAGCTCCGTTAGAGTTTAGTAAACTTCTGTCCTCGCCTTCCTTACACAATTCCTCATGTGTGAATGTAAATGCAAAATACTCATTTAGTTTGTCAACTATCTGAGCAGGATCATCAACAGTTGAACCATCAATATCAAGTGGACCAATCTGATTGATTCCCTTATTTCTAGAGTTTACATAAGTAAAGAAGTCTTTCTTTTCCTCCTCTGCCAAGGATTTCTCAGCATCAGCCTCCACTTGCCTAACCCCCTTTGGGACTTGATTGCAGACCAGCTTATATCTACCATAGGCTTCTGTGTCTTCTGATGATTTATATGCATCCCATGCATTTTTCTTCTCTGTCCTGCTCTGTTTTTGGAAGCATTAAGTTAAATATCATTTACGAGGGCTGTTCAATAAAGATTGATCAAATTAATTTTTTTTTAAAAAACCTACCTTTATTAATCATTCATATTTTGGTGGTCCTTTTCATAGTTCCCATTTAATGAAATACACTTACTCCACCATTTCTGCCATTCTTGAAAAGCATGGTGGAAGCCATTTTTTTTGACATGTTTGAGAATTACCTCTGATGTCTGGAAACAATTTCCTTGTAGCTTCTTTAACTTTGTAAATAAAATTTATGAACAATAACAGTATAAACAAGCAAATGACCACCTGCATGCAGTGGTGGTCATTTTCTAAAAGTGTGATCCCGCAAAGTGTGTAGCACAATTCTGTAGTAAGGTCCCATAACAGTTGTATGATGTGGTACAAACATGCTGGTAAACCATTCCTTGAATTGCAAAAAAAAAAAAATAAAAATAACCATAACCTCTCCTGCAGAACCCACGTTTGCTTTTTTTGGCATTGCTGATGACAGACGTCCAAACAGAGCTTTGTTGCTTACTCTGGTTAAAAATGGTGCTTTTGCTCAGGTGAATAGTCTTGGAATCCAGTGTGCACAAACATGTCATATGCAAAAGGTCATGGAGAATACTGTGTGTGCGCTTCCTACTAATATTCTCAACACCTCTGCCAGTTGCCTTACTATTATGTGACAACATTCTCTTGTGATTACAGAACCAGTGTTTATGGCTTGTGGTGACAGCAGTGGTTGGAGCTCTAGGATGGCAGATTTTTTTTGATTTAATCATGTCCATCTTTAAACATTCTAAACCACCCTGCAAGCTGTGCTATATGGAAGTGTAGATTCACCATCAGCTTCATACGCTTCAGCTGGTTTTTTTGAGATGGAAACAAAATTTGAAAGCAGCATTATGGTTCCTTGTGTGTCACATCCATTGTTACATTGGCAAAACTGAACAAGCATAAACTTGACTGACCACCATAGTCACACCATGCACATGAGCCAACTGCATAGCTCAACCAGAAATGGCTAGCACAGTTCATAAAAAATTATGATTATTCTTTGTTGAATAGCCCTCATAACTTTAACACAATTGTACTTGGAGATAGAATTCGTCAACTAATAGTGCTATTAAGAGAACAAGTTTTTTTAACCAAATTGGAATGAACTGATTTTACAAAACGAAAAAAAGTTTCCAGTACTTCTAAATACCGAAGATAATGATATAGTATCAGTTCTTTCATAATAATGAAAGAATTAAAGAAAAAATTTATGAAAGTGGTCTTTGGTTAGGGAACTGCCAAGTGCACAAGGAAATTTGGAATATAACAAATTACTCCGAGTTACTCTGCATTTTCCTCATAGCAATGGGAGAATATTCAGCCAGAGAAAAAAAAAGAGTTGGCCTCTTTCTGGCGAAGCTTTGGAAATGCTCTTGACAGTCAGGTCTAAACAGTGGTGCCATTGTTATTAACAAAACTGACTTATCATAGCTGAAGAGAGCAAAGTCTGCAATACCATCTTCCTTGAAGCAATCATAAGTTGATATTTAACAGGCAATCCAAACAGAAATCAGTGGACAGAAAAATCCTAGGTAAGCTAATGCTTGAAAGCACAATGTATTGGTAAACAACTTCTAGTACTAGTGCACTGCAGACATTAAAAAAAAAAAAAAAAAAAAATCATGTTTTCCAAAAAAGTTTTTCCTGATTTTTGCCTATTTTGGCAAAAAAATTGGTTGTTCTCCTGCTTATAGTTACCTGATCATCGATGTTTCAAAAGTCATGTTGGCAACTATATATCTGCTTAACTGAAATTACCATGTCGAGATGCTAATGAAAAAGTATTTTAGAAAATATATGCAGGAGTTGTGAGAGCCAGCAAAAGCACAATAGTTTCACCATGGATGCCATTTCCACTTTAGATCTAGGCCCTTACATAATGTCTGTTTGGGGAACCCAGGGCTGTATAAATTTAAATAAATGTTCTTTTACTAATTTATTTTGCTCAGTAAATAAAACCAACTTTTTTTTGCAAATATAAAGAAACAGTCAAATATAATTTTTTGTATCACAGTTCATTAGTGATTTGTTTTCTGCAGAGAAAAATAACAGGTAAAGGATATATATAGCTGTGAAAGGAAGCTACATGTAGGTGAATGCTAAAGCAGCTGAATCCAATACCCATCTATATTAAAGGTATTTTTTGTTATCTTTGAAGAAATGAGGTGTTAAAACCATAGGCAAGGTAGTGTGAAAATACAAAAAACAACAGAAAAGCCAATACAGTGGACTTCTTAAAGTTAATAATAATAATTGATGAGTTTCCAAAATTACAAGATAAAAACAAATTATGTATTCCAAAATTCCAGTAATTTTGGAAATGCTTTATTTTATAAGCCTTGTTTATCTGTTGCCGGCATTCTCTAAACTCTACTTGGATTTTTTTTTTTTTTTTTTTACTTTCCTTGAAATTCTTTCTCCAATCTAACTTCATGAAGTGAGGTAATCTTCTTTAGTGATTTTAATGTTCAGCTGGATGAGATGTTGATCATTTGCACTTAATGACTATACATTATTGGAATATCAGATGGTCCTAACCACACACCCAACACTATCTTTTTCTCACTAACAATCCTTCAAAATACACAATGTTAATAGTAAACTAGGCACCTCATATCACAAATTTGTGCTGGTCTCTTCTACAGTGGAGCCTCTCTCTCATGGCCATTCTCAGCCTCACATCAATTGGAATTACAAGAATGGTAAAAGGGATGATCTGCACAATTTAAATCTTCCAATCCTAATGTATGTATGTTCATGTGTGAGTGAAATTATTCTTGTAGGGAAAAAAAATCCTTTGTTGCACATTCCACCCTGTAATCTCATTCTTTATCTGAAACTTGGTTTTCTAATAAATGGACTAAGGCTGTTCAAAGTAAGTATGTAGCCTACTGTGATTGGCTTGTATCCAAATCTCCAGCTCCATTTCCTGCCTAAACTAAACTTTCAACAACTATAAAATAATTATTAATCAAGCTATGCTACTTTGAACAGACTAAGAGTAGAAACTTTGTCCAAATGGTAGTCAAGCATTCTGCTCTTGCCAAAGCTATTTGCTGCAACTTGTCTGTCTATACTCCCACCCCTGCTACAACCTCATCGTTCTACACTGATGAGCCAAAACATTATGACCACTTACCTATTATGATGTTGGTCCTCCACATGCAGCCATAACAGCTCATACCTGGCAAGGCATGGACACTACACGATTTCTAAATGTGTCTTGTGGTATCTGGTACCAACGTGTAACCAGCAGATCCTTTAACTCCTGTAAGGTCCATGGTTGAGATGCTGCAGATCAAAGTTGCTGTTCCAACAGAAACCAAAGATGCTCGATGGGATTGATGTCTGGGGAATTTGGAGGCAATGGGAAATACCTGGAAGTTTTCCTCGTGTTCTACGAACCAGTCTCGAACAATCTGGGCAATGTGGCATGGCACATTATCCTGCTGAAAGACTGCACCGCCAGAGGGGAAGACCATTGCCACGAAAGGGTGTACCTAGTCAGCAATGACGTTTAGGTAGGTGCTAGACGTCAGAGTTCCCAGCACATGGATGATTGGACCCATGGTATCCTAGCAGAACATCGCCCAAAGCATGACACTGCCGGCACCAGCTTGTTTTCATCCCACAGTGCATCCAACGGCATCACTTCCCAGGTAAACAATGTACACATACCCGGCCGTCTACATGGTGCAACAGGAAACATGATTCATCAGACCATACTGCCTTCTTCCAATCACTCAAGGTATAGTTTTGATGCTCGCATGCCCATTGTAGGCACTGTTTCCGGTGAACCATGGTTAGCATGGGCACTCTGGTCGTGGGTTTCTCTCCTCAGACCACTTTCGACAGGTACTGACCATGAGCACCCCACCAGCTGTGCCGTTTCAGATGTTCTGACCCAGTCGTCTGTCCATTACAATTTGGCCTTTGTCAAACTTGCTTAAGTCCACTGCCTTTCCCATCTGAAGAACAAGAGTAACACTGATTAATGGAGCTCAGTATCAGGTGTCTTTTATACTGTGTCCCAACCCGTACACATGCCATAGTTCACCTGCAGTTGCTTCGATTTGCATAATGACTCGCTGGTCATGATGTTTTGGCTCATCGATGTATTTCATCTAAAAAACAGAACTATGAGGTTCTAAAGATAAAGCTGACTTACTAACATCCTACTTTTCTTCTCTTGTATTCAGGATCATGGTAAATCACTTGATGCCTCTCCTGTGGTCTTCCAACAGATGGATGCTGGAATTTTGAACAATCAATGCCAAGAAAACTACAGGTCCTGGTGTATCTGTAGATTTCCTTACATGAATTCTTAGCTATCTTATTCCAGTGGTGCTTTTCCTTCTGAGTAGAAATTGCTTATAGCCAGCTAGTTCTTAAAAAGGGTGACAAATTCCTCCCTTCCAATTATCATCCTATTACACTCTCCTACTTTTCTATAGTAATGGGGAAATCTGTCAACTGCCAACTCTGAAACAATTTCAAACCGCCCATCTGATCAAAGATTGCCAATATGAATTCGCTCAGTTTCAATCAACTGGTGATAAGTGGCTTATGTTATGATGTAAATTTGATTTAAAATTTTGGTGTAACTCAAGCATGCATATCTTGACATATATAAGGCTTTTGATTGTGTTGAACATAAGTCTTCTACTCAAAGTGCCATCTTTATGGAGTGCACACAGTTTTTTGCAATAAGATAGCCAGTTTTCTCTCTGACATTGCTGCTGATTATGGCAGATTATTCTCTGACTAACTTGTCTACTAATGTTGGTGTTCCCCAAGGTTCAGTTCTTTCTCACTCTTTTCCCTCTTGTATATTAATAAACTTCTTTCACTGCTTTCCAACCACAGTTTTGTTGATAATAGTACACTACATTATCTGCCAGTTTGAGCAATCTTGCTTTGCTCAAACTTCTTGAATATCCATCACCAATTCCTCAAATTGGCAATGGATATTCAATTGCCCATCTCCAGGTAATTCTCCAATATATGGTGAAGAAAACTTCAATCCTTCTCAGTCCCATCTTTGATGACACTGATTTCTAGACAAAATCAGATCTTTATTAGGGATTACCCTGACTTCTACTCTCTTGGCATATGCACATCACAAATACTGCTTCCTCTACATCAAAAACAGGGTTTTCTTTCTTGCCCTCAGCATAACTTTGTAAAAAGTTGCTAATTACTAACTCTTTACAGATCTGCTCAACCGATGGAATATTGTTCTGACATCTGAGGCAGTACCCTCAAAATATTTCAAACTTTAGGCTCCATTCAAAGAGAAGTTAATTAATGACCCAGTCTCTTACAAAATTTCCCCACTTTCTCTTACACAGAAATTGTTTCTTCTGTATGCCTTTTATATAGATATTTCAATGGGAACTAATGTGGTTAACTGCATCTATAATTCTCACCCCCCCCTCAAATGTCTTCCAAATCAGTTTGAACACATGCTCCAACCGGTCAATATCCATTTGCTGTCCAACTCCAAACTTATGGAGTCAACTTTTCCTTCACATGTATTTCCAAAAATTACACTTCACAGAAATTCAAGTCTGTCAACAAGTATCTTCTCAGTCTTCAAACCTGGAGTTAACCAAGTACTATAGGTTCTAATACTTTTTATTTTTTAATGAAACCCTAAACATTTCAATTTTGTGATTTCTAAGCTTTGTTTAATCAATTTTTGTTTTTACCAATGGAGAAGCTGTACCCCATTAGTTTTTTTTCTAAAATATCACTGATGTAATTGTAAAACAAACAACTTTTCTGCTTGTGCTACATTCACCCAGTTTACCTTTAAGTGTATACAATTCATAAAAGTCAAAAAAACTTATGCAAATAAACAAACATTCTGCTTATGATGGTTTCACACAAAATCAGTTGATCAGGCAAGGTTTAAAGTAAAAAAACTTAAAAAAAAAAAGCATTTTATGACTAAAGCCTCAGGTTGCATAGAAGTTAACTGACGTACAAGTTAGTGCAAATGCATACTAAAGTAGCTAAAAATTGGCATCATTTAAGTATATCTCATATCACGAATACTTTCATGAGTTGCCATCATATTGTACTACCTCGAATAAGTAATGGAGAACAATAATCTTCACCAACAAAGAAGATTATTGTTCTTGGCAGATACCACCATCCAGACAGCACAGTTTCAAAGCTTATTGGCTTCTCATCCAATGATTCCAATTCTTAGCTACTTTAGTAGTTGGCTGCGTACTAAAATGATGCATTTGCACTAACTTGTGTGTTGGTAAACATAATATTAATAATAAAGAAAAATAACCAATTTGAAAAAAAAAAAAAAAAATTTGCTTGTGTTGTGTTCACTAAGGTGTACATACCTTTTTTTGTACCTTGAACTGTATACCATTCATAAATGTCAGCTATCATGCAAATAAACATTCTAAATACAATGATGGTTTGGACAAAATCAATGAATCAAAACTTTCCCACTGGCAAAAAAAAAAAGAAAAAAAAAAGTTGATTAGGTAATATTTAAAGTTAGAAACAAAAGAATATTGGCTCATCTGTAACATGAAATTCATAATTTCAGCATAAATAGAAAGTCTAGATGACAAATCTACTGAACCTTAAAAGTACCCACATACCTTTTAATTACAACACCCTATATATCTGTATTGTGGTATGTAGGGCCATTAACTGTATACATCTTTTTCTAACATAATTCTACTGGTTTGAAACAGGTTTATTAATGAATAAATGCAAATATTGATAAAGTCAAAAAATGAGTTCCTCAGACCTGTAAATTTGCTGGATCTTGTCCATTTGTGATATTCTGGTTTAAAAAAAAAAAAAAAGCCAATGAAATTCTTACCATCATTTAGATTGCTGATGGTGCCATTCCTGTGTAGGAAGTAGACACAACCCAAATAGCCAACTATCTTATAAGCTTGTAAAGAACATTATGTACACTTCCTGTTTTTGTAGCAATTCCAGCTTACTATTGAATTATTTTAACACCTTATTCTGTTTAAGTGTTAAGCATAAATACACAAGAGGGTATGTCATATAGGTTCCAAAGGTGTTCTTTACAACTGCTGCAGTATCTCAGAACATAACACTAACTGTACAAGAATTCACAGGTATGATAGCATGCAAAATTCTCTGCCAATGGTGCTTATGACAACTAGTTCTACCAGTTCTGAATTAATTCACTGAGTCAAACCAAATCTATTGAAACCAAATTAAAAAAAAAAAAAAAAAAAGAAACCTGATGCATCACAGAACAGTTTTTCATAATTAGAAAATGGCCAGTACCCCTTTAGAGAAATAAAGTATAGTTTCTTAAGTCATGTTAATAGTTAGTTTTTTTTTTTAATATTTATTATAGAATATGCCTCTTTGAATCTTTTGTGAGAAAGGTTTTCATAACAGCTTTTTCTTTTATCTCCCCAAATTATACATTAAAATGAGGCAAACAACTTCAATATTTGGACAATCAGTGATTGATAATGAAATTAACTGATTTTTTGTATGAAAAATAAGGTGTATTTTAACAGTACACAGTAGTCATGATAAAGAAAAAAAAAAAATTGAGGAATATTCACATATGGTACACTTGTATAACAGTTATAAAATCAAAAATATTTTTATGGAGTGTTAGAAAAAGAAAATGCGCTACATCGGTGATTCCTATATTTATTTCCAACTCCAAGTAAATTTGAACAGTTTCACATCTGAAAAATGGTAACAAAAAGGTTGTATATAACACACACAAAGACTGTGGCAGAGACTTTCAATAAAATACTTGATACATAGTCTCATTAACAAACACTTCTCACGTCATAAGATAATCTAACACCAAAAAATTTACAAGATTCCCCAAGTTATAAATATCTTATAAAGATACTAGCTGCCAGTTAGAAGAAAATTAGCCAAAACTATTCACTATGCCAGTTCAGTAGTCCAAAATTACTTCAAAGAGAACACAATGTTGCTGATTTCACATAGCATATTGAATGTTCTCTCTCATGCATTAGTAATTTCTATTCTACAAGAAAATCTCACACAGTTTTCTGTAAGATGCATAGGAAACAGTTTTGGCACAATGATTATCTACACTATCTACATACAACTCAAACAGAGATGCAAAGAAGTACATTGATTTCTGCAATATAAACTAAAGTTGAGATGCAAGTAAAGAAATTACACTCACTACACAAGATCAATTAAGTAACCAAATATTTCACTATAACAATCAAATTTTTAAACTGGACAAAAATAATTACTAACAGTTTTAAGAAAACAGCAAATACATCATAATATCAATCTGTATCTTCTACAAAAGTTTAAAATTCTTATAATATACACAAGCCAGGGTATTTAAAATATTAAACTGCTTCAAATGTACTGTTTTAAAACTTCATTAAAACAGATATTTTAAAAACTAATTTATTTGTAGCAACTGTTTTCTTACAGAACTTCCTTGTTAAAGGGACATAGTTCTGATTTGTCCTTGCCATTTTATTGGATATTGAACTCATTCCACATCAAAATCTCAAATAAAAATCTGACTAAAATAATACCAATTTATTGGAGGGTGATGGTGGTTTTCACAAGAAAAACGTCTTACAATGAAATCCAATTTGATAGATTCATTATTGCGTTAATGATTTTGATTATATGAGAGATGAGGGCTTTGTATTCACTTTTTCCTCCCCTGCATTTTTTTTTTTTTTTTTTTTTTTTTTTGAGTGGAAAGAATAGTTTCAACTGCTTACTTTAATGCCTTTGCATGGTGATAACTGGTTTCCAGTTATCTCCATGCATTGACAACCTATAAGTCAAGGACTTTGCATTTCCTAATCTAGAAATAAAATAAATACTAGGGCCACTTTCAAAACCTTCACATATTTTCTATAATTACAAAATTCAGCACTAGATTTAGGAACCTATTTTTTTTTTTTTTTTGTATAATCTAATATGAACATCAGGTGCAAGACTGATTCCTAAATTCAGTTGTGGTTAAAAAAAAAATTATACTGAAGACTGCTTTATCTTCCTGTGTAAAAAAAATCTTTAAGAGTAGAAGTGACTATCTCAGACATAACACATCTTGGTCTTAAGAGAATGTTGTAATATAAAAGAAAAAACTGCATGTTTTAAATTAACAGCATACACCATATAAAAAAATAATTTACAAACTAAATTTACAATTCTGAATTTTTTTGATAGCTCTTCATAAAAAAAAAAGCTTACTGCATAAGAAATGCTCATACAAGGTTATCCATTCAAAAGTCAACTCTATAACAAGGTAATTAGAGCAATGGTGCACATGGTGTCATTGGATAGTGTGAGATATTTTTTATTCATTTGACAGAAGACAGGTTAAGTGCAATAGCGCTACTTGAGGGGCACTACTGCATTTAGTAGTGGAGTGCATAAGATGAGGGTTTCCCCATGCATGAAGAAAATATGTAAAAATTACCTTGCATCCACATAATTTTTGTATTGTAAAAAGACATACTGTAATAAATAAACAAATATCCAAACAGGCCTCTACAAAATAAGACTGAATCAAAACAAAGAACTGCATTCATGTCATTGATGAACACTTTTTTTTTTTTTTTTTACAGAACTGCAGCATATACTAAACAAAGTACACATCTATCCAGGAAACACACCCAACACAATTCTGTTTTCATTTTTAATAAAATTTTGAAATGCAAACAGGACTATATTTTAATTGAATAACCTTGTAATACCCCTCCCAACACTACCATTGTGTGATAGTCTTTGCTCTACAGTCACCATAATTTCCAATTTCCTCCAGACATTCCTAAGACACAAAGGAAGAAAATTCAGAGCTACAAAAATTATAATTGCACCTACAGTAAAATGGCATCTCTTTCCAACTTTAGAGAAGTCATCCTGACATCTTTAAAGTCAGCAAGTTTTATAAGTTTTCTCTTTTCACTTATTAACATGGAATCAATACTGATTAAAAAAAAAAAAATCATATCTCAGTTTTGCTGTGTTTTAATTATTATATTTTAAGGTATGCACAAAAAATAGCACTTTGATTGTGAGCAAATTCAGATGAAGGCACCAGAAGTTCAGTGTTGATCACATACATCCACAACTGATGCCAAAATGTATATACAGTATTACATTTTTCAAAACTTGAAAATGTCATAGAAATATGGTTAACATGAAAGAAACATATCTGCATACAAAAGTAACAGTATAATATACAGTGAAAAGGAGATTTAAACAATCAATTTGCTGGCCACCGGATTTTGACTAGGGTGACTAGTTGACCACATATTTAAAAAAAAAAAAAAAAAAAACGGAATCATATATGTTAGTTTTTTGATGGAAATGAGATCAAGAAGTAATCAGGAACCAATAATTATCTATCCCAAAATAATGAATGATATACACATTTCTGAAAAAGGGATTTCTTCTACAAACTTCTATGCTCAAAGGTTTATACTTCAAAGGGAAAAAAATGTTTTTTGAACTTCACATTTAAATTTATAACATTTTATCTGGTGAGTTAAAACATGTTGTTACTATTGGTCTAATAATTTCACAGCAAATAATAAACTGTAATGAGTATATGTAAATATACATTTTGTTATCTGTAAGATTGAAATAGTAAACTCGTCTGTTCTTTCATACAAAATGGTCTTTAAAACTTTTAGAAAAATTGAACTCTGCTTTTGGCTTTTCTGTTATTAAAAATGTCAGTTTTTGACCAGCAGATGTTTGTCATACCAGCAAAAGTAATACAGCACAAAGGAATTTTTTTAGTTGCAAAATCTCTGTATTCTAACATTTCTGCAATGTTCTGTTGCAAACAAAATATCTTTTGAGTACTGTTGTAAGTTTATGCACTTATTCTAGTTACCTACCAATGGAGTCCCGATTCAAACACTGGGTCTCAATTGCTGGTTTTTTTTTTACATGAATTTTTGCTTTTTTTTTTTTTTCCCCGCTTTCAAGAACGGCACTGCAGAAATATTGGCAATGACAACTTAGCCAGAGGAATAAACTAATGCAGCAGAATTTTTTTGAAATTAATTTTAAAAAAAATTAATTTTTTTTTTTTTTTTTTTTTTGTTGGTTAAAAACATTTTTTATTGGTTAGAAAAATGCACTTATCAATACTCATACTTGTTCAACCATATTCATTCTTTGGTTTGCTTGCTATTCATATTATGTATTCAAAATTTTAAAAATAACTGAAGAAAAATATGCAGTCTTGATACTGATTATGAATTTTGGCTATGTATCAGGAAGACTGGTGTTGGGCAACTGCAAAATTAAGAAAGAAATATGTACAATTAGATTTCAGTTTCAGGGATGGAGTTCCCCAAAACTTTCATTGGATGTTATCCATCCACAAGGTCCAAAAGTCTTTTTAGCCACCAGCCCATACGTAAAAAAAAAAAAAATTAAATAAATTTACTCTTAAATGATATGTGCATACAGAAGTAAATAAGGTCTCACAGTATAGGCTGCATTTCATTGTATGTTCAGAAATCTTCCCACATACACTATCAAAAGAACATTAATTTATAGAATGCTATTTTTACATAAAAACTAAAATATGGCAATGGATTATTGGAATCAATGTACAATGAATGTTAATCTCACACCCATTTGACCTTCCTTTTACATTTAAATAACTAGAGATTTTAATCAGCAAAAAGACTGGCCTAAGAAATCAGTAAGTTAGATATTTAATTGCCATCACCATTTACTATACTGCTGCTGAAAGTGTAACCTCCAGTTATTTTCCCTTACTTGTACATATTGTGCTTTCTCACGACATTCCCCCACTCATTTTTAAACAATGAAAATATTTAAAAAATATTGAGCAGAATAGAAGGGCGAGGTTCTCTAATTTACCCAAGGCCATTACCCATTAAATGAGAATGGTTATGAGGGTATCAGTAAATTCAATAAACTTGAATTTACTGATACCCTCACAACCATTCTCATTTAACCTTGGGAAAAAATGGTGAAAGCACTTTCTTCCTGTTCAGATTTCTTTTAGTTTATAATTTTACAGTTTAAACTGTAACTACACCTCTATTATTCCAGTGAACAATGGCAGCTTTTTATGTGGGGGGGGTAAGATTATTCCCACCAAAAGTATATAAGCTTGCAAATTATTGCTTTTAATAGCACAGCACTTCAAAGATTTTTATAGAATGTCTACACACACACATTCCTCACAATAAGCTTGATTCTTTTTTGCACTAATCAGACAATTTCAAAAACTAACCATGGTATGAGAGAGAGGAACATCTCTCTCATCTAAGTTTCATCTCATTCTATTTGGTTTTGTACCAGTGGGAGGATTGAAGAGCAACATATGGAACCAAATGCATGACAGTAACACTGTCTTAATGGTGGTAATACTATCTATCTTTACAGACATTTATAACATATTCAAGGTCAGAGAGTAACACTTTTCATCTGCTTGAGGCCAAATAATCAATTAGCACCATTTACAATAACAGGATATGCCTACTATTACATAAATACTGTCAATTTTAAAAGTGGTAATTCTTATAATTTACTTACCGTAAAATCATCAAGCAGTGAGCATTTTCCTAGCATGAAAATTTAATGCAATTTTTGATCTTCTGACAGTAAAATCTTAAGAGTGCATGGATGGTTAAAGCTTTATAATTTATATTTGCTGCCAAAAACACCAAGGTCCAACAAGGTTCTGAGTTTTCTACTCAATAATGCAATACAACAATATCCTTTCATCATAATAATAATAACAACATGCCGATCTCTCAGATTCCTGGTCACACAAACTGTAAAGCCTTCTGAGCAGTTAAAAAAAAAAAAAAAACACCCTTGATCTTTGCAATAGTTTGAGAAAAGTGCAACTCAACAGCAACTGGGTTAATAACACACACACACACACACACACACACACAAAGTGAATTAAAACCAGTAGAGATAACAGCAAAATAAAAATCATTTGATTTTTGTCGAAATCAAATGCTGCTGAAATCTTTGCTGCTGCTGCTTTGCACCCTTTGCCAAAGTGTGCAAAGCAGCAGCAGCAGCAAAGGATGCAGATGTATATATAATAATAAATGCCAATGCTAGTAACACTAAAAGGCCACAAAGAAAAAGAGTAGATTAACTATAGATTAAAGCCAGCATAGGCTAAATGGCAAAACGGAGTTACAAACAAGACTATCAAAAGACTGAAAAACATAAATGGGTGTATTTTTAAGAATAGTATCGTGCAAAGCAGCAGATAACTAATTCTTAAATTGATAAAATATTTAAGAGATAGTATTAAAGAGTAAAACCAGACAAGATATTTGGAGGTTAAATAACCAGGATAGGATATGGCAAATGAACCAAAAAATATGACAAAAAAAATAAAAATAAATAAAGATGGTAGTACAAAATGTGCGGAAAGCCACAGGCCAAAAAGGAAGATAGCCGCAAAATGTAGTAACCTTTAAAGTAAATAAAGTAACAACAATCTATGTCAGATAAAGGCGGGAAAATTTTTTTGCAAAAATACTTCAAAACGGGGAAGAAAAGCAAAAATGCAATTAATAAAATTAAAATAAAATCTGCTGACGGTAGAGTGAATACTGATCTTAAAAATACACCCATTTATGTTTTTCAGTCTTTTGATGGTCTTGTTTGTAACTCTGTTTTGCCATTTAGCCTATGCTGGCTTTAATCAATCTACTCTTTTCCTTGTGGCCTTTAGTGTTACTAGCATTGGCATTTATTATATATATATATATATATATATATATATATAGTGTTCCAGAGCAACTAATTCCCATTAGTTGGTCTGGAACATCTTCAGAACATCTGACTTCAGCAATGGCAATGATGGATGTACACAATGTATGATCCTTTGTAACCAGAACCAAGTAAGTTTTGAGAATTTTAATTTAGCTTTAATTAGTTTTATTGAGAAAACATGGAAGTAGGTGTTGATATGAAAAACCTTTTTCCTAGTTATACTGTAAATTTAAATTAATTTTAAAAAATGAATAGTTGTGTTTATATGTATAAAACTAATAATAATAATCCTAGGGAGGAAAAAAATGTTGAAAACTTACCATAACTTAAATAGAAACAAAAATCAATAACATTATAGTATCATTAAATATCAGGTATCATTAGTAGCATTAAATGTAATTGTGATCTACTTAGTAAGAAATATTATATGCTACTGACTTCCTAAAAATAAAATCCGTAACTAGCACTTGCTTGAAACAGTAACCTCAAAATCTTACACCAGTTCATATTTCATTAAGTAACACTTGTAGGACTGACTAAAAGCATATACTGGGGTGTAACATGCACTACAAGCAAAAGATTGAGAGTGGTAAGATGTAGATGTTTTTACATTTTTAATATTTTATAAGGTGCCAAAAACTTCATCTAACACACACACACACACACACCAAAATGAAATCAAGCCAGTACTGACTGCATGTTTTTGTCTTGGATATAATTTTTTTACAAAAAGATTTTTTTGATAAAAAATAAGAAATAACATAAATATTCAGCCTATATATGTTATAAAAAAACAAATGCTCTTTATCATACTCAGAATTCACTTATCAATCCAAAACCATAACTGTCCACAAGAAACTATAAAAGCAACTAATGAAACTAACAGATAGCACATGGAGACAGACTACTATAGTAATTTGGCAACAAACTAGTTGCCACAGAAGTTAGTAATAATACAAAGGGAGGGAGAGTTCTCCTTTCTTCCACTGCAGTAGCCTCAGTATAATTTGTATTTCAAAATATTTCAAATATTTGAAGTATATCTTTTTAAAATGTAAATTAAAATCTATTACCTTTACATTTTAAAACTGATGCTTACTTAATAACTTTCAGAAATCTAAATGGAAGTGATGAAACCCATCTCAAGAAGATAGTCAATGAATCCCAGAATAACATACTAAATAAGTGGTACAACACTCAAGGTGGGAGAATCAGAGAGATGTAGGAGTAACTGTACAGTCTGACATGGACATAAAGTTTTCTGAGTAGTGCAGACAGGCTACTAGGACAGCTGGGGTTTAATGATATATAGGAATTTTGCAGCATATAAACCAAAGTGATTATCCCATTATATAATTACAGCAATTGTTAGGCTGCATCTGGAGGCCTAACAAGCATGTCAATCTCTTGGAACAGGTGCAGAGAAGAGCAACTAGAAAGGTCAAGGACACAAAAGTACCCTTAAGATGAAAGATTTCAGTTCTGAAAATTGCAGTGCTTGTAAATTTCTTAATTGAATAATACGTATGAGACCATAAACTGTAAAAAAGAACAGCTGCAGGATAGATGTGCAAAAATTTGTTTTCGGCCAGAGAATAAATGATTCTTGGAATAAACTTCCATTTGGTGTCGTGGAAGTGGATACCTTGAATAAATATAAGGAAGAATTAGACAAATTATTAGAGATGATAGATGGAGAAGTTGAGTAGTTTTTTTTTTTTTTTTTTGTTTGTTTGGCTGATGCTGCATAAGTTTGCTTCCTTCCATTATTTGCCACTACTAATACTAGAGTCTCAAGGCCTTGCCCAAATACTAGCATCTTAAATATCTCCAATACTAGGATACAATAGTGGGCCATCTCAATAGTCTCAGCTTTCTCTAATGGTCACATTAGAGAAAAATGAGACACTAGGTCAGAAAATGGTTGAAAGTGATCAGGAATGATATTGGCTGATTAATTCAGAAGCCAATAAGCAGACAAGTCTATTCTTATTTACTAATAATAACAGCCATATAGTACAAGGAAGCCACAGGCTTTTGCTGCACTGGCAAAAAAAAAAAAAAAAAAAAAAAAAACAAGTAGATAAGAAAATACAAATTATATGTTTCCCTCCTCACCTGTGTGAGGAGGGAAACATATCCAGTTGACCTTTGAATTTATTCAAACTATCAGCTTCAACTACCTGCAAGGGCAACTTGTTCCAACAATCCATGATTTGCTGGCTAAAAGAAAACTTCCTACAATCTAATCTAAACACCTTTAATTTGAATTTTATGGTTCCTAGTTCTGGAATTCTTTATAACAGTGAAAATTCCACCTTCTTTCATTCATTTTGCTAATCCCTCTCAGAGCCTCATAAACCTCAACCAGGTCACTTCTGAGGTGCCTGGTTGTCAAGCTTTGTATTCATCAAAAAGATTTTGTCAAAAGTGCCTTTGAGAATAGCAACTTACATATGCTATGTACTCCTGTTCACACAAGATGGGGAAACATGGTTACAAGCAGCATCATTTTATGTTAAAAATTATTCTATAAATGAATTTGTTGATTCCTTGAATAGTATGCATTCAGTGGCTATTGGTAATGCTACGGCAATTCTTTCTGATTCTTTGGATAGAAAATATGTATTGTTCATTCAGATCCATTTCAGCTGGTTAACTAGTTGCATAACCGAACTTGAAACATGAGGACTTTCTTTAAGCAGCACAATTGGAGAGATGGAAAAAGTTGAATTGCAAATTTCAACCATGCCTGGAGGTATAGGAGAAGAAATAAGAAGAAAATACAATAACATTATAGAAGAGAACTCAGGATTTCACACTTTTGAAAGGTAGTGTATAAGGTAATCTTGGACAATAAATGCCACAAATTTACAATAGACCACTTTGAGAAATATATTGTGTATTGTAACAAAAATTATTCCAGGTTTCAGTTTGAAAGACTTTTAAAACACGTTTTATTACATGTGTTAAAGTAATAAAACAAATAATTTTATTACTTTATTTTTGTTGTTTTATTTAGGCCATTATTATTATTATTAATAGCCATATGGTGCAAGGAAGCCTGAGGCTTATGCTGCACCAGGAAAAAAAAAAAGTTCCAGAGTTACCCTGAGTGAGAGAGAGTCAAAAGTAGAAGGGAATCACCAAGAAAGAGAAGAATGATTATATCCAGCTCAGGACCCTGGCCATGATATGGTATGGAAGATGTAGTGGCATAGGCAAGGGGCAAAGAGGCATATATTATGATTTATGTGATATTTTATGTTTATTTACATATATTTTGTCTTTAGTTTTTAAATATTCTGGTGCATGCCAAGTGCATATTGAAATACATGGCATAAATTACAAAAATTTATCTTTTGCTTTAGCCTGTAATCAAAGGATTTGCCTTTGGATGCTTACGCTGCATGTAGCACTTTAAAAAAACTGGAATTTTCAGAAATCCGGTTCGTGCTAGGTCCCAAGGGTACTGAATTTATGGAGTTCTATATTTCTCTCCATAAGAACTATGTCTGTTAAGGCACATATGAAATTCTTTAAAAATTGGGCTCTTTTTGACCGAGCTGTGAACAACCTGCATTTTCCACCTCAGCATTTCATTGAAATCTTTGACCTCCACAACCAGTGACAGTAGGGAGGGAGGGGAACAAGTATGGACTTATGAGTGGCTGAGAATTTCTGAACCAAAAAGCTGCGACATTCACTGTGTGGTGTTCAGTTATCACATGCTGAAGGATCACTCCACAAGATAAATTAGCCAGATTACATCTACATAGCTGTGAAATTTTTTGAAACTTTCAAAAAGCTGGAGATTAGGTATTGTAGGCGGGAAAAAACAGGAGGAAAATAAATTTTTTCGGAAAAAGCAGGTTTTTTTCAAAGCCCACACTAAACTAGAAATTAAGTTTCACTGACAAAATACATTTTATATTAAAATACAGCCATAAGCTTGTTTACCAGTACAGTATGCTTTTAAACATTAATTTAATATTTTTCTATCTGTGGATTTCAATTAAAGTTGAATAATATTTAACTTAAATGTTTCAAATAACCCAGTTGGGCAACTTGCTATCTATGAATTCTGTTTGGAGCTAGCAAACTTTCAACTACCATAAGGAAACACATTTTGGTCTTAGGAACTGATCACAACAGAAAGTCAGCTAGCCACCAACTGAAGTTCACAATTTATCATTATGTCATATAGCTTCTGTTATGAATGAATTAAACATTTGAAGGTTTAACACTTCACTGAATTGTATCAGCATACAAAACTGATGAGATGAGAGCCTTGTCAATCAATTTGGCCCTGGAAAGATTGTGCAAGGCTCAAGGGATAGAATTTTTTTCAGCCTGGACTGTACTTGTTAACAGGAGAGACTGCTTCTACAGGGATGGGATACACTTAAATAGAAAGGGTGCGAGAATATTTGCTAATGCTATCGAGGCAGTGTTAGGTGGGTCGGAAAACTGCTAGCTTGGGGGGATACAAAGACTAATAGATTAACAGTAACCACTGGCAGAGGTGAAAGTGATTCTTGCACTGCTTCTATTGGAATGATCAGAAGTCTGAAAGGCAAGATGCAGGATATTTCAGAGACTGCTGGGAGTCATTGCGGTACAAGTAAACACATGGGTTGTGTTAGGGTAGCTAAGAATAGAAACAGGTGCATGTATACTTGCGTGTACACCAATGCTAGAAGTTTGGTAAATAAATTTGAGGTATTGCTCAAAGCATCAAAGGCGGATATTGTTGGGATATCAGAGACGTGGTGTCACACAGATATAAGGAATGCACAACTGGAATTTGGGGAGTACAATGTCTACAGAAAGGATAGACAGGATAGGAAGGGAGGAGGGGTTATGCTATTAGTTAAGAAACACATAAAATCCAAGGTAGTGAAGCCAGTCAACATCAGTGTCGAGTCAGTTTGGCATGACATAAGCATTGGGAGATCAAAATTGAGAGTAGGAGTGTGCTATAGGCCTAATGACTCTGATGAGTATAATAAGAAACTGTACAGGGAAATAGAGTGGGCCAATACCTCAGAGAGTCTTATAATGGGGGAATTTAATTTCCCAGATATTGACTGGAATTTGTGGGTTGGTCACTCACACACTAGCAAGGCTTTTTTTGGATTTATTGGATGATTGTTTTCTACATCAGCATGTTCGGGAGGCAACTAGAGGGAGTAATATTCTTGATTTGATTATCAGTAGTGATTCTTCATACATTAAGAATCTGCAGATAAAGAAACCACTAGGTGGCAGTGATCACAGAGTGCTGAAGTGGGATTTACTCAAAGATTGTTGTTGTTGTTGTTTGGTTTATAGGAGCATTAGCAACTAAGGCCATATTTATCCGGGGATATACGGTGGTCATTCCCTGACCTTTCCGCATCCTCCGTATTTGGTGGTCACGGGCTCAAACCCCGGTCTAATCAAGAAGCGTGTGCTACGCACTGCTGCTCCTGCCCACCTGGCTACGGAGACGCTGTTTACTCAAAGAGGTAACTACCATCAAGGGTAAAGTGAAGGGTTATTGCTTTCATAAAGGTGACTAGGATGGTCTGAGACTGTATTTAAATTCTATACAGTGGGACCAACTGAAGATTTTACCAACAGCAAATTCAAAGAACTTATCTTGGAAGCTACTAGGCTTTACATACCAACTAAGAAATATTGTTCAAGGTTTAGGCCTAAATGGATGTCTGATGAATTAATGAGACATATGACAGAGAAGAAAAATGCATGGGATACACATATAAGTTAACACGTGACACAGAAGCCTATGATAGATACAAGTTGATCTGTAACCAAGTTACAAAGGAGGTTAGGCAGACAAAGGCAGATTACGAGAAATCTTTGGCAAAGGATGCAAAGAAAAACAGCAAAGAGTTCTTTACTTTTGTAAACTCTAGAAGGAAGGGGATGAATCAGATTGGTCCACTTGATATCGATGGGTCAACTGCTGATGATCCTGCTCAGGTAGCTAACAAACTAAATGAATATTTTGCATCGACATTCACACACGAGGAGTTATGCAGCGAGGGGAATGCCAGAGGCGTATTCAACTCTGGCAGTAAGCTAGAGAATCTTGTAATAACTGAGAGTAAAGTGGAGGAGAAATTGTTGAAGATAAACACAAGAAAGGCACCTGGGGTGGATGGGATCTATCCAATTATATTAAAGGATGCAGCAAAGGAAGTAAGCAAACCCTTGGCCATAATTATGAGAGCTTCCTTGGACTCAGGGGAGGTACCCATGGACTGGAGATGTGCAAATGTGACCCCAATTCACAAAGGAGGATCAAAGGCCAACACAAGTAATTATAGACCTGTGAGTTTAACTTCTGTTCCAGGAAAATTAATGGAGGCACTGGTTAAAGAAGCACTGCAGGATCATCTAGACAAGACTTCAGTTATCGCTCGGACACAGCATGGTTTTGTTAAGGGGAAGTCTTGCCTGACCAATTTGATTGGATACCGTGATGCAGTCACAAAAGAACTGGATGCAGGGAATAACTTTGATATTATATACTTGGACCTTAGAAAGGCTTTTGATACTGTTGCACATGGAAGACTGCTGCACAAATTGGAGCAGCAGTGTGGCATTGGAGGCAAATTGCTGCTATGGATAAAGGGTGGTTGAGGAGAAGAAGACAGAGTGGTAATCAATGGATACTGCTCATCGTGGACTAATGTTATTAGTGGAGTCCCTCAGGGTTAAGTGTTGGGTTCATTATTGTTTTCTGTATTTATAAATGATATTGATGATGGTATATCAAGCTTAATGTCCAAGTGCAAACAATACAAAGGTTGGCAGGGTTGTCAAGGACACTACTGACACTATGCTGCTGCAACAGGATCTGGAAAGGTTGAGCAGATGGGCTGAGAGATGGCAAATTTTTTTGGTACTTGTTGGCACATCGGCTTCTATGGCCATAATGCACCTCCCAAGGTTTTTGCAGTACTTTGATCCAAGCCCGAGGTGGGATTCGAACCCGCGACCTTTGGGTTGCCAGGCAGGCACTTTACCTACTCGGCTAGCCCAGTCGGTGAGAGATGGTTAGTTAGTTATTTGGTTTTTAGGAGCATTAGCAACTAAGGCCATATTGCTCCGGGATATGCGGTGGTCATTCCCTGATCTTTCCGCATCATCCATATTTGGTGGTGACGGGCTCGAACCCCGGTCTAATCAAGAAGCGTGTGCTACGCACTGCTGCTCCTTCCCACCTGGCTACGGAGGCGCCTGGTGAGAGATGGCAAATGAAGTTTAACATTGACAAATGTAAGGTACTACACATATGGGAAAACAGCAACCCTAGAGCAATGTATCAACTCTGGTACTACACTGACAGTGGTAGAGAATGAAAAGGACCTTTGGGTAATTGTGCAGGCAAATATAAAGTTCTCTGAGCAGTGCAGACGGGCTGCAAGAGTAGCTCATGGTGTCTTGTCAATGATATAAAGGAATTTTTCTTGCAAGGATAAGGAGGTGATTATTCCCTTGTATACGGCAATGGTCAGGCCACAAGTTGAGTACTGTATACAGATCTGGAGGCCTCATTTCAAGAAGGATGTAGAGCTGCTGGAACGAGTACAGAGAAGGGCAACAAGATTAGTGAATGGAACAAAGGGGTACTCTTACGAAGAAAGGGTTAAGTTTGGCAAATTACAATGTCTGGAGACTAGGCACCAGCGAGGTGTTTGTTTGTTCTGTTTGTTATTTGGTTTTTAGGAGCATTAGCAACTAAGGCCATATTGCTCCGGGGATATGCGGTGGTCATTCCCTGACCTTTCCGCATCCTCCGTATTTGGTGGTCACAGGCTTGAACCCCGGTCTAATCAAGAAGCACGTGCTACGCACTGCTGCTCCTGCCCACCTGGCTACGGAGGCGCCCCAGCAAGGTGATCTGATAGAGGTGTATAAAGCCTTGAATGGTTTGAGCATGCTCAATGTTGATGGGGTTCTTCCTCTTGCTCAGAATAATCACCTGAGAGGGAATAAATTCAAATCGAGGAAAGACAGATGTAGGATAGACGTGCGGAAATTTGTCTTTAGCCAGCGGGTAGTTGGTTGGTGGAACAGACTTCCATCCCTTGTCGTGGAAGTTGATAGCCTAAATAAATTTAAGGCTCAGCTGGACAGGTATTTCGAACGAACGGAGGAGTGAAGTGGTTTTTTTTTTTTTCTTTTGCTGATGCTGCATAAGCTTGCTTTCTTGCATCATATGCCTCTACTAATGCTAATGCTAAAAAACCTAAACAGTGAAATGTGTAAACTTGCACTGACATGTTGTTTTTACTGTACGTATAAAACAGGTTATGTTAAAGTTTTACTGCATCAACTTGTTTTGACATTCATGACATATTGTTTGTCATTGGTGTTTTGTAACTGTGATTGACAACTAAGGCAGCCTTTACTAATTTATTGACAGGGGAATAGTGTTTTGACTCATATTGAGACTATTGGCAATGCTAGTTAGGATATGAAAATGTGTAACTTACTTTCTTTAAAAAGAAATCTTTAATTATATTAGTTTGTAAGAAACTTTTAAGTTCCTTTTATTATGCTTTATTGCATTCTAAATTGAAAGAAGGCATCATCTTATCTCTGGATTGTATAATGTGTGCAATGCATTGGAAATCAAAACCTGCAAATAAAGTTTACTTTTTCTTATGGCTACTTTTTTTTCTTATGAGCATTTACAGAACCTATTCTCAGGTGTTTATCACAGCTATTCTCTTTAACGAAATTAAAAAAAAATTCGCAGAATTTTTTACACAGACAATTCACAAATTAACAAGGTCAGCTTATTACCACTAATTTTCAATCTCCTCTTTTAAGACTCTTGCTACTCCAGTTTTAAGCCCTACCATAACAGGTAAATTATCACCATTAAGTGCCAGATAGGGTTTTTTTTTTTTTTTTTTTTTTAAGAAATCCCACAACTGAAAATGTGCCTACTATTCACAGGTGTTACCACCTCTTCTTTCTCTATCTGTATAATGGCACACCCAGAGTCCTGAGCTGGATATCATCATTCTTCTCTTTCTTGGCAATTCCCTTCTACTTCTCTCTCTCTCTCCAAGTAATTCAATTTTTTTTTTTTTTGGCTGGTGCAGCATAAGCTGCAGGCTTCCATGCATCATATGGCTAATAATAATAATTTCACTAGCACTGTTTGCTCTACTGTTTTTGTTTCAGAACCTCTTTTTTTTTTTTTTTTTTGCTATTTCAGGAAATGTATTTCGTGAATGAAGCACTTACCTGCATGACCAGTGTAACTCAGAGGATGATTATGTTCTGTGAAAAAATATGCAAATGTATTCAGCATGTATGACATTGTCACTATGAAATGCTACATCTATTTTTGCATTTCTTTCTATGCACTGCACACTATCCTTATGCTTATTTGTTTGAAAACATTGATAACATTACAATTCCCAATAGCCGGGTGGGTAAAGTGCCTGCCTGGCAACCCAAAGGTCGCGAGTTAGAATCCCGCCTCGGGCTTGGATCAGAGTAAAATGCAAAAACCTTGGGAGTGCATTATGGCCACAGAAGCCGATTCGCCAACAACTAACAAAGAGGTAAAAAAAAAAAAAAATTCCCAATGCTTGAAACTGGGAAAAAAAAAACACCTACATATAGTACAGAAGGCCAATGTGTTACCTTTTTTGGATATTATAATACAGAAAAATTCTGCATATATCTTCTAAAATTGTCTTATTTCTTTGAATCCACTGAAAGATACTGTTAATTAGCTTCATACTACAGAATTACTGTAATATGATTGTACATCTCACAGAGAACAATAACAATACTATCATCCTGCATTTCTATTTTGCAATGTAAATAAACATACCTGTCACCAATTCATTAAAGAAAATAAGCAGAAATTCAGGTTTTAAATAATAATAATAATAAACTATGTACAAATTAGTGCAAAAGCACATGTTAGTACACAGCTAATCCTAAATTAGCAAATAATTTGCAAGAGCGGCTTCGTTTAAGTCATATCTCATATTGTGAATACCTTCACGAGTTGCCATGACATTGCACTACTTCGAATAAGTAACGCTTCACCCGAAGGAGAAGACTATTCACAATATGAGATATGACTTAAATGATGCCGCTCTTGCAAATTATTTGCTAATTTAGTTAGGATTAGCTGTGTACTAACATGATGCTTTTGCACTAATTTGTACATAGTCTAAATTTCATGCAGCTTGAGGCATAAGCCCTAATGCATTTTAGTCCTAATTCATCTTATACACCATCAGGCATCCCTCATATTGTGGAGTTATTACTTCACAACTGTTTTTCCATCACTGCATCTACCCACCCACTGAAGAAGGGCCAAATAGCCCTGAAACAGTGCCGTATGGGTGGTGGTATCCACTGAGAATAAGTAACATTAGTCTTCTCCTTTGGGTGAAACGTTACTTATTTGAAGTAGTGCAATGTCATGGCAACTCACTGTGAAGGTATTCACAATATGAGATATGACTTAAACGATGCTGCTCTTGCAAATTATTTGCTAATTTAGGATTAGCTGTGTACTAACATGATGCTTTTGCACTAATTTGTACATAGTCTAAATTTCACGCAGCTTGAGGCATAAGCCCTAATGCATTTTAGTAATAATAATATTAACACCCGACACAAACTAGTGAGAAGACACATTCAAACATACATCTTACCGGAATCCTCAGTGTTTAGAGTTGGCAGTGTTCCTGGAAAAGTAGAGATTCAAAAGACAAGTATTTATAGCAAACTACCAGTTTCAGAAAATGGACATCAACAAACTAGTTTTGGCATTGTATCTGAATATAGAGTTAAAATATCTCCAGCAAATTCAGATATTATCCAAAGACCATGAGAAAACTGTCAGGAGAGAAGCAGCACAAACATTTTCAAAACAAATGGACTGATGATTTCGTTAGTGATTACATTATTTCATAAGAAACTGGATGATTATTTATATTTGGAGAATATATACACTAGTAAGGAAATGTTTCTGCCAGCAAATAGTTTTTTCCTAGAAAGATAAATGCTTCGGTAAACACTAATAGTGCTTAATCAAACTTGGTAACTGTAATTGCTAGTATAACACTACATTGCATTAAATCAAATGAAAAAGAATTTAAGGCACTCATATAAATAAATAGACCTACTAAGAACTACCTTACCTCTTCTACCAGCTTATACATCCCCGAACTACACAAAACTTTAGAATAGAAATAAAAACACAAACCAGATTTCAAAAGACTGCTGAGACTGTTTATTCAAGTGCATTCAAAATTCTTCATCATCTGATGAATTCTGAATACCCTAACATTTCATTCCGTATAATATTATCATATATAAAATTCTACTCAACAGAAATGAGTTACTTTTAAAAATAACTTGTTTTCAGAATTTTGATAAGTGGATGCAATCACAGGTTGTAGACAGTGGAATAGCCCCCCCCCCCCAGAAAACATATGGCAACAAATAAAAATACACAGGGACACAAGAAACTCCATACAGTTGGTGACAATCAATTAGATACTACGAGGATGAAGGAGACAGTAAGTAGTACAACTATCTCTTGCAACTGACAAAAGTACGATGATAAAGTTACATTTTAAGGCTGATCATAAAAAATAAAAAAACTGTAAATTACACTTGCAATGTAAAGTATGCACAGAATAGCAAAACTAGGATATAGAAAGGGGGGAAAAAAAAAAAAAAAAAAAAAAAATCCAGACTTCACAAGTGTAGAATGGGAGTTTTTCACTAAAACAGAGAACTGTATATCTATATTCCAGATAAATTTGATATTTTTAATGCAAAATTATAACACTAAAATCCATTTTCAATTTCAAATAAATTAAATCACACTACTGATTTAATGATGCCAACTAACTTTCCCATTTCTTGCTTGCAAAGTATTTTTATTTTTATTTTATTTCTTTTCATTACTCATGTTATTCTTTGCACTGTTTTTGCTATTGTACAAAAACCCCATTTCAGATACAGACTTGCTTTCTTCAATAAATGTACATGCCCACATTTAAAATATGCAAAAAAATACCACCTCAAGGAATTATATAAGCTATTCTATTTCTTTTAACTTTCAAGTTGTAATATTTTACCACTTTTAGTATATACATAAATGCATATTCTGAGAACAATGTCATAGAAAAATTGTATTAACACTAGGAAAACCTTTAGCCTTCTAATATAGAAGACTTAAGAGCTAACATTTAGCTTTCAGGTATATTAATTCATAATTAGTCATTCCAGTGTTTTTCTCAGATACCACACACACACAACTTTAAAAATTGGCAAGAAATAATCATAATTACAATTGTTTGTTTTTCAATGCCTCCTTTATTTTCAATCTATTATGAACACAACTATGAAAAATCTATTGTTTATATTAAAAAGATATTTTTTATCATTTTTTGAAAATAGAACACCCTCTACATCAGCACTTTGGACATGCACTTCAAACATTTTTTGACCCCCTTTATCCAAATAGTTTTGAATATTATCTCCCTTATTAACTTGACTCTCCCTTATTAGTGAGCAAAATGTCAATCAAAAAAACCTACATGCTTCAACAATTGGAAGCCAGCCAAACCCTTCCATGATGCAAAGCCAGAGAATATAAAGGTTGAATGTACTACCATAAAACAAAGAGCACTTCAATAACTGGATGAGAGAGACACCACTAATTTTTAATTTGCTTTTTTCAGCATGTGCATATGATTATCAAGAATAAGCTTAATTAACTTGATTCTGCATTCCTATTCGTGTGATAAATAATAGCTTTCTGGAATTTAACAGAGAAATCAAAGAAACTTTGTTATAGGGTTTCTGAACTTGCCTTCTACATTAGAAGGGTCAGGTTCTGCCTCTAGTAAATTGACTGCTAGAGGAAGAAGCTAGTACCGATGGCTAGTGATCAGCACAGTAAATTTCAGCAGAAGGAAAGTTCAGAAAATTATAACACTGATAATGAAAATTATTTTTATTTGCAAAGAAAATGCATTAAGTGGAGAAAAATTTGCAATTTTAGTCATAAAAAAAAGGCCAACTGATACCCATGCTATAAAGGATTCTTGAATTCTATACCAATGGTTTTTCAAATTATCACAAAATAAAATTTATGCCATAAATTAAGTTTCTTGACCTTGGTAGCAGGAGGGTTAATTACAGAAGTATGATCCCTCAGGGTAGGATGAAAAATAAGTTATAAATGTTTCAATTTATAGTAAGCTGCAAAAAATTTGATAGAGATAATACAAAATGTATGAGAAGGATGAACTGACAATTGGCAACTATACATACTGAATAAGTTTATTAAACTACAATATTATCTATTCTAGAAAGTAATAAAATTTGGACTGCAGAAAATTTGGTTGTTTCTGATTCTATAGAGAGGCAACTAAGGAGTTATGTTATGTATGTAAATTGCAATTACAGTATGCTTGTTTTGCCTGTTTTGTGTGATGAAAACATGAGTTTCCAAGAGAAGACCAAGCAGCTGTTGCCAGAGACAGACCGACTCAGCCACTGTGTAATTAACAAAAAAGGCTCATAAAATTTTCTTTTGAGATCTGACTACAATAGGTATTTTCCACACAGTATAGAACAGCAATCATAACTACTATGCTAGGCACAGGGCTCTGGCAGAAATAAGGCATAGAATAGCACTGATCTGATGATTAAGGTGCTGACTGTGTTTAAGATATATTAATACAGAGAGTTCTGCAATCTCATTCAAATGCAGATTGAAATAATGGCATTTGAATGTATTTTCCACGTGATGCCAAACCATTTTACAAAAACAATAAAACTGCCTCAAAGAAATGTACTTATTTCCAGTATATCTACAGACATTGTAAATAGTTCATTCAACCAAAAAGGACAAGTAACAGAAATCTGATTTTCAGTAACCGGTTCATCAATTACCAGTTATGATTTTAATCAAATCACTGTTGCAAGATATTATAACATGATTTTAACACCTACAGGACTATCTAATAGTTCTAAAGCAATGTTTATGGACATGGATGTGAACATTTCAATATTGCACCAGTACACCACCCCCAAAGAAATATGCAGCCCATTGTTAACTATTGCACTGGTATATAAGCTGCGAGAAAATAGTTGCAACAAAGTTATAATCTCTTCTGGCCATGGTTTCCATTTTAAGTATAAACAGAAATGCATTTAATTTAACCGCACTATGAAATGCTTGGATTAGACTAACGTTTCATTAGCCAGCTCTCAAAGGACATATCTCGCAGGGCAGCTGTCAAAACAGTCTATACCCTATATGTGGACTGAAGTTTTTTTAATCAAATTAAGTTATATATAGGTGGAATAAGCAAAGCATCAATATAATTTCTGAATATGAAGGATTTATTTTAAAGCGTGAATAGCGTTTTTTTTTTTTAGTCTAATTAAGCTAAATATTGTAATGCATGAAGTGTAATTTATTCTAAAA
The DNA here is from genome assembly GCF_048544385.1 of Mastigoproctus giganteus. NCBI lineage: Eukaryota > Metazoa > Arthropoda > Arachnida > Uropygi > Thelyphonidae > Mastigoproctus > Mastigoproctus giganteus. The sequence goes on along the minus strand of NC_143579.1, from coordinate 59,745,193 downwards.
ATGCAAACTAAGTACATCACTTTAATGGGACTAAATTTAATGGACTTCAGAAACAGTATTTACTGAACCAGGTATTTTTTGTCAAAAAGGTACCCACTGGCATGATTATCTCAATATTTTTATAATAAAGCAAATTTAATTCACAGCTAATGAGCAGGCTGTCCTTGCTTTCATTTATGAACACAGTATCAAATAATTAGACAGGAAAAAATAAAAATAAAAAAAAAAAAATACTGCACAAAGCATTTTCTTATAACCATTAAAGCAACTTGTCTTGTTGTCAAAAGACATCACCTTACTCATGTTTACAGTTCTTGCTGGTATGAAGAGATTCAAGCTGAAATTCATATGACATGAGAGAAAGGACCCATATCACTTGTCACTCAACGAGTGAAACTTGTGCATGAGATGAGAAATTCTGCTTTCATGAGTGTGGTGTCAAGTTTCCTTATTACAGTGCTTTCAAAGGTCAGAAAGGCAATGGATATAGTCAAACTTCATTAGTTTTTTAACTACTCTTTTAGCAACATGGTGTGCAGGTATATCAAGAACTGGAAATTGGTAAAATAATGAGCATTTAAACCTGCATGGGGTGTAATCTGCCTTTAATTTCTTAAAGAATTACAGATTCTAAAACATTTCACAGACAGCAGAACTAATTTTTAATTTTGATTACATGATAATATGTAATCAAATTAACCTAAGTTGTGTAATCAAATTAACAGGTAATAACTTCTTCAATGACTGTAAAGACAGCAGAACTGATAAATTATAGCGATATGATTTTAATTATTACTTTATTTTCATAAAGTTGTTAACAACTTTATGAAAATCATATCACTATATTTTACCAGTTCTGCTGTCTTTACAGTCACTGAAGAAGTGGTACAGGAAATATCACAAAACATCTGAAGATAATCTAATTCTTTAAGAAATTAAAAGCAAATTACACTCCAGTTAGGTTATTTCACCAATTTCCAGTTCATTAGTTTATCTTCACACCCTGAAATGCAGCATTATTACCATCACCTGAGAAAACTCTTGAGGAAATAATTATGCAGAGGCAGCATCAGAAAACCACCCAACTAATGCATGCAAACTTCTTATACCTACACCTTTTACAAGATTCACATCAGTAGTAGAAAGTGTCAGGATTTCCTTACCCTTAGCTTACTGGACATGTCAGACATAATAGATATCATCTCAAGAGCTCTTGATAGAAGTATTCGATTTCTTCACTCTCTAAATAAGCTTTGAGTTGCCACAACGCAATAGAGAAAAATATGAATCCTTCTATTCCACACAACTGGTAAGTGCAATAAAATACAGCATTATAACATTTTCTAATGTTTTCTATTTCATACTATAGAAGTTTTTCATAACATCCTAGAAATTTTGGTGACTATATGCATCTCTTTCAAGTTTAACAAATAAGTAGCATTAGTGATATGCCCTAACACTATTAAGTCCATTACATCGAGGTTTTAATGTACTGATAATAATCAAAAAATTCTTAGGTAAGATGGTGTGCGGAAATGAACAGACGCCATTTCAAAGTTGGTTGTTTTGTTGTTTGCATGTATTTCTAAGTTATGCTGCAGTATAAAGCAACAGTTCCCAGTTTATGCTATGTATACTGTTTCAGCGTTCTGCAGAAAAAAAAATAAGGAGCATTCATCCTAATACAAAATATGCTAGTGGTATAAGAAAAAAAAATATTTTTTGATAAATGATAAGTTAAAAAAGGTTGCAGCTCCTCCTACACAGACTATAGTATAAAATCCTAAGAACTTTGTTTTTAAATCAATATCAATTACCTTAACGGCTTCTGAAGATGGAGATCATCTTCATGCAAATATGTTTAAATGTTTTCATTTCAATCATACAATGGGCATGTAATACTAGATATATATATGAAACTGCATCAATGACAAAATATTTTAAAAATGCCTTTTTTTTTTTTTGTTTCTAGATAACAGAATGAATATACACTTTTTTGAAATTTGTGAATCTCTTGTCCCCACCAAATTATCTGCAGAAATAAATACTTCCATCATAGTAGCGGTACACTATTCACATATACTGTAATTTTAAATTGTTATGAGTAATCCACAAGGAAAGTTTTAAACTACAAGTGGGGCAGAGTCAATGTGAACGAAAAAGCAGACAACCGATGAATTAAATATGGCAGTGTGAGCATATTACACAGAAGTTTGTTATATAATGATGATGAATATCTGAAATCACCAAGTAGGTTATTATGGGTGACAAGCCATGGAATGCCATTCTGCATATCACTTAATTTCAATGTATCACACAGATAAACCTAAATGAAGTTTAGGCAAATATGATTTATACAAGCATGCAAATATGCTGGGAGCAAAACCTAAATAAATATATGCCAGGTATTACAATGCACATGTAATACCTCCTCCTTAAGAAGCTTTATTATTATTATTAAGGAAACACAAAATTGTTGCATTGTCCTGGTTTGGTCATGACATTAAAGAATGAATGCAATACTGTTCTTTCAATGTATTAACAATGTACACATTTTGTAATGTACTTTCATTCCCCTTCATTATTTCAGGTAATCAAGTATTAACAATATTGCCTTGTGCCACAAGTTTCATTTATTTTGGGATCAGAGGGGGGGGGAGAAATTACTTCAGATCATATGTTTTGAACTGCTCTGTAAAAAATTTGATATGGAATATAACTTTTAAAATTATTAATAAGCAAGTTTAATTATCTAGTCATCACCAAGTTCAAATTTGAAGACTCAACTCTATCTACTAATTCAGAAGTAAAATATATATCTAAATTAAGTTGGGTTTTTTTTTTTAAATATGAGGAGGAGTTATTATTTCAGATTGTGTGTGCCAATTCAGGACTGGATGGGCAACTTTACAAGCTAAAGTTATCCATCAATCATTTATTATAAACAGTCCACATACAAATAAAAATTAACAATACAAAGATCTGGCACTAGAACATAGGCAATTTTTTAATATGTCATTTGATATATATTAAAAAAAAAAAAGAAAAAAGTCTAATGTAGTTAATGCTCAAATCTGATTACCACACAAAAATAAGCATTTATCTTAGATACACAAGGACAAAAGTACAATGCCAGGATAACTGAGTGAAGAAGAGAAAACTGCACAGTAGTTTTATGTTCATCAACCAAAAAGAAACTAAGGTAATCCCTATTCCACGTTGCTGCCTGTGTAGTAAAAAACATTTCTCTCTCATGGTTATGTTTCTAGCAATGTAAGTATATAAATGACATTTCATTTATGTGTATAATGTTAAACTGAAGAAACAAAACTTTCACACAAACTAGTTTAAAGAAACACAACTCTGTGTTTAGCAATAAGGGTGTGAAACACAACAAAGAAAACTAAATTTCTTCCACATGCATAAAACTTCAATAAGTTCTATATAAAGTTCTACCGATGTATGTATACACAGACAAATATATACACACACACACACCAAACTCCCATTTAAAGTTAAAAAAGCTTAAAACTACTCTTCTAAAATATATATATATATTTTTTTTTTTTTTACAGCATTATCTTTTAAACTGTATAGTATCATTCTGGATTAACTATTTTTAATGATGCAAGTGATTAAAATTCCAGAATTATCATAAAAAAAATAAGACTATTTATATATTTTTAACTATCTTGCCTTTTATTTTAGAAGGGCTGATAAACTTACATATTCTGTAGATGGCACACTGTAAATCTAATAAAACTAGCAATATCTTGATTTAGATATTCCAGATAAAAATCCAACACACATACTCAAAGTACTATATAGTTTATCTTCTCAGCTTATCACAGGATCTAATTACAATAGTCAACCATTATATATATATAGACATACACAAGAAACCTGCCAGCAGAGCCTGACTATATCATTCATGAATCTATTAACAACTTTGTATGAAGAGCATTAACAATTTACAAAGCACAGTTTTATTGGCAAAATAAAATAGGTAGAACACTATTTTTTTTCAGTTGCTTTTTATGTTTAAGAAAAAAAATAAAATGTCAATGGGGAAAAGAAAAAAAAAGTTCATTACAAAAATGAATTGCAGCACCTAACGGACCAAAACATCACATATAGAAACTTTAGATGCTTAAAATGTAACGTGAATTTTAGCACTGCAATTCATTTTAATGAAAGCCTTAAAAAAAAATAAAACAAATAATTGGACTGCTATAAACTATTAAGTTTCAAAGACTTGGAACTAACATATTCTAATCTTGAATGTTTTTTTTTTTTTTGCACCAATGAGGAATGATTAAGTTTTTAATTAAACTTTTCCTGTGTAGTAAATGAAATGGAGTGATCATAATACTCTGTTTTTGCTATATGATGCTTGAAGATTACATAGGGATTATTACGGGCTTTTAGGAAGCACTACGTCAACATTGCTATGATATAATTGCTGCCATTAACTCCAAGTAACTACTGACAGCTGGTGTAACTGTTTCCGCCTAGAAAATAAAGAGAATAAGTTTTATTTGATGCATACTTTTTTTGTTTAGAAAAATTAAAGTTCACAGTTTAATTTATTTATGTGCAGCTATATATAGTATTCTCAAGTTTGAACTGACAAACTTGAGAACAATGTACATCAGTATTCAATGAACAATTAAGAAGCAGCAAAAAAAAAAGTAAGTACATCTAACATTAAAATAATTACTACTTACTGGATGAAAATCCAGATGAAATGTGCATGTCATGATCCAGGTTCTTTCTGTGCCTTTCTACAGCTATACAGCCACTTAATGACTCGTGCATTTTTTTCTACAATTGAAGTTTCAACTGGTCCATGTTTCCTTAAATCTTTATTTGTTATCCCCTCTTTCTGACATTCTGTTAATGAATCTTCACTGCAAACACTTGACCGATGATCATCACTATTAATAGAACTGATGCTGTCAAAAAACTGTGGAGGACTCGACGGAAGTGGCGGAGAAGTTATGATATTCCAGACAGTAGAATCAAGACCCATAGTATTAAAAAACCTTTCTATTTCAGCATTAGTATGATTTCTTTTCAGAGGCTTTTCAAGACTCTTTGAAAATCTATGACTAACATCTGATTTTGACCGCGTAACAATTCGCCTTCTTACACCACTCAACTCCCAGTCCCTGTCAGGTGACAAGATTCCACTGTTTGGTAAACATATTCTTTCTTCTCCACTGTGACTATTTATTTGATTTTCTTCTTGATTACAAAGATTTTTATACCTAAAGGAAGAACTTTTACTAACATAATCAGAAGTTCTTGAACAAATATACCTATCTTCTAATTCAGTTATGTCTTCCTCTGATGAGCCTTCTGTACTTTCAGAGTTAATTTCATTTCTAAAAGGTTCATTTTTTGAAGGGGAGAGATCGGGCATACTTTTATGAATATTACAGTTTCTTTCCTGTAATCCTTTGTTTGTAATCCAGTTATTTTTCTGTACAGGATCTGAGTAACCACGTCTTACTTTAGCTCCCTCTGACACATTTTTTGGTGGGCCAGAAAAATTATTCGAACTTAGATTTATATTTTCTTTTGAACTGGATGATATAAGGCGCTTTAACTGCGATTCTAGGTCTAATATACCTTCATCTGAGTGATCACTACTATACCTTAGCAGAGAGAGCTTCTTTCGATTTTGTGGTTCTCTTGAATCTGACTGTGACTTTGCTCGTGCTCGAAATGGTCCTGGACTCTTTGGAGGAAGCGACTGAGGTGTAAAGATTTCATTTGTAGTTCCCCTTTGGAGGTTAAATTCTTTCTCATTAGAATAGAGCCGTGGAGGTTTGCAAGTATCATGCAAGTGTTTTAGTGGTGCTTTCAAAAGAATATCAAGCTGTGGGCCAGTACTGACTTGAAGGTGAGAACTGTTTTTAAACTGTTGCTTGGAATCCAAAACACATTCTGATTTCACATAATTAGCCTTGCTTTCTTCTAAACGTTCCACTGCACTCTTTCTATTAGCTGCAACATAAAAACATCCAAATTAGAAATAGCACGATATTAAAATTTCACAATAAGCAACTTTGCATATTATATTTCTATGCTTAATGTATAAAATTTATGCTTGAGGCTAAAACATCTACATGTGTCATTTCTTAAATAATACAGTGTACATGTAGAATTATAAGTAATCTATTTGTTTTGACAGTCTCTTGTACTGCATCTGGAAGACAAGCAGTGGTCTTTCATCAAAACATAAAGCACGCTCCATGAAGTGGAAATCCCCAAATTCTGGTCTGAAAAAAATGTCACCATTTACAACGGTCAGCAGTAGTTTGTGAAATGAGCAGCGAGAACAACTGAAAGAATACCTAAAGAAGACTGTAACAGGCAGACTACTCAAAAATTCTCAAAATCACTATGCACTAGTAGACAGGGGGGAAAAAATTAAAAAAAAAAATACAAATGTGATGTTGTCTTGATAAACTACAAAGCCTATACCATGGATAAATGTCCCATCATTTGAGTACACCATTAATAAAAATATAGAATACCAAGTGATTATCCAGACTCATGTAAGATAACTGTTTAATCAAATATGAAAATTTGATAAATATTCACTTCCAAGATGGCTATTTAAGTGCAAAAGACACTTCATCAGTGGGAAGCCAGCTAATTGAAGAAAGAATCCTAATCACGAAACTGAAAGCACCTGCATTTATGTTGTGCCAGGAAAAACCATTCCAAAACTCCAGGTTGAATTGAAATTTGGAGGAGGGGAAATTAAAACTTAAATTTAGGGAAATACAAAGTAAAAAGAAAGAAAAGGAACAGAAAAAAAATTTTTGTAGTCCAAAGATAATGTAAAAGCTTGGGAAGTGTAAATAACAAGAATGAAAAAGTTAAAATGGTAAAAGTTGGGGGGGGGGAGAAATAGTGAAGTGTATTACTCTTAACTCAAGGATTATAATTTTACTCCATCTCTACCAGTTAGAGTCCTGGAGAAACAACTAAAACCACTAATATTACATTGTTTACTACTAAATAAATTACACACCTATAAACAACTTATTTTTCACCCACAACAATTATATCAGAATGCTTGCAGGCAGCAGGAAGTTTCTTTTTTAAATTTATTTAATATACTAAAACTATAGTTATAATTAATATATAGTTTGAATCCTAGAGTCATGTTGGTTAGTTTATTTTGCATTTAGATAAGTATTTGGAAAACTATAACTTAATATTCAGAGAGCCTGTGTTATTGATATTTTGGTGGGAAATTTGCACCTTTTGTTTGGTAGCTTAAATTTCTGTAAAACTGTACTTTGTTAATATAACTATAGTAATATATTGTAAATTTTGTAATCTTTCTAAAGTTCAGATTTTACGTAAATAACGGTTGTTACAAGATTCACTTACAAAGTCCAAGGACTGTGATTCAGACAGAAATGCCTGTAGAAATTTCCACTGTGAGTCATCAGTTCATCAATTGAGAACATCAAGTGAATCTTAACACATGCCTGTGGCATGTATTAAGATTGGTCTAGTAGACAAACCTATCTCAACTGACTATTCTTTTCTTTGTATTCTCAAATTCTCAAGAATTTGAGAATCGGTACACTCCTTACATTGGTACAAAGAAGAAGAATTACAAGGCATTACAAGAAGAATTTGAGTCACTGAACAAACAGGTGCTTGCCCTAGAAACAAATTTAAATGGGAGCTCGTAAGGGGTATCTTGTGACCTGCTAATGATGCAATCACAATTCAGGTCCCAGAAAAGAATAGTCAAGTGTGTACTGCTCTGGTTAAAGGCTGTCAAACAAAGGCAGTGATTTAGTTTTATTGGTAGGCTCCATTGTCATGGCAACAGGTAATATTTTTTGTAATAATGATAGGTGGACCAGAAGCAGGTTGCATTTGCCAGGAGCAGCAATTGATGATGTTACCAATACACTAAGATTTTAAGGAGGGGGATAAAGAGCATTATTATTCATGTAGCGATTAATGATCTATTAAACAAACACGAGCCAACCATTTTTTGGATAAATATAGGATCATGCTGAAAAATACGCCACAAGTTAGGACAGAATGTGTATATGTCTGCAATTCTGCTCAAACGTGTGGTAAGGATTATAAAATGAAAGCCTCTGGGGAAAGGGATTTTTTTTTTTTTTCAATCAGCATCACCTGCACTTGTAGGTAGAAGGAATCTATTTTGTAGCAATGGCATTCATCTGAACAAAGGTGGTGCAAAGGTTTTTTTTTTTTTTTTTATGTAAACACCAAACACCTTGGTCCTTGAGGTTGTCACAGACATTCTCTCAGATATGCCAGACAAGCTGTACTTGCTACCTGGGGGTCTAAAACGCTGATGGAACTGATATTTGGGTGACACTCAAGTCAAGTGGACCCAATTTCGGCGAAGTCCGGACAGTCTGTGACAGCCAAATCCTCTGCTTGCACCTTCACGATGGTGGGACTGTTAGTAATCCTGGGTATAACCTCCATGCACAAGTACATGGTGGGTGACCACCCAGGTGTGAACCAACATAAGCAGGGGTCGAGGTGTGACGCCCACACCACACCACATGGAGGAACGCCGCCCCTCTATGTTACCAGGCAGTACTAGGTGGTAGATGACTCTTATCAACTGGTGAAATACCACCACTTTGCTTATTGGAGGTTTGAAGTGGTGGAACCCATGTTTAGTCTCTAGAGCTAAGTTCCGGTCAACCCTTCCCTATCTCTTCCATCATGCAGTATGATTGATGACTTTTGAGGTTATGATGAACGTCATGGCGAGATCCAATATTCCTTACATTTCAAGGGTACAGCTCTAAAACGGTGTTCGCAGGCTGGCCGCTAGTTAATACACCGGACCGAACCTATTGGTAACTCTCTAGGAGGCTTCCGGATCAGCTAGTGTATAATCTTGCTCTACTCTGCCAGATAGTGACTGGAGGGAGCCTGAGTAGTGTGTATGCGGGGAGAATTGTCGAGGCCACATTATGTCAAGGATCTGGGTATATTCTTACCACGTATACGTCATATCCAAAAATTTCATTACTTCATACAGCATGTTCCACCCACTTTTTCTTACTATTGAATACACCATGAATTGTCAAAACAATAGAGCAAGCTTATCTGCGAAAAGATCTAAACCTCCCAAGCATTTCCTAATTCATTTCACAAATATACGTGGTCTCAATTCTAATCTCAACGATGTCCATTTCCACTTGCAGTCTGCCAAACCCCATTTACTTTGTCTGACAGAGTCTCAGTTATCAGTTGATTCAACTACTGCTCATCTCAGATGCCCAAATTATTCGCTGTATGATTCCTTTCGCCTCAAAGGTGGTACTTGTGCATATGTCCATTCTGATATTCCCTGTCAGAGACTTGGAAATTTGGAATCTCCTCTCTTTGATCTTCTCTGGCTTAAAATCTCTCTACCTCATTGTGTCAAATTCATCTGTTGTCTCTGCCGTTCTCCCAACTCCACTAATCACTTGGAGCTCTTTGACTTCCTTTCTTTGCAACTTGACTTTCTCCAGTCCAACTTTCCTAACAGTGAGGTAATTTTCCTTGGTGATTTTAATGTTCACAACTCCAGCTGGCTTCCGTTTTCTAGTCACACCGAACCAGCAGTTCGAGATGCTGAGGCTTTTGCAATTACTAATGACCTAGCACAGATTGTTCATTTACCTACAAGAATTCCGGACAATCCTAATCATACAGCCAATACGCTTGATCTTTTTCTCACAACAAACCCTTCTAAGTACACTGTTGAAGTGAGAGGTCCTTTAGGCACTTCAGATCACAACTTGGTGGTTATCTTTTCTCCAATGGAACCTTTATCTCATGGCTATTCACAACCTTGTGTTGTTTGGCATTACAAACAACAGGAATGGAATCCTCTATCCCACACCACTTTAAAATCTCATCCTTCATCTAAACCTTGGTTTTCCAATAAAAAAATGTGCTAAGGCTGTTCAAGAGAAAAATGTTGCATATCGTAATTGGCTTGTTTCTAATTCTTCAGTTTCATTTTCTGCCTACACCAAAGCTCGCAACAATTGTAAAGCAGTTATTAATCGGTCCAAACTAGAGTTTGAACAGGCTAAGAATAGAAAACTTGCTTCTTGCCCTAATGGTAGCCGAGCATCCTGGTCTCTTGCCAAAACTATTGGCCGCAACCTTTGCCCATCTCTGCCCAAACCAGATGGTTCTGTTGTCACTTCGGCCAAGGATAAAGCTGACCTGCTAGCATCCCATTTTTCTTCCAGCTCATGTATTAATGATCTTGGTAAAACACCTCCCAACATACTCCATTCAATGCCTCCTGTGGTCTTCCGTCAAAAGGATATCAGAAGGATTTTGATGAATTTCGATGCTAAGAAAGCTCCAGGTCCTGATGGTATTGCTCCACTTGTTCTCAAAACCTGTGCTCCTGAACTTACTCCTATTCTTTGCCACCTTTTTTTCACTTTCTTATACCAAAGGTGTTTTTCCTTCTGCTTCGAAATTTGCTCATATCCAGCCAGTTCCTAAAAAGGGTGACAAATCCCTCCCATCCAATTATAGTCCCATTGCAATTACTTCTACTCTTTCTAAAGTAATGGAGAAATCAATTAACCGGCAACTCTTAAACTACCTAGAAACCTTCCGTCTGATCAACGATTGCCAGTATGGATTCCATCAGTGTCGATCCACTGGTGATATTCTGGCTTATGTTACCCATTTATGGACTAATTCAATGGAAAGGTTCGATGAAACACAAGTAGTTGCTATTGACATCTCAAAGGCTTTTGATCGTGTTTGGCATAAAGGTCTTCCAAACAAGCTTCCATTTTATGGTTTGCCAACTGTTTTTAGTAATTGGTTATCCAGTTTTCTCTCTGATCGCTCACTGAGGGTGATGGTAGATGGTTCTCTGTCTTCTAACTTCTCCACTAATGCCGGTGTCCCCCAAGGTTCAGTTTTTTCCCCCACTCTTTTCCTCTTGTATATTAATGACCTTCTTCCATTAACTGGAAATCCAATCCATAGTTTTGCCGATGATAGCACATTGCATTCCACTTTCCATTTTGAGAAACCTTGTCCTGCTCAATCAGCTTCAACTTCTCGAAAATCTGCTACCAATTCCTTAAATGCTGATCTTCAGGTAATTCTCCAGTGGGGCAAAAACAACTTAGTTTTCAACCCTTCTAAAACTCAGTCTTGTCTTATATCTCGCAAAAAGGATTCTTCTGCTCCTATGCTTATCTTTAGTGACCCTCCGATTTCTAGGCAAAATGATATATCTCTTTTGGGGATTACCCTGACTTCTAATCTCTCTTGGCACAAGCACATTACAAACATTGCTTCCTCTGCATCTAAAAAACTTGGTTTTCTCTTTCGCTCTCGGCGCTACTTTTCTTCCAAATAGCTGCTCACTCTGTATAAATCGCAAATCTGCCCTGCCGTGGAATATTGTTCCCACATCTGGGGTGGTGCCCCCAAAACCTCTCTCAAGCTTCTTGATTCCATTCAGAAGAGGGCAGTTAGGTTAATTAATGATACATCTGTAACAGTCTCTCCACTCGCTTTCTCATAGACGTACTGTTTCTGCTGCATGCCTCTTCTATAATTCCTGCTCTCTCTCTTTCAAAACAGTCCGAACACGTGCCGCCACCAGCCAACATCCATTTACTGTCCAACTTCAAACCCACATAACCAACTTTTCATCTTCCTCATTTATTCATTCAACTGCCGTTTTCTGGAACAACCTTCCTTCATATGTATTTCCTGAAAATTACAATCTACAGAAGTTCAAGTCCAATGTCAACAAATATCTTCTTTCGTCTTCTCAACCTCCAACCCAAGCACGGTACTAAGTACTATAGGTTCTAATACCTCCCGTGTTTGGGGTACCCATAAAAAAAAAAAAAAAAACCACGAGAGGTATTGGAACCTATACTTAGTACTATACTTGCTTGGGTTGGAGGTTGAGAAGACGAAAGAAGATAATTGTTGTAATTATACTTGAACTTCTGTAGACAATAATTTTCACGAAATACATATGAAACAAGGTTGTTCCAGAAAATGGCAGTTGAATGAATAAACGAGGAAGATGAAAAGTTGGTTCCGTGAGTTTGAAGTTGGACAGTAAATGGATGTTGGCTGGTGGCGGCATGTGATCAGACTCTTTTAAAAGAGAAAGAGAGAGAGAGAGGGAATTATAGAAGCCAATTCAGAAGAACAGTGGAACACGATCGAAAGCCTTTGAGATGTCAAGAGCAACTGCTTGTGTTTCACCAAATTTTTCCATGAATTAGTCCATATATAGGTAACATAAGCCAGAATATCACCAGTGGATCAACACTGATGGAATTCATACTGGCGATCGTTGATCAGATGGAAGGTTTCAAGGTAGTTTAAGGGTTGGCGGTTAATTGATATCTCCATTACTTTAGAAAGAGTAGAAGTAATTGCAATGGAACGATAATTGGATGGGAGGGATTTGTCACCCTTTTTAAGAACTGGATGCATATGAGCAAACTTCCAAGCAGAAGGAAACACATCTTTGGAATAAGAAAGTGAAAAAAGGCAGCAAAGAACAGGAGTAAGTTCAGGAGCACAGGTTTCGAGAATAACTGGAGAAATACCATCAGGACCTGGAGCTTTCTTAGCATCAAGATTCGTCAAAATCCTTCTGACATCCTTTTGACAAAAGACCACAGCAGGCATTGAATGGAGCGTGTTGGGAATAGTGGGAGGTGTTTTACCAAGATCATTAAAACATGAGTTGGAAGAAAAATGGGATACTAGCAGGTCAGCTTTATCCTTGGCCAAAGTGACAACAGAACCATCTGGTTTGGACAGAGGTGGGAACAGAGATGGACAAAAGTTTCGGCCAATAGCTTTGGAAAGAGATCAGGATGCTTAGCTACCATTAGGGCAAGAAGCAAGTTTTCTACTCTTAGCCTGTTCAAATTCTAGTTTGGACTGATTAATAACTGCTTTACAATTGCTTTGGTGCAGGCAGAAAATGAAATTGAAGAATTAGAAACAAGCCAATTACAGTATGCAACATTCTTCTCCTCTCGAACAGCCTTAGCACATTTATTGAAAAACCAAGGTTTAGATAAAGGACGAGATTTTAAAGTGGAGTGTGTGATAAAGGATTCCATTCCTGCAAGAATAATTTCACTGACACGATCTGAGCAAACGGAAATGACAGAAGTTTTGAAACAGTAATCCGACCAAGGAAAAGAAATCTCGTAGGTCATCCCATTTTGCATTCTTTTAATGCCAAACAATACGAGGTTGGGAATAGCCATGAGATAAAGGCTCCATTGAAGAAGAGACAATCACCAAGTTGTGATCTGAGGTGCCTAAAGGACCTCTCACTTCAACCGTGTACTTAAAAGGGTTGTTTATGAGAAAAAGATCAAGCGTGTTGGCTGTATGGTTAGGGTTGTCCGGAATTCTTGTAGGTAAATGAACAATCTGTGCAAGGTCATTAGTAATTGCAAAAGCCTCAGCATCTCGACCAGCTGGGTCAGTGTGACTAGAAAACGGAAGCCAGCTGGAGTTGTGAACATTAAATCACCAAGGAAAATTACCTCACTGTTAGGAAAGTTGGACTGGAGAAAGTCAAGTTGCAAAGAAAGGAAGTCAAAGAGCTCCAAGTGATTAGTCGAATTGGGAGAACGGTAGAGACAACAGATGAATTTGACAATGTGGTGGAGACATTTTAAGCCAGAGAAGATCGAAAAGAGGAGATTCCAAATTACCAAGTATCTGACAGGAAATATCGGAACAGACATATGCATAAGTACCACCTTTGAGGAGAAAGGAATCATACAGTGAATAATTTGGGCAACTGAGATGAACAGTAGTTGAATCAAGCAATAACTGAGATTCTGTCAGAAAAAGTACATGGGGTTTGGCAGACTGCAAGTGGAAATGGACATCATTGAGATTAGTTTTGAGACCACGAATATTTGTGAAATGAATCAGGAAGTGTTCAGGAGGTTTAGATCTTTTCGCAGATAAGCTTACTCTTTATTAGTTTGAAAAATTCATGGTGTATTCAATAGTAATAAAAAGTGGGTGGGACATGCTGTATGAAGTAATGAAATTTTTGGATATTGCGTACACATTGTAAGAATATACCCAGATCCTTGGCATAACGTGGCCTCAACAATGCCCCCTGCATACACACTACTCAGACTCCCTCCAGTCACTGTCTGGCAGAGTAGAGGTAGCAAGATTATACATTAGCTGATCCGGAAGCCTCCTTGAGAGTTACCAATAGGTTTGGTCCGGTGTACTAACCAGCGGCTGGCCTGCAAACACCATTTTAGAGCCGTAAACTCGAAATGTAAGGTTGATTGGATCTCGCCACGATGTTTATCATAACCTCAAAAGTCATCAGTCATACTGCATGATGGAAGAGATGGGGAAGGGTTGACCGGAACTTAGCTGTGGAGACTAAACATGGGTTTCACCACTTCAAGCCTCCAATAAGCAAAGTGGTGGTATTGCATCGGTTGATGAGAGTCATCTACCACCTAGTACTGCCTGGTAACACAGAGGGGCTGCATTCCTCCATGTGGTGTGGACGCCACACCTCGACCCCTGCTTATGTTGGTTCACACCTGGGTGGTCACCCACCGTGTGCTTGTGCATGGAGGTTATACCCAGGATTACTAACAGTGCCACCATTGTGAAAGTGCAAGCAGAGGATTTGGCTGCCACAGACCGTCCGGACTTCGCCGAAATTGGATCCACTTGACTTGTGTCACCCGAATATCAGTTCCATCAGCATTTTAGACTCCCAGGTAGCAAGTAAAGTTTGTCTGGCATATCTGAAAGAACGTCCGTGACAACCTCAAGGACCTTAATGTTATCAATGGCAAATTCTAAATGGGAAGCATTGTATCACTGAGGATACTTTATGGGTTCAGGGAAACTGCTAGTCAGTGGGCAAAAAGGCAATATAGATCTGCATTTATCTGATAAGGGTCAAAGTAATGCTTGCACTCACCTCAAGAATTTCTGTTTGCTGGCACAAGAGCCAATATTGGCAAGATGTTCTGAGGGTACTGACTTTTCAAATGAGTGGAAAGATAAAGCTAAGGCAACAAGCCTAAATAACTTCAAGGGGTGTGTCAAGGTAGTAAACTATAGAAGCATACTTAGTCTTAATTTGTGTTTTCAGTAATGCAAGGAGTGTTGTCAATAAAATGGCCGAATTCAAACTCCTGATTAGGACAACCAATGCTGACATAATAGGGCCAACAGAAACATGTTGCCATCCAGAAGTTTGTAATGACAAGTTCCACTACAGTATGTATAATGTATTTAGGAAAGAAAGGGTAGATAGAAGGGGTGGAAGGATCATGCTTCTTATCAAAAGCAAGGCTTGAGCATAAAGAGAGCTTTTGCTGAGTCTGAAGTAATGTCTGCCAGTATAGAATCTGTGGTGTGCATTTGTTGGAAGCAAAGGTACAAATAATGAGAGTGGAAGTAATCTATAGATCAGACGATTGTGAAGAGTATGACAAGGGTCTCTACATGTACATGGAATGGGCAAGCAAGTGTGAATGTCTTGTTGTGGGAGACTTCAACTTGCCCCAGGCTGAGTGGAATAAGTGGGAGGGAAACACCCCAAGTGGAAATTTTTTTAAATAAACTAGATTGTGATTCGTCCCAGCATGTTAGATAAAATATTAGGGGTGAGAATATTCTTGACGTCATCGTTACTCACGAACCAAATCCCATCACAGGGCTTAAGTACAGGAACCACTAACGAGTAACGATCAGGCAGTTGTTAGTTGGAAGATGAAGAAAGATATTGCAGAAATTAAAAGGTAAAGGCAGGGGTTTTTAATTTCAAAAGAGAAGACTACGACAGTTTAAGGCACCATATGGCATCTATTAATTGGGCAGATTGCAGGGAGAGTGCAAATACAGTTGAATTATGGAATACCTTTAAAGCAAACATCCCAGAAGCCACGAACGAGTATACACCATTAAGAAAGTATTACACAAGGAAAATGACGAAATGGATGAATGCATAACTGGCCAGTCTAAGAGAGAAGAAAAAGACTGCATGGGATAGTTACAGAGTACAGCCACTCCCCGACTTAAGTAAAGGTTGCATTCCACAGAACTCTACGTAAGTCAGAATTACCCTTAATGCTTATGCAGCACTCGCAACTATGCACGCTGAACTTGATTGAAGCAAAAAAGAAATGTTCAATGAACATGTAAATAGAATTATTTATTGAATTTTTTTTTTTATCTCATGTGCAGGAAAAAATACAAAAGTGTACAAAATTACAAAAAGAGAGAGGAGGAGAGGAGACAGGCATAATGTCAGCAAGTTTTACCTTTCGAGCATTGTTGCCAGAATTAACTCTCCAGCTGATAAGCACACTGCTGCGGAAGTTGAGGGCTGTGGAGATTTAGAAAGGGTTTTTTCCAACACATCACAATTTCTTTGCAGCTGCACAATCGGCACTGGCGACTTCACCGAATACTTTAATGTTTTGGAAACCAGCACGATGCTTGAACCTATTAAACCACCCATTGCTTGCCATGAACTTGGCTTGGGGTTTGCCAAACTTATCCTTAATATCTTCATAAATACTTCTTGCTTTTGCTTGAATGGCTATTAGACTTGGGGGCACTTGCTTATGAATCTGATTTTCCATCCATATTATTAATAGCTTTTCCATTTTCAATATAGCACCTGAATGCTGTTTGGTGATCACTGTTGATCTTAAATGCATTGATCCTTTAACATGTTCTTTTATACATGCACTTTCCTTTAAAACGGTATTCACTGTTGAAGCAGCGAGACCTAATTCCGTGTAATAGATGACAAACTTTGACCTGCTTCGTACTTCTTAATTAATCATCTTCATTTCTAAATCAATTTTGTTTCGTTTCCTAGAACTGCCAGTACTTGCACTTTCTGTTGGTCCCTTTCCCTTCATCATTGTAATAAGTAAATAGGAATGAAGAGAAGATTCTGAAAATTTGTTTTTTATATGATTGAAGATTTCAGTGAAGGGGAACTCATTTACCGTAACGTAAAAACCGACAGGATTCCAGTTATCTATATTATCGCAAATGCAATAAGATCAAGTTTACTACCCATTTACAAAAGACTGCACTAACAGAAAAGCCCAATAAACTGGAAAGTGCAAATTGCTTTTATTGTTTTATGGTAGTGACCTACAGAAATGAGTTTTAGAAAAATATCACAAAGGCGTTCAAAATTGATTCTTAAAACGTTCTGTTTTAAGAATCAATTTTGAAGGCCTTTGTGATATGTTATCATATGTTCTATATGATAACAATGAAAGTGTAGCGTAATTTCCATTATAAAAATGAACCTTTAATTAAAGAGATAAATAGTTTAGTTATATAGCAAAAATTTCAACTTCCAAGGTCTTGGTATGAATTACCAAAAGGAAAAAAAAAAGAAAAAAACAATGCGTTATTGGGTTCATATTACAATATTTTCATGATACCTCCATTTATTACTATGGGAGGCAAAATATGTTTCTACGATTTTTTTTAAATTTGCAACAGCCGGCAAAAACTTACGTACAGTCGAATTTCCGTAAGTTCAGTATTATGTAAGCAGGGGAGTGCCTGTAATGAAAAGTACCGAAGCTTACAACAGCTAACAAACTTCCATCTGTTGTAGAAGTTGATAGCTTAAATAGATTCAAGGCAGAACTAGACAAACATTTGGAGCGAGTGGATGGGTGAAATGAGAAGGGGTGCTTTTTTTTGTCTGATGCTATATAAGCTTGCTTTCTTGCACCACGTGCCTTTACTAATGCCAATGCATCAAAACTTGACCTTATGTAGCCCCCTAAGCTGTCATCCATATGCTACTATGTACCTTTGCTGCAATTTTTACAGACTTATTGGTTAGCAAATACCACAACAACGGTCAATCTTTGACCATTAACAGAAAATAAAAATGTTTCAAAATTACTTATAGCCTCGCGGCAGAGATGGCACCTCCACCCCACCACGAGGTAGGTCACCCTATCTAACAAAACTAGTCCAACACCCAGTCAGACAACTTAAAAAACAGATCTAAATCTATTTTCATTTAAGTGACTTAATCAGAGAAAACATCCTCCTCTTTGCAGTTCATACAACTTGTAAGAAAAAAATTTTCCACGTCAGAGCCACACCAAGCCCATTATTGCCGGTCCACGACCCATTATGACATTCAGATTAACAGGATGTCGGCAGGCACTGGTAGACGGAGCCAAATCATCACAAACTTACAGCAGAGGCCGCTGCCGCCGACCCAAGAGGCCACCCAACTAATCACCAAAGTCAGTCTTCCTTTTCAAAATATTGACCACTCAGACATAATCTGGGCAGATCTTATCAACAGCCTCATGAGCAGACGGCTACTTCCTCTGCCAACAGTTTACACACTGGAGTTTTCATAATACAGTTCCTGTACACATGGCCCCATCCAGCACAATACCTGCAGAACTCTTCTGCTTCACAATGCTTGGCCACATGGCCGAATGACATAGATCTATAACACTGGGTCAGGGTCAACAAGTCCAGGACCCGATGAGAGCTCCAATCAACAAATTCTTGAGCAATTTCTAAGTATTTTCCTAACTCTGTTGGAAACCTCTAGCACATAGTTAATACCAGAACTTTTTGCTTTATTTTTTGGGAGCACTCTAACCTCAGAAGAAACTTGATCACTTGTTAATCCACCATCAGCCAAGTTCCTTCTCCATAGTTCTTCTAGAAAATGTTCTTTAGTGACTTCTGTGCTTATATCAAACACCACAAGCCGAGGATTTCGTTGGAGGGTTCTTCCAGCCTCATCTCTTGTACTTGAGCACAGTCCCTTATCTTCTAAATATCATTCTTGCTTGTGGCCTCAACAGCTACAAGCCGATTTTGGATTGGACGAACAGCGACAACTAGTCACTAATCTGGTATCTCTCAGTCCTAGCCTTCAGGATTATAGTCTTTGTCTTGACTTTTTCTTGTTCTGAAGGATGAACTAAATCAGCATAAGTCCTTGTAGGTGAAACTTGCTCATCTAACAGCACTTCCAGCTTTGCTTTTAGTGCAATATTTTCAGCCATAACCTTCTGTACCACCTGCATCATCTTATTCCAATAAGACATGCAATGTTCAACATTAGACGGGTCGCATCATGCAGAGTCGGGACACATACCCGTCGTTTTTTTTAGTAATTATTCAGTTCTCTAAACACAGTCAAGTCTAGATCACTATTGTCATTTTGCACACCAGGACTGGAGGCCCAGGATTCGCCTTGGCACCTATTTGCTTTGATGGTAAAACAGACTTCCTCTTCAGATGATTCCTACTCTTCTGAGATCTCCTGTACTTCTAGCGGAGGTTCAGGAATCTTCCTCCTTGTTCGAGGCATAATAATTTTGTTAGTAACAGACAGAATTTGAAATCACAGCAAAGAACTACCAGATTCAAAACAATCCTCAGAATTTGGAACAAAATCACCAAAAAGCTCTTTCTGCCAGTTGGGGACTCATCCCAGCTTGTGTACTGGGTATGGTAAAGTCTTAGATAACCCATGAAGGGTCTTTACTGAAGAAAGACCCTTCTAAGCTGAGAAGAGGCTGTGTGAGTGAGACTGAGCCATATGAAATTAGAAATTTCGTAATTACAGATGAGATTATTAGAGAAACTTTCAAGCAGAAAGGACAAGTAAGGTTCCCAGAGTTGACAGCATATACTTGGTAGTTTTGATGGAGACTGCCAAGGAGTGTATCGAACCAGTGAATGTAATTATGAGGGCATCTTTGGGCTCAGGAGAGATATCTTTAGATTGGAGAAGTCCCGATGTATCGCCAATACATAAAAGCAGTTCTAAAAGTGAAGTTGGTCTACAGATCGGTTAGTCTGACTTCAGCAGCAGGAAAAATCTTAGAGGCAATGATTAAGAGTGCAATCTAGGTACATTTATATAAATATGACATTTCAAAGGACACACAACATGGTTTTATTAAAGGAAATTGTGTTTAACTGAACTTGTAAGCTGTTTTGGGACAGTTGCTCATGACCTGGATGTAGAAAACAATTTGGACATAGTTTATTTAGATTTTAGTGAAACATCTGACTTGTGATTTTACCGTATAAACTGGAACATGTTGGGATTACTGGAGAGATTCTAAGATGGACTGATGGGTAGCTGCAGTGCAGAAGGCAGTGATTAATAGATATTCTTCAGATTGGTGTAACGTCAGAAGTGGGGTCTCCCCAAAGATCAGTCTTTGGACCAAGTTTCTGATTTTCATAAATGACATCGTAATCATTTCATAAATGATTACTGGAGAGATTCTGAGATGGATTGCTGGGTAGCTGCAGGGCAAAAGGCAGTGATTAATAGATATTCTTCAGATTGGTGTAACGTCAGAAGTGGGGCCCCCCCAAAGATCAATCCTTGGACCAAGTTTCTGATTTTCTTAAATGATATCAATGAAGGAGTAGATGGTGTGATGTCAAAATTGCAGACAACAAAGATTGATAGAATCATTAATGACCAGTGCCAAGCAGCACTCCTTCAGGACAACTTGCACATGCTCCAAGAATGGTCAGAAAAGTGGCAGCTAAGTTTAAATGCAGCAAAATGCAAGGTCTTACACTTAGGGAATAGCAACCTAAAATGAATTATACACTTGGTGGGACTGAATTTAAAACTGTAGAGGAAGAGAGGGATCTGGGAGTATGATACTGGCAGACAGGAAAGACCAAAAAAAAAAAAAAAAAAAACACCAAACTTTTTGAAAGGGTCCAAAGACAGACAACTTTTATGGTGAAACTGTCAAATGGGTGACTGTACAATTCTTCAAATAGGTCTCTGGGGTTGGGAAAGTTTTGATTCATAATAACTGCAATGTAATACACCAACCGTATAACTGAAACTTTATTAAAATAGAAATAATATTATAATATAAGATCGGATCAAATTAAAATGATAAAATAAAATACACTGGTTGTACAATAAAAGCAGTAAAAAATAACAAAATATAAAAATAAAATAAAGAATAGCAATTATACTATACAGAATAAAAGTGATAAAAACAACTGTAGCTTTCAAAGGCGACTGACTCCTTTATCAACAGTAAGACTTAACTTGTCATGGTACATCCTTAAATACCTGCAGGATCATGGCTCACAGCATGTGTTATCATAGGCGTATGGGCAGTATCTTCCACACATGAATAGAAATGGCTCAGGAGCTGGCCGGATGGAACCATTCATTCAGTCCGAGGATTATGTTTCAAAGAGGGGATGAACTCTGATTCCCTTGTCTCTATTAATGGTGTTATGCTTAGAAGAGCAAATCCGTAAACTCTCAAGCCATTTCCAGTTCCAATATCCATGTGAACAATCGACTATGATGGCATCGCCAGGTGCAATTTGGTGGTTCTCCTCCCAAAAATGTTTGGCCACAGCAGATTTCCCATAATCTGCAGCCTTTATTGTGTTAATATGCTCCCCCATGCGATCTTTGAAACACCGTTTTGTCTCACCAACATAACACTCCCCACAATCCAAGTATTTAATCTCATATGACCCCACTTATACCTTCCATGGGTACAGGATCTTTAACCTTTGACACAACTGTGTGCAACTTTTGCCCTGGAAGTTGCACACTGTGTCTGGCAGTGTTCGCTCAGTTAAGCCAGGATAGTAGGGAATGTATGCAGTGGCGATGGGTGTGAACATCTCTCTTCATGTTCCACTTCCCAAACATATTTATCCAAAACCTTCTGGGGGTATCCGTATTTTCTGTTTAATTTTTGACGTGTTTAATCTCCTCCATTCTATCCTCTGAGGCACTACAGTGTGTCCCAGCCTTGTCTCTAAGAACAAGGCCCTAATAACACCTATTCTTGTGATCGTTCGCTTGTGCCGTGTTATAATGTGTATATTGCCCCCAGCACATGGGTTTTCTATATACACTTGTTTTTTACTTTAGTGCTACCTCTATAAACCACCACAAGGAAAGGGAGGATACCATCTATTTCCACCTGCAAGGTAAACTGAATAAAAGAGGAGAAGCTATTAAGAAAACTGAGAAACTCATCCTCTCTTCTCCTCTGTACAATGGAGAATGGTACCGTCGACGTATCATTTCAATGCACGCATGGGGGAAGCAGACCCATCAAAAATATATGCATTATAACTCATGGGAATTCCATGGGTACACTGAGTTAAGTGTGAGCTAAATAATTTTATGAAGAAAGCAGAAGAGAATTTGTTAACAAGAGAATAGAAATAATATTATAATATAAGATCGGTTCAAATTAAAATGATAAAATAAAATGCACTGTTTGTACAATAAAAGCAGTAAAATAACAAAATATAAAAATAAAATAAATAGCAAAAATAAACAAGTAAACTAAAAATAAATAAGGCACCTGGGACTGATGGGAACTATCCAATTATATTAGCAAGGGCACATGATGCAAGAAAGCAAGCTTATATAGAATCAGGGAAAAAAAAAAAAAAACCCGCACACCCTTCTCATTTCACCTGTCCACTAGCTCCAAATGTTTGTCTAGTTCTGCCTTGAATCTATTTAAGCTATAAACTTCTACAACGACAGATGGAAGTCTGTTCTACCAATCAACTACCCACTGGCTAAAGGCAAACTTCTGAACATCTATCCTACAACTCTCTTTCCTCAATTTGAATTTATGCCCTCTGAGTTGATTATTCTGAGCAAGGGGAAGAATACCATCAGCATTGAGCATGCTCAAACCATTCAAGGTTTTATACACAATCAGATCACCTTGCAGGTGCCTAGTCTCCAAGCACTGTAATCTGCAAAACTTAAGCCTTTCTTCATAAGAGCAACCCTTTGTTCCATTCACTAATCTTGTTGCCCTTCTCTGTACTCGTTCCAACAGCTCTACATCCTTCTTAAAATGAGGCCTCCAGACCTGTATACAGTACTCAAGGTGTGGCCTGACCATTGCCTCATAAGGGGATAATCACTTCCTTATCCATGCTAGAAAAATTCCTGTATATCATTGACAAGACACCATGAGCTACTCTTGCAGACTGTCTGCACTGCTCAGAAAACTTCATATCTACCTGCACAATTATCCCCAGATCCTTTTCATTCTCTACCACTGTCAGTGTAATACCACAGAGTTTATGCATTACTCTGGAGTTACTGCTTCCCATATGTAGAACTTTACATTTGTCAATGTTAAACTTCATTTGCCACCTCTTAGCCTATCTTCTCAACTTTTCTAGATCCTGTTGCAGCAGAGTACTGTCATTAGTGTCATTAACAACCCTAAAAACCTTCGTATCATCTGCAAACTTGGACTTAAGTCTGATATACCATCATCAATATCATTTATAAATACAGAAAACAATGGACCCAACACTGAACTCTGAGGGACTCCACTAATAACATTAGTCCACGAAGAGCAGTGTATTGATTACCACTCTGTCTTCTCCCATTCAACCATCCCTTTATTCATAGCAGCAATTTGCCTTCAATGCCGCACTGCTCCAATTTGTGCAGCAGTCTTCCATGTACAACAGTATCAAAAACCTTTCTAAGATCCAAATATATGATATCAAAGTTATTTCCTGCATCCAGTTACTTTGTGACCACATCATAGTATCCAATCAAATTGGTCAGACAAGACTTCCCCTTAACAAAACCATGCTATGTCCAAGCTATAACTGAAGTCTTGTCTAGATGATCCTGCAGTGCTTCTTTAACTGATGCCTCCATTAATTTCCCTGGAACAGAAGTTAAACTAACGGGTCTATAATTACTTGTTGCCTTTTGATCCTACTTTGTGAATTGTGGTTACATTTGCACATCTCCAGTCCATGGGTACCTCCTCTAAGTCCAAGGAAGCTCTCATAATTATGGCTAAGGGTTTGCTTACTTCCTTTGTTGCCTCCTTTAATATAACTGGATAGATCCCATACACCCCAGGTGCCTTTCTTATGTTTATCTTCAACAATTTATCCTCCACTTTCCTCTCATTTATTACAAAATCATCTATCTCACTGCCAGATTTTAGTTCACCTCTGGCATTCCCTTCCCTGAATAACTCCTCATATGTGAATGTAGATGCAAAATACTCATTTAGTTTGTTAGCCACCTGAGCAGGATCATCAACAGTTGAACCATCGATATCCAGTGGACCAATCTGATTCAACCCCTTCCTTCTACAGTTTACATAGGTAAAGAACTCTTTGCTGTTTTTCTTTGCATCCTTTGCCAAAGATTTCTCGTAATCTGCCTTTTCCTGCCTAACCTCCTTTGTGACTTGGTTACAGACTAACTTATATCTATCATAGGCTTCTGTGTCACCTGTTAATTTATATGTATCCCATGCATTTTTCTTCTCTACCACATTTCTAATTAGTTCATCTGACATCCATTTAGGCCTAAATCATGAACAATATTTCTTTGTTGGTATGAAAAGCCTAGTAGCTTCCAAGATTAATTCTTTGAATGCTTCCCATTTTGAATTTGCTGTTGGTAACATCAGCAGCTGGTCCCACCGTATAGAATTTAAATACTGTCTCAGACAGTATTTAAATACTATGCAGTGGGACCACATTTACAAAAGCAAAAACCCTTCCCTTTACTCCTGATGGTAGTTACTTCTGAGTAAATCCCACTTCAGCACACTGTGATCATTGCCACCTAGTGGTTCCTTTATCTGCAGATTCTTAATGCATGAAGAATCACTACTGATAATCAGATCAAGAGTATTACTCCCTCTAGTTGCCTCCCGAACATGCTGCTGTAGAAAACAATCATCGAATAAATCCACAAAAGAAACGGCAAAAGGAATGAACTAACTCTTAGCCATAATTATGAGAGTATCTTTGGATTCAAGTGTCCCTGTGGACTGGAGATGTACAAACAACTTGCCTATTCACAAAGGTGGGAGAGAGGGTCAAAGGGCAAAGTGAATAAAATTGGATCTGTAAGTTTGACTTCCGTACCAAGGAAAATAATGGAGTAGGTGGTTAAAGATGTAATGTAATATCATAATGGAGTAGGTGGTTAAAGATGTAATGTAAGATCATCTTTAGTGGAACACATTTATGTGACTATTGCAGCACAGATTCATTAATAAGAGATCTTATGTAACCAATTCGATTAGCTACTACCATGATTATAATTTCTTAAATATTTTAAGGAACTATCCTTGTGTTTCAGAACACAAAATGCATAATGCTTTATTATCCTTCTTAATCATACCAAATTTTTCATTCCAAGATTCTTGATATTATTTGTTACTTCCCTCTCCATTTGAACGTTTTTGTTTCTTTTCTGGTTGAGCTGACATTCTAAACAACCTGTCAAGGGCAAATAGCAATTAAAATATTTATGAGAATTTATGGGAATTAACGAAGAATAATCTCCAATCTCCATGCCACATACAAACCGTAATTACACTAAATACTGAATGTGGATAATATATCTCACATAAGTTTAACAATAATTATATTCTGAATAAACGTGTGAAATATACAAATTTTTTTCTTAATTTCATTTCACAATTTCGTTGGTATGTCTCACCATTCCGACTTCAAACAAATCTGGAGACTAGGCACTTGCGAGGTGATCTGACTGAGGTATATAAAGCCTTGAATGGTTTGAGCATGCTCAATGCTGATGGGATTCTTCCTCTTGCTCAGAATAATCACCTGAGAGGGCATAAATTCAAATTGAGGAAAGACAGCTGTAGGATAGATGTATGGAAGTTTGCCTTTAGCCAGCGGGTGGTTGATTGCTGGAACAAAACTTCCATCTGTCATTGTAGAAGTTGATAGCCTAAATAGATTCAAAGCAAAACTAGACAAACATTTGGAGCGAGTGGATGGGTGAAATGAGTTTTTTTTTTTTTTTTTTTGGCTGATGCTATACAAGCTTGCTTTCTTGCATCATGTGCCTTTACTAATGCTAAATCACTGCACGAGTGATTTAGAATTAGCATTAGTAAAAAAATTTTTTTGGACACTGAATTCCATGTGCCCAAAAAATTTGTCACCACACCAAGCCTAGGACCTTCAGTGGTTGTGTGGGGAACCATGAATGGCAATACCTACTTTAAAATTTTGAACAATTCCATGCTCCCTATGATATGCCAGTTCTTAAATACAGACACCTTTGATCTGACAGGGCTGTTCAAAAATGGCTGATGGACAGAAGAGTCCTGCTGCAAACCATATGGAAGTAGTATGGGATGAACTGAAACATGAAATGAGGGACAGAAAAAAATTTCCCACAATGGTAGCTCAAGTGGTCACAATTTTACAGGAATGGAGGACTATCCCTATACCAGTCTATTGTTCACAGGTCAAAACACTCCACTCCAAGAAGGGTGGAGTGTATCACAGTGGCCAAAGGAGGATATACAAACTTTTGAAGTGAATAGCAGTGCAAAAGTCAATTCATGTGTCAGGCTACTTTTTGGAGGGCAGCGTAGCTGTAATTCAAAACAGCATTTCCCGCTATGCTATGAAGTTCACCGAATAAAAGATGGCACTAAAAGGGAGAATTTCATGATTTTATGTGTAGGTTCATTAAAAAAATGCATTTACTGTAAGAACCAAATTGCCTTCATATTTTGTTTGTGAATTTTTTTAAAATTAATCTTTTTTTATAAAATGTGCAAGATTTTAAAGAACGTTCAGTAAAGTTCTTCAAAATCATTTCAGTAAGCTTATGATACTATTCCATACGAACCAGTTGGAGCAATGTGACAATTAGGGGCAGGTACTGATATCAATAAAGGGATGGTTGAGTGGCAGGAGGCAGAAATTAACAGCCACTACCCTTCTTGAACTAATGCTATTAGTGGAGTCTTTAGGGGGGTTTAGCATTGGGCCCTTAATTTCTTATATTTATTAATGATATTGAGAATGCATATCAAGTTTAATGTCTAAGTCTGCTATTGATAATGGTGGTTAATAACAGTAATCAGGGTATGCTACTCCAACAAGGGATGGATAAATTAGGCAAACTGACTGAAAAGTAGAAATTGACATTTAACACTTATAAATATAAGGTACTGTAATTGAACAGGTAATCTCAGAATAACATATCAGTGTGTTGGTACCATATTCAAGGTAGTGGAGAATGAAAAAGACCAAGGATAATTGTACAGAGTGAGATTAGTTCTCTGAGCAGTACAGATAGGCTGCTAGGAGTGCAGGGAGAGTTCTGTCAATGGTAACAGGAATTTTGCCACCACAGACAAGAATTATCCCATACTATAAGACCAGGCAGCACCTTAAGTACTGCATATAGGTTTATAAACATCGTTTTAGGAAGGATACAGCTTTGTTGAAATAAATCAGAGAAGGGTAACAAGTTTAGTCAGGAGCACAAATCTGTACTCTTGCCAAAAAATATTTTAATTAAATTGCAGCATCTGGAATTTAGGCACTTGTGAGGAGACCTGACTGAAGTATTTATGGCTTTAAATGAACTGAGTGTACTACTAACTGCTAAGGGCATCCTTAACTTTTTCCTCATACGGCATAAATACATACACCAGTGTTCTCCCCAGAAAATTTTGCTAGCCAGGTGGGGAAGTGTAATACTTCGCAATATTATAAAATTTTCTGTTAAGCGATCCTGTCACACTGACCCCGATCACATAGTATGTGTATGTTCGAATTAATATTGATCAAGATCAGTACCATACGGTACTGTGAGAATCGCTTAAATTTTAGCCAGGCAGTCATTTAAATTTACTGGGCAGTGCACCCATTCAATAGGTCCTGAGGAGAACACTGTACACAGTGCATCAATTTGAAAACAATGTCATGATACAAGTGCTGGCATTGCCATCTACTAGAAGTAAACATAAAATGAAAGAGTGATTGTTCCACAAACACTGCAGTCAAGGCCAGCAGAAATTGCCACCATTTCAGAACATAGTGCGAGCTGAACTGCACATATCTCCTGTGTCTGTTGTGGAGGAACAATGGAACATAGATTCAACATCAAGCTGTGTTCGACTGAGCAAAAGTGCCACGGAAACATTTCAAATGATGAAGCAAGTGTATGGAGAGAACTGCCTGTGTCATGCATGTGTTTAAGTGGCATAAACATTTTTCTCATGAAAGAGAATCACTGGAACACAATGAACATCTGGCCCCAGAAAAAACGGTTCAAATGCCAGAGTTGATTGAAAAGATACAAGAAATCATTACCAATGACCGTGTTAACAGATGATCGATGACAGGTGCGAGTTGAACACTGCAGAGAACTCATTGAGGCTGCTGAAAGAATCTCAACTTCCTAAATTTGATTGCTATGAGTGACCAGACATGGCATTTTCAGTACAACCCTGCAACAAAGTGAAGAGTGGAAGTTGACTAACTCTCTCAAAGCCAAAAAAGGTCAAAAATCAAAACCATGTTCATCAGGGCCAGATTAAGGATGAAATAGGTCCCTGGCCATATTTAAATTTGAAACCCATTTAATATATATATATATACAGTATATATTACACACGTACATATAAATACAAATACTACATAGGTTTTTATATTTATATTGTGAATAATAATTCCTTGATAAAAATGTAAACTAAGAGGTCAAAAATTATGTTTTTTGATTTGAAAAATAAAGTAATAATAAAAACAATTTTAATAGAAACTTTTAACTTATTTATTGTACAATAAAAAGGTATAATAATAAAATTTAAACACTTAACAAGTTAAGTTTAAGAATGCTTTTATATTACACATTTTCTTGGTTTTTTATTATTATTATTAGAATTTTTTATTACTACTTTAGAAAATATTTACACTGAAAATGAGGCTCCTATTTGTGTGAGGCCCCAGCTATGGCCAGTTTGGCTGTAGCATTAAGGTGGCTCTGATGTTCATCATTTTCTACAATAGAAAGGCAATTGTGCACAAAGAGTTTGAGCACAATGGCAAAAGTGTTACTGCTGCCTAATATCTGGATGTTTTTAAATGTTTGTTGAAGAAAATCTGTTGTGTGTGGCCTCAGTATGGAGAAGATGGAAGTTGGTTCCTCTTGCACAATTTACCAAGCCTCACAAGGCTCTCACTGTTTGAGAGTTTTTGGCTAGCAAAAAGGTCTACGTACTGTCACACCCACCATATTCATCAAATTTAGCCCCATGTGACTTCTTTTTTTTTTTTTGTTCCTGAAACTCAAGGCGCCAATGGGCAGATCCCCCCCCCCCACCCAGTGCTGTTTAATGAGCTTGCTTTCTTGTGCCATTTTGCCACTGCCAATACTAAATTAAAGCATAGTTCTAACATTCCTGAAATAAGAAAGTCGAAGCAAAACATTTGTAAAATTATAAAAATACCTTGTTGCTTTCCTTCCCCCCCCCTCCCCATACATATATATGGTACTTACCCTTTGAGCTGTATAGGGTTTTTTTTTTTTTTTTGGGATACTGATTCGTATCCCTATCGGTGTAGCACTAAACAATCATTGCATACTTATTGTCAAAGTTAATTTTCTGTGCACATACCAATATGCTATACTGCAGCATGCCAACCAATTATAAAAGATCGTTAGTTTGGTATATTTGTGAAAGATTATGTGGAGCAGCTTAGCAATGTGACGGGTGTAATGTCATATACATACTTTATTATAAAAAAAAATTATATTTTATTAGTGTTCAGTGTCTTAAAATTCTGTTTCAATTACTGTTTATACCCCTTATAATCTCCACCCATTATAATAGCAGACTTTTGCTGCAACCAAACAACAGGCTAACGAAATACAGCTGATGAGTTTATTCTGCATGTGAATGTTACACAACAAATAGCTGCAACAAAGTTGATTCAGCATCCTGTAATTTCTTCCTCTGCTCCAGAACACTGCCTTGAATCAGATCAATAGAAATTAGGTAATTATTATTTCCTTTTTTTTCTTATACATATCATATACTCTATTCATATACTATAACTGAATATTATGTTTGTTGTAGTGTGTAAAATTGCCCATTCCCTACAAATGGAACTGTAATTACCAAGTAAAATAATGGGCAATATGGCAGGGCGCAGAAACGAAATTTTCACGTTTCAAACATAAGTCGTTGCGTTTCGTTCGTTTTGTTATTTGCTAAATACATAAATCATTACTATTTGCGCATTATATCACGCACATCTTCAAAGAAAAGAAGATTTTTGGCATGGTGCCAGCATACTGAGAGACATGAAGAGGGAACCGCGCTCATCCGATTGAACATTAATGCAAGACGAGGGTTCCACGGATATCAATAAAGTGCACCGGTGGGTTCATAACAGGTAAAAACGAAGAGCAGTATCAAAAAATTAAAAATATTAATAATTAAATTTTTTTATAATTATAATTTTTTTATAATTATTTTTTTAATTTTTATAAAAAATTAAAAACGGCCACTTTGCGCGCCCTCCGAAGGTGTTTTTATTTCAGTTGTTATTAAAATCCTGGAAAAAATAAGTAAATTATATTCCGAAAGTGTTAATTTATTATATCACAGAGACTGAAATACGCGTTGTCTTTTTATTTCACACAATGCTTGATTGTAAATATTACAAAACGTCGAGTGAATTTTACACCTTCGGAGATGTGCAGTGAAGTGAAAACAATTACAGCAGACTCTCGATTAACCGGGACACTTCAAGACTCCAAATTAAAGAAAAAAAAAAAAAAAAAAAAAAATCAACCAGAAATCAAAAAATTCAAAAACTAGAATAGGTATAAACAGATATTTTGTTTGCAACTCGTAAATAAGCGACAAGCGGCATTATAAGTCGTCATTGGGAGATCAGTGCACCTATTATCTTGCAATCCCCGCTGTCTTCACACCCGCCGCTCAAAAAAAAAAAAAAAAAAAAAGAAAAGAAAAAAGAAGAGAGAGAAGAAATGTTTAGTTTGATTTAGTGAGTCGCGTCGATTGTTGTGTTCCGTTGCCGCGCAAAACGACAAATTTTGTTTCGTTATTTGTCAGGAATGTCGGAATTTTTTTCCTAGTAATTTTTTTTTTTTTTTTTTTGTTTGTTTAGAAATCGCGAAAATGATGGGTAAACGCCAAAAACTTGAAATTATTCAAAAGTTTGAAAACGGTGCATCTGTTAAATCTCTAAGGAATCATAATAAGGATGTATCAAAATAACCAAACATTAACAAGTATCGCGCGGAATTCAGATTTGTTAATAATAATATAGTAGCAATATGTTATTAGTCATTCAAGAGTTACGTAAAACTCGACGAAGTAAGAAGTCCTGGAACGTATATCGGGGACTTTTGAATTAACCGGGAAATCGATTATGCCGGATTTGTTTTTTACCATCTATCCCGGAAAATCGAGAGTCTACTGTACTTTTATATATTATTAGTTAATTGGTAACAATATAGTGTAATTAGTTTACTAAATACGGTGCTGTTTCTTATATTCTCTTTTATCTTGAGAAATCATCTGGGCGTGTAGTCGTCCTGGAGTATGAACAGAATTTATTCTTTATTTAGTTTACTTTGTCGCCTGCACGTTTTCCGAAAAATTCTTAAAACGAAGAGGTTCTTAATAAGAGGAAGTTCTGAAGTAACAGAGGTTTTCTAAATCTGATCTGTCACCAGGGCTTAAAAAAATAATAACAAAAAAAATCCCTGCCCATCACGCCTAAAATGTGTGAATATGAAATTCATGAAGTCTATTCAACACAACAGTATTAAATAAACAACAATATTAGTTCAAAAGCTTCGCGACACGCTCGTACTACCTCGTAAAACACCAATTTTGATGTATTGTGCATTTTGTTTTTCTCGGTATCTAGATACGACTTCTCTAAATACTTCGGTAATCGGTACACTTCTCAAGCATCTTAACAACCTGAATGCTTTGACTTAATTTTGTAACAACCAGAGAGCTGTTCCGGTCCAATTCGACCACTGCTCTAAATCGAAAAAGAGTTTCGAACCACTTCAACTATCTCAAGTTTGTTACTCGCCAATTAACAGGTTAATCTGGGATTACTGTTTCAAAGGTGAAAAAATATTTTGCACTTACTAACACTATTTTAGAAGAACTGTTTCACGTTATATACTTGTATGTTCTGGAATTACCTGACACCAGTGGTCAGAAAGGAAAGTCATGAGGATGGATTTATTACTGAAATCATTAAAAATTCTAAATAATATTCACTATTATATTATTACAGGCTCACAAAAGTCCCTGCTCATCACACCTAAAATGTGTGCATATGAAATTCATTAGGTCTAGTCAACACTACAGTATTTAATTTTTTTTTATGAAAACCCCAAACACGAGAGATATTAGAACCTATAGTACTTAGTACCGTGCTTGGGTTGGAGATTGAGAAGACGAAAGAAGATATTTGTTCATATTAGACTAGAACTTCTGTAGACTGTAATTTTCAGGAAATAACATACGAAGAAAGGTTGTTACAGAAAACGGCAGTTGAATGAATAAACGAGGAAGATGAAAAGTTGGTTCTGTGAGTTTGAAGCTGGACAGTAAATGGATATTGGCTGCTGGTGGCACGTGTTCGGAATGTTTTGAAAGAGAGAGCGGGAATTATAGAAACCAATTCAGAAGAACAGTGCCCATGAAAGTATCAGTAGAAAAGGAATGCAGCAGAAACAGTACGTCTATGAGACAGCGAGTGGAGAGCCTGTTAGAGAGGAGTCATTAATTAACCTAACTGCCCTCTTCTGAATGGAATCTAGAAGCCTGAGAGAGGTTTTGGGGGCACCACCCCAGATGTAGGAACAATATTCCATGGTAGGGCGG
The DNA here is from genome assembly GCF_048544385.1 of Mastigoproctus giganteus. NCBI lineage: Eukaryota > Metazoa > Arthropoda > Arachnida > Uropygi > Thelyphonidae > Mastigoproctus > Mastigoproctus giganteus. The sequence goes on along the minus strand of NC_143579.1, from coordinate 59,712,362 downwards.
ATTTGCGATTTGTACAGAGTGAACAGCTGTTTGGAAGAAAAGTAACGCCGAGAGCGAAAGAGAAAATCAAGTTTTTTAGATGCAGAGGAAGCAATATTTTTAATGTGCTTGTGCCAAGAGAGATTAGTATTAAACTAGTATTAGTATTAAACTAGTATTAATTTTTTTTTTTTTTGGCTGGTGCAGCATAAGCCTCAGGTTTCCTTGCACCATATGGCTAATAATAATAATATTTAAGATAAACCGTCGGGTCAATAAAATTTCTTAGAACAGCATACCGATTACTGAGAGTCAGAAATGTCTTATCTAGATACCTAGAAGGGGAGGGGGATGCAGAATACATCAAAACCAGTGTAGTAGTAGTAGTGGCACTTGATGCAAGAAAGCAAGTGTAGGAGCTTATGCAGCATCAGCCAAAAAAAAAAAAAAAAAAAAAATCACACCATACCCTCCAATTGCCTGTCCAGTTCCTCCTTAAATTTATTTAACCTATCAACTTCCACAACGACAGATGGAAGTTTGTTCCAGCAATTAACCACCCGCTGGCTAAAGGCAAATTTCCGCACATCTATTCTACATCTATCCTTTCTTAATTTGAACTTATGTCCCCGTAGGTTCGTATTCTGAACAAGTGGGAGGATCCCATCAGAATTCAGCGTGCTCAACCCATTCAACGCCTTATAGACCTCAATCAGATCACCGCGCAGGTGCCTAGTCTCCAGCCACTGCAATTTGCAGAACTTAAGCCTCTCTTGGTAAGAGGATCCCTTCACTCCCCTCACCAATCGTGTTGCTCTTCTCTGTACACGCTCAAGCAACTCTACATCCTTCCTAAAATGAGGCCTCCAGACCTGTACGCAGTACTCAAGGCGTGGCCTGACCATTGCCTTATACAGAGGGACAATCACCTCCTTTTCCCTGCTAGCAAAATTCCTATATATCATTGACAAAACCCCATGACCTGCCCTAGCAGCCTGTCTACATTGCTCAGAAAACTTCATATCTGACTGTACAATTACTCCCAGGTCTTTTTCATTTTCTACCACCTTAAGTGTAGTACCACACAGTTGGTACGTTTCTCTGGGGTTACTTCTACCCATATGCAGTACTTTGCATTTGTCAAGGTTAAACTTCAGTTGCCACTTCTTAGCCCATCTGCCCAAATTATCTAGATCCTGTTGCAGTAGCACACTGCCATTACTGTCATTAACAACAATGCCAACCTTCGTGTCATCTGCAAACTTCGACATCAAGCCTGATATACCTTCATCAATATCATTGATAAATATACAAAACAACAGTGGACCCAACACCGAACCCTGTGGGACTCCACTAATAACATTAGTCCACGAAGAGCAGCACCCATTGATTACCACCCTCTGTCTTCTCCCACTTAACCATCCTTTTATCCATTGTAGCAACTTACCCTTAATACCATTCTGCTCCAATTTGTACAGTAGTCTTCCATGCGCAACAGTGTCAAAAGCTTTCCTGAAATCCAAGTATATGATATCAAAATTATTTTTTGCATCCAGTTCCTTTGTGACCACATCATAATAACCAATCAAATTTGTCAGACAAGACTTTCCCTTAACAAACCCATGCTGTGTCTGAATTATTGCTGCAGTCTTGTCTAGATGATCCTGCAATGCATCTTTAACCAGTGACTCCAATATTTTACCCGGAACAGAAGTTAAACTAACTGGTCTGTAATTATTCGTGTCACCCTTCGAACCTCCTTTGTGAATTGGGGATACATTTGCACATCTTCAGTCCGTGGGAACCTCCCCTGAATCCAAGGATGCTCTCATAATTATGGCTAAGGGTTTGCTTAGTTGCTTTGCCGCCTCCTTTAATATAACTGGATAGATCCCATCCGCCCCAGGTGCCTTTCTTATGTTTAACTTCAACAATTTCTCCTCCACTTTGCTCTCAGTTATTACAAAATCATTAAGCACACTGCTACAATTTGATAACCTTCTTCCATTTTCAAACTGTAATGATTCCTCACGTGTGAATGTAGAGGCAAAATACTCATTCAGTTTGTTTGCTATCTGAGCAGGATCATCAACAGTCGAACCATCGATGTCAAGTGGACCAATCATATTCAGCCCCTTCCTTTTAGAGTTTATATAAGTAAAGAAATCCTTGCTGTTTTTCTTAGCATCTTTTGCCAAAGATTTCTCGTAATCCGCCTTTGCCTGCCGAACCTCCTTTGTGACCTGATTACAGACTAGCTTATATCTGCTACAGGCTTCTGCGTCGCCTGATAATTTATATGCATCCCATGCATTTTTCTTCTCTGTCACGAGTCTCATTAGTTCATTTGATAACCATTTAGGCCTAAACCTTGAACAATATTTCTTCATCGGTATGAAAAGTCTAGTAGCTTCCACGATTAATTCCTTGAATGCTTCCCACTTAGAATTTACTGTTTGTAACATCGTCAGTCGATCCCACTGTACAGAATTTAAAAACTGTCTGAGACCACTGTACTCCCCTTTACGGAAGCAAAAACCCTTTCCTTTACCCCTGACGGTAGTTACCTCTTTGAGTAAATCCCACTTCAGCACACTGTGATCACTGCCACCTAGTGGTTCCTTTATCTGCAAATTCTTAATACACGAATGATCACTGCTGATAACCAGATCAAGAGTATTACTTTCTCTGGTTGCCTCTCGAACATGCTGCTGCAGAAAACAATCATCCAATAAATCCACAAAAGTCTGACTAGTGTGTGAGTGACCAACCCACAAGTTCCAGTCAATATCTGGGAAGTTAAAATCCCCCATTATAAGACATTCTGATTTACTGGCCCACTCTATTTCTCTGTACAATTGTTCATTGTACTCATTCGAGTCATTAGGCCTATAACACATTCCTACTCTTATCTTTGCTTTTGCAGTGCTTATGTCACACCAAACTGACTCAACAGTGCACTGTCCATCTATATCAACTGGATGCACTTCTTTTGATTTTATGTTTTTCTTAATTAACAGCATAACACCTCCTCCCTTTCTGTCCTGTCTATCCTTTCTGTACACATTGTACTCCCCAAATTCCAGTTCTGCATTCCTTATATCTTTGTGACACCACGTCTCTGCTATCCCAACAATATCCGCCTTTGATGTCTAGACAAACACTTCAAATTCATCAAATTTATTTACTATACTTCTAGCATTGGTATACATGCTCCTATGCCTATTCCTTGTTACCCTAACACATCCCATATACCCAACTATTCCAGGATGACTGCCATCCGTCCCTGAAACCCCCAACACCCCTCGCTCCAGGTCGCTTCTTATTCTAATAGAAGTTGTGCAAGAATCACCTTCACCTCTGCCTGCGGTTACTGTTAAACTATTAGTCTTTGTATCCCCCCAAGCTAGCAGTTTTCCGACCCACCTAACACTGCCTCGATGGCATCAGCAAATATTCTTGCACCCTTTCTATTTAAGTGTATCCCATCCCTATAGAAGCAATCTCTCCTGTTAACAAGTACAGTCCAGGCTGAAAAAAATTCTACCCCTTGAGCCTTGCACAATCTTTCCAGGGCCGAATTGATCGACAAGGCTCTCATCATATACTCCCTCCTATCGTGTCTGGGCAGAATTGCAGACACTTTCAAATTCAACCCTAATTCTCGGCTTTTTTTCAACAGTGACCTGTACTTGTTGAGTAATTCTGCCGGTCTCCTACTCTTAATATCATTAGTGCCAACGTGTACAACTATATCACCTTTTGTGCCCTTGAAAGATGATATCCGCTCTACAACGTCATCAACCTTTGCCCCTGGCAGACATACCCTGGTCCTGTTCCACCTATCCTTTTTACATAGCATGTTCCCCGTTTCCCTGACAATAGAGTCACCAACAACTAATAGTTCCTGTGGGACCAGCGCATTCTGCCTTGGGGGTTGCCGCTGTGTTGCGTGATGACCAAGTGCAAGCTCTGGCGTTGATGTGGGCAGCTGAGAGCTTGATGGGCCCCTCAATTTATTTCCTTCGAGGGCATCCAGCCTGTCCTTCAAACTCTCATATAGGCCCATAACAACGCTGAGTTGTCGCCTGATTTCCTTACACTCCTTACATCGCGCACACACAAAGACATCCCCCATGGCAATATCATGTTCCGTTCCAGAGAGTTCGGCAAACATTTCACAAGTTGCACATTTTTTTAGGCTGTGACGCGTTGGAGAATCGCCCCCCTCAGTTCTCCCCCGAGTCACAACACTCCTGCCACTTTGTGCCCGTTGCTTTGCTGCTCTAGTTCGGGGCATGGTAGTTTAAATTAATAAAATCAATAAATTAAGTGTCAGTAGTATTTGAATAGAAACTATGAAATAGAAACAGTGAAGCGTATTACTATATAATTATGCGTTAGAGATACCTAGCTACCTCAATTAAAAAATTTGAATTCCCTACAAAAACTTTGAATTCCCTATATACAAAAACAATGGCTACAAAAATCGAACAAAAATAACGGTTTTACCTATCGTAAGTAAAATCCACAAAAACTCTTTATCTAAATTAAAATAAAAAATAACCAGCGTAACTATAACTATATGACTACGTATTAAGTACAATATAAAACAACAATCATGTAAATAAAAGGCAAACACTTATCGTTTTTGCGGAGCCTGTAACTGTCAGCTGTAACTTTTTACGATATAGTGCAAGCGTGCCCTGAAGCAATATTGTTTATTAAATACTGTTGTTTACTAGACTTAAAGGATCTCTATTCCAAGATATTTGAATTTTCATAACTGTATAAGCAAACTGGAGGGCGATTTCAGATTCACGTTAATTCGGAAAAAGATCTTAAATTTTTCTGATTAAGTATTCTTTAATCATCGACTGAAAGAAGGCACAAAATTGCAATGTCAATCGGTTCCTCTGAGCGTGAAAAAAAAAAAAAAATAAATAATATATATATATATAATATTATTAGAAAAAGTAAATCAATCCAATAATAATACCATCAGGGACCTAAGAAAACGCAAAAAAAAAAAAAAAAAAAAAAAAAATTATTATTATCGCTTTTTACCGACAATCTAGATGACAACTGGGGCCAACCACCCAGAATGAATGCAAAAAACGACAAGAAGTTCTCTGTTTCTGTGATGATCTATGCTAAGTAATTTAAATCTAAACCAAATATAAACCAGTATAGGTCAAATATAAATAAATCGAATGATGATAAAAGTTAAGAAAAATTTTGAAATATTAGAATCAAAGGTAAGAAATATAAGTAAAATATAAATGTAAGCATATATTAATCATCGTTGACCCGACAGATAACGTAATTTAATGATTAAAATAAGATTAAATATATAATACATACTACATTTGACCGTATCTAGGACTTAATGTAATAGTCGTCAAAATAATATGTGGTGCCCCCTATGTGATGGATACGGTAAAAATAAATAAATAATTAAATTAACGCAAAGAGAAACATGCAGATAGTAAGAAGAAAAACTCAAGGAGTAGGAATAATAGAACCTGAATTCCAACAAAGGCGAAAATAGTGGTATAGATAAGAAATAGTTTCTCCTACATCCTCGGATTGCCCTAATAATTTCGGAGAAATATAAAAATAAAGAGTGTAGGACAGTTTAAAGACATTACAAGATATAAGTTGTGGCTCGGGTATGCCCGGGATCGCAAACCCGTTCCTATAGTAGGACCCTGAGCTGAATTTGCATGTTATCTCAGTGTGAATTTAAGTAAATTTAAATGAATTTAACTATATGTATTTAAAAAAAAAAGATACACTGTAATTTGCAAGCCGGTGGGTACAAGTTTTCTACGCCGTAACACACCAAGAATGCAAAGTATATCCTATGTATATATATACAGGGCTTTCCAATAGTAACGCTCGATTTTTGTAACGCAATAAAACAAATTGTGAGAGTGATAGTGATCTATTTTTATTTTTATTATGAAGTATATGTGTTAACATTATGTTTTAAAAATTATATCAGATAAATGTCCGCCGCGGCTTTGTCTGGTTTGGTTAATCCTGGATACCCAATTGGTGATGACGTTATCGCATAAAAGTGGCCCAATTTCAGCAATAACGCGCCTAATGTAACTTTTTCGGAATGTAGTGGGACCTCATGAATCTCCCGTGGGTTTTCGTCGCTCCAAATTCGGCAATTTTGCTTGTTAACAAAGCCACTTAACCAGAAATGAGCCTCGTCACTAAACATTATTTTTCGCCCAAAATCAGGATCGACCTCCAACTGCTCTACAGTGTTGCCATTTTAGCGGTTTTCCCGCTAGATTTAGCGGAATTGCTTCAGGTTTAGCGGATAAAAATATGAAATAGCGGATAGCGGATTTTTTAGCGGGAAGAGTATAAATGTTTAGCATTTTATGTATTTTGGCAATGTAACATTTATATTAAGAAATATTCATTTAAGAAATATTAAATTAATTGTTCGATTAATTATTTAATTAACAATAAAAATATTTCATAATTGAAATAGTAGGGATATCATATTTCATAGTTTTTTTTTTTATAAAGCGAAGAATCGGTTTTATATTATTCTGGATTTCCCTGAGGAGAACCCCAACAATTTTACGTAGTTACGCTCGCGGTCAAACGACCTGATCATTGGGTCATAGTTTTAAATTGTTGAATCAAATCTAAAAATGTGGAAAAAATTCTAATGACGCCTTTTTTTGAAACAGCGAAGGAATGGCATTGGATAATTTTTCTTCGTCGTATTTGTTTGGCTTCCAAGAAATGCGATCCGAATTACCGACATCTCTTTCAACGTTTCTAATAACCACAGAGCAATAAGAGTAATAAGTAATAATTATTTCTAATAACCACAGTGTAATAATATCTTAGTATAGTCAGTCCTCGTATAGCACGATAGTTGTATTCCTAGAAACCCTCGTGCAATGCAAAATCGTGCGTTTAGTAAATCCACCAGCCGACAAAATCAATTCAAATATTTATACAGTGCCATAAACGATGGTGCAGATCCGAAAAAGATAGTTCATTCGTGTCAAACAAGGTGGTTATCCATTGAAGTTGCTATAACAAGAATTTTAGAACAGTATATTGAATTAAAAGCCCATTTTGAAATAACTCGTTTGACTGACAAATGTTATACTGCAGAACTTCTTTATTCAATGTTCAAAGATGAAAGTAATTTAGCATATCTTTTATTTTAAAACCTATCTTATCTGAAGTACAAAGAGTAAACAAATCTTTTGAATCAAATACTGCCGATCCTACATTATTACTACATGATTTAAACATGCTATTGTCGATGATTGCCAATAAAATGTTTTTACCAAATAATGAAAGAAAAATAAATGAATTAATAATGAATAAACTTATCACAACAACAACAGATGAAATGGCAATAAGAGAGAGATGCCGTAATTTCTTGATTGATTTGTATCAACAATTAAAACAACGCCTTCCGGACAACATAAAAGAATTAGAAAAAATGTCATTAATCTCAGTTAACAATATATTAAAGAACCACTGATAAATTTATTACAAAATTTAAAATTGTCTGAAGTAGAAATTGAAAAAATTGAGCAATAGTATATAAACATTACTCTCGTTAAATGGGAAAACATCAACAATACAATGAAGTTTTGGTCAGAAGTTTCGAAATATCGAGATGCAAGCGGTAAAAATCCATTTAAAGAAATTAGCGAATTTGCATTGGGTATTTTAATTTTGCCATTATCCAATGCAGATGTGGAAAGAATATTCAGCAACATAAATCTAGTAAATAACAAAACACGCAACAGAATGAGTGTTGGCACGGTTAATGCAATCTTATCAGTACGATACGGGCTCAAAAGAGTTGAAAAGTGTTGTAAAAATTATGTTTTACCTGAAGAAGTGCTTCGCAAAATAGGCACACAAGAAACATATGATGAGGAGGTATTGAATTTCGAAATTAATTTAGATTTTTAGATATTGATTTTATATTAAAAACAGAAAATAAATAACTATTTATATATACTATTTGTTTGTTTGTTTTTATTCACTACAAAGTACAAACAAATGAAAATTTTAAAAATTTGGCGGGTCAAGTGCTAAAAATAGCGGATTTTGAGTATGTGGCTAGCGGGAAATATTATTAAGAGTTGGCAACACTGCTGCTCTAGCGCCCAATCAGCGAATGCACGCCGCTGCGCATGATCGTTGGGCTTTAGTTGTTGGGTTAATTGCACTTTATAAGGGTGAAGCCCTAAGTCCTTATGCAGGATTCGCCAAGTTGTCGTCGAAGACAGGCCAAGTTCTTGAGCCCGACGCGGAATGGACTGTTGCGGATTCTCACGCGCACTTTCCCGGACTGCAGCAATATTTTCAACGGATCTTGCGTTTCGCTGACGTACAGGCACTTTCAGATTTGCCACAGACCCAGTTGCTTCGAATTTGTTTATTAAACGGCGAATTGTGGATTCTGAAGGACGTTCGTCGACACCATAAACTGCACGGAGTGCACGAAACGTTTGACGAGTAGAACATTGGTTTTGATTTTTTACAATTTCGACTCGTTGCTCAGTCGTGTAACGCTCCATAATAAAATGCAGAGACTAACTGAATACGGCTACCAAAGATACCACCTGTGTGACTGTCGACTTCGTCATGCGCTGTTGCCAAACATCGAGCGTTACTATTGGAAAACCCTTTACATGGCACTAAATATGACAATTATATTGAAAATTATATTGAAACAATAGGTTCAGAAAACAAATTTTTGAAATTAATTATGCTTATTGCTTTCCCGAAGTGATATTTCAGGTAAGCGATAGGGAAATTATTATTAATCAACTTGCCGTACAACGCTGTTAAGCCCGTTGAACAATTTTTATTACTATTGCAGATATAAACAATCCTTAAACATTGCGATAAAATTATATTAGCATGCACTGATTTTGATATATCAGATCTCCAGTTTGTAAGACTGACTAGGTTAAAATTAAATGCATCTCTTTTATTATACACGTTTACGTCTATTTTATTATTATGGAATATTTCTATATGAAGATCCAAGTAATTTGCTATAGTATTAGTTTTTTCCAATACAAGTTCTACTGGATATAATTTACTGTAATCCTGGACAAAATGTGGACAATTAAAATCACATATATCATCTACGTATCTGTATATAAGTAGGTTATCTTGGAATTCTCTTTCTGTATAATAAAGGTTTGCGATTATGCTTGATGCTGGACTTCCCATAGGGGTGCCAGTCACTTGTAGGTATAACGAAGTTCCGTCATATACATAATTATTAAAGATGCATAATTTTATTAGAGAATCCCAATAGGTTAAATCAACCTTTATAGCATTTTTATTTTCTAAATATAGTTTATGGAGGACGACTTTTAAATTATCAAGATTAATGCTCGTAAATAGATTGTTAAAGTCAAATGTTTGTATTTGATGAATATTGTTATTTTTAGAGCATTTATAATCGGTAAGTTATTATTTATTATAATAGTTTTATTTAAGTTATTTAATATAATTTTAAGTAACTTTTCTAACGTTTTTCACATATAAAACACATATAAAAGCAACCGAGAACATCTAGGAGACTTTGTGTGTTATGTATTAGTAAAATACATAACACACTTTTCAGTATTAAACTTAGTGTACTCAAAGCACTAAATAGAAAAACCAATGATTACGTCTTTGCATCTTCTCACCTTATGCACATTATATTAGATATTTTTAAATTCAGAATTAATATTTTGAATGTTAGCAAGCAGCCGGAAAACTCTGTCCTCATCTTATATTTTCAAAATAAAATGATGGATGATTTAGATATACATAAAACTATTAATTTACGTAATGACTTGCTGCCTATTAATAACTTACATATTAATATCAGATTTAGATATTCTAAACCATTTGGTCTTAAAGCGTATAACTATAAAACAATAGCTACAAACCTTCACAATATTAACATCGGACAGGATACATGTGTTTGTCACAAACCTTCATTTCATAGATACGTGGATCCTAACCATAATCACATTATAACTGGCAATTTAGATATAATCCCATATCCGAACTTAGAGATATTTTATCACTGGGTTTTAAATTTCGACCTAATCCACCTATTAATAAATCTAACTTTAAAAAATTGTTATATCTAGATTAAATAAAATACTGCATAAGATCAGCATACGAACATAATATACCGGTTGAAGCTTATCACATGTGGTTATTTACAATGCTTAATATCATATCTAACAAATATAAATCAATTGAAATTCATACAGGTTAATCTAGATAATACCAAATTAATAAATAGGCAGCTCAAAGATATACATGAACATTTTATAATAACTCCCGTTGACAAAGCTGCTTGCAATTACGCAACATATGTAAATCATATTATATAGATATTATAAAAAATGAACTACAGTCTAGCCGTATATATAAACAGATAACATCTTCCTCTAATATAATAATCAAAAAATTAATTGCATTGCATAAAAAATTAAAGTATAATAACCTAAAATATCCATTTATATATTGCATACCCAAATTTCATAAATCACCCATTGCTTTTAGATTCATAACATCATGTAGAGATAGTTATGCTAAATTTCCCGGAAAAACGTTAGAAAAGTTACTTAAAATTATATTAAATAACTTAAATAAAACTATTATAATAAATAATAACTTACCGATTATAAATGCTATAAAAAATAACAATATTCAACAAATACAAACATTTGACTTTAACAGTCTATTTACGAGCATTAATCTTGATAATTTAAAAGTCGTCCTCCAGAAACTATATTTAGAAAATAAAAATGCTATAAAGGTTGATTTAACCTATTGGGATTCTCTAATAAAATTATGCATCTTTAATAATTATGTATATGACGGAACTTCGTTATACCTACAAGTGACTGGCACCCCTATGGGAAGTCCAGCATCAAGCATAATCGCAAACCTTTATTATACAGAAAGAGAATTCCAAGATAACCTACTTATATACAGATACGTAGATGATATATGTGATTTTAATTGTCCACATTTTGTCCAGGATTACAGTAAATTATATCCAGTAGAACTTGTATTGGAAAAAACTAATACTATAGCAAATTACTTGGATCTTCATATAGAAATATTCCATAATAATAAAATAGACGTAACGTATATAATAAAAGAGATGCATTTAATTTTAACCTAGTCAGCCTTACAAACTGGAGATCTGATATATCAAAATCAGTGCATGCTAATATAATTTTATCGCAATGTTTAAGGATTGTTTATATCTGCAATAGTAATGAAAATTGTTCAACGGGCTTAACAGCGTTGTACGGCAAGTTGATTAATAATAATTTCCCTATCGCTTACCTGAAATATCACTTCGGGAAAGCAATAAGCATAATTAATTTCAAAAATTTGTTTTCTGAACCTATTGTTTCAATATAATTTTCAATATAATTGTCATATTTAGTGCCATGTATATACAGTTGGTCGTCGACTTACGACCGACTTCCGTTCTGACTGACAGGTCGTAAGTCGATCTGGTCGTATGTCGGCCATATATTTATTAACAGTATTTTTTAACCTTTCTAATCTTTTTATCATCTTTATGATTTATTTTTATAATCTTTTATTTTTCATTTTAAATACAGTAATGTTTTTATCTTTTACTTAGCGATACTGAATATACCTTCGTTTCTACGCCTAGGCTATCTCTCTCTCTCTCTATGAGGTTAAATTCAAACGTTCTCTACATTTTAATTGGTTTATTATTCATACTGTTTATAAAAAAACAAAACTACAATCTATAATTATATTGTACATAATGTACTGTAAACACAAAAATACAATCTAAAATTAATGTAAAAATTAATACAAATGAAATTTACAAAATCAATTTTCAATCTTTGCTTGTGCTGGGTTGTGCATCGTCAGGGCCATGTTCTTGGGTTGAGGTAGGAAATGTTTATTTATAGAGACATTATGCAAAGAAAATCTTTTTTTAAAAACGCTTAAACCACCCAGTACTAGCCTGAAAATCTTCTGTGTAATCGTCTCCGGCGCGTGATTTTAAACTGAAACAAACTTCTAGCCTTTGCTTGCACTGTGTGAAGGCTCATGGGTGTATTTTTTTGTATTAAATCTTCCATCCACATAAACAACAATTTCTCCATTTCATGGATGGGTTCCTGTCGTTGTTTGGTTAAAATTGTAGACTTAATAAGTGCAGAACCTTTCACAGCTTCCCGAATTCTTTCTTTGTCCTTAAGTATCGTCAATACCGTGGAATATGATAACTTCAAGTCACATGCTATCGTATTCACTTTCTTTCCGCCTTCATACTGCTGGATAATTTTCATTTTACACTCTAAATCAATAGTTTTCCTTGACTTTTTAGCTGGCGTATATGTAGATGAAGTCATTTTCCTTTTACTAAACATTTTATGCGTATTTCAGTAGAATTTTAATTAATACACCACACGCAACAGATACTTGAAAGCGACTGGGTGTATGTGAGAGAGAGTGACCGGGTGTATGTGCCTGGTGCTGTCTTCAGGCCTCCCGTCATCGATTAATTAATTTATTATTATTATTATTTTTTTTTTTTGTGGTCGTAAGTCGCATAGGTCGTAAGTCGACGACCAGGTGTATATACATAGGATATACTTTGCATTCTTGGTGTCTTACGGCGTAGAAAACTTGTACCCACCGGCTTGCAAATTACAGTGTATCTTTTTCTTTCTTTTTAAAATACATATAGTTAAATTCATTTAAATTTACTTAAATTCACACTGAGATAACATGCAAATTCAGCTCAGGGTCCAACTACAGGAACGGGTTTGCGATCCCGGGCATACCCGAGCCACAACTTATATCTTGTAATGTCTTTAAACTGTCCTACACTCTTTATTTTTATATTTCTCCGAAATTATTAGGGCAATCCGAGGACGTAGGAGAAACTATTTCTTATCTATACCACTATTTTTCGCCTTTGTGGAGTTCAGGTTCTATTATTCCTACTCCTTTAGTTTTTCTTTTTACTATCTGCATGTTTCTCTTTGCGTTAATTTAATTATTTATTTATTTTTACCGTATCCATCACATAGGGGGCACCACATATTATTTTGACGACTATTACATTAAGTCCTAGATACGGTCAAATGTAGTATGTATTATATATTTAATCTTATTTTAATCATTAAATTACGTTCTCTGTCGGGTCAACGATGAATATATGCTTACATTTATATTTTACTTATATTTCTTACCTTTGATTCTAATATTTCAAAATTTTTCTTAACTTTTATCATCATTCGATTTATTTATATTTGACCTATACTGGTTTATATTTGGTTTAGATTTAAATTACTTAGCATATATTGATCATCACAGAAACAGAGAATTTCTTGTCGTTTTTTGCCTTCATTCTGGGTGGTTGGCCCCAGTTGAAGTCATCTAGATTGTCGGTAAAAAGCGATAATAATAATTTTTTTTTTTTTTTTTTTTGCGTTTTCTTAGGTCCCTGATGGTATTATTATTGGATTGATTTACTTTTTCTAATAATATTCTATAGACATTATGGGTGTATTGCATGATTGCTTGCAACTGCATTAACCCATAAATATTAGTTATTGTCTTTTTAACTTTCTTTCTTTCCTTTTTTATCACTAATATAATTATAAATATATATACAGTATATATTAGTAAAAGCACAGCTCTGATTCATACTATCTAATACAGTATATATATAGTCGCAGTCGAAGGTATGCTACATTCGACTGCGACCTTGATTAACTCAGCCACGTTGTGAAAATGGCCCTTAAAAATTCGCGTCATTGAGGGATATTCGAGGTCTTTTTCAGCCGGTATGGGAGAACGATGATCCTACCAACCGTGCTACACACGAGGAGTTTTATTATGATTGATAAAGCGTATTAGCATAGTGTGCATAGTATTAAGGTCAGGCGCCACCTGTGGTTTCCCACATCTGTGCAAAGCGTATTAGCATGTAGGGCTATATTGTGTGTGTATTACGCCTGTACAAAGGAGTATTCCCGGTGAAAATCTAACCCCTTCCGCCTGAAGGGGTTAGATTTTCAGCTAACTAGATCCTCGACTAAAGAAGCCTTTATGAAAATCTCCATGAGGATTCGAACCAATACCTCTCAAAACAAGTGAAAAAGCCCCTATATCATCAAGGGAGATTTTTTTTTCCTTGTCCCGGCAATTATATCTTTCTATACATTAAAATAATTTCCCTCCTAATGATATTTATTCAGCCAATGGGAGAAGAGAGATGCGGATTACGCGATAATATGTAACAAATACAAAAATACGTAACAGAAGCTTGTTTTACTGTGGTAAACCAAGCTTCTGTTTAAGCGTGGTCACGCGCTATGTTTATCTAACGTGACCACGCGGTACCATTCTCGATTTCCATATGTAACAACGTACAGCAGGCCCGTTATAACGCGGTTCGCTTTACGCTGATTCGCTATAACGCTGTTCTTATATTATAACCCGTATCTGACTATAACGCTGTCACAAATCACTATAACACTTTTACCGATTGTATTTTTGGCATATTTAACGAAATCGTTTCATTTGATGAAGTCGATAGCTTGAAAATGAATGGCAAAACAGCATTAAAACGTTTCCCACGCTCAGTGAAAATTTCTGGCACGCTAATTTAATTGCAGTACAGTAACTTGTTACGTAGTTCCGAGATCAACCTTTTAAAAAATGATCAAGTATATTGCTTGTAATATTTGCGTTATATGCATTTATCCGAAGTCTAGTCATCACTCAGTACAGTATTAGACATCGTGCGTAACGGACAGTTTACTTGAACATTGTATCGTAATTAATGCAACCAACGCAGTTACATTTTCGAAGAGTTAATAATGGCCGATAAGAATGAAAAAGCAACGTCTGGGCGCAGTACGAAGACTATAAATGTAAGAAAAAGACTGAAAATTAAATTAGACATTTTCAAGCGAATCGATTCCCGTCAACGACAAGCGAATATGTGCCATAATTTAGGACTTGCAAGTTTAACTGTAAGAACAATTATAAAAAACCTAAAGCATTAATTTTAGCAGCGGGAAAGATAGCTGTTCCACTGCAAGCTAGGCCGGCTATCAGGTTTGTTTGTTTGTTATTTGGTTTTTAGGAGCATTAGCAACTAAGGCCATATTGCTCCGGGAAATGCGGTGGTCATTCCCTGACCTTTACGCATCTTCCGTATTTGGTGGTGACGGGCTCGAACACCGGTCTAATCAAGAAGCTTGTGCAACGCACTGCTGCTCCTTCCCACCTGGCTACGGAGGCGCCCCGGCTATCAGGATTGAAATGGAAAGACGTTAACTAATTTTATTGAAGATAATATCCAATGCAGAATTCGGTTAAGTTAAATATTATTAAAAAAAAAAAAAAAAAGATAGAGATTAGCCAATATGATGATCTGAAGAAAGCTCAACTAAAAAAAAAAAAAAGTGGAACCATTTAAAACTGGTAAGGGCTGGTTGAATAGATTTAAAATCTAGGGAGAAGCCGCAAGTGCAAATCAAGGAGCCGAAACTTTCAAAAAAAAACTTGTTAAAATTATTGAAGAGGGGTATTGTCTGTTATACTTCTCAACAAGTTTATAATATAGATGAAGCAAGACCTTTGTGGAAACGAATGCCTAAAAGAAGTTTCATATTGAAAGAAGAAAAAAAAAAAAAAAAACATGCCAGGTTTCAAAGCGGCGAAGGATCGGGTGACTTTATTGTTGGGTGGTAACGCTGCGGGGGATTTAAAATTAATACCCTTTTAGTTTATTTAGAAGAGGGCCAAAGTTCAACCCAAAATCGACACATTTTTCACGATTAAAGTCATGATTTTAATTGGAATTTTAAGTTTAATTTTGATATGTAAGTAGTTCAGGTCGTCACAGACATTCTCTCAGGTATGCCAGACAAGCCGTACTTGCTACCTGTGTGTCTAAAACGCTGATGGAACTGATATTCGGGTAACAATCAAGTCAAGTGGACCCAATTTCGGCGAAGTCCGGACAATCTGTGACAGCCAAATCCTCTGCTTGCACCTTCACGATGGTGGGACTGTTAGTAATCCTGGGTATAACCTCCATGCACAAGTACATGGTGCGTGACCATCCAGGTGTGAAACAACGTAAGCAGGGGTAGAGATGTGGCGCCCACACCACATGGAGGAACGCCACCCCTCTATGTTACCAGGCAGTATTAGGTGGTAGATGACTCTCATCAACCGGTGCAATACCACAACTTTGCTTATTGGAGGCTTGAACTGTTGGAACCCATGTTTATTCTCTAGAGCTAAGTTCCGGTCAACCCTTCTCCATCTCTTCCATCATGCAGTATGATTGATGACTTTTGAGGTTATGATGAACATCGTGGTGAGATCCAATATTCCTTACATTTCGAGGGTACAGCTCTAAAACGATGTTCGCAGGCCGGCCGCTAGTTAATACACCGGTTTTTTTTATTGGTAACTCTCTAGGAGGCTTCGGGATCAGCTAGTGTATAATCTTGCTACCTCTACTCTGCCAGACAGTGATTGGCGGGAGACCGAGTAGTGTGCGTGGCCTCGACAATGCGGGGAGCATTGTCGAGGCCACGTTATGTAAATGATCTGGGTATATTCTTACCATGTGTACGCCAAATCCAAAAATTTCATTACTTCATACAGCATGTCCCACCCACTTTTTCTTACTAGTGAATACACCATGAATTGTCAAACTAGTAGAGCAAGCTTATCTACGAAAAGATCTAAACCTCCCAAGCACTTCCTAATTCATTTCACAAATATACGTGGTCTCAATTCTAAACTCAAAGATGCCCATTTCCACTTGCAGTCTGCCAAACACCATGTACTTTTTTTGACAGAATCTCAGTTATCGGTTGATTCAACTACTGTTCATCTCAGATGCCCAAATTATTCACTGTATGATTCTTTTCGCCCCAAAGGTGGTACTTGTGCATATGTCCATTCTGATATTCCCTGTCAGAGACTTGGCAATTTGGAATCTCCTCTCTTTGATCTTTTCTGGCTTAAAATCTCTCTACCTCATTGTGTCAAATTCATCTGTTGTCTCTACCGTTCTCCCAACTCCACTAATCACTTGGAGCTCTTTGACTTCCTCTCTTTGCAACTTGACTTTCTCCAGTCCAACTTTCGTAACAGTGAAGTAATTTTCCTTGGTGATTTTAATGTTCACAACTCCAGCTGGCTTCCGTTTTTTAGTCACACCGACCCAGCTGGTGGAGATGCTGAGGCTTTTGCAATTACTAATGATCTTGCACAGATTGTTCATTTACCTAAAAGAATACCGGACAATCCTAATCATACAGCCAATACGCTTGACTTTTTCTCACAAACAGCCCTTCTAAGTAGACGGTTGAAGTGAGAGGTCCTTTAGGCACTTCAGATCACAACTTGGTAATTGTCTCTTCTCCAATGGAACCTTTATCTCATGGCTATTCCCAACCTCGTGTTGTTTGGCATTACAAGAATGCAAAATGAGATGACCTGCGAGACTTCTTTTCTTCTTTTCCTTGGTCGGATTACTGTTTCAAAAGTTCTGATGTCAACGTTTACTCAGATCGTGTCAGTGAAATTATCTTTGCAGGAATGGAATCCTTTATCCCACACTCCACTTTAAAATCTCGTCCTTTATCTAAACCTTGGTTTTTCAATAAATGTGCTAAGGCTGTTCAAGAGAAGAATCTTGCATATCGTAACTGGCTTGCTTCTAATTCTTGAGTTTCATTTTCTGCCTACACCAAAGCTCGCAACAATTGTAAAGCAGTTATTAACCAGTCCAAACTAGAGTTTGAACAGGCTAAGAGTAGAAAACTTGCTTCTTGCCCTAATGGTAGCCAAGCATTCTGGTCTCTTGCCAAAGCTATTGGCCGCAACTTTTGCCCATCTCTGCTCCCACCTCTGTTCAAACCAGATGGTTCTGTTGTCACTTCAGCCAAGGATAAAGATGACCTGCTAGCATCCCATTTTTCTTTCGACTCATGCATTAACGATCTTGGTAAAACACCTCCCACTATTTCCAACACGTTCCATGCAATGCCTCCAGTGGTCTTCCGTCAAAAGGATGTCAGAAGGATTTTGACGAATCTTGATGCTAAGAAAGCTCCAGGTCCCGACAGTATTTGTCCAGTTGTTCTCAAAACCTGTGCTCCTGAACTTACTCCTATTCTATTCCGCCTTTTTTCACTTTCTTATTTTAAAAGTGTTTTTCCTTCTGCTTGGAAATTTGCTCATATCCAGCCAGTTCCTAAAAAGGGTGACAAATCCCTCCCATTCAATTATCGTTCCATTGCAATTACTTCTACTCTTTCTAAAGTAATGGAGAAATCAATTAAGCGCCAAATTTTAGACTACCTACTCCTATTTCCACCACCTACTCCTACGTCAGTATGGATTCCGTCAATGTCGATCCACTGGTGATATTCTGGCTTATGTTACCCATTTATGGACTAATTCAATGGAAAAGTTCGGTGAAACACAAGTAGTTGCTCTTGACATCTCAAAGGCTTTCGATCGTGTTTGGCATAAAGGTCTTCTAAACAAGCTTCCATCTTATGGTTTGCCAACTGTTTTTAGTAATTGGTTATCTAGTTTTCTCTCTGATCGCTCACTGAGGGTGATGGTAGATGACTCTCTGTCTTCTAACTTCTCCACTAATGCCAGTGTCCCCCAAGGTTCAGTTCTTTCACCCTCTCTTTTCCTCTTGTATATTAATGACCTTCTTCCATTGACTGGAAATCCTATTCATAGTTTTGTTGATGATGATGGTGATAGCACATGGCATTCCACTTTCCATTTTGAGAAACCTTGCCCTGCTCAATCAGCTTCAACTCGAATATCCGCTACCAATTCCTTAAACGCCGATCTCCAGATAATTCTCCAATTGGGCGAAGACAACTTAGTTGATTTCAATCCTTCTAAAACTCAGTCTTGGCTTATATCTCGCAAAAAGGATTCCGCTCCTATGCTTACCTTTGGTGACACATCGATTTCTAGGCAAGATGATATATCTCTTTTGAGGTTAGCCCTGACTTCTAATTTCTCTTGACACAAGCACATTACAAATATTGCTTCCTCTGCATCTAAAAAACTTGGTTTTCGCTCTCGGCGTTACTTTTCTTCCAAATAGCTGTTCACTCTGTACAAATCGCAAATTCGGCCTACCATGGAATATCGTTCCCACATCTGGGGCGGTGCCCCCCAAAACCTCCCATCAGGCTTCTAGATTCCATTCAGAAGAGGGCAGTTAGGTTAATTAATGATTCATCTCTAACAGTCTCTCCACTCGCTCTCTGATAGAAACACTGTTTCTGCTGCATGCCTCTTCTACAGATATTTCCATGGGCACTGTTCTTCTGAATTGGTTTCTATAATTCCCGCTCTCTCTTTCAAAACAGTCCGAACACGTGCCGCCACCAGCCAACATCCATTTACTCTCCAACTTCAAACTCACAGAACCAACTTTTCATCTTTCTCGTTTATTCATTTAACTGCCGTTTTCTGGAACAACCTTCCTTCATACGTATTTCCTGAAAATTACAGTCTACAGAAGCTCAAGTGCAATGTCAACAAATATCTTCTTTCGTCTTCTCAACCTCCAACCCAAGCACAGTACTAAGTACTATAGGTGCTAACACCTCTCGTGTTTGGGGTTTACATAAAAAAAAAAAGTTACCACATAATTATATACGTATGTGATGCAGAATATTTTATAGCTACAAATATTTGAATATTAAATATTTTGACCGACATTTGTGCATCTTTTGACTATCGTTTATTATTGATTAGGAAATATCCTATGGCACCGACCGCAACTTACAAATACATAAGTTACCTTATGGGAATGCTGAGCTCGAGTAGCGCGGATTCACTTAGCGCTCTGTTTTTCCCCGAACGAATTATGAGCGTTAAGCGGGGGTCACCTGTATTTGGTATTGAATGGAGATGAGAGTTCTATAAAACTGCAGGAGGAAAAGCTACCATCAGTTTCGAAATTTAAGTATCTGGGATCGAACGTTGAGAGGGATGGAGGATTGAGTGCAGAAATACAGCATAGAGTGCATTGTGGATGGTTGAACTGGAGTAAGATGAGTGGGGTGCTGTGTGATAATAAAGTAAATTGTAGAATGAAGGGAAGAGAGTATAAAACTGTGGTTAGAGCCCAGTTTTATACACCAGAGAAACGTACCAACTGGGTGGTACTACACTTAAGGTGGTAGAAAATGAAAAAGACCTGGGAGTAATTGTGCAGTCAGATATGAAGTTTTCTGAGCAATGCAGACAGGCTGCCAGGGCAGGTCATAGGGTTTTGTCAATGATATATAGGAATTTTGCTAGCAGGGAAAAGGAGGTGATTGTCCTTCTGTATAAGGCAATGGTCAGGCCATGCCTTGAGTACTGCGTACAGGTCTGGAGGCCTCAATTTAGGAAGGATGTAGATTTGCTTGAGCGTGTACAGAGAAGGGCAACAAGATTGGTGAGGGGAATGAAGGGATCCTCTTAACGAGAGAGGCTTAAGTTCTGCAAATTGCAGTGGCTGGAGACTAGGCCCCTGCGCAGTGACCCGATTGAGGTGTATAAGGCCTTGAATGGGTTGAGCACGCTGAATTCTGATGGGATCCTTCACTTGTTCAGATTACGTACCTAAGGGGGCATAAATTCAAATTAAGAAAAGACAGATATAGAATAGATGTGCGGAAATTTGCCTTTAGCCAGCGGGTGGTTAATTGCTGGAACAAACTTCCATCTGTCGTTGTGGAAGTTGATAGATTAAATAAATTTAAGGAGGACCTGGACAGGCATTTGGAGGGAATGGTGTGATTTTTTTTTTTTTTTTTGGCTGATACTGCATGAGCTCATACACTTGCTTTCTTGTATCACATGCCACTACTACTAGACCCGCATTGATGTACGGTGCTGAGACATGGGCGATTACAAGGGCCCAGGAGAAGAAGATGGAAGTGGCAGAGATGAGGATGCTAAGACGGATGTGTGGTGTGACGAGGAAGGACAGGATAAGAAATGACTACATCAGAGGTACGGTTAAGGTGGGCCTCTGAGTAAAAAAATACAGGAATCTAGGTTGAGGTGGCTTGGACATGTGAAACGAAGAAGTGAGGAGTATGTGGAGAAGAGGTGTGAAAAGTTGGAGGTGATAGGGAAGAGGGGGAGATCTAAGCTGAGATGGAAGGACAAGGTGGCAGAGGATTTAAAAGAGAGAGGAAGCCCAGGATAGGGAGGAATGGAGGAAAAGAATTAAGGACGGAAATGCCGACCCCATATAAACGTGGGAAGAAGGCGAAGATAAAGAAGACGAAGAAGAAATGCACAAGGCATAACATTTTAAGATTCCATATCTATATAATATCGGTGTAAATACACCATAGACAACTCAAAGAAAAACTACAATCGTAGTGTGAAAGGCACCCACTGATGAAAAGCCAACTAGCTTTGAAATGGTGCAGTCTGGGCAATGATGCCCACCGAGAATACGTGATAATAGTCTTCTCTATTAGCGAAGCGTTACTTATTCGATATAGTGCAATACATAGTAACTCGTGATGGATGGGCACAATATGAGATACAGATGAAATGATGCCTTTCACACTACGTTTTTCTTTTAAGGGTTGTCTATGGTGTATCTACACCGACATTATATAGATACAGTAACGTATTTATGTATTCATAGCTGAGGAAGAGACACACAGAGTCGAAAACTTCTGTATTTTATTTTATCAAAAGAAGCAAGCGCAGCCCCCTAGTTTAACAATTAAAATAAAACAAAATTAGCGGGGCAGAAAAATGTTCATGCATAAAGTGTATTGCTGACAATAAGAAATACGTGGTCCTAAACACGCCAATGTCAGTTTCCATGCATATGTGTTTACAGTATGAACGGAAGACAGAGCCGTTTTAGTAAAAAGTGGACATAAAGATCGCCACTTGTGTCTCTCCCTCCGCGCGCGCGCGCGCGAGAGAGAGAGAGAGAGAGAGAGAGAGAGAGGACTAATAAAATTTATTTTTATTTCGTCTACAAATAATTATATATCAGCTGCTCTAGAGAAACTTCTCCGCTTATGCTTGATTTCGCCTCTCAGATTAAATTTACAACAGAAATACAAGGACAGCGAGAATCCATATTGTTTTTAAGAGATTGGAGTATTTTCGGGTGTGAATATTATTATTATTCACACCAGAAAATGACTCTCCAATCTCTTAAAACTAAGTGTGTAGTGTATCCCATCACGACTGAGAAATTTTTTTTTTGAAAATACGCTATATTCTGAAGTAATTCTGCATTTGTTTCATGAATTTTTCGATAAAATTGATAATACCGTCAGGAAGATTAGTTCAACAAGATGATGAAACATGTCACACCTTTACTGTTGTCAAAAGATATCACGACGATCTCCTGATCTGAGTTAGCGAGATTAATCATACTGGAAATAAACTACATGTCATTTAAAAGATAAATGAAAATTTCCGTTCAGCCTCCATTACATTCTCAAAGGAGCATAAAAGTTCCCACCTGCAGTTGATATATCGGCAAATGTAGCACCGTACGCCTTGACCTCGAAATGCACGTGCCCAACATTAAAAAGCAATGGAAATTTCAGATTTTTGGGGGATTATCCTGTATTAATAAAGCATAATATTTTAGAACTATTCATATAAACCCATATGACCCTCGGTAGCACTCACACACAAAATCGTTTCATTTTGTAATGAAAAAAATATACAAATGCTCGTTTTTGATTCAGAATAGAGGTATTACTCAAATATCATTTTCAATTTTTGTTCATTGTTCAGAAAATATGTATTTTATCTGTTCCAAATATGGCAATATAACAATGAAATTAATTTTACGAATGTAAGCATCTGTAATAGTAATGCGTAATATGAGGCCGTCATATTTATCTGTGAGCATTTTTAAGTGATTACTTCATCTCGTTCAACGTAAAAACTAACATAATAAGAAGAAAAACTGAGCATCTTACCATGAAGAATATGCATCCGACGGAGCAAATTTATATTCTTAAAAAAACAAAAAACCCATCTGATACCTAATATAATTTCTTATCTAAATGATAATGAAAAATCAACAAATATTTTTTAACATATTCACAAGGCAGCTCGTTAGACACGAGTTTTAAGGGTAGCATGAAATTAATAAAGTACTCGACACATCCACTGAATTGCAACAAAGCACATGCCGGCAATACCGTTCCGCTGCAATCGTTTTTACTGCGGCACTGTATTCCCCGCCGAATACTTTACTAAGTTAACGGTCGGAACAACACTCAGATGAGCGGTTTACTCCCCGGATGTCAGTCGTAGAGCAACTAGTGACACCTAAATAGGAAGCAACAGTAGGAAGTTATATAAAAAAAAGAAAACATGGGTTGAACTTCCCGTACTGTACTATCAGGACATCGAAAGAGGAAACAAATCAAAATCCTAGCGTGCAAATAACCTTTTGTTCATAACATTGTGACACAGGTGTGTGTGTGTGTGTGTGTGTGTTGCTCGGTAAGAAAATATGGAACTTCTGAAATCAAGCAATGGTTAAATTAAAAAAATACAGGCGCTCCACGACTTACGTAAAGGTTTAGTTCCTGAAACCTGTCCGTCAAGTCGAAATTTCACGTAACTCTGAAACCAACCAAAATCATAAACATAACGTATAAGTTCGGAAATTAAAAAATAATTTTATTTACGTCATAGCATTTGTATAATTACATACTCAAAACATATGCATTAGAATATTAGTTAAAAAACAAAACTTTGAAAGTATGTATACATACAACTTATTTCTGGTGTGTGTTTGGGGGAAGGGCGGGTATACTGTATTTGACACTGATATCAGTTGGAGGAGAATGAGGTTGAAGAGAGCTATCACGTCGTCAATCAACACGGCTCTAAAACAGCTAAAAAAGTTCAAAGCCCGCAGAAGTTTTTTCCATTGTCAAGATGTTTTCTTCAAAAACGCAAGTTTTCCCTGAAAAACTCACAAATAAATTTGCCCAAATTATTCTCAGAGAAATTTTCTATCATCACCAGGCAATGTTCTTGAGAGCAAAAGTAAGACTTTAGTCCATTATAAATTTGGAGGATCCTCTCAATAGCTAGAAATACAGAAGAAAATTGGGTGTTGCCACATTGCAGAACATTTTTGTACTCATGTCTACAGACTCACAAAACTCTTCCAGCTGGGTTATGCACATGGCGTAAATGTGAAAATATTTATATTTTACTACGAGTGCTTCTGTTTCAATAGGCAAGACATCATTTGCAGTTTGAAGCCAGTTGTGAATGATACGAGCACAACAAAGAAACACCCACAATATTTCTTTCTTTAAATTTTTTTTTTTTTTTTTTTTTGGCTGATGCTGTATAAGCTTGCTTTCTTGCATCATATGCCTTAATTAATGCTAATGTATGGTGCTAGTAGTAGTAGTGGCATGTGATGCAAGAAAGCATGTGTATGATCTTATGCAGCATCAGCCAAAAGGAAAAAAAAATTCACACAACCATCCCACCTAAATGTTGATCCAGTTCCTCCTTAAATTTATTTAACCTATCAACTTCCACTACGACAGATGGAAGTTTGTTCCAGCAATTAACCACCCGCTGGCTAAAGGTGATGAAGACTGACGTGGCGCGGAAGTTGGAGTAAGAGAATCTGCAAGTTGAGGAGGTCGCTCAGTCTTTCTCACGAATTTATCTATGAAGGTCTGAACGAAGGCCGCCTTTTTTCACAGTAGACTTTATAAAGACTAGGAACTTTTTGCATGTTGTTTTATTCGTTCTTTATCTTTTACTATTGTATTCACAGTGGATGTTGCCAGTCTTAAATCACGTGAAATAGTCGTTATCGTTTTCTCACCTTCAACATTGCCAATTTCTAATTTTTGCTCTAACGTAATTGTACGCCGCTTTTTGGAAACACCAATATTGCCAGGTCCACTCACGCACTTTCCTGCCATACTGACTGGGATAACACACAAAAATAAAATAAATAGAAACAGTTATTTGCGAAGCAGAGTGCTAGTATAAATAACGGAGAGTGAAAATAATAGTAAAGAGGCTCCCTTTCTGGCTACGTACAAGTCGTTGCAACTTGCAAGCTATGTATAAGTGCAATATTATTGTCTGGCGTCCTTGGAGAGTTCCCACTGAAGACCGGGCTATAGGTATATCTGAAGTCGTTAATTACAATTAATTGCTGCGCGAACTTTTGTATGTATAATGTATATATATATATATATATATATATATATATATATATATATATATATATATACACGTAAAGTTGGATTTCCGTAAATCGAGTCATTGGTAAGTCGAGGAGCGCCTGTATGTATGAAAACCTTATTTGGTACAATTAATAAACTTATCTGAAAGCAGGAGAACTGAGTTGGGGGGCGGGCAAATATAAACAGAGGATAGAGGCAGTGTCGAACCAAGAACTTTCGGAAGGGGATGGAAGGCTATACTGTATAGTGTTTTGGAGTACACCGAGCTATAATTACCATGTAGCACTAAACCCCCAATATAAGTGGTTACAGCCCTCCCCCATTTATCATGGGGGGGGCTGTAACCACTTTAGCCCCTATCTGGGACCGAAACTGGGCAGAGTGGTATATTAACACTGCTATGTATTTCCAAAAGTTTGAAAACAAAATTGAAAACTGCCATTTAGAGTTCATTCATTAATAGCAAAGCCATCTCACCGAATTTAACCTGGAGTCTTCGGGTTTAAAAACGAAATCAGGAAGTAATCGAAGATATTTTTGACATTCTTGAGCTCTACAAAATTATTTTGCCAGATAAAACATTGATTTTTTCTTTTTTACTTTTGTAGTGTTTATGAAAGTTTATATGTAAGTTTAAAACTTACACACGTACGTACTATACAACTGCTGCTTAACTCCAACCTTTTACTGCATGCAGAATTTTTAAAAATTTATAAATGAAATTTTTTTTTTTTACGGTTTTACTAAACTAAATATATTAGTACTGTATTAGTAATGGCTACATGGTGTAAGGAAGCTATGGTTTACGCTGCACCAGCCAAAAAATAAAAATAAATAAAATAATAACGGAAATAGACAACCTATGCATCTCCCTCCTCCAGTAGGTCTTTTATTATTATTAGCAGCTATATGGTGCAAGGAAGCTTGAGGCTTATGCTGCACCAGCCAAAAAAAAAAAAAAATTCGAGTTACCCTGAGAAAAAGAGAAGTAGAAGGAAATCACCAAGAAAGAGAAGAATAATGATAATATCCAGCTCAAGACCCTGGGTGTGAATATTCAGCAGACCTCTGAATTTCCCCAAACTGTCAACCTCTACCACCCATGTAGGTAACTTATTCCAGTAATTTATAACTCACTAGCTAAAATAAAACTTCCTGCAATCCAGTCTAAACATCCCCCCCTCCTGTAACTTGAAATTATGATGCCTAGTTCTAGAATAATTTATAACCGTGAAAATTTTGCCCTCATTCATTTTACTTATGCCTCTCAAAGCCTTAAACACCTCAATCAAGTCTCCTCTAAGGTGCCTAGTCTCCAAGCTCTGCAATCCTATATCTTGAGTACAGTATTATAAAAACATGATAAATGTAGTAGTAATAATAATAATGCTGTCATTAACGGAATTTGTTGATGCTATACCCTGCTGATGCAATGATTACTATACCAGCAAGGAAAGACAACGAACAACATTATATTTAAAATAATAATGATGACCATCGTCACAGGAATAAACACTTATGGAGTCCCAGTACTAAAGTACTCCTTCAGAATCATAGATTGGACTAACAGAGCTGGAGGAGATTATGAGATTGACCAGAATAATGATGACGAAGAGCTGCCAACACTACCTGAAGTCAGCCATTGAGAGACTGACCATAGCCTGAAAGAAGGAGGGAGGGGACTGACTGACCTCCTTGAACAAAAGGAGGCGAATGAGAACCTGTGGAATTACTTACAGGAAAACACAACACCAACCTACCAAGCCATAAGAAAAAATAGACAAACAGCACACAACACTACCTTAACAAGGAGACCCACTCGCACAGACAGAAGAAACAAAGAGAAAGATGGGCGAAGAAGGCACTCCATGGAGACACTACAATGATCTCTATCAAGACTACGTAGATAAGACAGCTTCCAACACGCAGCTCATGAATGGGAAGCTCTTCCTCGAGACCGAAGGATTTATGCTCAACCATCCAAGGCCAAGTAATCAACACCAGGAACTACATCGCCAAAGACTCCGAAGTGACAGATGACACGTGTTGACAATGCCACCTGGGTCCAGAAACAATCCAGCACATCACTGATGGATGCAGGGTTATTGCCCAGAAGAGGTACACTCACAGACACGACCAGGTCACCAGGATGAGAAGCTAGGAAAAAAATACCAGTTGATCAAAGAAAGTGTACAGTATTAAAGTATGAACCCAAGCCATACTAGAGACCCCTACTCACAAACTATACTGGGACCGTGCCATAATAATGAACAAGATCATGAATGACAGACCACACATAACCCTCATCAACAAAAAGGAAAGGGCTAACTACCTGATCAATGTAGTGATGCCAAACACCAGAAACCTCCAGAAAATCTACAAGGAAAAGATTAGGAGGTACACGGACTTAAGACAGGAAGTCAAAGAAATGTGGCATATGGAAAAAGTAATGACCAAACCGATCACTGTGTCAACCACCAGCATGGTGGCAAAAGGCCTCCATAAGAACCTAGCAGCAATAGGCCTCCCAGAGAACACTTCCATGGAACTCCAGAAAACCACTATTCTGAACACCTGTAGGATAGTAAGAGAGTTCCTTGATCAACAATAATAGTAACGGGACACAACCAACCACTACATGCACCAGGTACCCATCACAGGACAAAAAAAATCCCACAAAAGATTTTTTTTTTTTAACAAGCTGAGGAGAGAGAGTGTGAATGCACTGATAAATGGCGAGATATTGATTTGTAAAGAGTGGCCTTTCTACCATTAAGGCTTTGAGTTAAATATGAAATAAACAGACATCTGCATTGGAAACAATTTCTATCAAGTGAGAACTGAATAGTAAATGATTCATAGAATTTAGTCTCTATCATCTTTCTCAAAACTAAATTCAATAGGAAGGTAGGTTACATCCAGGTTAATTCCTTCTTGAGACTTAAACCAAATATATATATATATATACATACATACATACGCACACACTTCGTTACATTTCACGCATGTTAGCAAATAGTAATAATTCTTGATTTACTAGCTGACAAGTTAGTGCTATTGCATCATTTCTGTACATAGTGAACTACCAAAGTAGATAAATTTGGTATTGTTTTAATTATATCTCATATTGTGAAAATCTTCATGAGTTGCCATGATATTGGAATACCTTGAATAAGTAATGCTTCACCAATGGAGAAGACTGATGTTACTTATTCTTGGCAGATACCAACAATTCCAACGGCACTGTTTCAAGGCTCACTGGCCTCTCCTCGGTGGGTGGGTGGATGGGTAGGTACCCTGCTGATGCAATAGTGACAACCCAGTTATAAAGTATAACTCCACAATATGGGAGATGCCTTAAGGTGTGCAATAGTATAGACTAAGGAAATTTTTTGGCTGAAGCCTCAAACTATGTGGAAGTTTCACTAGCAGACAGGTTAGTGCTATTGCATCGTTTTTGTATGTAGTGAACTACCGAAGTAGATAAATTGCCGTTGTTTTAATTACACAGCAATACCTCGCTTAGCATGGCTTGAGACAGCACTGGTTTCACTATAACACGGTTTTCAATTAAGTTTAAGTCGAAAATTTACTGTATATATTAAAACTCATTCAATAGCCTAGACAAGTACTCTACACATATGCTACGGTGTTGTAGCCTAGGTACGTGGTACATATATGTTGTGGTGCCAACTCTATTGTCTCACATGCACATATGTCAACAGCTCCCCCTCAGGCAGTCAGCAGCAACGTGCAACAGTGTTCAGTTTTAAATTTAAAGGTGTCTGCAATTCTGCCCAGATACTATAGGGGGGGGGGGAAGAGAGAGAGAGAGAGAGAGAGAGAGAGAGAGAGAGAGAGAGAGAGAGAGAGAGAGAGAGAGAGAGAATATGATGAAATCCTTAACAATCAATTCAGCATTGGGGGACACTGTGCAAAACTCATGTAGTAGAATTTTTCTCAGCATAGTCTGTGCTTGTTAACAGGTGAGACTGCTTCTACAGGGATGGGATACACTTAAATAGAAAGGCTGCAAGAATATTTGTTGCTGCTATCAAGGCAGTGTTAAGTGGGTCAGGAAACTACTAGCTTTGTGGGGGGATACACAGACTAATATATTAACAATAGTCACGGGCAGAGGTGAATGTGATTCTTGCACTGCTTCTATTGGAATGAGCAGAAGCCTTAAAAGCAAGGTGCTGGGCATTTCAAGGACTGCTTGGAGTTATCAAAAAACAAGTAAATACATGAGCTGTGTTAGAGTAACTGACAGCAAGAACAGGTGCATGTATACTTTCATGTACACCAGTGGTTCCCAACTGGTGGTTTGCATTGCAAAAGTGTTCCAGGGGGTTCGCACTAAAAATTCTATAATGGTGTCTGCTTAGATTTACATAGGTATATTTTTGTAAACTACAAAACAGTTTAATATTAATTTGTAGTTTGGTTCAAAATTTATATTTACTTGTGGTTTGGGTCATGCACCCTTATATAGCAAGCATGAGCAATGTTAGTGGAGGGGAGGGGGGGGTGAATGTACCAATATGTATCACACTGTTCGGTTGTGGTAAAAGGGTTATAAAAAATTATAACTAATAATAAACTAAGATAGAATAAAGTAAAGAATTGCCAACGAAAGAAACCTCATCTCCCACAATTCCTTGTAATTAGTTCACTATCTTTATTCATATCAATAAATGTTTATTACTAAACATATTTATTGTTAAATATGTTTTACATTCCAAATTTTTTTTTAATTCTCAAAGACAATTGTTATGTATAGGAACTTAATTTTATATTATTACACAATATTGCTTATAAAAACATAGTACAGGCAACCCCCATATAACACGGTACTTCTACAACACAGTATTGCTCTAACACGATTGATAAATTGCAGAATTCCTTGCACAACACGGTACTTATATAACACAGTTTTGCTCTAAAACAGTTAGAAAATTGGGGCAAATCTTGCATAACATAGTATTTTTGAGCTTTTTTTTTTGGATGTAATTTTTCAACGTTTCCATTCTTTTTTTGTGAATCCCCACCGTTAACTTGCTAGTCGTTATGCAAAAAAAAATTATTGGTAAATTCCTGTATTTTATTTTGTTGGGAAATCCCCATGTCAGGTTCTGTGCTATTGAACTTGTGCTTGTTGAGACCACAAAAAATTGACTTCAAAGGGTGCAGTTCGTGACTTTTAAGATTTTTGTAAGGTTATTTTGGCTTTTGACTGTTTTTAAATTTTTCGGGTATACATTATTAAACTTTGTTCTTAAGAATTGGAATAAATTCTTTGTTGTGAATTAAATTCCAGCCCTAAATTATGCCTAAGGAAAGTAAAAGAGCATCCCTCAAAAGACATTTTTCAATTGTGGACTGTATCGGAATCATAGCTTTATGGCTCAAAGAAGTAAAACTGTCAAAATTAACTGTGTGCTGAAAAAACGTATGGCCAGAGTCAGCTCATTTAGGAAATATGGTTGAACTGGCAGAAAACAGAATCAATGTGATAGTAGAACTTGCTAAATTGGCAGGAGGGGAAGGTTTTTATGATAGGACTACTGAAAATGTTCATGAATTACTGGTAGAAAAAAAAGAGGCTGGCAAAGATCTGGTGGAAATGGCATCGGATGTAAACCAAATCAATTAAGAGGATGATAGCGCAGATCAAAATTCTGAATTTCCAAATTTTACGCTAAGAAGCGTATGGGAAGGCATACACTTAGCCGAGCAATTAGAATCTTATTTTCTAAATGCAAATCCTTCAACTGAAAGGAATACAAAGTTCAAAAGGGACCTTCGAACATGCTTAGCTCCATACCAAGAAATTTACAAAGATCTATCAAGCAAAGGCAAACAAACCCAGATGGCTGATTTTTTAAAGAGAGCAGAAGATACACAAAATGTAGATGCTGCAGAAGAAAGTTCAGCAGGTGAAGATATTCTGCAACAGAGAAAACATTTTTTTTTTATTGTGCTTAGCAGCGATGAAGAGGAAGAAAATTAAATGATTATCTGACATATATGCATTATAGTTTGTAAGATGTGTGTTCAGTTATTACTTTTTTTAATAAAAAGTAATTTTCCGAATTATAAAAATATGGTGTTTTTTTGTTAGCTTTTTGAACGTAATCTCCTCTTTTTGTACTGGTTCTTAGTCCAGTATAACACGGTTTCGCACTATACGACATTTTGTAGGAACCTAACTACCGTGTAATATGAGGGTTACCTGTACTGGAAATATTTAATAAAAATTCAGAACTATTATATGATTTCAGAGAATATCGGCTAAGTGGTTCACGATAAAAATATTACGCTGAAAGGGGTTCACAAGTCAAAAAAAGTGTGGGAACCGATGATGTACACCAATGATAGGAGAAAAGTAAATAAATTTTACGAATTAGAGGTGCTGGTTAAGACATCAGATGCAGAAATTATCGAGATATCAGAGATGTGGTGTCACTCAGATATAAGTGAAGCAGAATTGAATATGGAGAGTACAACGTACACAGAAAGGATAAATGGGTTATGCTCCTAATTAAGAAGCACATAAAATCTAAGGTAGTGCATCCAGTTGACAGGGATGGTCAGTGCAATGTTGAGTCAGTTTGGTGTGACATAAGCACAGGGAAAGGAAAAATGACAGTAGGAGTGTGTTATAGGCCTAATGACTGTGATGAGTACAAAATAGTGGGCCAGTAAATCAGAATGTCTCATAATGGGGATTGTAACTTTACAGATATCCACTGAACTTGTGGGTTGGTCACACGCACACTATCAAGACTTTTGTGGATTTATGGGATGACTGTTTTTTGGAGTAGCATGTTAGAGAGGAAACAAGAGGGAATAATACTCTTGATCTGATTATTAGCAGTGATTATTCATGCATTAAGAATCTGCAGATAGAAGAACCACTAGGTGGCAGTGATCATGGTGGGCTGATTTAGGATTTACTTAGAGATGTAACTACCATCAAGGATAACGAGAAGGATTTTTGCTTTCACAAAGGCGACTACAGTGGTCTCAGACAATATTTAAATTCTATACAGTGGAATCAATTGATGATGTTACCATCAACAAATTATAAATGGGAAGCATTCAAGGAATTAATCATAGAAGCTACTAGGCTTTTCATACCAACTAAGAAATACTCTCCAAGGGATAGGCATCATCTGACATCCAAGGGATGTCAGATGAACTGATGAAACTCGTGACAGAGAAGAAAAATGCATGGGATGCATAAAAGTTATCAAGCAACACAGAAGCCTATGGTAAATATAAACTAGTCTGTAATCAAGTAACAAAGGAGGTTAGGCAAGCGGAGACAGATTACGAGAAATCTTTGGCAAAAGAAGCAAAGACTTTTTACTTATGTAAAACACTAAAAGGAAGGGGAAGAATCAAACTGGTCCACTTGATATCAATCAGTTGACTGTTGATGATCCTGCTCAGGTTGCTGGCAAACTGAATGAATATTTGCATCTACATTTAAACATGAAGAATTCTTTAGGTAAATGGATGCCAGAAGTTTATCAAACTCTAACAGAGAGCTAAATTATTTTGTAATAACTGAGAGGAAAGTGGAAGACAAAGAAATTGTTGAAATTAAATATAACAAAGACACCTGGGGTGGATGGTGTCTATCCAATTATATTAAGGGAGGCAGTGAAGGAAGTAAGCAAACCCTTAGCCATAATTATGAGAGCATCCTTGTATTCAAGGGAGGTCCTTGCAGACTGGAGATGTGCAAACGTAACCCCAGTTGATAACAAGTGATCCAAAGGGTGACACGAGTAATTACAGACCTGTTAGTTTAACTTCTGTTCGAGGGAAAATAAAGGAATCACTGGTAAAAGTAATGCAGGATAATCTAGACAAGGCTGTAATTAAACTTCAGATGTAGCATGGGTTTGTTAAAGGGAAATTTTGTCTGACCAATTTGATTGGATACTACGATGTGGTCACAAATGAACTGGATGCAAAAAATAATAATTTTCATATCATAACTTGGATTTCATAATAGCTTTTGATACTGTTGTATGTATGTATGTACATATTTTTGATACTGTTGTTTCTGCTATGGATAAAGGGATGGTTGAGCGGGAGAAGACCAATTCTTCTGTAAGCAATTAGATTAGTAGTAATCAGGAACATTCCATAAGGGTTCCAAAGACTTTTTTTCTCTATTTTGGCATTCACACACACTACATTCCACCAGCTGTTCCCATGTGCACACTTGCATAGGTAGAACTTCAGAATGGAGGCATCTACTGCAGTTAGTGTGTGACTGATAACGTGTTCAGTTACACGATCAATGGGTAGATGCAGGATATAGCCCTGTTGAAATTTAAGGTCACATACTGTTCAGAGATTGGCATTACCTGCATCTGAATCAAACAGATGATGTAGAAGAGATCATTATGGAATGGATCATTCAATGCTGACCATTACATGACTGGAAACAGATATATTCATCAACCTATATTCATCTACCTGTAGGTAGATGAATACAGATCGGAGAACTCATATTTAACAAGGTTAAGTGGTGTTCATCAAGTAATGTCTCAATTAGTTGTTCTCTAGTGCACATAGTAGGGGGATCCCCACAATAGATGATGCCCACTGAAATCACCAAATAAATAGACAGAAGGTGGAAATTCTGCAATAAGAATGCTAAGTTGTTTGGGAGCAAGGATAGGATGGTGGAATATAAAATGATGCAAAGGTCAGTGATATGCTTATCACAACAGGAATGACAACTTCTAAAGAGGTAAGTATTGTTATGTGCTTAGATGGTATGGTAGATTTAATGATTATTGCTACTCCTCCACAAACAGGAGACCCAGTAACTATACTGTTTATACACTGTATGATGTGAAAACTTGGGATATCCTTGATAAAAAAGTTTCCTGTAGGCACAGAGCTAATGGATTCATGTGAACAAGTAGATCTTTCAGTTCAATAGAGTTGCAACACAGACCGCTATTCCAATGTACAAATTTGTACGTTATTTAACTTTTGTTGCAGTAGATTGATCTCTTTTTTTTTTTTTTTTATGGGTAGTAGACTCCTGCAAGTATTATTTAATTTTATTTCTTTTAGGGGAAATCAGCATAAACTAGCTAGTGTCATTTACATGAAGTTCCAATACATCATAAAGGTCTGAAGTATCATCTAATTTCATATTTCCAGTACTTAAGAAAACCTTAAACTTCATTTTTTGGTTTTGTCATTTTACGTGTAACAAAAGAAGCATCAAGTGGAATGTTGATTGGATGTTACTAGTCTCACTGCCTGTATGTTTATGAGAGACTGACAATACAATTTTAGCCCAATTAGTTAAAGAGATGGTGGGTAAAAATCGAGGCATCCATTTGGGGTACAGATTTGAGTGACTGATGCACACAAGTGCACAGAATGCTCAATTTAACTTGTTTTTGTACTTTGAGGTATGACTGTGTTCAACTTTATATTTCTGATTTTTTTTTCCAGTTTTTTTTTTTTTTTTTTTTTTGTAACTCAAGCTTCTGGAAAAAGCAGGATGATTTCCTTTACAATTAGGAAAGGTGGAAGCTGAAGCTGTACCATCTACCTGAATATGTTTTCCTTAGATCTACAAATGGGACAGACAGACTCTCTTTGGCATGTCATCTAGCAGTGGCTGCTAGATGACATGTCAAAGTATTGGTACTTAGAGCAGTGAATGGATTCAGGATGTAAAGCTGAATTTTACAGTTTAAATAACAAGCTTTCACTGCAGGCAGAAGGATCAGTGTGGTGAAAGTCAAAATAATAGAGTGAGTAGGGATGAGGTTACAATCTTCTTTAACCATAATCCTTTGTGCTTGTATCACCTTTTGTTCATTAAACTCCTGGGTTAGTTAGGGGTCAAGGGATCAAGTTATTAACACCAATAAATAGTTCTTCTGAGACAGTAAGAAAATCCCATTCACTGATAATGCCTTTAAAGGTATTTGGGGTGTTATGAGGTGACTAATACTGGCATTCCATGAAATATCTTTAATTTTAATAACTTTTCCGAGAAATTGATTCCACACATTTTTGTTATCAAAAAAGGCGACATCTCCTCAACTGAAGTTTGTGCACATAAAAAGTGGATTACCAGAAAGGTTGGAGAGTCCCGATTCTTTCTTTTTTTTTTTTTTTTTTTTTATGTAAACCCCATCCTTTTGACGGAAGACCACAGGAGGCATGGAATGGAGCCTGTTGGGAATGGTGGGAGGTGTTTTACCAAGATCATTAATAAGCGAGTTGGTAGAAAAATGGGATGCTAGCAGGACAGCTTTATCCTTGGCTGAAGTGACAACAGAACCATCTAGTTTGGCAGAGGTTCTGTTGCGACCTATAGGTTTGGCAAGAGACCAGAATGGCTACCATTAGGGGAGAAGCAAGTTTTCTACTCTTAGCCTGTTCAAACTCTAGTTGAACTGATTAATAACTGCTTTACAATTGTTGCGAGCTTTGGTGTAGGCAGGAAATGAAACTGAAGAATTAGAAACAAGCCAATTACGATATGCAACGTTCTTCTCTTGAACAGCCTTAGCACATTTATTGAAAAACCAAGGTTTAGATAACGGACGAGATTTTAAAGTGGAATGTGGGATAAAGGATTCCATTCCTGCAAGAATAATTTCACTGACACTATCTGAGCAAACGGAAACAACAAAAGTTTTGAAACAGTAATCCGATCAAGGAAAAGAAATCTCTCATGTCATCCAATTTTTGCATTCTTGTAATGCCAAACAATATGAGGTTGGGAATAGCCGTGAGATAAAGGCTCAATTGGAGAAGAGATAATCACCAAGTTGTGATCTGAGGTGCCTAAAGGACCTCTCACTTCGACCGTGTACTTAGAAGGGTTATTTGTGAGAAAAAGATAAAGCATGTTGGCTGTATGGTTAGGATTGTCCGGTATTCTTGTAGGTAAATGAACAATCTGTGCAAGGTCATTAGTAATTGTAAAACCCTCAGCATCTCGACGAGCTGGGTCAGTGTGACTAGAAAACGGAAGCCAGCTGGAGTTGTGAACATTAAAATAACCAAGGGAAATTACCTCAATGTTAGGAAAGTTGGACTGGAGAAAGTCAAGTTGCAAAGAGAGGAAGTCAAAGAGCTCCAAGTGATTGGTGGAGTTGGGAGAATAGTAGAGACAAACAGATGAATTTGATACAATGAGGTAGAGAGATTTGAAACCAGAGAAGATCAAAAAGAGGAGATTCCAAATTACCAATTCTCTGACATATAATATCGGAACAGACATATGCCAGGTAGCAAGTACAGCTTGTCTAGCATATCTGAGAGAATGTCCGTGACAACCTTAAGGACACGTACCACCTTTGGGGCAAAAGGAATCATATAGCGAATAATTTGGGCAACTGAGATGAGCAGTAGTTGAATCAACCAATAACTGAGATTCTGTCAGAAAAAGTACATGGGGTTTGGCAGACTGCAAGTGGAAATGGACATTACTGAGATTAGAACTGAGACCACGTATATTTGTGAAATGAATTAGGAAGTGTTTGGGAAGTTTAGATCTTTTTGCAGATAAGCTTAGTCTATTAGTTTGACAATTCGTGGTGTATTCAATAGTACGAAAAAGTGGGTGGGACATGCTGTATGAAGTAATGAAATTTTTGGATAGGGCGTACACAAGGTAAGAATATACCCAGATCCTTGACATAACGTGGCCTTGAAAATGCCCCCCACATACACACTACTCAGACTCCCTCCAGTCACTATCTGGCAGAGTAGAGGTAGCAAGATTATACACTAGCTGATACGGAAGCCTCCTAGAGAATTACCAATAGGTTCTGTCTGGTGTACTAATTAGTGGCCGGCCTGCAAACCCCATTTTAGAGCTGTACCCTCGAAATCTAAGGAAGGTTGGATCTCGCCACGATGTTCATCATAACCTCAAAAGTCATCAATCATACTGCACGATGGAAGAAATGGGGAAGGGTTGACCGGACTTAGCTCTGGAGACTAAACATGGGTTCCACCACTTCAAGCCTCCAATAAGCAAAGTGGTGGTATTGCACCAGTTGAAAGTCATCTACCACCTAGTACTGTCTGGTAACAGAGGGGCGGCATTCGTCCATGTGGTGTGGGCACCACACCTCTACCCCTGCTTACATTGGTTCACACCTTGGTGAACCAACGTACGCAGGGGTCGAGGTGTGCACAATGCACAATCACCCACCATGTGTTTGTGCATGGAGGTTATACCCAGGATTACTAACAGTCGCACCATCATGAAGGTGCAAGCAGAGGATTTGGCTGTCACAGACTGTCCAGACTTCGCCAAAATTGGGTCTACTTGACTTGAGTGTCACCCGAATATCAGTTCCATCAGCGTTTTAGACTCCCAGGTAGCAAGTACAGCTTGTCTGGCATATCTGAGAGAATGTCCGTGACAACCTCAAGGACAGAAGTACCATTTTGTACTTTTGTCTATAGTCTCGTTCAAAGGCTAGAGTCATGCTCCATGAGAGGGTTATCACGTCTTGAGTTTTTAGGCTCTAATGATAGATATACGTCTATAGTAGCTCCATTAACTGGAAAAGTAACTCAGTCACCCAGATTTCAAGTCCTGTTCCATGTAAGCAGATACGGTTCCACCAATAACAAAACAGATACAAATATTGTTTGTTATTTAGTTTTTAGGAGCATTAGCAACTAAGGCCATATTGCTCCAGGATATGCGGTGGTCATTCCCTGACCTTTCTGCATCCTCCGTATTTGGTAGTCAAGGGCTCGAATCCCAGTCTAATCAAGAAGCGTGTGCTACGAACTGCTGCTCCTGCCCACCTGGCTACAGAGGCACCCCAGATACAAATAAGGGCAGTACATTACAAGCAAGGTAACAGTATGATAATAGTGGGACTAGCAGTAATGTTAAAAAAAAATCAAGTGTTTAAAGTGGAAACAAATGTAAACTTTCCTGTAAAAGAAACACTTGATCACTAGATGTGTGGCAGTGGTGCTGAATTCTTTGATACATAGCAGTAAAGCTAAAAGCTAAAAGATTATAAGCAGCTACACAGCTAAAAGATTATAAGCAGGGATAAATTCCTTTTGATCATGCACACACAAGTCTAGCAGAAAGCTGCGTTGAGTGAACCCTTTTCTCATTTGTACCAAAAACAACTGAAAATTTAAACAACTTACAAATGTTAATTTTGTTGAAAACTTGCAAAGTCAACCATAGAAAAAAATGAAATGCTCATTAGTTTAAGGGGGCCAAGATGAAAAGTTCTCAATGGTAAACATCATCACTGAGGCTAAAAAAAAATTATTTATTTTTTTTTTTAAACAAAGGAATGGTGTTAGAATTCATTTGGTGAGGTGTCACTGTTAAATACAGCCTACTACCAAGGAGTTTTAAAATAGCTGAAAGACAAAATCCACCAAAAATTACTGGCTCCTTCACCACAGCAATTTGCCATGTCACACACATCACTTGCCATTCAGCAATTTTTGACTGACAAAAAAAACATTTCTGCTGTGTCACATCTATCTTATTTGCCTGATTTGGCTATTCCCAAAATAAAAAAGAAAACTATGTGAGAGAATTCAAGAAATCCAATTAAACAACAGAATGGACCACCCAAAGCATTTGCAAAAGACTTCCAGAATCACTAGTAGGTACAATAAAACAAGTTTGGGTTTGCAGGAGATCACTGTTACATTAAAGAATATTAACAATTGAAATATTATCATTGAAAACTATCATATAAAAGCTCAAAGGTCGGCATAAAATATTCTAATGGCCAACGATCAGACCCAATTAACACCAATAAAGGAGTCAAGTAAGGATGTGGACTATCACTATCACCAAATTAATTTAATATCTACATAAATAAAATTATTAAAGAATGGAAACAAACAATTAACAATGTAATACAGTTAAACAACAGGAATAAAATCCAAACTGTATTATATGCTAATGATCAAGTTATAATTGCAAAATTGGACAATAAACTAAAGACAGCAGTTAATGAACTGAATAAAATAGGCAAAAAGTAAGATATGAAAATCTCTACCTCAAAAACAAAAATTAATGGAATTATGTGTAAAATACATACAAAGAGTCAAAATTGTTATTGTTGACAAAATAATAGAATAAATATCTGATTTCACCTATTTTGGAAATTTAATATCAAATGAAGGGAAAGACATCCACACTAAACTACAAAAATATAATAAAATGAACGAAATGATTAAACGCCACTTTGGAAAACTGACAACTGAAACAAAATTACGACTGCACAACACTTCAAAATTAGTACTCTTCTACAGCTGTGAGACTGGTAATAAATAAGAAAGATGCACAAAAACTAGAAGCAGCACAAATGAGATTTTTAAGGCCATTATTAGGCTTTACAAGACTAGATCATCAAAGAAATTTAGATATTCGCAAGAAATTAAAAGCAGATAACATAGTAAATGACATAAAACAGTATCAGAAAAAAAATGGATCAGCCACATAGAAATGGACCAACACCAGATCCCAAAATTAGCCTTTAACTACAAACCTACAGGCAAGAGAGAGATGTTGGTCAACAATGACGAGATCAAGATAACCTCCACGAGCTACAACGGAACAGGTCTTAAAAAACTTAAGCCAGATCAGTTCATGATGAATATTATCATTGAATAAAATTAATTTTTTGCAATATTCATGGAACTTTTTGATTGAACCTTGTATAAGAAACTAAAGGTGACATTCAAAGATTAAAAAAAAAAAAAAAAAAAAACTGTTGCTGCTTTTATCAACTGTACTGTTGCTACTTTCGTCTTTTAGTGTTGCCATTATTTTCTTATATTTTGTCTAGCTCATGATATTTTTAGTTATATAACTCTTTCATAAAATCTTTGTGTATGTGTGTGTGTTTTGGTTTTTAGGAGCATTAGCAACTAAGGCCATATTGCTCTGGGGATATGCGGTGGTCATTCCCTGACCTTTCCGCATCCTCCGTATTTGGTGGGCACGGGCTCTAACCCAGGTCTAATCAAGAAGCATGTACTATGCACTGCTGCACCTGCCCACCTGGCTACGGAGGCACCTTCATAAAATCTATAGACAGGAATATAGCAATATGATGCAACCATCTAAGGCACAACTTTACTCTATTCTTATTAGTGTTCAGTTATTAATGTTTATTACCAGTAAGCTCCATTTCGCAAGCTAGGGTTGAATTTGAAAGTGTCTGCAATTCTGTCCAGACATGATAGGAAGGAGTACATGATGAGAGCTTTGTCAATCAATTCAGCCCTGGAGAGACTGTGCAAGGCTCATAGGGTAGAATTTTTTTTCAGCACGGTCTGTGCTTGCTAACAGGAGAGACTGCTTCTACAGGGATGGGATACACTTAAATAGAAAGGGTGCAAGAATATTGCTGATGCTATCGAGGCAGTGTTAGGTGGGTCGGAAAACTGCAAGCTTGGGGGGGAATTCACAGACTAAAAGATTAACAGTAGTCGCAGGCAGAGGCGAAAGCGATTCTTGCACTGCTTCTATCCCAACGAGCAGCAGCCTAGAGAGCAAGTTGCTGGGATTCATCATGGAACAAGTAAATACAAAGGCTGTGTTAGGATAACTAAGAGTAAGAACAGGTGCATGTATAATTGCATGTACACCAAAGCTAGAAGTTAGTAAATAAATTTGTTGAATTTGAAGTGCTGATCAAGGCAAAGGCAGATATTGTTGGGATATTAGAGACATGGTGTCACACAGACATAAGCAGTGCGGAATTGGAATTTGGGGAGCACAATGTGTACAGAAAGGATAGACAGGGTAGGAAGGAAGGAGGGGTTATGCTGTCCGTTAAGAAACACACAATCTAACGAAGTGCATCCAGTTGACATGGGTGGACGGTGCAATGCTGAGTCAGTTTGGTATGACATAAACACTGGTAAAGTGAAAATGAGAGTAGGAGTGTATTATAGGCCTAATGACTCTGATGAGTACAAGGAACAATTGTGCAGAGAAATAAGAGTGGGCCAGTAAATCAGAATGTCTTATAATAGGGGATTTTAACTTTCCAGATATTGACTGGAACTTTGTGGGTTGGGCACTCGCACACTAGCAAGACTTTTGTGGATTTATTGCTGTTTTCTACAGCAACATGTTCGAGGGGCAACCAGAGGAGGTAATACTCTTGCTCTGATTATCAGCAGTGATGATTCATGCATTAGGAATTTGCAGATAAAGGAACCACTATGTGACAGTGATCACAGTCTACTGATGTGGGATTTACTTAAAGATGTAACCACCATCAAGAGAAGGATTTTTTTTTTCGTAAAAATGACTACAGTGGTCTCAGGCAGTTTTTTTAA
Source organism: Mastigoproctus giganteus (assembly GCF_048544385.1). Taxonomy (NCBI): domain Eukaryota; kingdom Metazoa; phylum Arthropoda; class Arachnida; order Uropygi; family Thelyphonidae; genus Mastigoproctus; species Mastigoproctus giganteus. The sequence continues at coordinate 59,670,681 of NC_143579.1, read as the reverse complement.
TTCTATACAGTGGGATCAACTGATGATGTTAAAAACAGTGAATTCTAAATGGGAGACCTTCAGGGAATTAATCATGGAAGCTACTAGGCTTTTCATACAAACTAAGAAATACTGTTCAAGATTTAGGCCTAAATGGATGTCGAACTAATGAGGCTCATCGCAGAGAAGAAAAATGCATGGGATGCATATAAATTAGCAGGTGACAGAAGCCTATGATAGATATAAAGTCTGTAATCAAGTTACAAAGAAGGTCAGGCAAGTGAAGGCCGATTACAAGAAATCCTTGGCAAAGGATGCAAAGAAAAACAAAAGACTTCTTTACTTATGTTAACTCTAGAAAGAAGGGGATGAATCAGATTGGTCCACTTGACTTTGGTGGTTCGACTGTTGATGATCCTGCTCAGATAGCTGACAAACTGAATGAGTATTTTGCATCTACATTCACACATGAGGAATTCTGTAAAGAAGGGGGGGGATAGAAGTTTACTAAACTCTAACAGGGAGCTAAATGATTTTGTAATAACGGAGAGCAAAGTGGAGGAGAAATTGTTGAAGTTAAACATAAAAAAGGCACCTGGGGCAGATGGAATATATCCAGTTATATTGAAGGAGTCTGCAAGGGAAGTAAGCAAACCCTTAGACATAATTATGAGCATCCTTGGATTCAAGGGAGGTCCCCATGAACTGGAGATGTGCAAATATATCCCAGATTCACATAGGGGGTTCAATGGGTGATGCAAATAATTATAGACCTGCTAGTTTAACTTCTTTTTTTTTGGAAAATAATGGAGTCACTGGTTAAAGAAGTGATGCAGGCTCATCTAGACAAGACTGCAGTAATAGTTCAGACACATCTGTTTGTTAAGGGGAAGTCTTGTCTGACCAATTTGACTGGATACTACAATGTGGACACACAAAGAAACTGGATGCAAAAAATAATTTTGATATCATATACTTGGATTTCAGGAAAGCTTTTGATACTGTTGCACATGGAAGACTGCTATACAAATTGGAGTGGCATTAAGGGTAAGTTGCTGCAATGGATAAATGGATGGTTGAGTGGGAGATGGCAGAGAGTGGTAATAAATGGACACTGTTCTACGTGGACTAATGTTATTAGTGGAGTCCCCAGGGTTCAGTGCTGAGTCCATTGTTGTTTTGTATATTTATTAATGATATTGATGAAGGTATATCAGGCTTAATGTCTAAGTTTACAGATGATACAAAGGTTGGCAGGGTTATTAAAGACAGTATGTTACTGAAACAGGATCTAGAAAAGTTAGGTAGATGGGCTGAGAAGTGGCAACTGAAGTTTAATATTGACAAATGCAAAGTACTGCATATGGGTAGCAGTAACCCAAAAGAAACGTACCAAATGTGTGGTACTACACTCAAGGAGGTGGAGAATGAAAAAGACCTGGGAGGTAATTGTGCAGTCGGATAGGAAGTTCTCTGGGCAGTGCAGATGGGCTGCCAGAGCAAGTCATGGAGTTTTTTTCAATGATATATAGGAATTTTGCTAGTAGGGAAAAGGAGGCCTGACCATTGCCTTTTATAAAGGCAGTGGTTAGGCCACCCCTTGAGTACTGCATACAGGTCTGGAGGCCTCTTTTTAGGAAGGATGTAGAGTTGCTAGAACATGTTCAGAGAAGAGCAACAAAATTGGTGAGAACAAAGGGGTTCTCTTATCAGGAGAGGCTTAAATTGTGTAAGTTTCAGCATCTGGAGATTAGGCACATATGAGGTGATCTGATTGAGATGTACAAGGCCTTGAATGGTTTGAACAGGCTCAATGCTGATGGGATACTTCCACTTGCTGAGATTAAGAACCTGAGGAGTCATAGATTCAAATTGAGGAAAGACAGTTGTAGAATAGATGTGCGGAAGTTTGACTTTAGCCAGTGGGTAGTTGATTGCTGGAACAGACTTCCATCTGTTGTTGTGGAAGTTGATAGCTTAAATAAATTTAAAGGCTGAACTAGACAAACATTTGGAGGAGTGACCTGATGAGTGAAGTGGGTTTTTTTTGGCTGATGCTCTATAAACTTGCTTTCTTGCATCATATACCTCAACTAATGCTAATTTCAGATGGAATAGAAAATTGAGCTTATTCTTTCTCCAACATAGCAAAAGACTATGTGGCTGTCTAATCATTCTCTTTCAACCTTCTTCTAAAAAACAGAAATAACCATTTTTTAAAATTTTAAATAGCCTTACATTTCTCTGTGTGATGTATTTCAGTCTACTGACCTTTGTTCCACAAGTAACAGTGACAGCACTCAGAATTAAGTGTCATTTCTAAAGAGCTTAAATCTGAGTGCTTACACTGTCCCTGGACGGAAAATAGACAATGCCAAGAAGCATCACTGACAAAGCTATTTCAAATTTTGTGTTTAATCTGTGGTGAGGTAGCCTTCCCTTTCACTTAGTACACTGTAACTCTTTTTAAATTTAACAATGAAGTGGTGAACATATTACACATTTACTCTGCATGTTATAGCAGTCAATTTATTAGTAACAGTCTTGTATCACATAAGACCACCCACTTACTTCCAGAACAGCAAGAACCTCTACACAGATAATATTTCTTGATTCCTTGACAGTAAAAAGAGGCAGACCCTTACTTCTGCTGGCCCCTTTGACCTCATTAAACAGAAGCTCTACTAGGTTCAGATCTGATGACTGAAATTAATGTTCACTACCATTTATTTTGTAAGCCCATATATCAGATAGTATAGAAAATATACTATCAGATGCTGGAAAAGATAATTTCACACTCTCAGAAAGTCTTGCAAAATTCATGTCCAGTGATACCTGGTCCACAACCACAGCACCATTCTCACTAACTTGGCTTGAGCATGATGAGCTCATGGCTTCATACTGTTTTCTCCACATCCTGGTCCTGGAATTGATATTATACAACTGGAACCAAAACTTGTCAAATCATGTCCCATTTCACTACTGCATGTAACAAATATACATATAACATGTGATGTACAGTTCTGTTATTATGAATCAACAGGGCTTACCTTTGTTTTTGATATAGGAAGCTTCTTTTCCAACTCTCCTTGTCCAACTCGCTACTAATTCATGGAGAAGGTGATATCAATTTTGCAAGACATTGTCATAAAGTTAGATTTTGGAGGTCTAAACTGGTTAATAATTAAGGATCGATTTTTTCTTTTTGGTGCTGTGGCGGGAATTTTGAGTTAAATTTAGGGGTCTAATAATTGGATATGGGGTGGGGGTGGGGGTTATTCTCTACATTGTGGGTTGGTCACTCACACACTAGTCAGACTTTTGTGGATTTATTGGATGATTGTTTTCTGCAGCAGCATGTTCGAGAGGCAACCAGAGAAAGTAATACTCTTGATCTGGTTATCAGCAGTGATCATTCGTGTATTAAGAATTTGCAGATAAAGGAACCACTAGGTGGCAGTGATCACAGTGTGCTGAAGTGGGATTTACTCAAAGAGGTAACTACCGTCAGGGGTAAAGGAAAGGGTTTTTGCTTCCGTAAAGGGGAGTACAGTGGTCTCAGACAGTTTTTAAATTCTGTACAGTGGGATCGACTGACGATGTTACAAACAGTAAATTCTAAGTGGGAAGCATTCAAGGAATTAATCGTGGAAGCTACTAGACTTTTCATACCGATGAAGAAATATTGTTCAAGGTTTAGGCCTAAATGGTTATCAAATGAACTAATGAGACTCGTGACAGAGAAGAAAAATGCATGGGATGCATATAAATTATCAGGCGACGCAGAAGCCTGTAGCAGATATAAGCTAGTCTGTAATCAGGTCACAAAGGAGGTTCGGCAGGCAAAGGCGGATTACGAGAAATCTTTGGCAAAAGATGCTAAGAAAAACAGCAAGGATTTCTTTACTTATATAAACTCTAAAAGGAAGGGGCTGAATATGATTGGTCCACTTGACATCGATGGTTCGACTGTTGATGATCCTGCTCAGATAGCAAACAAACTGAATGAGTATTTTGCATCTACATTCACACGTGAGGAATCATTACAGTTTGAAAATGGAAGAAGGTTATCAAATTGTAGCAGTGTGCTTAATGATTTTGTAATAACTGAGAGCAAAGTGGAGGAGAAATTGTTGAAGTTAAACATAAGAAAGGCACCTGGGGCGGATGGGATCTATCCAGTTATATTAAAGGAGGCGGCAAAGCAACTAAGCAAACCCTTAGCCATAATTATGAGAGCATCCTTGGATTCAGGGGAGGTTCCCACGGACTGAAGATGTGCAAATGTATCCCCAATTCACAAAGGAGGTTCGAAGGGTGACACGAATAATTACAGACCAGTTAGTTTAACTTCTGTTCCGGGTAAAATATTGGAGTCACTGGTTAAAGATGCATTGCAGGATCATCTAGACAAGACTGCAGCAATAATTCAGACACAGCATGGGTTTGTTAAGGGAAAGTCTTGTCTGACAAATTTGATTGGTTATTATGATGTGGTCACAAAGGAACTGGATGCAAAAAATAATTTTGATATCATATACTTGGATTTCAGGAAAGCTTTTGACACTGTTGCGCATGGAAGACTACTGTACAAATTGGAGCAGAATGGTATTAAGGGTAAGTTGCTACAATGGATAAAAGGATGGTTAAGTGGGAGAAGACAGAGGGTGGTAATCAATGGGTGCTGCTCTTCGTGGACTAATGTTATTAGTGGAGTCCCACAGGGTTCGGTGTTGGGTCCACTGTTGTTTTGTATATTTATCAATGATATTGATGAAGGTATATCAGGCTTAATGTCGAAGTTTGCAGATGACACGAAGGTTGGCAGGGTTGTTAATGACAGTAATGGCAGTGTGCTACTGCAACAGGATCTAGATAATTTGGGCAGATGGGCTAAGAAGTGGCAACTGAAGTTTAACCTTGACAAATGCAAAGTACTGCATATGGGTAGAAGTAACCCCAGAGAAACGTACCAACTGTGTGGTACTACACTTAAGGTGGTAGAAAATGAAAAAGACCTGGGAGTAATTGTGCAGTCAGATATAAAGTTTTCTGAGCAATGTAGACAGGCTGCTAGGGCAGGTCATGGGGTTTTGTCAATGATATATAGGAATTTTGCTAGCAGGGAAAAGGAGGTGATTGTCCCTCTGTATAAGGCAATGGTCAGGCCACGCCTTGAGTACTGCGTACAGGTCTGGGGGCCTCATTTTAGGAAGGATGTAGATTTGCTTGAGCGTGTACAGAGAAGAGCAACACGATTGGTGAGGGGAATGAAGGGATCCTCTTACCAAGAGAGGCTTAAGTTCTGCAAATTGCAGTGGCTGGAGACTAGGCACCTGCGCGGTGATCTGATTGAGGTCTATAAGGCCTTGAATGGGTTGAGCACGCTGAATTCTGATGGGATCCTCCCACTTGTTCAGAATACGAACCTACGGGGACATAAGTTCAAATTAAGAAAGGATAGATGTAGAATAGATGTGCGGAAATTTGCCTTTAGCCAGCGGGTGGTTAATTGCTGGAACAAACTTCCATCTGTCGTTGTGGAAGTTGATAGGTTAAATAAATTTAAGGAGGAACTGGACAGGCAATTGGAGGGTATGGTGTGATTTTTTTTTTTTTTTTTTTTATTTTTTGGCTGATGCTGCATAAGCTCCTACACTTGCTTTCTTGCATCAAGTGCCACTACTACTACTACTACTACATTCCTTAAATCGGACTAGAACTTTTCGGGGTGTCATGTTCACAGGAAGAGAGCTACTCACAATTAATCCGAAACTTTTGTCTTATGTTGTAGTGTTTGTTCTTCACGCATGCGTATAAGTGACCAATCGTCGGATAATAGGAATGGCCTAACTTTATGACAAAGCCTTGCAAAATTGACATCACCTTCCCCATGAATTAGTAGTGAGTTGGACAAGGAGAGTTGGAAAAGAAGCTTCCTATATCAAAAACAAAGGTAACCCCTGTTGATTCATAATAATATAATAGAATATAGGAAATATCGAGCACTTAATAGCTCTCTAGTATCAAAGTTCTGTTATTGTAGCTTAGTACAGACAATTTCCCATAAATGAAGATATTTGATTCACTGTGACACATCTGTACTGTGACACATCTGTATACCTGAACAATACTAACCAGCATTCAGTGCCCTTGAGCATGACTACAATCACTACTGCAGTGATACTTGGCACTTCACCTCCAGGGACTCTACTATTATTCTATATTAAAAAAATAGTTAAATCATATAATTGCAAGATTCAGGTTTCATGATCCAAGTGCAATTAATTGCTATAAACACACTGTTGGATGCATCTGCAGTCATCCTACATGCCAGAAATCAAACACTGTTGCATGATAATAGCATGTAGAACAGTTTGATTTCTTTGAAAGGCACAATGGGATACCTAATTAATTGTCCACCGAATACTGTATAATGAAAACCAAACCCAAAGAAATACTGTATAACGAAAACCAAATGAAAACCCAAAGTAAATGAAAATACTTGCCTGTATTGTGTTTTGTTCCGGAACAGTTACGACGAAGAAAGCTAGGACTCTTATTAACTGATTTTATGGATCCTTGATGTTTGCAGGTGTTAGTAGGAAGACAGGCTTGGATGGATGTGGCCATAACAGCACCTGGTAAAATACTACTCCATGCAAACATTTATCAAAGTATATTCATCATAACTTTCCAAGAAGCCTTCCTGTACAAGAACAAAAAAAAAATTTACTTTTCAACACAGAAAATTGTGAAACATATGCACAATAAATACTTATGAATTAAGCAAATAACACACACACTTTTTTTTTACCTCTGTTATCCCTGTTACTCATTACCTCAGATATTTTTGCTTCACGGTTACAACTGAACAATTCTCAAAATTAACATCACCTCATATCATTCTCTTAAAACTACCAGTCTACTGCATAGCTTAGTACAGAAGTCGAAGCTTCATCCTTCCTTAACAGTTAACGAAAAATGAATACATAGCTTAGCAAAAATTCGATGCTGCAAGAATCAACATTAATATTCTGAAGAGGGATGGTGACACAATGATGCTGATGTCTGTGAGCAAAATGAAGGCCAAAGATGGAGTGTAACCCTAAGAAAGATTATGAAATTTGCCAGTCACAACCAACTCAATACTGAACTGTTTCATTCAGCAACAAAGTCAAGGAATTACTACTGCATCTTTTAAGGCAAGTTCAGCGTGGTTGGATAAATTCAAAACTTGACATTGAATTAGACAACTGACTATTGAAGGAGTAAAATTTAATGCAGACAGTGCAATTATATTATAAACTAGATTAAAGAATTGGGTTTGCAAAAATAGTGAATCCAGGATTAATTCACAAAGAGATGTACAATTATGATGTAATCATTCTAAATTGGAAAGCTCTCCCACAAAAAAATAATTGCATCTACCCTAATTCTTGGGGATGAGGAAACCTCATCCCCAAGAAATAAAAAATGGAAAGAAAGAAAGAATCACAATAATGGCAAGTTTCAAGTCTAGTGGTAAGCACCAACTTCCTCTACTTGTTATTGGAAAATCTAAGCGCTTTAGAACACTTAAACATGTTAATGTTACCCAGCACATTACTTTGAACAAAAAAGGTGCATGGATGAGAGTCAAAGTACTTTTTGGTTTGACTCAAGAATTAGTGTGTGCAGCAATTCCCAAAGGTTTACCAGAAAAAGCTATGTTATTGCTTAATAATGCACTCTATCAACAATCTAGAATCCCATGATGGATACATAACTGCCACTTTTTCTTGGCAAACATCACATCATTAATCAAACCAATAGATTAAGAGATGATATAGAGCATAAAATGGCATTATTGAAAGACTCATTTAGAATCTTATTTGTGCAAGTAAACTAAACTTGATATGGAAAAATGTATTAAGGTATGTATTAGTTTAGTATAGTATTCTCAAATTAAATTGAATTTAAACAGAAATCAAGCCTCAGACAAGAGCAGCAAAGTAATGGGCTCAAAGTAGCAGGAGAGCTGTGACTCTGGGGAGAATTGAAGAGGACAGTTCACCTATGAATCACAGCCTCAGAAAATGTACTACTTGTTCAATGTTTATGGACTATCTGGAATGCAATATAATGCAGCCGATGGGGGATGTCTGTGTGTTTCAGTGCAAAAAGCATGAAGAAATTAGGTTTGAACTCAGTACTGTGATAAGTATTTATGAGAGCTTGAAGAATTGAGTGGATACCCACAAAGGAACTAAAATGGGATCCATCAAGCTCTCAGTTGCCCATCTAAAAGGCAGGGTATGTACATCAGGCAATACAGCCAATCTCCAAGGCAGAATGTGGAGTTGCCACAGGTGGTAGTTATTGTTGGTGACTCTGTTGTCAGAGAAATGGAAATATTGTGCAAAAATGATAGGTGGAATAGCACCAAGGTATGTTTGCAATGGGCAAAAGTAGATGATGTTGTAAGGGCAAAAAAGTAAAATTGTTGTAAATTTTGGCACTAATGATATTAAGAATAAGAGATTTGAGGACTTTCTTAACAATTACAGGCTGGGAAAAAGTAACAAGTTAGGATTAAATTTGAAAGTGTCTTCAATTCTGACCAAATATGATAAGAGGGAAAATATGTTGAGAGTCTTGTCAATCAATTTTGGCCTGGAGAGAGACTGAAAGTTTCATAGGGTAGAATTTTTCACAGCATTGGTCTGTGCTTGTTAACAGGAAAGACTTTTTACAGAAATGGGATACAATTACATAAAAGGGATGCAAGAATATTTGCTGATGCTATCAAGGCAGTGTTGGGTAGTTCAAAAAACTGCTAGCCTGGTTAGGGAGGAACAGACTAACAGGTTAACTAGCACTGCAGGCAGAGGTGAAATTGATCCATGCACTGTTTCTATTGGAACATGCAGCAGCCTGGAAAGCAAGGATTAGGGGATTTCAAGTGACATGTGGGTCACCAGGGAACAATTAAATACATGGGTTATGTTAGGGTGAGTAAGAACAGGTGTATGTATCCTAATACTAGGAACATAATAAATAAATCTTATGAATGTGAAGTACTGGTTAAGTCATTTAATGCAGTCATTGCAGGGATATCGGAGACATGTCTCCGATATTCTGTACTCCTTGTCACTCAGACAAGGAGTACAGAATTTGAATAAGGGGAGTACAATGTGTACAGAAAGAACAGACAAGACAGGAGGGGGTGAGATTATGTTCTTAGTTAAGAAGCATATTAAACATGTACGGCAGTGCATCCAGTTCACACAAGTGCCCAGTGCAACGTTGAGTCAGTCTGGTGTGATAAGAGTACTAGGAAAATGAATATGAGGCATTCCTGCATGTTACAGGCCTAATGACTAAGATGAGTATAACCAAACAACTATACAGAGAAATAGAGAAATCAGTATGTCTTATAATGGTGAATTTTAACTTCCTAGATATTGAGTGGAGCTTGTGGGTTAGTCATTTGCATGCTAGGAAGAGTTTTATAGATTTATTGGACCACTTTTTTAATTTTTTTTTTTTTACAGCAGCAGCATGTTAGAGAAGTAACAAGAGAAAGCAATGCTCTGGTTATCAGCAGCAGTTCTTCATGCATTATGAATCTACAGTAAAAGATCCTCTGGGTAGCAGTGATCAATGTACTGATGTGAGATTTACTTTAAGACAACTACTATCAAGGCTAAAAGGAATGCCATTGTCTTTCATAAGAAAGACTAGTGGACTGAGATGGTTTTTAAATTTTATGTAGTGGGACCAAGTCATGACGTTACCAACAACAAATTATAAACGAGAAGCATTCAGGTACATAATTGTAGATGATACCAGGCTTTCAAAAGCAACTAAGAAACACTGTTCAAGTCTTATACATAAATAGATGTCAGATGAACTGCAGGAGACTTGTGGCAGAGAAGAAAAATGCATCTCATGCATATAAATTATCAGGCAATACAGAAGCCTATGGTCGATATAAACCAGTCTCTAATCAATTCACAAAGGAGTTTAAGAAAGCTAAGACAGATTACGAAAAGTCTCTGGCAAAGAATGCAAAAGAAAGGCAGCAAAGACTTCTTTGCTTATTTTAACAGTAGAAGAAAAGGATTGAATCACATTGGTCCACTTCATATTGACAGTTTAACTGTTGATGACCTTGCTCAGGTTGCTGTTAACTGAGAGGAAAGTGGAAGAAAAATTGTTGAAGTAGTGATTCTTCATGCATTAAGAATCTGCAGATAAATGAACCACTAGGTGGCAGTGATCACAGTGTGTTGAAGTGGGATTTACTCAAGGAGGTAACTACCATCAGAGGTAAAGGGAAGGGTTTTTGTTTTCGTAAAGGCGACTATGATGGTCTGAGACAATATTTAAATTCTATACAGTGGGACCAACTGATGATGTTACCAACAGCAAACTCGAAATGGGAAGCATTCAAGGAACTAATCTTGGAGGCTACCAGGCTTTACATACCAACTAAGAAATATTGTTCAAGGTTTAGGCCTAAATGGTTGTCAGATGAACTAATGAGACATGTGGCAGAGAAGAAAAATGCATGGGATACATACAAATTAATGGGTGACATGGAAGCCTATGATAGATATAAGTTGGTCTGTAACCAAGTCACAAAGGAGATTAGGCAGGCAAAGGCAGACTACGAAAAATCCTTGGCAAAGGATGCAAAGAAAAACAGAAAAGAGTTCTTTACCTATTTAAACTCAAGAAGGAAAGGGATGAATCAGATTGGTCCACTGGATATTGATGGTTCAACAGTTGAGGATCCTGCTCAGGTGGCTAACAAACTAAACAAGTATTTTGCATCTACATTCACGCATGAGGAGTTATTCAGGAAGGAGAATGATGTAGGTAAAGTAAACATTGGCAGTGAGCTGGATGATTTTGTAATAACTGAGAGGAAAGTGGAGGAGAGATTGTTGAGGATAAACATAAAAAAGGCACCTGGGGTGGATGGGATCTATCCAATTATATTAAAGGAGGCAGCAAAGGAAGTAAGCAAACCCCTAGCCATAATTATGAGAGCTTCTTTGGACTCAGGGGAGGTACCCATAGACTGGAGATGTGCAAATGTAACCCCAATTCACAAAGGAGGATCAAAGGCTGACACAAGTAATTATAGACCTGTTAGTTTAACTTCTGTTCCAGGTAAATTAATGGAGGCACTGGTTAAAGAAGCACTGCAGGATCATCTAGACAAGAATTCAGTTATAGCTCAGACGCAGCATGGTTTTGTTAAGGGCAGGTCTTGCCTGACCAATTTGATTTGATACTATGATGTAGTCACAAAAGAACCGGATGCAGGGAATAACTTTGATATTATATATTTGGATCTTAGAAAGGCTTTTGTGCACACTGCTCCAATTTGTGCAGCACATGGAAGACTGCTGCACAAATTGGAGCAGTGTGGCATTGGAGGCAAATTGCTGCTATGGATAAGGGGATGGTTGAGTGGCAGAAGACAGAGAGTGGTAATCAATGGACACTGCTCAACGTGGACTAATGTTATTAGTGGAGTTCCTCAGGGTTCAGTGTTGGGTCCGTTGTTGTTTTCGGTGTTTATGAATGATATTGATGATGGGATATCAAGTTTAATGTCCAAGTTTGCAGATGATACAAAGGTTGGCAGGGTTGTTAAGGACACTACTGATTCTATGCCGCTGCAACAGGATCTGGAAAGGTTGTACAGATGGGCTGAGAGGTGGCAAATGAAGTTTAACATTGACAAATGTAAAGTAGTACACATGGGAAACAGCAACCCCAGAGCAACATATCAACTCTGCGGTACTACACTGACAGTGGTGGAGAATGAAAAGGACCTGGGGGTAATTGTGCAGACAGATATGAAGTTCTCTGAGCAGTGCAGACGAGCTGCAAGAGTAGCTCATGGTGTCTTATCAATGATATACAGGAATTTTTCTAGCAGGGATAAGGAGGTGATTATTCCCTTGTATAAGGCAATGGTTAGGCCACATCTTGAGTACTGTATACAGGTCTGGAGGTCTCATTTCAAGAAGGATGTAGAGCTGCTGGAACGGGTACAGAGAAGGGCAACAAGATTAGTGAATGGAACAAAGGGTTGCTCTTACGAAGAAAGGCTTAAGTTTTGCAAATTACAGAGTCTGGAGACTAGGCACCAGCGAGGTGATCTGATAGAGGTGTATAAGGCTTTGAATGGTTTGAGCATGCTCAATGCCAATGGGATTCTTCATCTTGCTCAAAATAATCACCTCAGAGGGCATAAATTCAAATTGAGGAAGGACGGATGTCGGATAGATGTGTGGAAATTTGCCTTTGGCCAGCGGGTGGTTGGTTGGTGGAACCGACTTCCGTCACTTGTTGTTGAAGTTGATAGCCTAAACAAATTTAAGGCTCAACTGGACAGGTATTTCGAACGAACGGAGGGGTGAAATGGGTGTGGTGTGTTTTTTTTGTTTTTTTTTTTGTTTTTTTTTGGCTGATGCTGAATAAGCTTGCTTTCTTGCATCATTATGCCTCTACTAATGCTAAGATAAACATAAAAAAGGTGCCTGAGGTGGATGGGATCTATCCAATTATATTAAGAGAGACAGCAAGGGAGGTAAGCAAAGCCTTAGACATAATTATAAGAGAATCTTTGGTTCAGGGTGGACTGGTGATATACAAATTTATCCCCATTTTACAAACTGGGATCAAAAACTGACATGAGTAATTACAGGCCTGTTAGCTTAACTTCTGTTCCTAGAAACATAATGGAGTCACTGGTTAAAGAAGTAAAGCAATACCATCTAGATAGGAATGCAATTACACTACAATTACAGTATGGATTTGTTAAGGGGTGATCTTGTCTGGCCAGTCTGATTGTATACTATGGGCATTCATTATTGGTACAACAAATAATATTAACTGAAGCAAAGGCATGCAGATAGAAAATAACAACATACATTTTTTTTTTTTTTTTTTTTTTTCCAAAAGCAGAGTATGAACAAATAAAAAGAAAAAAAAATAAGAACCACAATAAGTATATCCTGAAAAAAGAACCTTCAACCCCTTTTTAATGTAATCTTGAACTCTAACAGATGTCCTATCTGACAACATCCAAATCCCTACTTTCGTTCTAAATCCTCTAACGTTACCTCAGTGACTAACCTAAGATCGGACCCAGGACAACTTAACCTGAGTTTTAATTCCAAATTTAGTTTGAAAGTACAGTACAGAACATATAAATGAATTGTAAACCTCTGTCTTGGTATGTAAGAACAACATCACAGAAGTAAGTATTCATAGTTATCCATTTACTTAATGTTAATTGATTTATTAATCTTATTAACCAAATTACCGTATTTCCCCATGTATAAGACACATCTTTTTCGAAAAATTTGGAGTCTAAAAACTGGGTCCGTCTTATACAGTGGTTGTAGATTTTTTTACTTACATTTCCTGCTTTTTAGCACTTGTCTTTGCACTCATTGTTTCACACTTGTTACCGGTATATTAGGTTACGTTTTGCCACGTTCTGCCCAGAAATGGCTCAGAAAATATTTTTGTACGGTGCTGAATTCAAGTTAAAAGTGATCCAGTTTGCAAAAATGAATGGAAATCGTGCTGCTGAACATAAGTTTGGTCCTCCTCCAACTGAAAAAACAATCCGAGACTGGCTATGGGAAGAAGAAACCCTACTGAAAACGCCACGGCAGAAGAAGGCCATGAGAGGCAAGTCAGCAAAATGGCCTGATTTAGAGAGGGAACTGAAGACATGGATTGAGGAGCAAAGGGCAATTGGAATTCCTGTGTCCACAAAGATGGTTTAGCATGAGGCAAGAAGAATTGCTGATGAAAAAGAAGTTACTGATTTCAAAGGAGGACAATTGGTGCTTCAGGTTCATGAAACGGAATGGACTAAGCATGCGTACACACACCAGACTTGTCCAAAAGATGCCTGAAAGCTATGAGCAGAAGGTCCTTGAATTTCATTGTTTTGTCATTCAATGTCGGAAGACATCAGTTTGAGTTGGGACAGATTGCAAATATGGACAAAGTCCCCCTTCAACTTGATGTCCCAAGTAACAGAACTGTTGATAAGAAGGGGGTGAAAACTGTAACTGTGAAGCAAGTGGACATGAAAAGAGGCATTATACAGTTGTTCTACCTTGTTGTGCTGACAGAACCAAGCTGCCTCCTATGCTGATTTTCAAACGCAAAACAATGCCAAAAGACATTCCTCGAGGAGTGATTGTCCATGTTCATGACAAGAGTTGGATGGATCAAGATCTGGTTTGAGAAAGTTTGGAGCAGGAGACCAGGTGGGCTCTTATGCTAACCTACCCTATTGGTGCTTGATCAGTTCAGGGCACACATAACAAAAAACACAAAGAAGATTGCTGCAGAGCAAAAAACAAAACTTGCCGTCATACCTTGACATCCCAGCTCCAACCACTTGATGTCAGCATTAACAAACCCTTCAAAGCTGACATGAGAGACGAATGGAACCAATGGATGAAGTCTTCTTGGGACAATTTGACACCAGCAGGAAGAGTGAAGAAACCAACTATAGGAGAAGTTTGTACCTGGGTGAAAAGATCCTGGGATAATATCAAGATTGAGATCGTTGTCAAGTCATTTAAGAAGTGTGGCATTTCAAATGTTATAGATGGAACTGAGGACGAGGCAATATATGAAAACAGTGATTCGTCATCAGACACATGAGAACAAGCTAATGGATGGGAGTTTTGATAGTGATGAGTTGTATGAATTTTATGATGAATAAAACTTGAGTTCAATAACTTTATGTAATACATTGTTTTTCAAATTTCGGGCCCCAAAATTAAGGTGCATCTTATACATGGGGAAATACAGTAATAACTAATATGAAATTATTTAAGACTGTAAACACTGCATTTTTTACCCGATGGTTGCTAACAGTTGTTTGTTACCTAATTCAAGACTAAACCTTAACAAATAAGAAATGTGTAATCAAAATTAACTTTATGTAAATCATATCACCATAATTTAATAATTCTGCTGTCTTTACAGTCACTGAAGGAAGTACTACGAAGCATCTGAGAATAATCTATAATTCTTTAAGAAATTAAAGGCAGATTATCCTATATACAGGTTTAAGTGCTAGTTATTTCACTAATTTCCAATCCTTGAATTATATAGCAGTTCAGTACTATTACACACCTCAGGCAGCAGAGAAAAATGAAGACCTACAAGTTACTGTACAGTCTGATATGAAATTCTCCAAGTAATGCAGGGACTGTGCTAGGTCAGCCCATGGGATTCTATCAATGACATACATGAATTTTGCCGGCAGGAACAAGGATATAATTATCTTGTTGTAAAATACAATGGTTAAGCCACTCTCATTTTAGGAAGAATGTAGACCTGTTGAAGTGGTAAAAAGATTAGTCAGGAGTACAAAGGATACTCTCACTATGAAGGACTTGAATTTTGAAATTGCAGCATCTGGATGCTAAGAACCTACAAGGAGATCTGACTGAAACATTTATGGCTTTAAAATGGACTGAGTAAACTAAATGCTGTGGCTAAGGTAAAGAAAGCCTGCACAAGAACGACAAGAAATGTCGGATAACTTACGCAGAAAATTAGTTTCCCGACACCGGACTCTAGCGCTGCTAACTTGGTAAACAGACGGTAGGTGTTATCGGTCTGGAGCAGAAATCGAGAAGGATATATTGACAGGTAGGCATGGCAAATGATGAAATGATTGATGGTGGGCGTGACAGACAAGCTGCTGTGTAGTCATTGGTGGCATTATGTTTATTTACTAATAATGAACGGTGAACAGGTAATAGTAGTGATGAATCTTTTAAAGATGGAAGAAATTTGTAAGGAAAATAAAATGTTGCTTGATTTTTTGATGAAAACTAAATTGATAAGACCAAAATTGTACTGTTTTAAGTGCAATGATTATTTTCAACTAATTGAATCACGAACAGAGTCATGTGGA
The DNA here is from genome assembly GCF_048544385.1 of Mastigoproctus giganteus. Classification (NCBI taxonomy): domain Eukaryota; kingdom Metazoa; phylum Arthropoda; class Arachnida; order Uropygi; family Thelyphonidae; genus Mastigoproctus; species Mastigoproctus giganteus. Next base: position 59,654,735 of record NC_143579.1, on the reverse strand, counting down.
AAGTTGTGGTGTGGTTTAAAAAAAAAAAAAAAAAAAAAAAAAAAAAGTTCTTCGCGAGTTTCTTTATTGAAACAGCTTTATGGAAAATACAAAACTTTCATTGAAAAAGATAATGTACATTATATACTTTTGGTCAACATGCACGCCAGTAACTACGACAGCATTCCATCTGGAGATTCAAAAGTGGCAGCAATTAATTTTTTTATAAGAAACTAAGAGATATTTGCAAATTGCAGTTGATAAAAAAACCCATCAAGTTGGGAAGATCGGAGAAAATTGTAGAAGCAGACGAAACTGTATTGGTAAAACCAAAACATCACGGAGGACGAAATTTAACTGCTAAGAATAAATGGGTGTTTGGTGTGTTTGAAAGAGAATCTAAATTCTTCTTCATGAAATTGATAAAAAATTGGAAAGCAAAAACTCTTTTCCACATTATTAGAAAATGTAGTGAAGAAAAATGCTACCATCATAACAGATGAATGGCATGCATATAGCCATATTATGGCCTTAGAAAAAAAGAATTACAAACATTTAACAGTGAAACACAAGGAACATTTTGTAGATCCACATACAGGAGCACAAAGATACGAATAATATCGAAGCCCAGTGGAAGAAACTAAAAAGTGTAACTAAAAGACTAAATGGTAGCTGTAAACATGTTGATGGGTCACATCAATGAATATATGTGGTGTCAAATTTATGGGGAAAATCATGAAGATACTTTTCACAATATTGTTACTCAAATTGCGAATAGCTATTCAGGTTCAACTGTATGATTTGTACTCATGAATTTTTTTTCTGAGAAAAAAAAAAAAAAAAGTTTCATTCTGTTCATTTTTATGTTCTTTCATTGTGTTTTTTTTTTTCTCATTATTAAAAGCAGATTTTTGGGGTTGATGAGTGTTTTTATTGTATTATTGATTTAGGTTTGGTTACGAAAAAATGAAAAAGGTTTCTTGTTTTTCGTTGTATTTCATAACTTGAGCTTAAATGGTAGGTTAGGAAATAAAAGAAAAGGTTTCCTTCTATTTCGCGACCTAAACTTAAACGTTAGGTTGGGAAATAATAGAAAAAACAAAGAAAGATTCTTTTTATATATATATATATATATATATATATATATATATATATATATTATGTAAGGTAAAAGTTAGGCAAAAGTAATAAAAATAAATAAATATGGCTATGTAGCTATCATTAGAGGCAGCAAATGCACATCCTCCACATGATGCCTAATTATATCTGATCTAGAGTGCTGCTGTTCTATAGATTATTTTTCGCTGCATAAGGACCACCGCCATGCAAATTCCTCTGCATTGGTTGATCTATCGGGGAATGGAGGGGTGGTTTGGTTCTTCGATATTTCTGCCTTTGCGATGGTTTGTATGACGATTGAAATGCAGCGATTCCATGACCATTATTGGCCTCGTGGTCCTCTGTCGATATGGGGCATGATGGTCAGTCTATTATTTTGATATTTTAGTTTTTTGGTAGTTTCTTTAACCCTTTTTTGGTGAGATTTCACGTCTTTTGGAACTGGTACCTTCGAGGGGGTTCCGCTAAATTATTTATAATTGGCATTATTTTAAATTTACATCATGTTTTATTAATTGGGTTTAATGACTTAATTGACTAAATTATACAGGGGATTATCGACTACCTTTTTGTCCTATTATCTCTACTTTCCCTTCCCTGTTTGTTTATTTTACATTATTTTGCGTTTCGTTTCGCTCTGCATTATTGCCGTACTACTGGATGATGTTTTTATTTTAAATATCATATTTATTTTAATTATCAGATATATATATATATATATATATATATATATATATATGCTGAATAGCTATTAAGGTGCTGATTAATGTTATGATACATGTGTATCCGCACGAGTGTCTTTAAAAATAAAAGTACAGTAATAAAAAATTAATGTGCTAGTCTACCCATGATTCTAAAGGAAAAAAGGTTATGTTACCCCCTCCATTTCGGGAGGGATTCAAGCTCCCATGGGATTCAAGTGGAGGTAACCTGACCTTTTTTCATCATTAGGGCATATTATTGAACAAGAAAATTAAAATACAGTCATAAAAAAATTAATTTTTTTATGAATGTATTTCTAAATATGACTGATTCTAAAGAAAAAAAGGTTAGGTTACACCTCCACTTCGGGAGGGGTTCAAGCTCCCATGGGATTCAAGTCGAGGTAACCTGACCTTTTTTCACCATTACAAAATACTGTAATGGTGAAAAAAGGTTAGGGCATGTGTGATTAGGACAAGTTACCATTAGTGCTGCTAAAGTGATACTAAACCGATGTTATCCTGTTGTGTTCGCGCACCAATCAGCACATCATTTGCCACACCTACCTGTCAATCAGTATATTATTCTTGACTTTGCTCCAGACCGATAACACCTACCGTCTGTTTACCAAGTGAGCAGCACTAGAATGCCGTATCGGGAAACTAATTTTCCACGTAAGTTATCAGACTTTTCTCGTCGTTCTCGTGCAGGCTTTCTTTACCTTCGCCAATACTGTTTGCATCCTTACTTTCTCGAATAACACACATAAGGAATGGAGTCACTGGTTAATCACTGGAGACAAGTTTAAACTGAAACAACAAGGAAGGTGTAGAACAGATGTGTGAAAATTTGCTTTCAGCCAAAGAGTCATTGATTGTTGGAACAAGCTTCATCGGTATCATTAATAGTGATAACCAGTGCTTTTTTTGTAAAAAAATAGGCACCGGTACTCATTCTTTGCTATCAGGAAAAATTCCATGCTGATACGCAGTGGGTGTCAGCCATGCCAGCTGCTTCTGTCTGTTAAGGAGATCACATGACACTGGGCGGAGTCAGCACCCGTCAATCACGGCCGTATCGCTAGCAGTCAGAATGTTGTACCCGATACTGAATCTAGACCATTAATTTTATTAACACACAGTTTATTAAGCATAATATTTATTATACAAGTATATAAAAAATAAGTCAAAGGTGAGTCTTATTTAATAAATAAAAAATAATAAGTAAAATGTAAAAATAAGTAAAAATAATTTCATAATGAAGTTCTGGTCGAGATTCAGAAATGGGTACCCTTTCCAGACTGCTAGCGATGCGGCCGTGATTGACGGGTGCTCATTCCGCCCACTGTCACGTGATCTCCTTAATAGACGGACAGCTGGCATGGTTGACATGCACTGCGTGCCAGCCATGTCACATGCTGTTAAAAAAGGTGCCGGTATGCTGTATGCATACCATCACAAAAAAAGCCCTGGTGATAACAGTAAGGTGCCCAAGCACTGAAACCCCCAGGAATCCACTAATAACATTAATCTAAGAAGAGCATTCCCATTTATAGGAATAATACATAATGCACCTCCCAAAGTTTTTGCATTTTTTATTCTGATCCAAGCCCAAAGCAGGATTCAAACCCACAACCTTTGGGTTATGTTGAGTCCCATTGGGGGCCCAGCAGCCAAATGACCAGAGGAACAACGGTACACATATGCAAGATCCATACACTTTTAAACCTCTGGCATTGACAGTGTTCTGTTTCACACCTACAATGTATACTGCGCAGAGATGGGGGAACCCCCTGGTGCCATTTGACACTAAACACATGCTACAACCTTTAGGTTACCAGGCAGGCACTTTGCCCACCTGGCTAGCCTGGTCAGCATTCTCTATTAGTGAAACATTACTTATTCAAGGTAGTGCAATACATGGTAACTCATTGTGAAGGATGAGCACAATATAAGATAGAGATGAAATGATGCTTTTCACATTACTATCATAGTTTTTTCTTTAAGAGTTGTCTATGGTGTATCAATACTGATATTATATAGATATAGATCTTAAACTCTTAAAATATTATGCCTAGTTGCATTTAGTTTCATTTAAATAATAAACGTTACAAAAATTGGTCCCCGTTTTAAGTGGATATTCTGGAACCAATTATCCTTGGATAACGAGAATCCCCTGTATATGATGTCAAAATTATTTTTTTCATTCAGTTCCTTTGTTACTGCATCACTGATTGCCACATAACTGTATCCTTGTCGAAATTATGCTGCATTACTTTCCCCACAGAGAAGTGAAGCTTACAGGTCTGTAATTCCTCACTTCACCTTTGGATTCCCCCCCCCCCCTACCCAACACCTTTGTGAACAGAAGAGACATTTGTAAATCTCCAGTTTGTACAGGCATCTGAACCCAAGGATGCTCTCATAATTATGGTTAAAGGTTCGCTTGCTTCTTTCACTGTTTCATTTAATAACTGGATGGATTCCATCAGACCTAGCTGCCTCATTTACTTTTAGCTTCAACAATTTCTCTTCCACTTTCCTCCTGATTGTCCTCCACAGGAGTATAGGGGTTCCATCACTTTGTTACCTGACCGGAGAGATCTGGATTCAATTCCCATTTGACTAGAGTTTTTAAAATCCTCATCAATTGAGGCTGTAGTTAGGCAGAGAGATTAGAATTTTCCCTACAATTTATTTTAGGTTTTTCAGCCTACACAAAATGCAAACTGCCCGTGAACACACATTTGCACTAATATAATATACAATGGCACAATACAGTCCAAGTCACTGATGCACCTGAATTTCAACAATACACACATTTCTATCTGTCATTAAATCATTTAGCTCCCAGTTAAAATTAGATATACTTCTGGTATCCCCATCCCTATAAATTCTTAAGATATAAATATAGATTCAGAATACCAACAATACCCTGCATAGCACTGATAATTGGTATCAAAACAGTTCCATTTATGTGAAACCATGCTGATTAAGGTATAATTATAATGGGTTTTAATTGAATGCATACCAGAGAAACAGAAGTCTATAAACAAATTTTAATAAATCTATTAACAATTTGTGCTTGATAACCAATCAAAAGGATTCGAAATAAAAAATATTGCAAAAATTTTATTAATGAAAAGGTAACATTATGAGAGATGAGAAAAGCTTTACTGTTTATTTAGGTATCTCAATAATGAAGTCTGGTGAAGTCGTCTCTTCTTTTTCTCGGCGTACAAGTCTTTGTAGATTCGAATCTCATCTTGTAAAATTTGCCATATCTTGATGCTACGTTCAACATTCGGATCTCAGCTCATCTGCTCAACTTTTCTAGATCCTGTTGCAGCCACATACTGTCATTAACAACCCTGCCAACCTTCATATCGTCTGCAAACTTGGACATTAAGCCTGATATACCATCATCAATATCATTTATAAATACAAAAAACAACAATGGATCCAGCACTGAACCCTGAGGAACTCCACTAATAACATTAGTCCACGTTGAGCAGTGTCCATTGATTACCACTCTCTGTCTTCTGCCACTCAACCATCCCCTTATCCATAGCAGTAATTTGCCTCCAATACCACACTGCTCCAATTTGTGCAGCAGTCTTCCATGTGCAACAGTATCAAAGGCCTTTCTAAGATCCAAATATATGATATCAAAGTTATTCTTTGCACCCAGTTCCTTTGTGACTACATCATAGTATCCAATCAAATTGGTCAGACAAGACTTCCCCTTAACAAACCCTGCACATGGAAGACTACTGTACAAATTGGAACAGTATGGCATTAAGGGCAAGTTGCTACAATGGATAAAAGGATGGTTGAGTGGGAGAAGACAGAGTGGTAATCAATGGACACTGCTCTTGGGGACTAATTTTACTAGTGGTGCCCTCCAGGGTTTGGTGTTGGGCCCATTGTTGTTTTGTATATTTATCAATGATACTGATGAAGGAATATCAAGCTTATTGTCAAAGTTTGCTGATGATACAAAAGTTGGGAAGGTTGTTAATAACAGTAATGACAGTATGCTGCTGCAACAGGATCTGGAAAAGTTGGGAAGATGGGTTGAGAAATGGCAACTGAAGTTTAACATTGACAAATGCAAAGTATTGCATATGGGTAGCAGTAACCCCAGAGAAATGTACCAACTGGGTCGTGTTACACTCTGGGAAGTGGAGAATGAAAGAGACGTGGGGGTTATTGTGCAGTCAGATATGAAGTTTTCTGAGCAGTGCAGATAGGCTGCCCGAGTAGGTTATGGGGTTTTGTCAATGATATACAGGAATTTTGATAGCAGGGAAAAGGAGATGATTGTCCTTCTGTATAAGGCAATGATCAGGCCACACCTTGAGTACTGCATACTGGTCTGGAAGTCTCATTTTAGGAAGGATGTAGAGTTGCTAGAACGAGTACAGAGAAGGGCAACAAGACTGTTGAGGGGGTCAAAGGGGTGCTCTTACAAAGAAAGGCTTAAGTTCCACAAATTGCGGTGTCTGGAGACTAGGCACCTGCGAGGTGATCTGATTGAGGTGTACAAGGCCTTGAATGGATTGAGCAGGCTCAATACTGATGGGATTCTTCCTCTGGCTCAGATTACAAACTTGAGGGGGCATAAACTGAAACTGAGGAAAGACAATTGTTGAATAGTGGGGAAATTTGCCTTTAGCCAGTGGGTAGTTGATTGCTGGAACAAACTTTCATCTGCCATCATGGAAGTTGATAGATGGATGAAAAGTTTTTTTTTTTTTTTTGGCCAATGCAGTATAAGCTTGCTTTATTGCATCATATGCCTCTACTAATGCATTGTGTTTTAAGTGGAATCACATTCTAACAGGTTTCAGCTGTATCTTTTTTTTTTCCCCACAACAGAGATAGGTGAACCAAAGTATGTCTGCTTCAGCAAAAAAAAAAATATATATATAACAAACAAGCAGTCAGTTTTTAAGAGATCTAAAGAGATGGTATTAACTGCACATGAACTGATAATTTACTGACAAAATATGGGACATGCTGAAAAATTCCATAAGTTATGTTAGAATATGTTTGTATCTACAATTCTATTCAAACATAATAGGAGGGACTATATAGTGAAAGCCTTATAGATTAACTTTCGGGGCTCAAGTTGATAGATTAACTTGATCAGGCTTAAGAGACCCTGCAAGGCTTTGGGGAAAGAAATACTTCTTAGAATAGCCTAACCTAATAGGTAGAACTTGTTTAGTAAAAATGGAATTCATTTGAACAGAGGAGGAGGAGGAACAGAAACATTTGAGAGAGATCAGAGGATGCACAACAGGTCTTTGCTAAGATTATAGAGAAAGCCTTAAGGGTTCAAGGACACTACTAATTGTGGGAGAAGTGTCACACAAATCACTGGAAAGATTTATGTTACTCATATAAACCAAGGTTACACTTATATCTACCTCAACAGCATGTTACTTCTACTTACCCCATTCACCAAACGAGGCAATAAAACAGGAGCTCAAATTACCAACAGACACAAAACACAGGGAAACCTTGCTTATATACCTATAATGATGTTATCAGAGTAGTAAGAAGTAATCAGTAACTTCTCTATTGGAATGATAGGTGTAAAAAAAAAACAAGTGAATATGGGAAGGAACTGATTGGATCAATTAATGCTGATATTGTAGGACTAACTGTGACAGCCACATAAAGATAAGAGATAAAGAAGTTAACAGGAAGGTATAAAAGATTGCATGGAAGAAATTATGCTACTATTACCAGAAGCTAATTAAAGGTGGCCAAGTAGTGTTCATCAAGACTAGATGGTAGCTGAGTCTGCATGTACAGGATCACTAGTGATAAAAAAGGTATAGCTGTCTACTTTTGAAAAACTGAAGATCAAGTAACTGTATGCAACAGGAAAGCAAGGATGTTTTTAAATTCCAGACTGGGGAACATGAAATGAAATTTTGACAACATACACATTTTATATTAAAGTACAGGTATGGGTTATTTATCAGTACAGTATGCTTTCAAACATTAGCATACCCAGAATTATTCTCTGTGCATTTCTGTTTGGATTGTCCATTAGTATTAGTAATGGACTGTGCTTTTTTTGGGATGGTACACAATAGTAAGGCGTACTGGCAACTTTATTAACAGTGACGTGTGACATTTAGATGCAGTGCACTTCGAAATTTGTAATATTCCATAAATTTTTTTTACATGTTTACCTCCTATTCAAATAAGCTTAAAATTATTTAACTAAATTTGCATTTTTCACTGTCTATTTATTGTTAAGATATTTTCTACATAAACCTGGATAACCATTTTTATAATTCTAAATTACTCATTCAGACCTCTGTTTAACCTTTTATAGCGAATTATTTTGAATTCCCCTTGGAAGTAACATTTAAAATACTTTCCGTTGAGCAAAGAAAATTTTCATATAGCGAACAGAGAGAATTAACTCTGTATGCACTGTTCGCATTTCTGGCCTTCAGGCAATTAGCGCTGCTGCACGCATTAAGAGAGCTAAAGGGATTACTTAGAGCTAAAGGCTACAACTTAGAGCTAAAGGCTACAACTTAGTGGTACCTGGTAAAACATATCCGGCCACCTGTCCCACATACAGAGAAATTGTGCTAGTCAACAGTGAGCAGATCAAAGGGTATTCTAAATGGTCTCTGGTCCACCTTCTACTACAGTGGTGTCCAAACTTTCCCATACAGAGGCCATATTCAAAAAAAATTCAAAGTTAGATTTCTTTATGCTATTTAGTTGACTTTCCTGGCGGGCCATAGGTTGGACACCACTGTGAATCAACTGTAAATGCCCCATTCGAGAATTAGGAGAGAGCAATTTTCTTTTACCCCGAAAAATAATCATCTGTTGTTTCACAGAAGTGCGTTATAGACATTTTTCCATAAATTTTCCCTATCTCTGTTTACATGGTCACATACCTGAATATTCGAATGACACTGACATTTTGGACAGTTTCAAAAAAAAGGAAAAAAAAAAAAATTCAAATTTAAGAACTAATGACAACATCGATGACGAGAGAAGGAAAACGAGGACAACAAAGATATTGGACCTTCTAAACATGAATTGTTGCCATTTAGTGAAAACGAAGTTAGAAAATTGTCAATTAGGTTCAGGAATACCTAATTTAAAAGATGGTTTCGGAAGAATTGGAGCATTTGATGGACACTCTGAGTACGATTCCAATTTCATTGAGTCAATGTGAACGAGAATTTTCACAAATGAATCTGATCGCCAGCCCAACAAGAGCTTCGTTGATGACAAAAATAGTTTCTTCACTACTGTTTCTTTAAATTGTAGGCCCACCACTGACCTGCTTCAATCCAGCAAAATATGTTGATTCGTGGCTGCTTTGGAAATTTTATTCAGCAACCGACACACAAAGAGGAAAAAAATAAGTCAGCATAGGGTTGGATGAGAATTTAATAAAAATTTGGAATATTCTACAAAAACTTTATTATGAAATTATTTGTAATTATTATTTTTAGGGTCCGTAGTCTAATGAAAGACCCTTATAATGTCACTCGATTGTCTCTCTGTCACAGCATTATATCTCTGGAACCACTCAACCTATTGACTTAAAATTTTGCATGGGTTTGTACATCATGTGGGCCAACATAATGCCATACTGATCGTTGTTGACAAAAATTTGTCTGAGAAACAGAGGGATAAAATGCTGTTGACAAGAGCTCAACGATGGGGGTTTAAAATATTTTTAAAATTAAAAATGGCGACGCCAGACAGGAAAATGTGACTAATTTGTGTCCCCCCCCCCTTATTTCCATCGCTAATGGAGCTAAAAATCACATAGCTATGTGTTATTTGATGCTTATCGAGGGAAAACTATTGTGATTGAAATCTATCATTTACTTTTTGGGTTAAAATTTTAAAAAAAAATTTTATTGCACTATGATAGCGCACTTCTTTGTACTAAGTAACTCTCCTTTTGGTGACAAAAAGGTTGCTGAATAGTTAGTTAATAATTCTATAAAGGTCATTTATAAATTTTGTGATGAGAAGCATTTTTTAAAAATTTTCAAAGCTGGATTTGTCCTGGCAAGTATGTACTCAGAGAGCCAGTGTTGAGGTGGCGGTGGTGGACAGAGTGCAGAACCTTGCACGGCCCTCACCTGCCAGTCACTTCTCCCCAAGAGTTTAATCGCTTCTCCAGGAAGAAGGCTGAGTTGCTTCTCCCACCCTTGTCATTCACAACAACTGGAAAGACTCAAATAGACGTTTTCATTAGTTCCTCAGTTTTAGGCCAAGCTGGTGTACTGGAAACGTTTTTCAGTTACCATAAAGCTCTCTATTTGAGATACTACACTAACGACCATTCGTGACTACAGACCCCTGATCCCCCTCATCCTGAGTGCCCGGCACTCAGTTGACTGATTTATTTACTTACATTTTACTTATTTTTTTATATACTTAAATAATAAATTTATGCTTAATAAACTGTGTTAATATACTAAATTTGTTATTCTTAATCCAAAAACATTACTACTAAAGTAACAATATCAGGAAAAAAAAAAAAAATTATTTTAGAGTACTTTTCATATCCTTTTAATTTTCAATTTGTCCTGATAGCAAAGAATGAGTACCAGCACTTTTTTTTTTTTTTTTTTTTACAAAAAAAAAGCACTGGTAATGGCCATATGGTGCAAGAAAGCCCAAGGCTTATGCTGCACCAGCCACAATAAATAGAAGTAAAATAACAATAATAAAAGAAATAATAAAAGAAAAAGAAATAGACAACCTATGCATTTTCCACCTATCATAGGTAACTATGATAGGTGGGAAATCCAGCTGACCTTTGAATTTCCCCAAACTGTCAGCTTCTACCACCCATGTAGGTAACTTATTCCAGTCTAAACATCTCTCTCCCCATAACTTGAATTTATGGCCCCTAGTTCTAGAATCATTTATAACTGTGAAAATTTCATCCTCATTCATTTTAATTCTGCCTCTCAGAGCCTTCAACACCTCAATCAAATCTCCTCTAAGGTGCCTAGTTTCCAAGCTGTGCAACCTACATTTCGAAGTCTTTCCTCATATGAACACCCTTTTGCCGATCTCACCAGGTGAGTTATCCATCTTTGGACCCTTTCAAGAAGCTCTGTCTTTTTTTTTTAGGTGCAGTCTTCATACTTGAACACAGTATTCCAAGTGTGGTCTAACAATAGCCATATATAATGAGATTATGACGTTCTCATCTCTACTAGCAAATGTTTGATAAATCATCGAAAGGATACCATGGGCCTTCCTTGAAACCTGTCTACAATGCTTGGAGAACTTTAAGTCTGACCATATCGTAACTCCTCAGTCTCTTTTTTCCACTGCTGACTTTAGTTCAACTTCATCAAGTGTATAAATTATTTTGGAGTTACTGTTCCCCAGGTGTAAGACATTGCACTTTGCTGGATTAAAGCTAGCTGCCACTTTTCTGACCATCCCTTAAGTCTATCTAGGTCATTCTGAAGAAGCTCTGCTTGGAGGTGATCATTAACTACTCTACCAATCTTTACATCATCTGCAAATTTAGACATCTGTCCCTCTATCCCTTCATTGATGTCATTTAAGAAAATCAAAACAAAAACAACAGAATCCAATACTGATCCTTGGGGATCCCCACTTCTTACATTAACCAATCTGAGGAATAACCATTTATCACAACCCTCTGCCTCTTACTCTGAAGCCATTCTATCCACCTAAGGATTTTCCCTGTGATTCCAACCTGTTCCAGCTTATAAAGTAACCGTTCGTGTAGGACTGAGTCAATGCTTTGCTGAAATCTAAATAATGTCAAAATTATTCCCTAAATCCACCTCATGAGCGACCCTGTCAAAATAGCTAACCAGATTTGTTACACATGATTTTTCCTTTACAAAACTATGCTGCATATTCTTCAGAATTCCATTTCTATCTAAACGATCCTGAATTCCACACATGATCATTAGACATCAACTGAAAATAATTGCTTCAAGAAAGATACGTTTACAGAGTTTGCACTCTTCAGAAATGTTGAGATAAAGTTTTGTTTATAATAGTGACCCTACTAGAGTATTTCTATGTTTTTCAAAAAACAAATGCACTTCAGATGTTTTTTGGCTGAATACCCTCCTCTCACAATCAGCAATGTTGTGAGGAATAGTTAAAATGCCAAGCATAACTTGGGGTAATCCGTTATATTTTAAGCTAGTGCATTTGAAAATTCCTCAAACAAAGATCACTGTACATATTTTTTCCTCTCAACCAGCTTCTGGAAGGTTCCCACACAAATTAATTCAAATGATACTGCAAGAAGCAATAAATACTTGATATATTTATCTTCAATGATATTAAATACTAAAAAATTTTTCACAAAAAAAAATTCAATTCAAATTGATTCATTGCCAATTGATGAAATTAGTGCTACCTCAGAATCATCTTTCTCATTCAGTCTGCTATTGTAATCAACTTCCAAATAGAAGTTGAAGATTTAAAACATTAGCATTAGCATTAGCAGAGGCATATGATGCAAGAAAGCAAGCTTATTCAGCATCAGCCAAAAAAAAAAAAAAAACCCACTCCCATTTCACCCCTCCGTTCGTTCGAAATACCTGTCCAGTTGAGCTTTAAATTTGTTTAGGCTATCAACTTCAACAACAAGTGATGGAAGTCGGTTCCACCAACCAACCACCCGCTGGCCAAAGGCAAATTTCCGCACATCTATCCGACATCCGTCCTTCCTCAATTTGAATTTATGCCCTCTGAGGTGATTATTCTGAGAAAGATGAAGAATCCCATTGGCATTGAGCATGCTCAAACCATTCAAAGCCTTATACACCTCTATCAGATCACCTCGCCGGTGCCTAGTCTCCAAACTCTGTAATTTGCAAAACTTAAGCCTTTCTTCGTAAGAGCAACCCTTTGTTCCATTTACTAATCTTGTTGCCCTTCTCTGTACCCGTTCCAGCAGCTCTACATCCTTCTTGAAATGAGGCCTCCAGACCTGTATACAGTACTCAAGATGTGGCCTTACCATTGCCTTATACAAGGGAATAATCACCTCCTTATCCCTGCTAGAAAAATTCCTGTATATTATTGACAAGACACCATGAGCTACTCTTGCAGCTCGTCTGCACTGCTCAGAGAACTTCATATCTGCCTGCACAATTACTCCCAGGTCCTTTTCATTCTCCACCACTGTCAGTGTAGTACCGCAGAGTTGATACGTTGCTCTGGGGTTACTGTTTCCCATATGCAGCACTTTACATTTGTCGATGTTAAACCTCATTTGCCACCTCTCAGCCCATCTGTTCAACCTTTCCAGATCCTGTTGCAGCAGCATAGCGTCAGTATTGTCCTTAACGACCCTGCCAACCTTTGTATCATCTGCAAACTTGGACATTAAACTTGATATCCCATCATCAATATCATTCATAAACACCGAAAACAACAACGGACCCAACACTGAACCTTGAGGAACTCCACTAATAACATTAGTCCACGTTGAGCAGTGTCCATTGATTACCACTCTCTGTCTTCTGCCACTCAACCATCCCCTTATCCATAGCAGCAATTTGCCTCCAATGCCACACTGCTCCAATTTGTGCAGCAGTCTTCCATGTGCAACAGTATCAAAAGCCTTTCTAAGATCCAAATATATAATATCAAAGTTATTCCCTGCATCCAGTTCTTTTGTGACTACATCATAGTATCCAATCAAATTGGTCAGGCAAGACCTGCCCTTAACAAAACCATGCTGCGTCTGAGCTATAACTGAATTCTTGTCTAGATGATCCTGCAGTGCTTCTTTAACCAGTGCCTCCATTAATTTACCTGGAACAGAAGTTAAACTAACAGGTCTATAATTACTTGTGTCAGCCTTTGATCCTCCTTTGTGAATTGGGGTTACATTTGCACATCTCCAGTCTATGGGTACCTCCCCTGAGTCCAAAGAAGCTCTCATAATTATGGCTAGGGGTTTGCATACTTCCTTTGCTGCCTCCTTTAATATAACTGGATAGATCCCATCCACCCCAGGTGCCTTTTTTATGTTTATTCTCAACAATCTCTCCTCCACTTTACTCTCAGTTATTACAAAATAACTGAGAGTAAAGTGGAGGAGAGATTGTTGGTATAACAAACTTACTCATAACATTCTTCACGTCTAGTAGTAATGACCTCAGTAAATGAGATCATCATATGTGAGGCACATTGAATTGAAAAGTAATATTCAGATTTTAAAATATTTGGCACAATATTAACAGAGAAACAAGCAAATTGCATTATTCAACCCAGAAGAGAGGAACATGAAGACTTTCCCACAGGAATGAGGATAATATGCCTAGTGTTACCAGCTTGATTGGACTGTTTAGAATTTCTTTCACCAGAAGTTTATGATTAAGAATTTTTTTCTTAAGTAATTCATTCATCTTTTTTTCAAAACTTCTTTTGATCAGGAACTGGACACAAGACCATACCACTCACTGGTTACTGCTTGTTGTACTTTTCAATTTGGTAATTGAAAAGTTACCATATGGTTTTCTTACTACTTCTGTCTTCTTCAAATAGATTAGTCAGAATGCCACTTTTCTATTAACCCACATGAACCTTTACTCACAGACAGCCATTGCACATATATACATATTGCTTCAAAATCTCAAACCCCAACATTTTTTTACTTCAGTGGCATGATACCTGAAACTGTTCCAGTCTACCTTTCTTTCCAGCACTTCTTTCTAGTTCACAGTAAACATCCACCAGATATTCATCCACTTTCAAAGGAAGGTGTGCAGCCTGCTTTTCTGCACACAAATTAGTCAGATAAAAAGGACAGCCTATTACCAGAAAGTACTCAAATCTCTCTTTTATGATATCCTTGATACTTTAGTTTTTAGGCTTGCCATAATGGAGTGTTATCAACACTATGCCAGATGTTTTTGTTTTTTTTTTAAAGGAATTCCACATGCTTTCAGTTTTTTCAGAAGACAGTGCACAATACGCTGAAGAGTCTCCTTCCAATACTGGGACTGTGATCTAGTTGTTTTCACTTGACGTTTCTTTGTTTTTTTTCCAATAGAAAAACTCACCACAATGACTGGATATAACTTGGAATCACTTTGATTGTGGCAACTAAAAATTTCACATTTTCAGAACCATCACTGCTACTTCTTTCCTTCTGTATACAATTTCACTAACAATGATTGCTATTTTTTTTTTCCACAACTGTATTTTTTTGATATTTCATTACTGAGAAACATATTCCTAAACAACAAATCTCTATGATTAGCCTAACTCAGAGGAAGATTGTTTTACAAATATAATAAACATTTGCATATTGTCCATGCATTCATTTGTTTTCAAAATTTGATTAAATCTCATTTCTCACCACTTGAAATTAAAAACTACACCTACATACAGTACACAGAGCAAATGTGTTCACCTTTTCCACATTTTCAAAATATGGAAAACCTTGCATATCATCAGAAAATTATGTTGTATTTCTTTGGCATCTTATCAAAGGACATCGCTAATTAGTTGTGCAACACACACGCACGCACATTTATTTCTCTATAGCTGAAACAAAAATCAAATAGCTCGTACTTCATTTATACTACATAGTCACTGTCACAGTAAAAATATCTGTTATTAAATCACTCTTTACTCATGAGTTTGCAATGTCAGCTACTAGTATTATCGGTTACACCAACAGCGATTATTAATTTGAAGATCAATTTTTGAAGTAAAACTTATTCACCCCTCCAGACACTACATTTGGTAGCATTTCTGTTTTAATATTTATATAAATCAGGTATATATTTTACTAATTTTACAAGATAATACCGAGTATCAGAGATACACATGGAAGACTGGGCCTCTTTATCAAAACCATGCAAAATCTGTAGAGAAATTCAAATAGATTTAGCTATATCAGTACAATGTGACTGCTTGTTCTCCAAAGCTGGAATTTTAAGTAATAGATGCAGTTGCATAAGCTCCAAAACTTGTGTAACTGAATGTAAATCAAAACAATAATATAATGCCATTGATGATGCATTTAAATTGATATTTTTATGCCAAAAATGAGAAATTATAACTTTTAGAATATTTAAAGTAAGTGAAGTAATTTAATAAAATTTATTGCTTTGATTTTTGAATAATTTATTATTAGCAATAGCAAATTATGTTTATATAGCATCGGCAAAAAAAAACAAACAAAAAAATAATAATAAAAAACTACCCACCTGATTTGCACATCCTCTCTAATAATTTGTACAATTCTTCCTTAAATTTATTCAAACTACTCACCCCCCACAACACCAGATGGAAGTTTGTTCAACAATCAACCATTCTCCAGCTGAAATCAAATTTTCATACATCTAACGTACAACCACTCTTTTTCAATTTAAAAATAAGTCCCTTACGTTATCATCTGAACAAGAGTTAGGATTACATCCATATTTAATTTACTCAACAGATTTAAGGTCTTAAATACTTCAATCAGGTTTTGCAAATGTTTAGTTTCTAGAAGTTGCAATTTGTAAAATTGAAGTCTTTTATGGAAAGGGTACCCCTTTGTGTCTTGCCTAATCTTGTTGCTCCTCTTGCAACCATTCCAACAGATCCACACCCAGCATGCAGCACTCAAGATGCAGCCTAACCATTACCTTATACAACAGAACAATCATCTCCTTGTCTATGCTGGACAAATTCCTGTATATCACTCAGAAAACCCATGAAATATCCTGGCAGCCTGTCTATATTGCTCAGAAAACAGACTGTACAACAACCTCAGGTCATTTTCTTTCTCCACTATCTTGAGTGCAGTACCATCCAATTAATGTTATTTTGGGATTATTACTTTCTATATGCCAATTGGCACTTCTCAGCCTATGTGCCTAATTTTTCTAGGTCTTGTTGCAGCATCATACTAATTTAATGATTTATGTCATTAACCACCTTACCAACCAGTGGCAGATTTCCGCACAGGCGCGTGCCTGGGGCCTCTTAAATCAAGGGGGCCTCAAATCTCAAGTCTCAAAAAAAAAAAAAAAAAAAAAAAAAAATTTGTTTCCTTTTAAATTTTTACACTCATCTTTATTACCATTACTGAATAAAACTATAATTTAAGATGAGAAGTTAGTAAACTCTTATGTGAATATCCCTACATATTATATGAAATATCTATGCGAACTAAGTGAATCTGAAGTAGAATAGATATTATCATTAATGCTTAAATTAAACACTTTCAGTTTTTTCCTAGTGGAGGTAATTACACGAGTGAAGAACCCTGTGACGATATTGCTCAAGAAACAATATTAGATTTGTTCGCGGAGGCAGTTCAAAACTATTCGCAACTAATTGGGAACCAATAAGCAAACGCAGTAGTCTTTTAAAGCTTCTGAAATCGCTACTGCGCTGGCTCACATGTAACGGAGCATCGTCTTTTTTAATAGCTTTCGGAACTAACATTTCACTCACGAATCTGTTACAAATTACTAGAGTTTGGTGTGGTTGGTGTTTTAGTGTAAGAGTATTTTTGTTTTGTTATCAAGTAAGTATCTGTAATATCTTATGTATTGTTTATGTATATACCAAAACTGAATTGTTTGACGAGGCGTGACATTTATAGCAAGTGATAATTGGGAATTAATTTTTTAATTCCCAATTAATAAAATATGTATGAAAGAATTGTGCAACCAAAATGATTAAAACCGCAACACCAAGTCTAGAGCGCATGCTATAGTAAAAACATGCACGTAGAATGCACACTGTTGTGGTACCGAAAATATTTAGGGGGGGGGCCTCAAAATTGAATTGCGCCTGGGGCCTCTCAAGTGCTAAATTCCCCACTGCTACAACTTTCATATCATCTGCAAACTTTGAAACTAAACTTGATATAATATCATTAATAAATCTTGGAAACAATGAAGGGCCCACCACTGAACCCTGAGGGCCCCCACTAATAACAGCAGTCTAAAAAAATAACATTCATAATCATATTCTGCCTTCTGTGATTCAACTATCCCTTTATCCACAGCAGTAACCTGCTCCAGTTTGTATAGCAGTCTTTCATGTGGAATAGTGTCAAAAGTTCTGCTGAAATCTAAGTATGATGTCAAAATTATTTTTTGCATCCAATTCCTTTATGTCACAGAAACCAATTAGATTGGTCAGACAAGATTTTCCCTTAAACCCAGGCTGCAATTGTATTAAAAAAAGTTGTTCCTGTCAGGATGTCATACTTCGCTGATCTCTAAATCCATTATTTTCCCTGAAACAGAAGTCAAGCTTAAAGGTCTATAATTACTCATTTCACCCTTTGATCACCCATTTACAAGGGTGATCATCTCCAATTTATAAGGCCTACCCCTGAAACATGGTTTCCCTCATAGTTATGGCTAAAGTTTTACTTACCTCTTTTGTTGGTTCTTTTAATATAACTGGATAGATTCCATCAGTCACAGGTATCTTTTTTTTTTTTCCCCTTTTAGTTTCATCAATGATTGAATGCAGATGCAAAACATTTATTCAGTTTGTCAGCAAACACAATAGGATCATCAGTAGTTATGCCATTCATATTTAGTGAGCCAATGTTCATTTTTCTTTCCTTCTAGTGAATCATAAAAAAACTGAAACTTTTCTTTGCATTCCTGCCCAAAGACTTCTCATAAACTGCCTTAACCCCCTTTGTGACTTAATTGCAGACTAGTTTGTACTTACTGTATATGTTTTTATGTGCCCTAATAACACTGGCCAACATGACTTTTACTTTCACTAATATGATTTTTACAGATACAAGGAATGCAGAACTTTAATTTGTGGGGGGGGGGGATTTCAATGTGTACAGGAAGGATAGACAGGATAAGAAGGAGGAGGGGTTATGCTATTAGTTAAGAAACAAAATCCAAGGAGGTGCAGCCAGTGGACATCGCTGGACAGTGCAGTGTGGAGTCAGTTTGGTGTGACATAAGCACTGGGAAATCAAAATTGAGAGTAGGAGTGTGTTATAGGCCTAATGACTGATGAGTAATAATAAAAAAAAAATTGTACAGGGAAATAGAGTGGGCCAGTAAATCAGAGTCTTATAATGGGGGATTTTAATTTCCAAGATATTGACTGGAATTTGTGGGTTGGTCACTCACACACTAGCAAGGCTTTTGTGGATTTACTGGAGGATTGTTTTCTACATCAGCATGTTTGGAAGGCAACTAGAGGGAGTAATACTCTTGATCTGATTATCAGTAGTGATTCTCCATGCATTAAGAATCTGCACATAAAGGAACTACTAAGTGGAAGTGATCACAGTGTGCTCAAGTGGGATTTACTCAAAGAGTTAACTACCATTAGGAGTAAAGGGAAGGATTTTTGCTTTCGTAAAGGTGACTACGGAGGTCTGAGACAGTATTTAAATTCAATACGGTGGGACCAACTGATGATGTTACCAACAGCAAATTCAAAATGGGAAGCAATCAAAGAATTAATCTTGGAAGTTACTAGGCTTTACATACCAACTAAGAAATATTGTTCAAGGTTTAGGCCTAAATGGATGTCAGATGAACTAGCGAGACATGTGGCAGAGAAGAAAAATGCATGGGATACATGTAAATTAACAGGTGACACAGAAGCTTATGATACATAGAAGGTGGTCTGTAACCAAGTCACAAAGGAGGTTAGGCAGGAAAAGGCAGATTACGAGAAATCTTTGGCAAAGGATGCAAATAAAAACAGCAAAGAGTTCTTTACCTATGTAAACTGTAGAAGGAAGGGGTTGAATCAGATTGGTCCACTGGATATCGATGGTTCAACTGTTGATGATCCTGCTCAGGTGGCTAACAAACTAAATGAGTATTTTGCATCTACATTCACATATGAGGAGTTATTCAGAGAAGGGAATGTCAGAGGTGAACTAAAATCTGGCAGTGAGATAGATGATTTTGTAATAACTGAGAGGAAAGTGGAGGAGAAATTGTTGAAGATAAACATAAGAAAGGTACCTGGGTGTATGGGATCTATCCAGTTATATTAAAGGAGGCAGCAAAGGAAGCAAGCAAACCCTTAGCCATAATTATGAGAGCTTCCTTGGACTCAGAGGAGGTACCCATGGACTGGAGATGTGCAAATGTAACCCCAATTCACAAAGGGCGACAAGTAATTATAAACCTGTTAGTCTAACTTCTGTTCCAGGGAAATTAATGGAGGCAATGGTTAATGAAGCACTGCAGGATCATCTAGACAAGACTTCAGTTATAGCTTGGACACATCATGGTTTTGTTAAGGGGAAGTCTTGTCTGACCAATTTGATTGGATACTATGATATGGTCACAAAGCAACTGGATGCAGGGAATAACTTTGATATCATATATTTGGATCTTAGAAAGGTTTCTGATTCTCTTGCACATGGAAGACTGCTGCACAAATTGGAGCAGTGCGGCATTGGAGGCAAATTGCTGCTATGGATAAAGGGATGGTTGAATGGGAGAAGACAGAGTGGTAATCAATGGACACTGCTCTTCGTGGACTAATGTTATCAGTGGAGTCCCTCAGGGTTCAGTGCTGGGTCCATTGTTGTTTTCTGTATTTATAAATGATATTGATGATGGTATATCAGGCTTAATGTCCAAGTTTGCAGACGATACAAAGGTTGGCAGGGTTGTTAATGACATTAATGACAGTACACTGCTGCAACAGGATCTAGAAAAGTTGAGAAGATGGGCTGAGTGGTGGCAAATGAAGTTTAACATTGACAAATGTAAAGTACTACATATGGGAAGCAGTAACCCCAGAGTAACGTATCAACTCTGTGGTACTACACTGACAGTGGCAGAGAATGAAAAGGACCTGCGGGTAATTGTGCAGGCAGACGAAGTTTTCTGAGCAGTGCAGACGATCCGCAAGAGTAGCTCATGATGTCTTGTCAATGATATACAGGAATTTTTCTAGCATGGATAAGGAAGTGATTATCCCCTTGTATGAGGCAATGGTCAGGCCACACCTTGAGTACTGTATACAGATCTGGAGCCTTCATTTTAAGAAGGATGTAGAGCTGTTGGAATGAGTACAGAGAAGGGCAACAAGATTAGTGAGTGGAACAAAGGGTTGTTCTTATGAAGAAAGGCTTAAGTTTTGCAGATTACAGTGTTAGACTAGGCACCTGCAAGGTGATCTGTTGTTGTTTTTGTTTAGTTTTTAGGAGCATTAGCAACTAAGGCCATATTGCTCCGGGATATGCGGTGGTCATTTCCTGACCTTTCTGCATCCTCCGTATTTGGTGGTCACGGGCTCGAACCCTGGACTAATCAAGAAGCGTGTGCTACGCACTGCTGCTGCTCCTGCCCACCTGGCTACGGAGGTGCCACAAGGTGATCTGATTGTGGTGTATAAAGCCTTGAATGGTTTGAGCATGCTCAATGCTGATGGGATTCTTCCTCTTGCTCAGAAAAATCACCTCAGAGGGCATAAATTCAAATTGAGGAAAGACAGTTGTTGGACAGATGTTCGGAAGTTTGCCTTTAGCCAGCGGGTTGTTGATTGGTAGAACAGACTTCCATCTTTTGTTGTGGAAGTTGATAGCCTAAATAAATTTAAGGCTGAGATGGACAGGTATTTGGAAGAACGGAGTGGTGAAATCGGAGCTTTTTTTTTTTTTTTTTTTTTTGGTGATGCTGCATAAGCTTGCTTTCTTGCATCGTATACCTCCACTAATACTAATATCAGTTGAGTGCAATCAATTTTTTATGTAGAGATTTAAAAAAATAATTCTTAAAAGTTCACATCACAATTTCTACATATACAGGTTTCTGTAATACTAATATCTTACTACAATTTAACATGTTCAACTTCTGTCTTTCACCTCTCTTTCAGTAACAGACAGTTGTAGCATGAGTACATATACAGTTTATCTGCATATCTATTGCATAATGTTTGTTTCTTTTGTGATTTTGTTAGTGCTAGTGTTTAAATGTTTAAGTAGAAGCAAATATCAGAATCACCCTAACAATTTCTGTTGAGTGTATGGGCAGTTTATAACAAAAATTCAGATGAAGAAAATTCATAGTATTATTAAATGTTCATATTCTTTGTACTTTGGTTGCAAGATTGGTGATCAGGACAAAACTTTGGATCCACATATGTGCTCTACTATACCAAAATCTGAGGATGCAGTTAATTGGGTAAATTAAAAGTATGACTTTTGCTGTTCCTGTGGTGAGAAAGATGCAACCACAACAGACGATTACTACTTCTACATAACAAAAATATCAGAGGTGCCCAAAAAAAGCAAGCACAGTATCAAATATCCTAACATATCTGCAATAAGGCTTGCTTCACAACCTGCTGATACCAGATTCCCCAAAATCAGGGTATAAAGGAAGCAATAATATATACAGCAGTTTGTTTGGTTTTTAGGAGCATTAGCAACTAAGGCCATATTGCTCTGGGATATGCGGTGGTCATTCCCTGACCTTTCCGCATCCTCCATATTTGTTGGTGACTGGCTCGAACCCCGGTCTAATCAAGAAGTGTGTGCTACGCACTGCTGCTCCTTCCCACCTGGCTACGGAGGCACCTCATATATATATATATACAGCAGGAATTCTTGTGTTGCACACTTTGCTGGACTGTCCACTTCAACAGATTTCGACTACCAACCAGAAAATTATAACACACCTCCTTGGTTCTAGGTCACAACATAGGAAGTTACTTGAAGTGGGAACTAAAATTACAGCATAATTTTTTCAAAATATTTAATTCAGCAGGTGTTTCTGTTAAGATATTAGCAGTTTTTTCAGAACAAACTGGGCATTGAACACAATCCTAATAAATGGCTTATATTTACTGATGCCACAAAATAAGTCTGAAAGCAATTCTGCCGCACAATGGAAATGCATTCCAGTTACTCTACTCCATGCTGTTGAGTTGAAAGAAATGAGAGTACGTTCAAGATCCTGAGTATGAAACAAGGGTTTTTTTGAAAAGTTCGTGGCCTTAGTATGAAAGGTTTATTTGAGAAGTCTGGTAACATGTTACTTTCAAATATAGTCCCCTTTGGAGTCAACACACTCTTGCCACTGAAGCTGCAATGCATTCCAGCTGTGAAGCAAGTTGGTGGGAAAATGGATGCCAGCCAGGTACTTTTTTTTTCTTTTTTTTTTAAATTACAAAATAGGTGAAAGTCCAATAGTGCTAGATCAAGTAAATATGAAGGATGGCCCAAGATTTCAAAGCCAGACTCGTGCAGTGCAGTCATGGAAAAGTCACGACTTGTGAGCAAATGCATTGTTCTGGTGGAACAAGGCCCTTCTGCTGAGTTTTTCCTCAGTTTTTTTTTTTTTTTGTTGTTTTTATGTCTCACAAAACCTATGTAATAAACCACTGTGACCGGCTGGGCCTTTCTGAAGGTAACTGCAACACTCCATCAGAATTCCAAAAAAAACTGCTATCACATTGAAAGGAAAAGGAATCAATTTGGCTTTCTTTGAAGGGGAAGAAAAGCTGTGTTTCCACTTGGACTGCTGCTTTGTCTGTGGCTGAAATTGATGAAGCCACACCTCATCCATAATCACAAACCTTGCAAGGAAATTTGCTGGGTCTGCTTGAAAACAACAAAAATTTTCACTAGACTTTAAAACTCTTATGCATTTTTGACATACTATCAATGACTTTGGGACCCCTGATGCTAACACCTTTTTCATAGTGAGAGCCTTTGTTATTATGTGGTAAACATGTTCAGTTCAAATGCTGGCACTGTACAAAACTGTCACTTGTCAATCACTCATCACCAAATCATGCATACTGTCAACAACTTCTGGAGTGATAGATATTGCAGGTCTTCCACAGTGTGGTCATCTTCCAGTCTCTCCCTCCCTCATTTAAAATCTGAAGTATACATCTTAACCATCCTTATGTTGTAACTGTATCCTCATGAACTGCCTTTAGCATTAGTCCCTTTTTTCCCTAAATACTGGATGACAGCACAGTAACTGATTTTGTCCATCTTTCCTCATTTGAACTTTTTTTTGACTTCAGGACCTGTAATAAAAAATAAAAAAATTTATTGAAATTGCATGAAACCTGGTGGTTACTATTTGAAGTGTTATACATTAAGTACAGAAATTTTTAACACTGTACCACTATCCTTTCATACTGAGACCATAAACAGTTTGTGGAGCCCAATAGACGCAGCATTAATTTCTGCTTATGACTGCTGTAAAACCATTGGACTGTGGATCCCCCTCCCCTTCCTCACACTAGCAGTTTCCTGACTGACCTACACTACACTTGACAGCATCAGCAAATATTTTTTCTTCCCTTCTACTTAAGTGTATCCCATCTCTATAAAAATAGCCTCTTGTTAAACAAGTACACACAAAGCTAAAAAAAAGTGTACTCCATGACCCTTGCATATTCCCTCCAGGGCAAAACAGAGGATGACAAGGCACTCATTCTATACTCGCTCCTATGCTGTTTGTGCAAAACTGCAGAAACGTACTTTTTTAAACTTTAACTACGACGCGGCACTTCATTACCAGAGTCGTTTTTCTGCCATAAAAAAATTAAAAACAAAACAAAACTAAATGATGAGAGCCTCGTCGATCAATTCGGCCCTGGAAAGATTGTGCAAGGCTCAAGGGGTAGAATTTTTTTCAGCCTGGACTGTACTTGTTAACAGGAGAGATTGCTTCTACAGGGATGGGATACACTTAAATAGAAAGGGTGCAAGAATTTTTGCTGATGCTATCGAGGCAGTGTTAGGTGGGTTGGAAAACTGCTAGCTTGGGGGGGAGACAAAGACGAATAGATTAACAGTAGCCACTGGCAGAGGTGAAAGATTCTTGCACTGCTTCTATTGGAATGAGCAGAAGCCTGAAAAACAAGATTCAGGATACTTCAGAGACTGCTGGGAGTCATTGCGATACAAGTAAACACATGGGTTGTGTTAGGGTAGCTAAGAATAGAAATAGGTGCATGTATACTTGCGTGTACACCAATGCTAGGAGTTTAGTAAATAAATTTGATGAATTTGAGGTATTGCTCAAAACATCAAAGGCAGATATTGTTGGGATATCAGAGACTTGGTGTCACACAGATATAAGGAATGCAGAACTGGAATTTGGGGAGTACAACGTCTACAGAAAGGATAGACTGGATAGGAAGGGAGGAGGGGTTATGCTATTAGTTAAGAAATACATAAAATCCAAGGAAGTGAAGCCAGTGGACATCGCTGGACAGTGCAGTGTCGAGTCAGTTTGGTGTGACATAAGCATTGGGAGATCAAAATTGAGAGTAGGAGTGTGCTATAGGCCTAATGACTCTGATGAGTTTAATAAGAAACTGTACAGGGAAATAGTGGGCCAGTAAATCAGAGAGTCTTATAATGGGAGATTTTAATTTCCCAGATATTGACTGGAATTTGGGGGCTGGTCACTCACACACTAGCAAGGCTTTTGTGGATTTATTGGATGATTGTTTTCTACATCAGCATGTTCGGGAGGCAACTAGAGGGAGGAATACTCTTGATTTGATTATCAGCAGTGATTCTTCATGCATTAAGAATCTGCAGATAAATGAACCACTAGGTGGAAGTGATCACAGTGTGCTGAAGTGGGATTTACTCAAAGAGGGAACTACCATTAGGGGTAAAGGGAAGGGTTATTGCTTTCGTAAAGGCGACTACGATGGACTGAGACAGTATTTAAATTCTATACAGCGGGACCAACTGATGATGTTACCAACAGCAAATGCAAAATGGGAAGCATTCAAAGAACTTATCTTGGAAGCTACTAGGCTTTACATACCAACTAAGAAATATTGTTCAAGGTTTAGGCCTAAATGGATGTCAGATGGACTGATGAGGCATATGGCAGAGAAGAAAAACATGCATGGGATACATACAAATTAACACATGACACAGAAGCCTATGACAGATACAAGTTGATCTGTAACCAAGTTACAAAGGAGGTTAGGCAGGCGAAGGCAGATTACGAGAAATCTTTGGCAAGGGATGCAAAGAAAAACAGCAAAGAGTTCTTTACTTATGTAAACTCTAGAAGGAAGGGGATGAATCAGATTGGTCCACTTGATATCGATGGGTCAACTGTTGATGATCCTGCTCAAGTAGCTAACAAACTAAATGAATATTTTGCATCGACATTCACACATGAGGAGTTATTTATCGAGGGGAAAGCCAGAGGTGTATTCAACTCTAGCAGTAAGCTAGAGAATCTTGTAATAACTGAGAGTAAAGTGGAGGAGAAATTGTTGAAGATAAACACAAGAAAGGCACCCGGGGGTGGATGGGATCTATCCAGTTATATTAAAGGAGGCAGCAGACGAAGTAAGCAAACCCTTAGCCATAATTATGAGAGCTTCCTTGGACTCAGGGGAGATACCCACAGACTGGAGATGTGCAAATGTGACCCCAATTCACAAAGGAGGATCAAAGGCTGACACAAGCAATTATAGACCTGTGAGTTTAACTTCTGTTCCAGGAAAATTAATGGAGGCACTAGTTAAAGAAGCAATGCAGGATCATTTAGACAAGACTTCAGTTATAGCTCGGACATAGCATGGTTTTGTTAAGGGGAAGTCTTGCCTGACCAATTTGATTGGATACTATGATGCAGGGAATAACTTTGATATTATATACTTGGATCTTAGAAAGGCTTTTGATACTGTTGCACATGGAAGACTGCTGCACAAATTGGAGCAGTGTGACATTGGAGGCAAATTGCTGCTGTGGATAAAGGGGTGGCTGAGGGGGAGAAGACAGAGAGTGGTAATCAATGAACACTGCTCGTCGTGGACAAATGTTATTAGTGGAGTCCCTCAGGGCTCAGTGTTGGGTCCATTATTGTTTTCTGTATTCATAAATGATATTGATGATGGTATATCAAGCTTAATGTCGAAGTTTGCAGATGATACAAAAGGTAGGCAGGGTTGTCAAGGACACTACTGACACTATGCTGCTGCAACAGGATCTGGAAAGGTTGAGCAGATGGGCTGAGAGGTGGCAAATGAAGTTTAACATTGACAAATGTAAAGTACTACACATGGGAAACAGCAACCCCAGAGCAACGTATCAACTCTGTGGTACTACACTGACAGTGGTAGAGAATGAAAGGGACCTGGGGGTGATTGTGCAGCCAGATATGAAGTTCTCTGAGCAGTGCAGACGGGCTGCAAGAGTAGCTCATGGTGTATTGTCAATGATATGTAGGAATTTTTCTAGCAGGGATAAGGAGGTGATTATTCCCTTGTATAAGGCAATGGTCAGGCCACACCTTGAGTACTGTATACAGGTCTGGAGGCCTCATTTCAAGAAGGATGTAGAGCTGCTGGAACGAGTACAGAGAAGGGCAACAAGATTAGTGAATGGAACAAAGGGGTGCTCTTATGAAGAAAGGCTTAAGTTTTGCAAATTACAGTGTCTGGTGACTAGGCACCAGCGAGGTGATCTGATAGAGGTGTATAAAGGATTGAATGGTTTGAGCATGCTCAATGCTGATGGGATTCTTCCTCTCGCTCAGAATAATCACCTGAGAGGGCATAAATTCAAATTGAGGAAAGACAGATGTAGGATAGACGTGCGGAAATTTGCCTTTAGCCAGCGAGTGGCTGGTTGGTGGAACAGACTTCCATCCCTTGTCGTGGAAGTTGATAGCCTAAATAAGTTTAAGGCTCAGCTGGACTGGTATTTTGAACGAACAGAGGGTTGAAGTGGAAGTGGGGTTTTTTTTTTTTTTTTTTGGCTGATGCTGCATAAGCTTGCTTTCTTGCATCAAATGCCTCTACTAATGCTAATGCTAAACCCCTTGGGCCTTAAAAGATGACACTTGCTTTAAAACAATAAGATTTTGTCTCTGGTAAACATACATTAGTCCTATTCCACCTATCCTTTTTGCACAATATATTTACCATTTCCCTGAAAGTACCTACCTTCTGTGGGACCAGTGCATTCTGCCTTTGGAATCGTCACTGTGTTGTGTGATCCATAAGCATAAGCTTGGCATTTAGGTGGGCAAGTGAAAGTCTGACAGATCTCGTCAACATCCTTTTACTTATTTTGAGGGCATCAACCCCTGTTTTTCGAGCATTTGTAATTACCCATAAGAATATCAAGTTCATGCTCAATTTCCTCCCAGCAATAAACCACATGCTGGCTAAAGGCAAACGTTCACACATCTGTTCTACAACTGTCCCTCCTCAATTTGAATTTGTGCCCTCTTATGTGTGTGTGTGTGGTCTGAGTAAGAGGAAGAATCCCATCAGCATTGAGCTTGCTCAATCCATTAAAAGCCTTAAACACCCCAATCAGAGCACCTCGCAGGTGCCTAGTCTCCAGGTGCTGCAATTTGCAGAACTCAAGAATTT
Organism: Mastigoproctus giganteus; assembly: GCF_048544385.1. Classification (NCBI taxonomy): domain Eukaryota; kingdom Metazoa; phylum Arthropoda; class Arachnida; order Uropygi; family Thelyphonidae; genus Mastigoproctus; species Mastigoproctus giganteus. The sequence goes on along the minus strand of NC_143579.1, from coordinate 59,626,560 downwards.
CTTATAAGAGCACCTCCGCTCACTAATCTCACTGCACTTCTCTGTAATTGTTCCAGAAGCTCCACGTCCTCCTTAAAATAAAGTCTCCAGACCTTTATGCAGTACTCAAGATGTGGATTGGGGGATTTTAACTTCCCAGGTATTGGCTGGAACTTATGGGTTGGTCACACACACTAGCAAGATTTTTATGGATCTAATGGATGATTGTATTCTATAGCAGCATGTTTGAGAGGCAACCAGAGGGAGTAATACTCTTTATCTGATTATCAGCAGTGATTATTTATGTATTAAGAATCTGCAGATAAAGAAATAACTTGCTGGCAGCGATCAGTGTACTGATGTGAGATTTACTCAAAGATGTAACTACCATCAGGAGTAAAGGGAAGGGTTTTTGCTTTCATAAAGCTGACTACAGTGGTCTCAGACAGTTATTAAATTTTATACAGCGGGACCAACTGATGACGTTAACAGTAGCAAATTTTAAATGGGAAGCATTCAAGGAATTAATCTTGGAAGCTCCTAGGCTTTTCTTATACCAACTAAGAAATACTGTTCAAAGTTTAGGCCTAATGGATGTCAGATAAACTGAAGAAACTCATGACAGAGGAAAAAAATGCATGAGTTGTATATAATGTATCAGGTGACACAGAAGCTTATGGTAGATATAAGCTATTCTGTAATCAATTCACAACTGAGGTTAGGCAAGCAACGACAGATTACGAGAAACCTTTCGCAAAGGAAGCAAAGACTTCTTTACTTATGTAAACTCTAAAAGAAAAAGAATGAATCAAATTGGTCCACTGGTTTGTGTTATCAATGGTTTGATAAATCAATACAGAAATCAATGGTTTGTGTTAATGAGCATGCTAAGGTAGATGAAAAACTGAATGAGTATTGTGCATCTACATTCCCACATGAGTTATTTAGGGTGGGGAATACCAAAAGTTTATCAAACTCTAACAGGGAGCTAAAATATTTTGAATAACCGAGAGCAAAGTGCAGAAGAAATTGTTGAAGTTAAACATAAGAAAAGCACCTGGTGTGGATGGGATCTATCCATTTATATTAAAGAAGGCAGCAAAAGAAGTACAAGTACGCAAATCCTTAGCCACAATTATGAGAGCATCCCTGGATTCATGGGAGGCCCCACAAACTGGAGATGTGCAAATGTATCCCCTATTCACAAATGGAGTTCAAAGGGCAACACGAGTAATTACAGCCTGTTAGTTTAACTTCTGTTCCAGGGAAAATTATGAAGTCACTGGTTAAAGAAGCATTGCAGGATCATCTAGACAAGACTGCAGTTATAGTTCAGACAAAACATGGGTTTGTTAAGGGGAAGTCTTGTCTGACCAATTTGATTGGATACTATGATGTGGTCATAAAGGAACTGGATGCAAAAAATAATTTTCATATATAATATACTTGGATTTCAGGAAAGCCTTTGATACTGTTGCACAAGGAAGATTACAATTTGGATCAGTATGGCATTAGGGACAAGATGCTGCTATGGATAAAAGGATGGTTGAGTGGGAAAAGCCAGAGAGTGGATCAATGGACACTGCTCTTTGTGAACTAATGTTATTAGTGGAGTCCCCCAGGGTTCAGTGTTTGGCCCATTGTTGTTTCTATATTGATCAATGATACTGAAGATATGTCAGACTTAATGTCCAAGTTGCAGATAATACGAAGGTTGGCAGGGTTGTTAGTGACAGTAATGACAGCATGCAACTGCAACAGGACAGAAATTCAAGTTAAGGAAAGACTGTTGTAGAATACAGGAACTACCCGACTTATGTAAGGGTTGCGTTCCGCAGAACACTACGTAAGTTGGAATTTTCCCATGCTTGTGCAGCACTCGCAACTGTGCTCGCTAAATTGATTGAACCAAAAAAGAAATGTTCGACGAACATGTAAATAAATTATTTATTGTATTTATTAAATTTTTTATCTCATGCGCAGGAAAAATTACAAAAGCGTGCAATTTTAAAAAAAATTTTAAAATTATAAAAAAAAAGAGAGAAGACCAGCATAACATCAGTAAATTTTACCTCTCGAGCATCGTTGCCAGAATCGACGTCTTCAACTGATAAGTACACCGTTGCAGAGGTTGAGGAGATTTAGAATGAGTCAGCCACTCAACTTTATGAAAGAACATATTAATGCAGTGGTTTTCAACCTGGGTGGCGCAACAACATTCCAGGGATGCCACGTAATTTGGGTTTAAGTTACCTAAACTTATTATTTTTTAATTTATGTTTATTTCATTATAAAAAGGTGTACAGTATCTTTTTAATTTTGTAGTGATCTATAATTGATGTTTACTTAGTCCCTCTATATAAAGAATAAAATTATTATATACTGTATATATATATAATTTGTATTATGAAATGTAATTTTTATAATTATATTATTGTAATAACTATCATATAACATATTTTTTAATAACACACACACACACACACACACACACACAAAATCGGATCTATTCAACACAAAATCGGATCTAAACTCCTAGCATTGGTGTCCACGCAAGTATACATGCACCTGTTCTTTTTCTTAGCTACCCTAACACAACCCATGTGTTTACTTGTACCCCAATGACTCACAACAGTCTCTGAAATATCCTGCATCTTATTTTCCAAGCTGCTGCTCATTCCAGTAGAAGCAGTGCAAGAATCATTTTCACCTCTGCCAGTGGCTACCGTTAATCTATTAGTCCTTGTATCCCCCCAATCTAGCAGTATTCCGACCCACCTAACGCTGCCTCGATAGCATCAGCAAACATTCTTGCACCCTTTCTATTTAAGTGTATCCCATCCCTGTAGAAGCAGTCTCTCCTGTTAACAAGTACAGACCAGGCTGAAAAAAAATTCTACCCCTTGGGCCTTGCACCATCTTTCCAGGGCCGAATATATTTTTTTTTATGTAAACTCCAAACACGAGAGGTATTAGAACCTATAGTACTTAGTACCGTGCTTGGGTTGGAGGTTGAGAAGACAAAAGAAGATATTTGTTGACATTAGATTTCCACTTCTGAAAACTGTAATTTTCAGGAAATACGTATGAAGGAAGGTTGTTCCAGAAAACAGCAGTTGAATGAATAAACGAGGAAGATGAAAAGTTGGTTCTGCGAGTTTGAAGTTAGACAGTAAATGGATGTTGGCTGCGCGTGTTCGGACTGTTTTGAAATAGAGAGCGGGAATTATAGAAGCCAATTCAGAAGAACAGTGCCCGTGGAAATATCTGTAGAAGAGGCATGCAGCAGAAACAGTACATCTATGAGACAGGGAGTGAAGAGACTCTGTTAGAGATGAATCATTAATTAACCTAACTGCCCTCTTCTGAATGGAATCAAGAAGCCTGAGAGAGGTTTTGGGGGCAACACCCCAGATGTGGGGGGTTACAATTTGTACAGAGTGAACAGCTGTTTGGAAGAAAAGTAACGCCGAGACCGAAAGAGGAAACCAAGTTTTTTAGATGCAGAGGAAGCAATATTTGTAATGTGTTTGTGCCTAAAGAGATTAGAAGTCAGGATAATCCCCAAAATAGATATCATCTTGCCTAGAAATCGGTGTGTCACCAAAGATAAGCATAGGAGCGGAAGAATCCTTTTTGCGAGACAAGACTCAGTTTTAGAAGGATTGAAATCAACTAAGTTGTCTTTGCCCCATTGGAGAATTACCTGAAGATCGGCATTTAAGGAATTGGCAGCAGATTTTCGAGAAGTTGAAGCTGATTGAACAGGGCAAGGTTTCTCAAACTGGAAAGTGGAATGCAATGTGCTATCATCGGCAAAACTATGAATAGGATTTCCAGTCAATGGAAGAAGGTCATTAATATACAAGAGGAAAAGAGTGGAGGAAAGAACTGAACCTTGGGGGACACCAGCATTAGTGGAGAAGTTAGAAGACAGAGAGCCATCTACCATCATCCTCAGTGAGCGGTCGGAAAGAAAACTGGATAACGAATTACAAAAAACAGTTGGCAAACCATAAGATGGAAGCTTGTTTACAAAATCTTTATGCCAAACACGATCGAGAGCCTTTGAGATGTCAAGAGCAACTACTTGTGTTTCACCAAACCTTTCCATTGAATTAGTCCATAAATAGGTAACATAAGCCAGAATATCACCAATGGATCGACACTGACGGAAGGTTTCTAGGTAGTTTAAGAATTGGGGATTAATTGATTTCTCCATTATTTTAGAAAGAGTAGAAGTAATTGCAATGGGACGATAATTGGATGGGAGGGAGTTGTCACCCTTTTTAGGAACTGGCTGGATATGAGCAAATTTCCAAGCAGAAGGAAAAACACCTTTGGAATAAGAAAGTGAAAAAAGGCGACAAAGAACAGGATTAAGTTCAGGAGCACAGGTTTTGAGAACAAGTGGAGAAATACCATTGGGACCTGGAGCTTTCGTAGCATCAAGATTCATCAAAATCCTTTTGATGGAAGACCACAGGAGGCAATGAATGGAGCGTGTTGGGAATGGTGGGAGGTGTTTTACCAAGATCATTAATACACAAGTTGATAGAAAAATGGGATCCTAGCAGGTCAGCTTTATCCTTGGCTGAAGTGACAACAGAACCATCTAATTTGGACAGAGATGGGCAAGAGTTGCGGCCAATAGCTTTGGCAAGAGACCAGAATGCTCGGCTACCATTAGGGCAAGAAGCAAGTTTTCTACTCTTAGCCTGTTCAAACTCTAGTTTTTGGACTGATTAATCACTGTGTTACAATTGTTGCGAGCTTTGGCGTAGGCAGAAAATGAAACTGGAGAATTAGAAACAAGCCACTTACAATATGCAACGTTCTTCTCTTGAACAGCCTTAGCACATTTATTTATTGGAAAACCAAGGTTTAGATAAAGGACGAGATTTTCAAGTGGAGTGTGGGATAAAGGATTCCATTCCTGCAAGAATTATTTCACTGACACGATCTGAGCAAGCGTTGACATCAGAAGTTTTGAAACAGTAATCCAACCAAGGAAAAGAAATCTTGCAGATCATCCCATTTTGCATTCTTGTAATGCCAAACAATACGAGGTTGGGAATAGCCATGAGATAAAGGCTCCATTGGAGAAGAGACAATCACGAAGTTGTGATCTGAGGTGCCTAAAGGACCGCTCACTTTGACCTTTTATTTAGAAGGTTGTTTGCGAGAAAAAGATCAAGCGTTTTGGCTGTGTGATTAGGATTGTCTGGTATTCTTGTACATAAATTAAAAATCTGTGCAAGGTCATTAGTAATTGCAAAAGCCTCAGAATCTCGACCAGCTGGGTCGGTATGACTAAAAAATGAAAGCCAGCTGGAGTTGTGAACATTAAAATCATCAAGGAAAATTACCTCACAGTTAGGAAAGTTGGACTGGAGAAAGTCAAGTTGCAAAGAGAGGTAGTCAAAGAGCTCCAAGTGATTAGTGGAGTTGGAAGAATGGTAGAGACAACAGATGAATTTGACACAATGAGGTAGAGAGATTTTAAGCCAGAGAAGATTGAAGAGAGGAGATTCCAAATTACCAAGTCTCTGACAGGGAATATCAGAACAGAACAGACATATGCACAAGTACCACCTTTGAGGCAAAAGGAATCATACAGCAAATAATTTGGGCATCTGAGATGAGCAGTAGTTGAATCAACCCAATAACTGAGATTCTGTCAGAAAAAGTACATAGAGTTTGGCAGACTGCAAGTGGAAATGGACAGCATTGAGATTAGAATTGAGAGCAAGCATATTTGTGAAATGAATTAGGATGTGTTTGGGAGGTTGAGATCTTTTCACAGATAAGCTTGCTCTATTAGTTTGACAATTCATGGTGTATTCAATAGGAAGAAAAAATGGGTGGGACATGCTGTATGAAGTAATGAAATTTTTGTATATGGCGTACACACGGTAAGAATATACACAGCTCATTAACATAACGTGGCCTCGACAATGACCCCCCCACCACATACACACTACTCTGACTCCCTCCAGTCACTATCTGTCGGAGTGGAGGTAGCAAGATTATACACTAGCTGATCTGGAAGCCTCCCAGAGAGTTACCAATAGGTTCGGTCCAGTGTACTAATTAGCGGCCGGCCTGCGAACACCATTTTAGAGCTTGACCCTCGAAATGTAAGGAATATTGGATCTCGCCACGATGTTCATCATAACCTCAAAAGTCATCGATCATACTGCATGATGGAAGAGATGGTGGAAGGGTTGATTGGAACTTAGCTCTAGAGACTAAACATGGGTTACACCACTTCAAGCCTCCAATAAGCAAGTGGTGGTATTGCACCGGTTGATGTGTAACAACAAGGATGAAAATTTAATTGGACAGTACAGAAGGCTGAGGTGTTGGATATCCTTAAAACCACACTATTTACACTTGTACTTTTCAGACCGCATTTGGATGAAATAAGTGTAGAGTATGGGAAACATTTCTGCCAGAATATTCAATCAATGGAAAGAGGAAAGGGAAAATGGGATTCAACTATGATAAACAAATGCACCTAGTGTTTAGTTTGAAGATATTATTTTGACTAGTGTCCAAGTTTACTTATATAAAATGCTTGCAAAAAGTTATATATGCAAGAATTACAATTATAATATTGCACACTATTGCTTTTTAAAATACTCTTCCTAATTCAATGCTGAATAGTGTATAATACATAGTCCTTCCATCATAATAACAATTAAATCCAAATGATTTGTTGTTTTAAGATTATTTATGAACTTTCTTTGATAAAGGGAAGTGTTCTTTCTGCAAGTAAAATAAACCTTAGTAATAAGCATATTCAATTTTAATTTCTGGAAAAAGTAGGAATGCAATGAAATCAACTAATGTCACAATTGGTCAGCATATTCAAGATCATCAAGAAACTACAATGAAGATTAAACATATCAGTATTTAATAATTTAAAAGACTTTATAATCACTTTTCAAATTCTGTTTCTTTAATCAACTGGCTTGAAAATGATACAGATCTTCTCTCCTCCAATAATAACCATCTTGAAGAAATTCTTAACATCATTAGTCAAATCTAGCTTGTTATCCATGCTTTTATCATTGTCTTACAAGTGTATTTGCTATGCCCTCAAGACCTCAAATTTCTGAATACCTCTATCCCAATGTTTGAGTCAAAATTGTTGCTACACCAGTTAAACGGCTTCTCATGCCATAACCTTTATATCAACTGAACATTATATTTCCCTTTTTATGGAGTTCAACATAGACACATGTGGTGCTGACTGTGAATTCTCATTGCTTTATCACATAAGGATTTCAATTTTGACATTTAGTCATCACCTGTCTAATATGAGGTACTGTATCCAATAATAAACCATTATTTATTAAAATCAACTTCAGTGTTATCTCAATTATGAATTTAGACCATACTGTTTGCCAATAGGTTATCTACACAAACTGCTCAAATCTTAACTTGTATGCATTTTCCCCTTAGGTAATAAGCAGATCTGAAATTTCTTAAGAGAGATTTTTACAAAGATTTGGTAATTTTCAAATGGGTTTCAGCTGTGTAATGCATAAAATAAATTAATAAAAAGTACCATATATTTCATATCCCTTTGTATGTAGTAAGGATGGAACAAGAGAAAATGTAATCTTTCAGTTATACATAGTGCACTTACTTAAGAAATTGGAGTATACAGTATCTGATACCTTCAGTTATACATAGTGCAATTATCTGATAAACTGGAATATAGTATCTATCTTATTTAAAATGCAAATGATCAATTGTAAAGATAATCATTTTAAAAAGTACCTTTTCTCTCAGTAAAAGTAAAAACTTTGATGTTAAATTTGTTAATAATTCCCTAATGGCAGACATTTCTGGTGATTGTTCACAACTATATCATCATACATTATCTTCCTATCCTATTTTATATTCTTACTTTTATAAGAGAAAATTTGAACATGCTACCAACTGCTTAAATCTTAACTTGTATGCATTTTTCTTCACATGCATCCAGCTAAGGGCTTATGATAATCAACTTACTTTACTAACCATTCTTTCAGAGTGGCTTAAATTAATCTAAACAATTAACTATTCCAATTAAGTTAACATCAAGTGAAAAAGACAACTGACTTTCTACATTCACTAATATGTAGATGTTTAGAGTAGGTAAGGGCTTAACACTAATGGTTCCAGCATAAAAATTCACACTCTTGCTGAGTGTCCAACCAGTTTATATCCCCTGTACACATTATTATGAATTAGTGCTAAAATCCTTATAGAGGATATTAATTTTTAATAAAGTGGGGGGAAAAAAGAACACAGAAACCATCTCTGTCATTATCCAATTGTCGTAATGAAAATGGTATCACCAAAATTAATTCTCTAATGAAACCACTTGCACTGTTTAAAAATTTTACCTATTCTGAACAATTTGTATTTTAGTTCTTATGAATTCTCTATTACTTCAGCAGCATCTCTCAAAAAATTATATTTATTTACTAGAATTCAAAGTATTTACTAGAGTTTGAATTATAGTGATGCCTTTGGTCATCAAGAACTGATCCAAATATCAGTAGCCCCAGGGTAATGCATATAGGGGGGTTCCCCTAATGGAACACACGATTGGGTCCCAAACGTTTCTCAAATGGTTATAATATAGCTATAACAAAAAAAAAGGTGCCCTCCCAAAACTAACCATGCACCCGAGTCCCTGGATACCAGTGAGTAGCTCAATATTAATCAAAATATCATTTATTTACTCACTAAAAGGACCCACAAACGTATTCCAAAGTGTGCTCGTAACAGCCGATTTAAAATATCATAGCGAAGGGTCTCCAGTAGTATTTCTTTATGCACACGACACTATTCAATAACCAACGATGTTTATATCTTTTGCTAATCTAAACCAAGTGACTACTATTTTAGAGTGTTGGGATTCAATATTTCATAATTATCAGCAAAAGATTATTAGTGCTTATGAAAGATATCACATGTCGACTCTCCGTGACAGAGAATAATTTTGTTTGCATCTTTTAGTCTTTAATTATAACTTCGTTTCGTTTTGACATCTGTCACCTGTATATTTATAGTTATTCCATCAACTTTAAAATTTCCATTCAGTTGACTCTGGAAAAAATTGTAATTAATTTCATTATTTGAATATCTTCTTTATCACTTAAGTGCTATCATTGCGAAAATTAATGAAATGAAAAAAAAATAAAGTATTATTTAACAAACAGCACTAATATGATGTCCCTCTTTTCCTCCTCTTCTGTCAATACGTAGGTGAATGTCCGTTTTATGAAAGTGTATGCATAGGTACACCTTCAGATTTCGGGACTAAGAAATGCAAAAGGTATTTTAAATAATAAAACAACAAAATATTAATTTCATTCAACTATAATCAGACTTCAGAGGAGAAACAACCATAATCATCAGCTGGTAGCAGACAAACTTATCGATTTCTTCAATCAAAATATCTCCAGATGCTCGGTCGAAACGAAAGGAAACAACCATGGTATATTTAATCTTAGTTTGCACCTTAATAGCTATATACCAAAACACAACAGCCATTTCAATGTTATTAAGGATGAACGAAACGGCAACAGACTCACCACAGTTTCCTCTAAAAGATAGCCGGTGAAAAGCACCCAGAACCATGTTCGCTACATCGACCTCGTTTGCACTCTATTTCGTTGTTTTCATACAAAGCCAGCAAGCAGGTGTGCCAAACTGGTCTTAACAGTCATAGCTCTGAGTTTTGACGTCACGATGGTTGACTACACAAAAAAACAGGCGATGCCGATGCAATTTCTTCGTTTCATTTATATGAAACTATCTGACATATCTTAAAAGGAATACCCTCTAAATATCCCTGCCAAATAAACCCAGTGTTCTGTGTCCCGCTGGGGGGTTAAATATTCTACGAACACTGCAAGACCTTACAGAAACGCACAGTACAATCTGTACCATGTTACAGCACGGATTACTCCACAGACTGCATGTAGACAACTTTCACTTAAGAAAAAAATAAAATAATAAAATACATATAAATGATGGGGGAGGGGGAAGTAACGGTGACAGAAAAATATGACGCAAAAATAGCATCTGGTCAACATAACACCCCATCTATATTAAGATTATTTAGTATACGAAAGGAACACAACTGGTAATTTTAGAAATTACAATATAAATAACAGAATCTAAAATGATAAATGACCACAACTAAGATATTAGATATTTACTTGGTGCATATGCAGTGTTAATAGTCACAGAACTTCATCCTCCATTAAAATAAAGATGGAAAGAATATCTTTCGTTACTTTTAAAACAAAATAACTTTAAAAAAAATGTTCATTTTGTCTTGTTCAAAAGGAATCGTGTATAAAAGGTTTAAAATATTTAGTTATCGTATTAATGCTGTTAAAATGATGAATTCTTTACCATTCTCCTAATAAACCTATACCAAAAAGCTATAACAAACTTGATTGTGTAAGATTGGACGAAAGTGGACTGAAGCTGTAAAATTCATAAAATCCAAACCTGAAACCTAAACCCATCCTATATTTCGAAACCACTTTCTTTTCTTTTTTTTTTTTTTATTTTGATTATCGCCACCAGATCGTTAAGACATTTTGGAATTCTGTAGAGATCAAAATAGAATCGCAACTTATCAAATTACAAATTAGTGTAAAATATTCTTATAAATATTATGGCTGGTAAGCTCACTACTCGCAGTAGGATAGCGATTGTAGTCACCTACGGCCAGCTACCGCATATTTTCATATTAGGGGTTCAGAAGAATAAGTCACGCTGTCTTCTCCCAAGACTGACTAACGGAGTCTGCAGCGAGTGGCATACGTACGTATGTGTGAGGCATTAAAAAAAAAAAAAAAAAGAAGTCATATTAGGGCCACCGCAGAATTACCTAATCTATCCATGTGTATTCTGGTCGGCTTGCCTGTTTTTCTGGACGAAAAGCCCGAGTTTCTGGGGAGGGGGCGGCTCGCCATCTTCGTATGAGACCGAATAACTCTAGGAAGGATGTAGAGCTGCTGGAACGAGTACAGAGAAGGGCAACAAGATTAGTGAATGGAACAAAGGGTTGCTCTTACGGAGAAAGGCTTAAGTTTTGCAAATTAGTGTCTGGAGACTAGGCACATGTGAGTTGATCTGACTGAGGTGTATAAAGCCTTGAATGGTTTGAGCATGCTCAATGCTGATGGGATTCTTCCTCTTGCTCAGAAAAATTGCCTGAGAGGGCATACATTCAAATTGAGGAAAGACAGTTGTATGATAAAAGTGCGAGAGTTTGCCATTAGCCAACGGGTGGTTGATTGCTGGAACAAACTTCCATCTGTCGTTGTAGAAGTTGATAGTTTAAATAGATTCAAGGCAAAAGTAGACAAACATCTGGGGAGAGTGGATGGATGAAATGAGAAGGTTTTTTTTTTTTTTTTTCTTGCTGATGCTGTATAAGCTTGCTTTTTTGAATCACGTGCCTTTACTAATGCTAACTCAGCCGTGGTGTGAGAAAAGCTTATAAAATTTCCTCGTGTCACTGACAGAATTCTAACCTCTGTCTTTTCCATCAGTTTTGGGGGAGAAAGGTGATTATAACTACTGTCCTACCCATAAAGACAACTGAGTGAGGCATATATGGTCTCGATGTCGATGTCCGTTCTCTGAAGACACGGTATCCTGTCTACTCATCTTTTATAATAACATGCTTTCCATCACAAACAGAAAAAGTGCTGAATCTAAGATCCCTCTTATCAGGGGCTCTAGTAAAACGTTTCACTGACAGACCACCAAGGGAGTCCAAAACCTCTTCTCCACATGCATAGCAATCAGTGGCCCTGTTATCTACACATATTACGTTCTCCTCTCGTCATAGAATCATCTCCAGATCTCAATTGTTCAGTGTTTACCTTCAGAACTGCAGGAGTATAGTTAGCACCCTAAACCACTTTAGAGCAATCGAAAGCTCACATATTTACGCCATTTACCTATTCACTGAAACCTGGCTCTCATAGATATTGATGACCAGAAGATTATAGATGGGCAATATACAATTCATAGAAAGGACAGAGGATCGCGTGGAGGTGGAGTAGCTATTATCCATTCTAACCACATACTCTGTGAAATTGCATCAAATTTCACAAATATTGAATCATTATATTGCCTTCTCCATCTTGGCAAGTTAAGTTTTATTAGCATTACTTTATTTTACACCTCCCTTAACTAATAGTGACCTTCAGTACTTAGAAAACTCGCTGGACTCTATCTTCCCGCTAATTTTGGGTGACTTTAACTGTCAACTGGCCAATTTAAAGACCAGGGCTCTCTTTAATATGCTTCACCGCTATGTCTTGAACAATTTTGCAATTTTCCTACCTTGACCTAGCATTCTCCTCTACTGATATTGAGGTTCGCAAAGACAGTCCTATATTCCACTCGGATCATTTTCCAATTACTTTTGACATCACTGTGACTTCTCATAACCTCAAATGCAGTTCCCGTTCTCCACAATTCAATTTCAGAATGGCTGACTGGCCTCTGCTCAATCTAGCTCTCAGCAATATGGACAGGCAGCTCTTTGATACTGTTGATGACATCGATGTGCTCACCAATAACCTGATCAACTGTGTCCACTCAGTTATATCTGACATTGTTCCTCAATCCAATCTGACGGCACGCTCTACCTACCCGCACTGGTATAACAGCGAACTAATATATATATAATATTAAATCCAAAGAATTCTATAGAAACTATTGCCACTTCTCAGCCCACTTTCCCAACTTATCTAGATCCAGCTGGAGTAGCATACTGTCTTTACTGTTGTTAACCACCCTGCCAACGTTTCTATCATCTGCAAACTTGGAAATTAATGCTGATATACCTTCATCAATATCATTGATAAATACACAAAATAACAATGGGACCAACACCGAACCCCAGGGAACTCCACTAATAACATTTGTCCACGAAGAACAGTGTCCATTGATTACCACTCTCTGATAACCCTGCCTCTTGTGAAAAAATCTCAAAAATTTCTCTCGTCATTGGCGGTACTCAAACTGAGGCCTTTTCAATCCAGTGTAGGATGGTGATTATAACAACAGGGCTACCAGGAAGAGGAGTTTCAGGGAGAATCAATCAATATTATGCTGTTGTAACATAATATTGATTGACTGGAATAGCAATTATCACTGTTTTACCTGGGAAAAATCCAAGCATATAACTCAAACTTCTTCATATCTCCATATCCTCAGCCATTTCCACTGATTCTCACTTGCTTTATCTGTTACTCGTCTAAGCCCATTGTAAGATTTAAACGAGTAACGGCCTCTTTCTACCATCTTCAGTATTAACAATTTTCCATTTCTTTCTTTTCTCAATAATTCTCTTAATTTCCTAAATAATTTATCGATTTTTTCTCACTTCCTTTCTTCTCCTACCCAGGACTTGTACGCTCCCTATGTGGCAAAATACGTTTATCTTTTATAGCGCTGAGCAAATAGTTTGCTACTTAGTGCAGTGATCTCATATTGTGGAGGCACCTTTGCTATGAGTTGACTTAGTATTGCACTACTCTAAATAAAACGCATTGCTCCAGTGGAGAAGAATATTGCTGTTTTAGCTAACGAGTTTGCCACTGCCTAGTCGCGCATTTCATTCTGGATGTTGTAGTAGGGATTTAGGAGCATCACCGACTGAGGCCAAATTGCTCCGTGTATACAGTAAATTGCGTGCGTTCTCTTGTCGATTTTCTGGTTTTCTGGGCGAAAAGTTGAAGTTTCCGGGAGAAAAACAATGCTACCCTTGCCTGAGACCGATTAACTCAGCCAAGTTGTGAAAAAAGCCCATAAAAATTCATCACGTCATCGATGGGACACGAACTCGGGTCTTTTTCATTCAGTGTGGGGAGGATGGCGATTCTACAAAAGTGTGCTACCCACGAGGGCTTCCATTTTGGGGTCCCATCGGTGAGCAGGTAAGCAATGTGAGCACTCTTAACAAACCATGAACGAGAAGTAACTACAATATATGAATGTGAGAGGGTGCACAAAAGTAAAATTAAGTAAATTTCATCAATTACTTAAGCCTCTTAAAACTTTAGTAGTAGTAAGGATGAATGAGAAAGATGAAAAACTAGTCCTTTCATTTTGCAGTTGGACAGTGAACAGATGTTGACTACTTCAGGCACGTATCCTGACTGGCTTGAAGAGAGAGCGATGGAATTACAGATGCCAAGCAGTGTCCATGGAAGTATTTATAGAAAAGGCATCAACAGAAGCTGAATATCTGTTAAATAGAGAGTAGAAGATTTTGTAACTGATTTTGTAATCAACCTGATTGCCTACTTTTGAATAGATTCTAGGAGCTTGAGAAGTTTTAGGGGCACCACCACAAATATGGGCAAAATATTCCAAGATGAATGTGGATCTGGTATTGTACAGAGTCAGCATTTTTTGAGAAGAAAAGTAATGCCGAGAGCGAAAAAGAGAACCCCGTGTTTTGATACAGGGGAAACGAAGTCAGGGTAATCCCCTAATATATATGATCTAGTCTACATACCTAGACCAGATCACATATTTATCAGCGAATTTAGTAGTATCTTTTTTTGTGAGAAATAAAACAGGACTAAGTTTTAGAAGGATTGCAGTTAACTACGTTTACTTCGTCCCATTAGAGAATAATCTGGAGATCGCTATTCAACTACTGGTATTTGGTTGTAGATATTCGAGAAGTCGAAGCAGACACTTTCTCAAACTGGAAGGTGGAATGTAGTATGCTCTCATCAAAAAAAAAAAAACTATGGATTGGATTTCCACTCAGTGGAAAAAACTATTAATACACAAGAGGAAAAGAGTGGAAGAAACACTAAAAAACATGGGGAACATCATTACTTGAGACATTAGAAACAGAGAGCGTCTACGAAGCTTCTATCACCACATGCAATCCACGGTCAGAGAGACAACTGGCTATCCAATCGTAAAAACAAGAGATAGTAATCCATAATATGGGAGCTTGTTTAGCCCATGGAGATGCTCCACAACGTCCAGGAGATAGATGTGGACTACAAAAAGATCATAGAGGACAAATCGTACAGAAGACGCATCATCAGGGAACAGCTTTCGTCTTCAACCGAGTGACTGCCATCGTCCTTTCATGTGTCTTCATTTCCCATGTTAATATCAATTTTAAATGTAAAATACGTATGTAATTATACGTTTTATGTCCTAATATATGTTTTATGTAATTATTCTTGTATAAGTTATTTAATGTTAAACCCCTAGCATTGTCGCTGTTGTGGGTATTATTGCATCAGGTAATCATGTAACCAATCACTGCCTGCAATAAAGATATTTAATTAATTTAATTAACATTTTCATGCCAAACACGATGGAATGAATGCCTTGAATATGAAAAACGCACTGCTTGAGTTTCAGTAAACTTTTCCATAGGGTTTTTTCAAAGATGAATATCAAGTCACTATATCAACAGCGGAACATCAAAAGAATCCATATTAGCAATAATTGATCACAAGGGAGGTTTCAAAATAGTTTGGAGTTGGCAGTTGATGAATTTCTCCATTACATTGTAATGGATTTCTTCATTACTTTGTATTTGAGAAATCCAACAACCGCCATTTGGAAAGCGTAGAGGTAAAAGGACTGGATCGACAATCAGGAGGGAGCGATTTGTCCCGCCCTGTACGATTTGTTAGATGTTAGCAAGCTGTCATTCAGAATTGCAATAAGAAAGTGTGGGAAAGCAAAACATAACAGTATCAAGTCCTGAAACACAGGTTTTAAAAGCATGTGGAGAAATCCAATTTGGACTTGGAGCTTTCTTGAAATCAAGATATCCTTCTGTTGGAAAGAGGAGCAAAACAGGTAGCTAGAACGTTAGGGCAATGAATAGGATGGGCATATTCGAGAACTTGAAAGAGGAAATGGAGAAATATAAAAGAGATATTGCGGAGTTGTGTGAGATGATGGAAGAAAAAAGAGGGCTTTAGAAGTGATGAGGTAAGGATTTTAAATTGTGGAGGAAACAAGATTTTCCTATTTCTTTATCTACACTTACATTTTCCTTAACACTATGTAACGAAAAATGTTTTTATTTAAGTTTCTTATATGTATTTTGTGCTAAATCCAACGATATGACTGGTTTCTTTAATGTCAATATTTTGGGGGAAATTGAACGTTTAATGTTTTGATACATTCATATAGACTGAAAGGACAGAATTCATGGAATACCTGATTCCTGGGCAACGCGATGCTGTTACCCCACTCGCAAGTGGACGAACCCACCGCTTGGCAGGTATATAGGTACACTGCATTCACGTAGACGGTAATTCGATGTCAGTATGGATAAACGTCGTAAGTTAACCGACTTGGAAAGAGGGATGACAGGGGGTGTGACGACGCATGGATCACTCTATCGCGGAGATGGTAAAGGAATTGCATTATCCTCGTTCTACAGTATCAAGAGTGTATCGGGAATACGCCATTTCCAGAATAACATCTCATCGTTTAATGTTTTGAGACATTCATATGGACAGCGCTGTGGGTGGAGAAAGGTGGTGGATGAACGTGGCCGTTGACGTCCGTTTCGCATTGTTCAGTAAACTGGAGAGCGACAGTGGCACAACTCACCACCGACTTCAACGAGGGAGGTGCCAGAAACGTCTCCACCAAGACCATCAGGCAATCATTAGCGGCAATAGGTTATGGGAGCCGCCGACCCACTAGAGTCCCATTGCTAACACCACGACACAGGACTATGCCTCAACTGGGGGAAAGAAAATCGGCACTGAACCTTAGATGATTAGAGATGGGTCTCCTGGTCCGATGAGTCCCGTTTCCACTTATTTCGAGTGGACAGAAGAGTGCGTATCTGGCGGAAAACGCACGAAGCTATGTACCCGTCATGTCAAGAAGGAACTGTTCAGGCAGGTGGATGATCGGTAATTGTCTGGGGCGTGTTCAACTGGCACACGATGGGACCTCTTGTACGTCTAGACGCATCTCTGAAAGTCCCGGTTACGTGTCCATTCTTGCAAACCATCTGCATCCCTTCATTATCCTCGTGCACCCACAGAGCAATGGACTCTTCCAGCAGGACAATGCGCATGGGCCTCGCTACAGAGCCGTGGTGACTAGAACCTGGTTCGAAGAGCATTCCACAGATTTTACCACCATAGAATGGCCTCCCCGTTCACCGGACATGAACCCTGTGGAGCATCTTTACGATGTTGTAGAAAAGTCCGTTCGAGCTTTGGATCCTCCGCCCAGGAATGCAAAGGAATTATGGACAGCGGTGCAGCAAGCATGGATGGAAATACCTGTGGAACCCTCTCGAGAATTAGAGGACTGAATGCTTCACCGTGTCACTGCTCTTATCAGAGCGAAAGGTGGGCCTCCTGTTACTAGGTAGGTGTCCCATTATTTCTGCACACTCAGCGTATTACGTGAGTATCAATACTGTTATACACTGCTCGGAAAAATTAACAGAACACGTAGAAAACGTGGTGTAACTTGTATAGCTTGTGATGAAGCAGGACAAAATTTGGCATGGTGGTGGTATACCATAGAATCACGATGAAATGGGGAGATGGCCAGAAACTTCGGACAGGTATAAGGAACATTTATAGTGGTTGTATAAGAACTACAAAAAAGGTCACAGTACAGAAGTCGATACAAGGTGTTCTAAAATATGGTCGCATTACATCAGTATGGCGTATGATTCTCTCCAACGGCTAGACAGGCCCGAAGGCGGTCAACTATGCTCGATATAAGGGTGCCTGTATGATTCTGTGACAACAAATCTCATTCTTCAACCAGCACAGACCTTTGATCATCAAGTGACCAAAGAGATGGCTGTCAGTGTGCAAAGAGACACCAAAGGGCGTCCCACACATGTTTGATCAGATTTAAATCTGTGACTGGCAGGCCATGGCAATCGTTGAATATCTTCAATTTCAAGATATTCCCCCACCACTTAAGCTCCATGTGCAGTGGCGTTGTCGTGCATGAAAAGAAAATCTGGACCAACTGCACCCTTAAAAAATCGCACATAGGATTCGAGGATGTGTTCTCGGACTGCTGCAGTTACATAGTCTGTGCGGTTTTCTACTCTTAGCCTGTTCAAAACTACATTTTGAACAGGCTAAGAGTAGAAAACTTGCTTCTTGTCTTAATGGTAGTCGAGAATCCTGGTCTCTTGCCAAAGATTTTGGCCACAATGTTTGCCCTTCTGTACCCCAACCTGTTAAAACCCGATGATTCTGTTGCCATCTCAGCTGAAGGTAAAGCTGACTTGCTTACATCCTACTTTTATTCTAACTCTTATATTATTTAGAATATCTTATATTCTAATTCTTGGGGAGTTTAAATCACCTCCTACCATTCCCAGTAGGCTCCACTTAATGCCTCCTGTAGTCTTCCGTTAAAAGGATGTAAGAAGAATTTTGAATAATCTTGATGCCAAGAAAGCTCTAGGAGAACGGTGACGATACCGTCAGGTATCGTCAACGTCCTCCCCACACCGGGTGGAAAAGGCCCGGGTTCGAGTTCCGTCGATGACGCGAGGAACTTTAATGGGCTTTTTTTTTTTCACTCCGGCTGAGTTAGTCGGTCTCAGGCGTAGATAGTAAGGTTTTTTCCCTAGAAAATGGGGTTTTTCGTCCAGAAAAGAGACAAATCGACCATAGAACACACGCAATTAACAGATATAAGACACAGCACGGCATATGAATTTAATTATTCGGGTGGCCTAAATATAATAGTTTGCACAGTTACATAACCCCTATCAAAAACATGGAGGGGTTCGGCCATTGATCACTATTCCGCCTCACACGAGAGCACAGACTTTACCTTAAGTGTCCCTTTTGATGATGTTGGAAGGATGGTACTGCATTCCTCGTTGTCTCCAGATGAAACAGCATCTGAATCTGTCTGCAGGCTAAAACGGGAGTCATCAGAGAAGAGCACTGCACTACTTTTACGAGAGCTCCAAGTCACATGTTCATGGCACCAGTTTCGACGAACTCTGCGGTGGTTTGGGATTAATGGGATTTTAAAGTATTTAAAGTATTTGTATATTGTACGGCAGTCTCCAGGGTTTCCCCTATAAGCCGCTGATGCAACTGACAAGACATAGCGCCAATGCCGGTAAGTGTGTGTATGTGTAGGTATGTACAGTGTATATGTGGGTTGTGTTGAATGTTGAGTGCCGGCACCTGGCATTTCGCAGCCAGAGGGCAGAGGACACCTGGTCCCCCGCACCCTGACTTCCATCCCAAGCCACGTGGAGGCAGCCAGGATCAACCACCAAAAAGTAGACTCTTACTGGGGATATCAGGCAAGCCTGGGAGCTCCAAGGATTAATGGGATATAAACCATCGACTTCCTTGGTTAGAGTCCACTTGAACTGAGCCTTCTGAACACAGTTCGATTGGAATTGTTTTCACTCATGGCCACAGCAACCTGAAGTTAATGATAGGACATCGTAGAATTGTTGTTGTAGTAGTAGGGTTTTAGGAGCATCAGCGACTAAGGCCATATTTCTCGATGTATATTGTCTGTAAATTCATGTTTTCTGAGATTTTCTGTTTTGCTGGACGAAAAATTCGAGTTTCCCGGAGAAAAAACCATGATACCCTCGCCTGAGACCAACTAACTGAGTCCCGTTGTGAAAAAGGCCCATAAAAATTCCTTTCGTCATCGACAGGATTCGAACTCAGATCTTTTCCACCAGGTATGGGGAGGACGGCAACCAACATGTGCTACCGACGTGGGCCGACATCATAGGTTCTGTCTTGCTGTTTGGGCAAGACAGCCGTCTGTTCTGGTTGAATCCTTGGGTGATCTTGGTCAGCACTTCTTGTAATGGTTCCAGTCTTCTGAAACTGCTTCCATAGTGC
Organism: Mastigoproctus giganteus; assembly: GCF_048544385.1. Lineage (NCBI taxonomy): Eukaryota > Metazoa > Arthropoda > Arachnida > Uropygi > Thelyphonidae > Mastigoproctus > Mastigoproctus giganteus. The sequence goes on along the minus strand of NC_143579.1, from coordinate 59,606,659 downwards.
CGAGACGCCGCCGCGTGACACATTAAGCAAAAATGCAACCTCAGCCTGTAGCTGCCCGGCTTCAAGTCCTCCAACGACTCGTCATCTCAAAGGCTTGCCTATTATATCAAATATTCGCCTTCGGCGACACTGTTTACAATTAAGTATTAATGAAAAACATTTTGTTCCGTTAATTTTGTCAAGCAGTGTATATAAGAGCCTGTAATATTAGTATAACAAGTTTTTTTTTTTTTTTTGTGCAGTTTGCTATGGCCATCAAATGAAAGTGTAAATTTTCTCCAGTATCGTTTCGCTAAGTTTATGGATATTATATAGGCCCGATACAGGTAAAGCATAACATCATTGACATCTAATGTTTCATTGCATATGAATCTTATTTTGGAATGCCCTATGGATAAACCAAGACAAGTTGTGGGCATCACATTCTGCTGTTATTAGAGGGATGGTCTCATGGTGGCCATATATTGGTGGCCATACCTTTTCCTATACCTCGAATATGAAGAGAGCCCACAAACTATCATGACGATTGCTACTTTTGTATCGTGGATCTATCGCAGTTTAAAAGTTTACGGATAGAAAAGCTAGTGTATCCCAACATATCAATCTCTATTACTCCAGTGCAACGAATTAAAACTTGCCAATTCCCAATCCACTTTTCAGGGATGATGAATTCGGTGAATCGGATAACTGGGATTACATCTCAGAAACCTGTTCAAGTAAACTGTCACATTTTTCTGATGAGCAAAAATCTGATAATTTGGTGAAAGAAGTGGGTCAGACAAAATCCAACATAGAGCTGCCATCTCGTTTAGAAGAGTAGAATTTATTATAATTGACCCAGCTACAAGGTACATATACAGAAAAAGACATGCCACTTAAACACGTATTTACTGTTTCGGAATCCCGGTGCTATTGTTTTGATTTGGTCTTTACAAAAAAAAAATAATATTAGTTACAATACAGCAGAATGGCGTCTATTCATAGGAGACAGTTCCAAGAAAAAGTTTTAAAGCTGCGTTGCTTCACAACGGGAATACAAACCCATCGACTCCTTTAGCAGACTCGAGGCACCGTACTCAATTCTGGCCATTTTTCAGAGTTCTATATCATCATAGAGTACCATGGCGCAATTGAACCCTCTGGAGCAGCTGGATGGAGTTGTTGTAATAGTTTTTAGGAGCATCAGAGAATAAAGGCATATTGCTCCGTGTATACTGTCTGTAAATCGCGTGCGTTCTGTGGTCGACTTTCTTTTTGCTGGAAGAAAAACCCGTGTTTCCGGGAAAAAACACCAAAAACGCCGACTAATTCAGCCATGTTATGAAAAGGCCCTTAAAAATTCTTCACGTGATCGATGGGACTCGAATTCAGGTCTTTTCCACCCGGTGTGAGGGAGGACGGCGATTCTACAACCTTTTTGTGCTACATACGAGGGCTGGATGGAGTCTGTTCCCTTGGAGAGCAGGGGAGGGAGGGACTCCATCAGGATATACGGTAGAGAGGAAGTACCGAGGGATATGGCATGAAGCTAAGACGGGCAAGCATATTTTGTTCGTGGTTCGGGATGATTACACTACGTTCAAAGACATTGAAATGTATCTTTTTAAGGAATTTCTTTTTTGATTAACCCCAGGGTTCATCAAACAGAAAAAGAGGTGGGTTTCTATCCTTTGATTCGTAAATTTTTAACTGGTTGTTTTCTTGTATCCAGTGACGCTCACAAAAATTTTGTATGAGAAAGGGGTTACTATACGTTCCACATCAATAGCTTTTGCAAGCGTCATCGCTGGACAGTACAATAAAAAACACAGTTTGGTTATATGCATATACAGGTGCGCATACGCTTATAGCAAAGATTAATACTCTATTTGTAAGTTAAACAGTTTTAATAAATCTCATATAATATTCTTGCATGTTTACTTTTCTGGACAAACCACTAATGTTACGCAAAGACTAAAGTCAAATTCCGAATCAAATTCATAGAAAAACAAAAAGAAACAGAATAACGGAACCTCTGAAAATTTGTTATATAGTACAATCTTACTTATGGCGCCTCCGTAGCCGAGTGGTCAGGAGCGGGAGTGCAGTAACACCCGCTCTTTGAGTAGACCGGGGTTCAAGCCCCTGACTGCTGAATACGGTCGATCTGTGAACCAGCGTGGCAGATTATGGTCCGTTTCCCTCAGCATGAATTGTTGAGGAGGCTTCCATCCTGCAGTGGGTTGATAATGGCTGCACATTACTTTTTTACCTATGGTTCAAGGCACCATCATGTCTTGCAAGAAATCATTTTTAAGTGAAATTATGATATACTGAAGTAGACTGAAGAAGAGGAAAAAGACACAAGAATGTAGACATCATAAAATATAAAATAAAAAAAATAATCTGTCTGTGGGAATATAACTGGAGAAATTCTTGGATCCATATTAGAAATGGTTGGAAAAAATAAGGATACAGATAATTTGAGGCCACAGCCTAATCACGTCACTATGTGAATAGCGCAGTATAATGGTTGGAGTCAGGCGCGGTGGGAATTTGTGTCCTCTACTGCTATTTATTATTATTTGATGGATTTGGATGTAATGTCGAGATTTTGGAACTTTCAAATATTGGGGTATATATACAAAAGCACCTAGGCACACATTTAGTGCCCTTATGCAAAAACGCGCCACTGCACTATGACTATGTTGTTGGTAGGGAGAAGAGTACAATTCAGGTTGTTGATGATAGTAATCCGACTAACAGATTATGACAGAGGAAGAAATAGCAGAAAATGTTACTGCTGCTATGGAGGAATACGTGAGCGTAAGACGAAAAATAAGATCTCTGAAGAGCCTAAACTTTCATCGGTCAGACACACCACGATTAAGCTTCTGATTAATATGCATCCTTATTATGGCTAGTTGAGAACCCAGAGTGAAACTCTTGTATGTAAACAAAAAAAAAAAAAAAAAAAAAGCGCACTTAGATTAAAATTGGTACCTTCTTCAAGCCTAATGCTCCTAAGATCTACACAGATTGAAAGGAACATTTCAGAAACAGGCTCCTTATCATCTTCTTTCAACATTGAAATAACACACTAAAACCATCACTGCAGATACTCTAGTCTGATTACGAATGAACAGCATGTGTAGAAATTGTAACACTTTTTATTGTTTAATTTTAAATACTGTAGTGTAATTTTTTCTTTACACAAACCATGACTTGCGCCTTTTCCTTCGAACTTTCGCATAATCTGAACACCCTTCTCCCAAATACATTTCAGAAAACGAAAGTTTTATTATATATGATATATATGTACAGATGCAACACTTTGTATTATTCTACCGCACACTTATTTTAAGTGCTAGGGCTTGTCTACTTAAATATGGATGGCATAACTGCTTTCCACATTCACGTGTGACGTTTTTAGAGATAGGCATACCAGAAGTCAATGAAATACTGATTAGAAATTAAATGATTTTATAATAACTTAACGGAAGCTGGTGGAGAAATTGTTACATCTAAAAGTCAACAAAGTACCTGAGGCTGATGGAATTTATCCAATTACACCAAACCCCCGCTTCACCACGGATTATATGGAAATCTGTCCGCTAAATACGATTTCCCGTTAAATTCGAAAGAAATAAATATAATCGCCGAAGCTGCTATAATATTATGGAAAAGTTCTGTACTATGAAACAGAAAACATTAAATGTGTGAAATAAAGGGGTTTCAAATATTTTTGCATTGTATAAAAGACATGTATAGGATCTTATGTAGGACGGCACCTGAACGAAAGTTCAACTCCGCCTTTATACACTGTGATGATTACAGAGCACTGTAACAGGCCAGAAATGTGTGTAATATTATGTTTGTTTGTGTGTGTAATAATATTCTTGGATCCATATTAGAAATCGCGAAAGTGTGTGTGTTGTTTAGAGTTTGGAGCCATTCAAAAGAATCCCGTACCAGCAAACCGGCAACAGCGGGCGCGCGCCCGCCCACACACACACACACACACACACACACACACACACACACACACACACACACACACACACACACACACACAGTCATTCCCAGGAGACAGGGCAGCAGAAGACAAAGAAATAAAAAAGAGAATATTAGCATAAAGTAAAAAAAAAAAAAAAAAGAAGAAGAAAAGGTTTATCGATGTCTTTGCCCACGTCTTTATTCAGTGTTGCCCAAAGTAGACCACACAGAGAAAAAGTGTACTGTCAAACAAAAGTAGTAATGTCATCCAAAAACAAAATCAGCAGGAACAAGTTCGCGATATAATTCTCTTAATCTGGAGTGGTATTAGAAGTCACTGGTTGATGACGATATCACTGTGCAAAGGAAGGATTTAGTTGTGGAGTGATCTGCACCGACCTCGTACATAAACAGATTCCTGGCAATCGAGTACTGGGTAATGCGATGGATAAACAGAGTCACGGGCAACGCCTTCACCATCTCCAGGGCTGTTTTATATACCAACTTAAATATCACTCCCTGGAGAGTTCACATTGCATCCAGGAATATACTTTTTCTGTCTCTGATGCTAACTGGTATGATTGACGCCCCAGTCTTCACGGAGTTATCGCTACTCCACGTGCTGGACGCAGTAATGGCAATCCCTACTTACCGTTGCATTCTACACTGTCCAACCTGCGCTTTCTGAAGAACTTCTTTCCGAACAACGCAGTCTCCCTTTTGAACACATTGACAATAGACCCTGTGGAATACTGTGAAGGCAAGCAGTACAGAGTGAAGAGCCTCGCTGAAGCTTACAGCTTGCTTGAACTATAGAAGTATGAAGAAGAAGCCTGAACTAGGAAAAGCTAGGAACTTGAACTTTATAAATAGGAAGGAATGACCAAAATATAAAATAACTGTTGGACATCTACTTTTAAATGATACTGTGAATAATTTCCTCTCCTAATGTTGTCGGTAAAATTACATTCTGTAAATAATACTGTAAATGATTCGCACTTTTGTAAATATCGTAAATATTGTAAACATGTTTTGTAAATATTGTATTGTAAAAATTGCCATTCTTACATTTTTGTACACCCTTCTAGCCGGTCGGCTGTGTCAAAGGGGTGAAAGCAATCACTTGCTATAATTAAAAACGAATTTAATAATAATAATAATAATAATAATGATGAACCAGAAAGTGCAACATCTGTTAAAACCTTCGGGTGTTCTTGTAAACCAACAAAATTTTAGACATTACGTCATCAGGACGACAAACGAGGCAACAGGTTGTATTTTCATTTATGAAGTGTTTTCAGTTTGATTGCTTGCATTAACATTGAAAGACTTCCTGCGATTAAAAGCAGCATTGCAGAAGGTTTGAAGGGCCTGGAAATTATTGAGAGATATGAAGATCTTCTCACATCTAGGAGTTTGGAACTGTTCCCTTAAGAGCCAATCTTAGGTCCTCGTAAATAGAGCATTCAAAAAGGACGTGAGGAGAGTCTTCCGGTAGCCCACATCGACAGGAGACTGTATTAGAAAGTCTGAATTGGTAGAGTTTTGCGTTAAACGAATCATGTCTAGTTAGTATGTAGGAGGTAAACAGTGAGGGTGAAAACCATTTTCTGGTGGATGATGAAAGTAGTGCAGTTACGTCAGGAACGAATTTTTTGGTAATAGCTCCTTTTTAGAATTCCATCTATTCTGCCAGGTGTTGACTAACAAATTCCAGCATCAGGTTAGTTCAGTTTTGGGATCAGCCTGAGGATTGACAATGAATCCCTGAAATTCTGTAGAAATGCCCCAGCGGACGTAAAAACAAAGACCTCTAAACACAACATGCAGGTCAAGTGGTATAGTGCCCGCAAGAGTCTGTAGAGCTGGAGTTGATACTGTTCGGCAAACGTGAAGTAGGCTAAGGAAAAAACAACGTTGAATAGTAGATAGCTTAGTTTGTACAGTTTTAAGTGCAGTACATTTAAACCAGACTGGCAGCATAAGTTGTTGTTATTTGGTTTTTAGGAGCATTAGCAACTAAGGCCATATTTCTCCGGGGATATGCGGTGGTCATTCCCTGACCTTTCCGCATCCTCCACATTTGGTCGTCACGGGCTCGAACCCCGATCTAATTAAGAAGCGTGTGCTACGCACTGCTGCTCTTGCCAACCTGGCTACGGAGGCGCCAGCATAGGTTGTAACTGGGATTATGGCAGCGTTATAAAATAGATGTAGAGTTTTAGTGTTCAGGCCCCAGTCTTATCTGGTATTTTAGAGCAGCATTGCGGTAAAACTCTTAATTTTTTTTCACGGACAGGTGTTGAATATGTGCAGTAAAGGAAAATCGGTCGTCGATGATGACTCCTAAAAGTTTGGTGCTTCTGACAAGTGGAAGTGATTTCTTGTCAAGTTTTCCAACTGGTGGTCTGCCATAGTCCAATTTGTGTTTAAAAATCATAATCTTCGATTTGGTTGAGGATAATTTCAATTTGTTCTTAGAGGACCAAGATGTTAGTTCAAGGAGTACTTTATTGGCATGGAGTTCTAAATCAGGTCTTGAGTTTCCATTCACCAAAATTACAAGGTCATCTGCATATGCAAATTGTTGCACATTTTGAAATTCAGTCGTCCTAAGCAGCCAAACATCAAGGACTAGGTTCCAAATCAAGGGACCCAAAATTGATCCTTAGGGTCAACCACTGGAGACAGATCTGTGAATCTTCGTGCTTTTAGTGATGACGTGACAGTGCGATCAGCAAAGTAATTTCTAACAAGTTTATAAAGCTGAAGAGAGCAATGGTTAGAACGGAGTCTACTGAGGACGCTCTCCCACCATAATGTATCAAAAGCGCCCTCAAAACCGACAAAAATCTTGCAGACCATCTGCAGTGCAGACGGTCTGCAAGAGTAGCTTATGGTGTCTTGTCAATGATATACAGGAATTTTTCTAGCAGGGATAAGGAGGTGATTATCCCCTTGTATAAGGCAATGGTCAGGCCACACCTTGAGTACTGTACACAGGTCTGGAGGCCTCATTTTAAGGGCGCCTCCGTAGCCAGGAGGGCAGGAGCGGCAGTGCGTAGCACACGCTTCTTGATTAGACCGGGGTTCGAGCCCGTGACCACCAAATACAGAGGATGCGGAAAGGTCAGGGAATGACCACCGCATATCCCCGGAGCAATATGGTCTTAGTTGCTAATGTTCCAAATAACAACAACAAAACCCTCATTTTAAGAAGGATGTAGGGCTGTTGGAACGAGTACAGAGAAGGGCAACAAGATTGGTGAGTGGAACAAAGGGTTGCTCTTACGAAGAAAGAGCAACCCTTTGTTCCACTCACCAAGGGTTGCTCTTACGCAGATTGCAGTGTTTGGAGACTAAGCACCTGCGTGGTGGATAAAGCCTTGAATGGTTTGACCAAGCTCAATGCTGATGGGATTCTTCCTCTTGCTCAGAATAATCACCTGAGAGGGCAAAAATTCAAATTGAGGAAAGACAGATGTAGGATAGATGTGCGGAAGTTTGTCTTTAGCCAGCGGGTAGTTGGTTGGTGGAACAGACTTCCATCCTTTGTTGTGGAAGTTGATAGCCTAAATAAATTTAAAGCTGAGCTGGACAGGTATTTCGAACGAACGGAGGGGTGAAATGGGAGCGGGTTTTTTTTTTTTTTTTTGGCTGATGCTGCATAAGCTTGCTTTCTGGCATCGTATGCCTCTACTAATGCTAAATCACCTTATTGCGGCAAAAGTCTGCGCGGGTAGCACGTTAGTATCATTACGGTCCTTCCCACACCGGGTGGAAAAGGCGCGGGTTCGAATCCCGTCGATGACGCGAGGAACTTTAATGAGCTTTTTTCACTCCGTGGCTGAGTTAGTCGGTCTCAGGCGTTGGTTCACAGCCGTAACACGATAAAATTAAGGGTACAGAACTTTTGGTAAAGTGCTTCTGAAGTGAAGAAGAAACCTCCGGGTGTTGTGCAAAGAGTACGAACGCCGGAGAATGTTGAAGATGCGAGAAGCGCTGTTCTTCGGAGTCTACGCCTTTAGCCAGGAAATAAACGTCTACCCTGAGAATTTCCGTGAGAAGTTTGCGCAGAATTTTGCATGAGGATCTGAATTTTCATCCGTACAAAATGGCGGTCGTTTAAGAGCTAAGTAATAAAGACTTGGGTACTCGCCATAATTTTTCCGAGCAATTCCTCCGGATTATGACTGAGGAAGATGTCGAGAACGTTCTTCTTATGACAGACGAAGCACATTTTGAATTTTCAGGTTACATCAACTAACAAAATTTTCACTATGGGCAGCTAAAAATCCAAAACAGCCTCATCAATGTCCTCTTCACAGCGAGAGAATTACTGTGTGGTGTGCAGTTGTGTAGTTTGGAATCATTCTCTGAAAAACCTAAATTCTCTGGGAAAAAAAAATTATTAGAGTGAAGGCTATTTCATCTACCCATGTGTATTATTGTGTCTGTAAATTTCGTATGTTCTCTGGTCTATTTGCTTGTTTTGCTGGACGAAAAATCCCGGGTTCAGGGGGGTAAAAACCTTGCTGTCTACGCATGAGACCAACTAACTCTGCCACGGGGAGTGAAAAATGCCCATGAAAGTTCCTCGCGTTATCGACGGGATCCGAACCCGGGCCTTTTTCACTCAAAGTGTGGGGAGGACGGTGACGATACCACTCTACTACCCGCGCAGACTTACTTCTCTGAAGACAATAGAGGCGTTACGGTTACATCAGATCGCTACGTGGAACTGCTACGAAGTTTGGTGGAGCCAGAATTGTGTTGCCATAGAATTCATCTTAACATCGTATGGTTCCAGAAAGACTACTCATACGGCGAGGACAACAGTGAGTGCATTGTGAGAAATGTTTCCAAGGCATGTGGTTTCACGGAATGGTAATTTTCTGTGGTCGGCACGTTCTCCAGATGTAACCGCTTGTGACTATTGGCTGTGGGGTTACCTTATGAGTAAAGTGTATGTCACTAGACCCATAAACATTGAAGAATAAAAACAAATATTAAAGGACAAAGTTGCAGCGATTCCAGGAGATATGATCCAGAAAGTGATGAGAAATCTTCGATGTAGAACGGAACAATGTGTGAGGAACAACACGAGATATCTCACTGATGTGATCTTTAAAAAATAAAATGGTATCAAATTCGCTTCCTAGTGATACACTGGTGTTATTATTATTATTATTATTTTAGGGTTGCCCGTAATTAAATACATTAACCCGTATTTGTGTCTGTAAATTGCGTATGTTCTATGGTTGATTTGCCTGTTTTGCTGGACGAAAAAACCCCAGTTACTGGGGAGAAAAACCTTGCTATCTACGCCTGAGACCAACTAACTCAGCCACGGAGTGAAAAAAGCCCATTAAAGTTCCTCGCGTCATCGACGGGATTTGAACCCAGGCCTTTTCCACCCGGTGTGGGGAGGACGGTGACGATACCACCGTGCTACCCGCGCAGACAGTGATACACTGGTGTGCAAAACTTAAGGAGCAACACTATTTCTAAAGGTTACAACCACGAAATCAAACGAAACAGCCTGTGACGATTTGCATAACTGTAGCCGTTCAATAGAAAGCTGGTGCACATGCAAAAATTTGAATCGTGATGAGAGGGCTAACACAAACAGATTAAAGCAGCAGTTCAGCAGTTATGTGCAAATTACCGAATGGTGTGCACGACTGTTACAGACGTTCGATTGGTTTCATACAGTGCTACAGACAACGAAATGGCCAGCAGACAACATCTGGATGACTTTACACGGGGTCGAATAATTGGGAAGCTCGAGGAAGGTCGAAGTGCGAGGAGTGTGGCTGCAGAGTTCGGTATCGCCCACAGCATCGTCGGCCTTCGGAACGACAGGTACAACTGGTCGAAGGACCAGTGGTGGTTGTCAACGAAAAACAACGCCCAATGATGACCGCTATATACTCCTACAGGCCAAGAGGGACCGACACCAGACAGCGGGATCCACTGCAAACCAACTGCACAGGACACAGTATATCGCAGTTTACTGTGGCCAGGCGACTCCACAAAGGTGGACTGTTTGCCCGACGGCCAGTACACTGTGTCCCTTTAACCACTGCCCATCGGAGATACCGTTTAAAGTGGTGCATCGAACACAAGGACTGGACAGCAGCGCAATGGGGTAAGGTACTCTTTACTGGTGAGAGTAGATTCAGTCTCAGCAGCGATTCTGGACGTCAGCTAATCTGGCGAGAGGTTGGCACATGGTATCACCCCGCAAACATCACTGAAAGGGATCGATATGGCGGTCGAGGTGTTCTTGTCTGGGGAGGCGTTATCTTGGATGGACGTGCGCAACTCCAAATACTGGAAGGCGGTACTGTAACCGGTGCACGCTACTGTACTGAGGTAATCCTTCCCCACGTGTGTCTGTTCCGAGGTGCCATTGGCCCCGAGTTCGTGTTTATGGATGATAACACCAACCCCATCGCACTGCAGCTTGATATGCTTGATCGCACTTGATATGCTTTTGGAAAGTGCGGACATTGTTCTTATCGATTGGCCTGCCCGTTCAACCGATCTAAATCCCATCGAACACATATGGGATGCTCTGGGGAGAAGCCTAGCGGTACGTCCACACCCACCAGAAAATGTTCACCAGCTGAAGATGGCGCTGACAGAGGAATTAGCATTAGCATTAGCATTAGTAGAGGCATATGATGCAAGAAAGCAAGCTTATTCAGCATCAGCCAAAATAAAAGAAAAAAAAAAAAAAAAAAAAAAACAACCACTACTCCCATTTCACCGCTCAATTCGTTCGAAATACCTGTCCAGCTGAGCCTTAAATTTGTTTAGGCTATCAACTTCAACAACAAGCGATGGAAGTCTATTCCACAAACCAACTGCCCGCTGGCTAAAGGCGAATTTCCGCACATCTATCCGACATCCGTCCTTCCTCAATTTGAATTTATGCCCTCTCAGGTGATTATTCTGAGCAAGAGGAAGAATTCCATCGGCATTGAGCATGCTCAAGCCATTCAAAGCCTTGTACACCTCTATCAGATCACCTCGGCGATGCCTAGTCTCCAGGCTCTGTAATTTGCAAAACTTAAGCCTTTCTTCGTAAGAGCAACCCTTTGTTCCATTCACTAATCTTGTTGCCCTTCTCTGTACTCGTTCCAGCAGCTCTACATCCTTCTTGAAATGAGGCCTCCAGACCTGTATACAGTACTCAAGGTGTGGCCTGACCAATGCCTTATACAAGGGAATAATCACATCCCTGTCCCTGCTAGAAAAATTCCTGTATATCATTGACAAGACACCATGAGCTACTCTTGCAGCTCGTCTGCACTGCTCAGAGAACTTCATATCTGCCTGCACAATTACCCCCAGGTCCTTTTCATTCTCTACCACTGTCAGCGTAGTACCACAGAGTTGATACGTTGATCTGGGGTTACTGTTTCCCATATGTAGTACTTTACATTTGTCAATGTTAAACTTCATTTGCCACCTCTCAGCCCATCTGCTCAACCTTTCCAGATCCTGTTGCAGCAGCATAGTATCAGTAGTGTCCTTAACAACCCTGCCAACCTTTGTATCGTCTGCAAACTTGGACATTAAGCCTGATACACCATCATCAATATCATTTATAAATACAGAAAACAACAATGGACCCAACACTGAACCCTGAGGAACTCCACTAATAACATTAGTCCACGTTGAGCAGTGTCCATTGATTACCACTCTCTGTCTTCTGCCACTCAACCATCCCTTTATCCATAGCAGCAATTTGCCTCGAATGCCACACTTCTCCAATTTGTGCAGCAGTCTTCCATGCGCAACAGTATCAAAAGCCTTTCTAAGATCCAAATATATAATATCAAAGTTATTCCCTGCATCCAGTTCTTTTGTGACTACATCATAGTATCCAATCAAATTGGTCAGACAAGACCTGCCCTTAACAAACCCATGCTGTGTCTGAGCTATAACTGAATTCTTGTCCAGATGATCCTGCAGTGCTTCTTTAACCAGTGCCTCCATTAATTTTCCTGGAACCGAAGTTAAACTAACAGGTCTATAATTACTTGTGTCAGCCTTTGATCCTCCTTTGTGAATTGGGGTTACATTTGCACATCTCCAGTCCATGGGTACCTCCCCTGAGTCCAAAGAAGCTCTCATAATTATGGCTAGGGGTTTGCTTACTTCCTTTGCTGCCTCCTTTAATATAACTGGATAGATCCCATCCACCCCGGGTGCCTTTTTTATGTTTATCCTCAACAATTTCTCCTCCACTTTCCTCTCAGTTATTAGAAAATCATCTAGCTCACTGCCAATGTTTACTTCACCTACGACATTCCCCTTCCTGAATAACTCCTCATGTGTGAATGTAGATGCAAAATACTCGTTTAGATTGTTAGCCACCTGAGCTGGATCCTCAACTGTTGAACCATCAACATCCAGTGGACCAATCTGATTCACCCCTTTCCTTCTTGAGTTTAAATAGGTAAAGAACTCTTTTCTGTTTTTCTTTGCATCCTTTGCCAAGGATTTCTCATAATCTGCCTTTGCCTGCCCAATCTCCTTTGTGACTTGGTTACAGACCAACTTATATCTATCATAGGCTTCCACGTCACCCATTAATTTGTATGTATCCCATGCATTTTTCTTCTCTGCCATATGTCTCATTAGTTCATCTGACAACCATTTAGGCCTGAACCTTGAACAATATTTCTTGGTTGGTATGTAAAGCCTGGTAGCTTCCAAGATTAGTTCCTTGAATGCTTCCCATTTTGAATTTGCTGTTGGTAACATCATCAGTTGGTCCCACTGTATAGAATTTAAATACTGTCTCAGACCAGCATAGTCTCCTTTACGAAAGCAAAAACCCTTCCCTTTACCTCTGATGGTAGTTACCTCCTTGAGTAAATCCCACTTCAGCACACTGTGATCACTGCCACCCAGTGGTTCATTTATCTGCAGATTCCTAATGCATGAAGAATCACTACTGATAATCAGATCAAGAGTATTACTCCCTCTAGTTGCCTCCCGAACATGCTGGTGTAGAAAACAATCATCCAATAAATCCACAAAAGCCTTGCTAGTGTGTGAGTGACCAACCCACAAATTCCAGTCAATATCTGGGAAATTAAAATCCCCCATTATAAGACTCTCTGATTTACTGGCCCACTCTATTTCCCTGTACAGTATCTTATTATACTCATCAGAGTCATTAGGCCTATAGCACACTCCTACTCTCAATTTTGATTTACCTATGCTTATGTCACACCAAACTGACTCAACACTGCACTGTCCAGCGATGTCAACTGGCTTCACTTCCTTGGATTTTATGTGTTTTTTAACTAATAGCATAACCCCTCCTCCCTTCCTATCCTGTCTATCCTTTCTGTAGACGTTGTACTCCCCAAATTCCAGTTCTGCATTCCTTATATCTGTGTGACACCACGTCTCTGATATCCCAACAATATCTGCCTTTGATGTTTTGAGTAATACCTCAAATTCATCAAATTTATTTACTAAACTCCTAGCATTAGTGTACACGCAAGTATACATGCACCTGTTTCTATTCTTAGCTACCCTAACACAACCCATGTGTTTACTTGTACCGCAATGACTTCCAGCAGTCTCTGAAATATCCTGCATCTTGTTTTTCAGGCTTCTGCTCATTCCAATAGAAGCAGTGCAAGAATCTCTTTCACCTCTGCCCGTGGCTACTGTTAATCCATTAGTCTTTGTCTCCCCCCAAGCTAGCAGTTTTCCGACCCACCTAACACTGCCTCGATAGCATCAGCAAATATTCTTGCACCCTTTCTATTTAAGTGTATCCCATCCCTGTAGAAGCAATCTCTCCTGTTAACAAGTACAGTCCAGGCTGAAAAAAATTCTACCCCTTCAGCCTTGCACAATCTTTCCAGGGCCGAATTGATCGACAAGGCTCTCATCATATACTCCCTCCTATCGTGTCTGGGCAGAATTGCAGACACTTTCAAATTCAACCCTACTTCACGGCTTTTTTTCAACAGTGACCTGTACTTGTTAAGTAATTCCGCTGGTCTCCTACTCTTAATATCATTAGTAATGGACGATGTTACCACCAGAGCTTATCAACAACATTGTTCTAAGTATGGAAAGGCGGTGCAAAGCCTGCATCGACATTAGAGGTGGCCATATCTCCTACTGAGGACCACTTCTTCCTTTTGTTCCATCTTTGGCAGTGATGCATCTGTATCATGGCAGCCAGTGCTATGTTGCCATTTTTGAATAAAGTCCCTCTGGACCGTTTTGTTTCCGTTGTTGTGTCGGTGTTGTTTCCTTCATCATTTCTATACCTCACGAGGTTCCTTTTGTATGCTTTCCCCATATCCAAGCCACTTCTATAAAAAGCTACAGGTGAAAACCTGACTGGTCCTTAAGATTTGCACACCAGTGTAGTAGTAAACATTAAATACAAAAAAATTTCATCGCGTTATTTAATTTCAAAAATCGTGAGGTTTCTCTGATCCACCATGTACATTCCACACAAGCAGCTTTTACAAGCGTCAATAATGAAAGTGCATTTATATAAAAATAACTACTCCTGGAGACTTTATTCCCCTAAATTGCTCGTTGATGCGCCTACGCCGCCCTCTAACTGTGTCAATACAGTATTTATCAATGATACTGAGATAGGTATTTCAAGTTTGATGTCTACGTTCGCTGATGATATACAAAGATAAAAAATGGCTAATGATATTAATCAAGATATTTCCAAGAATATTTTGATAATATAAACAGATGGGATAAAAAGGGCAATTAAGGCAAGATACTGAGTCGAGTAGCAGTAATCCCAGAATCATATACCATCTGAATAGCACCAAATTCAAGGTAGTTGATGTAAAAAAAAAAAAAAATCTAGCGATAATTTTACAGCTCAACATGAAGTTCACTGAGCATGAGCAATGCAGACAGCCTAGAACAGCCCATGGGATTCTGTCAATCATATACGGAACCTTTCCAGTAGGAAGGACAAAGAAGTGATGCTGCCATTTTATAAGTTTTCCATACAGTCAATGCTGGTGAGTTTTAGGCAAATCAGCGATTTAGGCCATATTACGCCGTATACATATTATGTTTGTAAACTGCTTGTGTTGTGTGATTGATTACCTGTTTACCGGAGAGTTTTATATGCAGAGTTTCCGGAAGAAATAAAAATTGTGCTACCCTCATCTGAGCTCAACTAACTAGCCACGTTTAAGGCCCATAAAAGTTCCTCACGTTAAGAGGGTTCGAAGTGTGGTCTTTTCAATCCGGTAGGGAGGACAGGCTTCTGCCAACAGTGCTACACACGAATGCTTTCCATAGAACTTTTGGAAAAGTTATTTAAGAAGGAAATATATCTGTTTGGATAGGAAATAAGAACAACAGGAATAATTGGAGACACCAAAGGGTCAATAATATCAAGAAAGAGAGGAGTCTTTAGCAGAAAGCAGAGTCTGGAAAATAGATATCAGGAAAGGATTAAATAAATAAAATGTTGATGGCCTCTTTACTCTTTCTCCAAACATGGAGAGAGAAATTTAAATGGAAAAAATAATAATAATAACAATAAAAAGTACGGAAATTTTCATTCATACACAAAGTAATTGATTTTTGGAACAAAAAACCTTTCACTTGTGTGGTGAAAGTGGATAGTTTCGATAAATTTAAAGGAAATTTTGAAGCGAATTTTTTTTTTTTTTTTTTTGATGCTGTATAAACTTACTTCATTCATCATTTTGGCAGTCCTGATACTAATATCTATAGTGAAAACCAGACCCATCAATAAAATTCGGATTTAACATACGCGAACATTCGATGATAATTATCACCTTTTAAGGAAAATATAAAGAGAACTAAAATATCATATACTCTAAAAACCCCAAAGAAGCAATTAGGTAATTTCTATTATTTAAAATTTTATTATTCTCCCTTTAATTTAATTGTAGTGACAAGGGGACACCCCGACTGCGCAACTGCTCTCCATTGAACCGATCATTTCGAATTTCATTAATCTTTTTATTTTCTTTTCTTTTTTTTTTTTTTTTTTTTTTTTTCAGAATGCCTGGTGTCCAGAAATGCTAAATAAAGCATCACATTTGTACCAGTTTGCAGTATAAGTGACGCAAGAAACGTAAAAAAATAAATAAAGTTGCATTTATAAAATCTTCATTACCTATTAAAATACAATAAAATGTGGTCTTGCCACACGCAATAAAAAACACTAGTACATATTATATATTTCTCAGTGCATATATATATATTATGTGAGGTAAAAATTAGGCAAAAGTAATAAAAATAAATAGATATGGCTATGTAGCTATCATTAGAGGCAGCAAATGCACATCCTCCACATGATGCCTAATTATATCTGATAATTAAAATAAATATGATATTTAAAATAAAAACATCAGCCAGTAGTACGGCAATAATGCAGAGCGAAGCAAAAAGCAAAATAATATAAAATAAACAAACAGGGAAGGGAAAGTAGAAATAATAGGACAAAAAAGGTAGTCGATAATCCCCGGTATAATTTAGTCAATTAAGTCATTAAACCCAATTAATAAAAAAGATATAAATTTAAAATAATGCCAATTATAAATAATTTAGCGGTACCCCCCTCGAAGGTACCAGTTCCAAAAGACGTGAAATATCACCAAAAAAGGTTAAAGAAACTACCAAAAACTAAAATATCAAAATAATAGACTGACCATCATGCCCCATATCGACAGAGGACCACGAGGCCAATAATGGTCATGGAATCGCTGCATTTCAATCGTCATACAAATCATCGCAAAGGCAGAAATATCGAAGAACCAAACCAACCCTCCATTCTCCGATAGATCAACCAATGCAGAGGATTTGCATGGCGGTGGTCCTTATGCAGCGAAAAATAATCTATAGAACAGACAGCACTCTTGATCAGAGCCACACCACTGACATAATGCAAGCTTAACCAGCTTATATAATAGAAAGGAAAGAAATAGATGGCGGCACAGGCGCTGCTTATTTAGCATATCAACCCACTACTACCACTAATTTATATTATGTGAGGTAAAAATTAGGCAAAAGTAATAAAAATAAATAGATATGGCTATGTAGCTATCATTAGAGGCAGCAAATGCATTGGTTGATCTATCGGAGAATGGAGGGTTGGTTTGGTTCTTCGATATTTCTGCCTTTGCGATGATTTGTATGACGATTGAAATGCAGCGATTCCATGACCATTATTGGCCTCGTGGTCCTCTGTCGATATGGGGCATGATGGTCAGTCTATTATTTTGATATTTTAGTTTTTGGTAGTTTCTTTAACCCTTTTTTGGTGATATTTCACGTCTTTTGGAACTGGTACCTTCGAGGGGGGTACCGCTAAATTATTTATAATTGGCATTATTTTAAATTTATATCTTTTTTATTAATTGGGTTTAATGACTTAATTGACTAAATTATACCGGGGATTATCGACTACCTTTTTTGTCCTATTATTTCTACTTTCCCTTCCCTGTTTGTTTATTTTATATTATTTTGCGTTTTGCTTCGCTCTGCATTATTGCCGTACTACTGGCTGATGTTTTTATTTTAAATATCATATTTATTTTAATTATCAGATATATATATATATATATACTATCATTGAATTATATTAAATAAAGTTAAATAATAATAAAATGAATAAATAATTAAGCATTCATTAGAGGCAGCGACATGCAATTCCTCCATATGAAGCTGAAATACATCCATTATTTTAAATTAAATAAAACATAAGCCAGTAGTATGGCAAAAACTGTAGAGCGAAAATTAACATAAAAATAACCCAAATAAACAATCGAACGAAAAGAAAGAATAGATATAAACAGTAGCCCAGAAACCCTAATATAATTTCGATCTTTAAATCCAATTAACAAAAACTATACAATTTTTAGGATAATGCCAATTAGTTATTAATTTAGCGGTACCCCCCCGAGAGGTACCAGTTCCGAAAGACGTGAAATATCACCCAAGGAGGGTTAAAGGAACTACCAAACGAATAACAAAATCAAAATAAACTAAAATAAAATAGACTGACCATCATGCCCCATATCGACAGAGGACCACGAGGCCAATAATGGTCATGGAATCGCTGCATTTCAATCGTCCATACAAAACATCGCAAAGGCGGAAATATCGAAGAACCAAACCACCCTTCCATTCTCCGATAGATCAACCAATGCAGAGGATTTGCATGGCGGTGGTCCTTATGCAGCGAAAATAAACTATAGAACAGACAGCACTCTAAAGCAGAGCCACACCACTGACATACTGTAAGCTGAATCAGCTTATATTGAAGAAAAAAGGAAATAGATGGCGGCACAGGCGTTGCTAAGTTCTTCGATATTTCCGCCTTTGCGATGTTTTGTATGGACGATTGAAATGCAGCGATTCCATGACCATTATTGGCCTCGTGGTCCTCTGTCGATATGGGGCATGATGGTCAGTCTATTTTATTTTAGTTTATTTTGATTTTGTTATTCGTTTGGTAGTTCCTTTAACCCTCTTTGGGTGATATTTCACGTCTTTCGGAACTGGTACCTCTCGGGGGGGTACCGCTAAATTAATAACTAATTGGCATTATCCTAAAAATTGTATAGTTTTTGTTAATTGGATTTAAAGATCGAAATTATATTAGGGTTTCTGGGCTACTGTTTATATCTATTCTTTCTTTTCGTTCGATTGTTTATTTGGGTTATTTTTATGTTAATTTTCGCTCTACAGTTTTTGCCATACTACTGGCTTATGTTTTATTTAATTTAAAATAATGGATGTATTTCAGCTTCATATGGAGGAATTGCATGTCGCTGCCTCTAATGAATGCTTAATTATTTATTCATTTTATTATTATTTAACTTTATTTAATATAATTCAATGATAGTATATTTCGGCTTCATATGGAGGAATTGCAAGTTGCTGCCTCTAATGAATGCTTAATTATTTTAATTTTTTATTATAATTTAATTTTCGTCAACATTTAATATAATTCAATAGTAATGGGTCGATATGCTAATTTAGCAACGCCTGTGCCGCCATCTATTTCCTTTTTTCTTCAATATAAGCTGATTCAGCTTACAGTATGTCAGTGGTGTGGCTCTGCTTTAGAGTGCTGTCTGTTCTATAGTTTATTTTCGCTGCATAAGGACCGCCATGCAAATCCTCTGCATTGGTTGATCTATCGGAGAATGGAAGGGTGGTTTGGTTCTTCGATATTTCCGCCTTTGCGATGTTTTGTATGGACGATTGAAATGCAGCGATTCCATGACCATTATTGGCCTCGTGGTCCTCTGTCGATATGGGGCATGATGGTCAGTCTATTTTATTTTAGTTTATTTTGATTTTGTTATTCGTTTGGTAGTTCCTTTAACCCTCTTTGGGTGATATTTCACGTCTTTCGGAACTGGTACCTCTCGGGGGGGTACCGCTAAATTAATAACTAATTGGCATTATCCTAAAAATTGTATAGTTTTTGTTAATTGGATTTAAAGATCGAAATTATATTAGGGTTTCTGGGCTACTGTTTATATCTATTCTTTCTTTTCGTTCGATTGTTTATTTGGGTTATTTTTATGTTAATTTTCGCTCTACAGTTTTTGCCATACTACTGGCTTATGTTTTATTTAATTTAAAATAATGGATATATATATATATATATATATATATATATGTGCACTGAGGTGAGGTACGAGAGTGCGGAGTTAGTCGATCTACGTAGCATAGATAAGGTGTCAGTGGTTCAGCAGGTAGTAAAATTCCGAGCGTGGTGGAAGGAAGGATTTGTCGGACTTTGATAAAGGACAGATTTTGAGTGCTCGACGAGCTGGTGCCTCGATTTCCCAAACAGCTGAACTGGTGGGGTGTTCAAGAGCCGCCGTAGTTAAAGTGTACCAGGGCTGGCGTCAAAACGGTCAAACAACGACCCGACGGCAAAACTGCAAAGGTCAGCAGTTTTGCCGCAGGATAATGCGCCGGTGCACAAAGCCCGAATAACTATGGAATGGTTCCAGGAACATGACAATGACTTTTCTTTGCTGCAGTGGCCCGCTCAGTCTGCGGATCTCAATCCTATTGAACATCTGTGGGATGAGCTGTAAAGGTCTGTTCGATGCAGGTCTACACCTCCGTCGAATCTCAAGCAATTGAGTGACACACTCATGTCTGCATGGTACTCCATTCCTGCACAACGTTTTCAGCATCCTGTTCAATCCATGCCTAGACGAATTAAGGCTGTTTTGAAGGCTAAAGGATGCTCAACACGCTACTAGGTAGGGGTACCTAATAAAGTGGCAGCACAGTGTATATACATCTGCATCCATTGCTGCTGCTTTTCGCTGCACTAGCCAAAAAATTTTTTTTCTGAATTACCCTGAGAGAGAGAGAGAGAGAGAGAGAGAGAGAGAGAGAGGAAAAGAAAGAAAAGTAGAAGGGAATCACCAAGAAAAAGAAGAATGATGATATCCAGCTCAGGACCCTGGGTGTGCTAAGCCCATACTCACCAGATGTGAGCCCCTGGGGTTAATATATATATTCTATAATAGTTTAGCATAAATCAACTTGCGTGTACTCCAAAGATTTAACTAGGTATGTCTAACAGTTTTTCACTACTCTTTGCTTATGAGCCATGAAACCCCCCATAACTACTCTTCGCTAATACAGTACTAATACATGTAATTTAACATAAAATACTATATGTGTATGTTACATTATGGTCTTAGAGTACATATTGATACTGCAATGGCACTAGCCCATAATTCCTTGTAGTAAAATTAATAATAGTGTATTTTTATTTAATTTTTATTTTCCCAAATCTCATGTGGTACGAAAAATTTGCGAAGAGAAACCCCCCCCCCCCGCACACACACAACACATCTTGTTGCTCTCCAGCTGACCTTACGATCTGAAACAACAAAAATACCGTCATTTACATTTTGATTTTAGATGGAATATTTCATTTTTCTGTCTACAAGGTAACACAATTAACAGTCTGCTGTGGGGGAGAAAATTAATTTAATGAAATATAAATATTTGATATTTTGTCATTCGGGGTATTTTTACTTTCGTGGTAGTTAGGCTCACGCTTACTGGTTTTAGAGTAATTACTGAATTTACGTGCTCAATTGATCGTTGTAGTTACCCCTAGATGGCAGGAGCATCTTCTGTGGAGATGCTTCTACAGTCTTCAGAGGAAATGGCAATAAACGTTTGATAACCTGCAATGGCAAAACAAGGAATGAATGTGCGTGAGCTAAAACAATGGATCCTTAAGTGATTTAAACGGTAGGATAAGTTTCGGAAGGGGAAAAACGAAGAGAAAAGAAACTTAATAAAGATCGAGATTTCAAAAGATAAAACGATACCAGAACTGATCGGGTACTTATATAATATTTGTTATATTTATAAGAAATTACTGTTATTATTAGGCAATAATACATAAGCTTTAGATTACTATGTAAAGAAGTGACAACAGAATACGGGGTAGCCAATCTGCGGCAAGCGTCGTACTCGCAGCTCTTTTCAATGGCTGTCGTTTCGTTTTTTATTATTTCAAGCACTTATGAAATTCTTTAGGTAGTTATAAAAAATATTATGTGGTGCCAAGTGTGAATTAGTAGGGGCAGAATAATCCAATCTTTATGGATTTTTTTTGGGGATTTTTTACAGGGAAATGGTAACTGAATTGTTAAATGAAGTCTGCGACTTTTTTTTTTTTTTTTTTAATTTCTCAAATTCAATTTGCCTTGAGGATCTGGATCTGCCCCTAGTTAACACGCAACACAATTTCAAACATAATTTGCGGTATCTAAAAGAAAATACACAGTCAAGAATATTAACTTAGACGTTCACGGGCTGGCAGGAATCATCACGGAACAAATAAATACCTGGGCTGTGTTAGGCTAACTAAGAGTAAGAACAGATGCATGTATACTTGCATGTACAGTAACTAGGAGTATAGTAAATGAATTTGAAGTGTTGGTCAAGACATCAAAGGCGGAAATTGTTGGGATATCAGAGACGACGTGTCACACAGATATAAGGAATGCAGAATTGGAATTTGGGGAGTACAATGTGTACAGAAAAGATAGACAGGACAGGAAAGGAGAAGGGGTTATGCTGTTAGTTAGGAAACATAAAATATAAGGAAGTGCATCCAGTTGACATAGATGGTCAGTGCAAAGTTGAGTCAGTTTGATGTGATGTAAGCACCGGGAAAGCAAAAATGAGAGTAGGAGTGTGTTATAGGCCTAATGACTCTGATATCGATGGTTCGACTGTTGGGGATCCTACTCAGATAGCTGATAATCTTAATGAGTATTTTGCATCTACATTCACACATGAGGAGTTATTAAAGGAGGGAAATTCCAGAAGTTTATCAAACTAAAACAGGGTGCTTAATTATTTTGTAATAACTAAGAGCAAAGTGGAGGAGAAATTGTTGGAAACAATTTCTGCTCCACTTTCCTCTTAGTATAAGAAAGTCACCTGGAGTGAATGGAATCTATCCAGTTATATTAAACGAGGCGGCAAAGGAAGTAAGAAAACCCTTAGCCATAATTATGAGAGCATCCTTGTACTCAGGGGAAGTTCCCACGGATTGGAGATGTGCAAATGTATCCCCAATTTACAAGGGGGGAATCTAAGGGTGACACGAGTAATTACAGACCTGTTAGTTTAACTTCTGTTTAGGGTAAAATAATGGAGTCAGTGGTTAAAGTGCATTGCAGGATTATCTAGAGAATAATTCAGACACAGCATGGGTTTGTTAAGGGAGTTTCTTGTCTGACAAATCTGATTGGATACTATGATGTGGTTACAAAGGAACTGGATGCACAAACAATTTTGATATCATATACTTGGATTTCAGGAAAGCTTTTGACACTGTTGCGCATGGAAGACTACTGTAAAAATTGGAGCAGTATGGTAAGCTGCTACAATGGATAAAAGAATCGTTGAGTGGGAGAAGACAGAGAGTGGTAATCAATGGACGCTGCTCTTCGCGGAATAATGTTATCAGCGGAACCCCCCATGGTTCCTTGGGCCCGGTGTTGTTTTGTATATTTATCAATGATATTGTTGAAGGTATATTAGGCTTAATGTCGAAGTATGCAGATGATACAACGGTTGGCATGGTTGTTAATGACAGTAATGGCAGTGGGCTACTGAAACAGGATCACTTAGAACATTTGGGCCGATGGGCTGAGATGTGGCAACTAAAGTTTAACATTGACAAATGCATAGTACTACATATGGGTAGAAGTAACCCCAGAGAAACGTACCAACTGTGTGGTACTACACTTAGGGTGGTAGAAAATGAAAAAGACCTGGGAGATTTTGTGCAGTCAGATACGAAATTTTCTGACCAGTAGACAGACTGCCAGAACAGGTCATGAGGTCAATGATATACAAGAATTTTTCTAGTAGGGAAAAGGATGTGATTATTCCTTTATATAAGGCAATGGTCCGGCCGCGCCTTGAGTACTGCGTACAGGTCTGGTGGCCTCATTTTAGGAAAGATGTAGAGTTGTTTGAGCAAGTACAGGGAAGGGCAACGAGATTGGTGAGGGGAACGAAAGGGTCATCTTACGAAGAAAAGCTTAAGTTTTGCAAATTTCGCAGGTGCCTAGTCTCCAGACGTAGCGTGTGCTACGTCTGGAGACTAGGCACCTGTGAGGTGATCTGATTGAGGTTTATAAGGCCTTGAATGGGTTGAGCAGGTTCAATTTTTATGGGGTTCGTCCTCTTGTTCAGATTACGAACCTGAGGGGACATAAATTCAAATTGAGGAAAGACAAGTTATAATGTGCGGTTGTTGTTGTTTGGTTTTTAGGAGCATTAGTAACTAAGCCCATATTGCTCCGGGGATATGCGGTGGTCCTTCCCTGACCTTTCCGCATTTTCCGTATTTGGTGGTCACGGGCTCGAACCCCGGTCTAATCAAGAAGCGTGTGCTACGCACTGCTGCTCCTGCCCACGGAGGCGCCATAATGTGCGGAAATTTGCCTTTAGCCGGCGGGTAGTTGATTGCTATACAAACTTCCATCTGTCGCTGTGGAAGTTGATAGCTTAAATAAATTCAAGGAGAAACTGAACAAACGTTTAGAGGGAATGGACGTGTGAATTTTTTTTTTTTTTTTTTTTTTTTTGGCTGGTGCTACATAAGCTTGCTTTCTTGAATCACATGCCTTGATTACTACTACGTCCTGGTTCACAATATATGTGAATGCGTTGCAATGCATTAATTTAATAACAAAGTTCCTGTAGAAGCAATGCACTTGTATGCACTTTAAACAATAAAATAAGTGCGACAAGTGAAATTATTACGCTGGCAGAAAAGAATTCTAAACATTAAAAAACACTTTCCCCACGCCAAAAATAAACTATTAATGTAGAAAATCACCAAAGCTATCATTAGATTTGATCAACAGTCCAATTTTTAATCTAATGACATGTGCCTTGAGTCGTCAGCGTCATCAGAGTTCAACGTAAATCGACACCACTCCTCAAATCTTGAATGTCGCAGGAAGTTTTCATTTTACCAAAATTATTTACGATTTTTTTGGAGGAAAATAAAATAAAAAATAAAGTTTTTTATTTTATTTTCCTCCTCCCTCTTCTCTGTTTGAATGGGAATCCCCCTACCGTAAAATATAAATCATTCTGGTATGACATTGGAGATACAGAAAACAGTTTTTGCGAGGGTCTACTGTTCCGTACCTTTCCTCTACAATGCGGATGCCTGAAATTCGAAAATAATGGATTTCCACAATTAATAAAAATAGGAACCTGATGTATTAGGATCCCAAAAACAAAAGCACAACACATCCTTACGACGCTATTGCCACGAATGATTTGCAGATTTCAAAATCTGTAGAATTTCTAACACTTAAAATAATTTTATAAATTTTAGTTGATGTGGAACGGACTAAAATGGGTAGGCTGCGTTGTCAAATATTACAGCTATGCTCAACTCGTAATGAAAACACTCCTTTTTCCTCTCTGCCGTTGTTCACGAGAAATAAAGATTTCCACCGAAAATATCCATTCCATTATTTCTCTTTGAAGGAATACAGTAGGTTATCAAGAATTACTTACTTGTTTTCAGCAAACTGATAGGCTGTTCCAAAGTTCTAAAAGAATAATAAAAAAAATGTTTTAGAGCATTTCCACATATTGTTACTTTCGATCTATCTATGGTTCATTAAATAGGAAATGTAAAATTCTGAGAGAAAAGAAGTCTGAATAGCTTATGAGCTTCTTTTCTTGCCAGTATGACGAGAATATATGACAATATTCTCGGAGTAGAAAAGAATTATTTAAAAACTTTCTGACGTGAGTTCTTTCAGTGGCTGGGTGTGTTCACATTTGTATTAGTCTTAAAAGTAAAGAAAATGTGATGCTAGGAAGCCAAGCTTAGATAGTATCGGCTTAAAAAATTACCTGATTTGAATCCTCCAAATACTGGTATCTATCGAGGTACACGAATTCAGAAATACGAGTTTTTGCATATGCGATTTGTATTCTTAGGAACGTTCTTTGAAATATGCGATGCATTTTGAGTTAAAGCAAATCTCTAATCGACTCGCCATCGCGACTCTTACTGAGTAATTTTTATGGCAAAAGTGTATAGAAGTGCGCGTTTAAAAATTAGCCCTTCGCGTCACGTGGTAGATGACTCTCATCAACCGGTACAATACCACCACTTTGCTTCTTGGAGGCTTGAAGTGGTAGAACCCATGTTTAGGTTCCAGATCTAAGTTCCGGTCAACCCTTTCCATCTCTTCCATCATGCAGTATGACTGATGACTTTTGCGGTTATGATGGACATCACAGTGAGTTCCAATCTATCTTACATTTCGAGGGTACAGCTCTAAAACGGTGTTTGCAGGCCTGCCGCTAGTTAGTACGCAGGAGAGAGTTACCAGAGGTAACTCTCTCCTACGAGAGTTACCTAGAGATTATCTATTGTTAATTAGAGTTACCTAGAGAGTTATCCTCCTAGAGAGGTAACTCTCTAGGAGGCTTCCGGATCAGCTAGTGTATAATCTTATTATTAATATCTTTATTGCAGGCAGTGAATGGTTACATTCATTGCCTGATGCAATAATACCCATAACAGCGACAATGCTAGGGGTTTAACATGAAATCATCTTGCTACCTCTACTCTGCCAGACAGTGACTGGAGGGAGTCCGAGTAGTGTATGCGAGGAGCATTGTCGAGGCCACGTTATGTCAAGAATCTGGGTATATTCTTACCATGTGTACGCCATATCCAAAAATTTCATTACTTCATACAGCATGTCCCTCCCACTTTTTCTTACTATTGATTACACCATGAATTGTCAAACTAATAGAGTAAGCTTATCTGCGAAAATATCTATTTCCTAGTTCATTCCACAAATATACGTGGTCTCAGTTCCAATCTCAACGATGTCCATTTCCACTTGCAGTCTGCCAAACCCCATGTACTTTTTCTGACAGAATCTCAGTTATCGGTTGATTCAACTACTGCTGATCTCAGTTGCCCAAATTATTCGCTGTATGATTCTTTTCTCCTCAAAGGTGGTACTTGTGCATATGTCCGTTCTGGTATTCCTTGCCAGAGACTTGGTAATTTGGAATCTCCCCTTTTCGATCTTCTCTGGATTAAAATCTCTCTACCTCATTCTGACAAATCGACAGAATGTCGATTTGACAGAATGTCAAAAAAAAAAAAAACTTTATCTGTTGTCTCTACCGTTCTCACAACTCCACTAATCACTTGGAGCTCTTTGACTTCCTCTCTGTGCAACTTGACTTTCTCCAGTCCAACTTTCCTAACAGTGAAGTAACTTTCCTTGGTGATTTTAATGTTCACAACTCCAGCTGGCTTCCGTTTTCTAGCCACACCGACCCAGCTGGTCGATATGCTGAGGCTTTAGCAATTACTAATGACCTCGCACAGATTGTATTTTTTCCTACCAGAATACTGGACAATCCTAACCATACAGCCAACAAGCTTGATCTATTTCTCAGAAACAACCAATCTAAGTACACGGTCGAAGTGAGTGGTACTTTGGCACCTTAGATCGCAACTTGGTGATTGTCTCTTCTCCAATGGATCCTTTATCTCATGGCTATTCACAACCTCGTGTTCTTTGGCATTACGAGGATGCAAAATGGGATAGCCTACGAGGTATATTTTCTTCCTTTCCTTGGTCGGATTACTGTTTCAAAACTTCTGATGTCAACGTTTGTTCAGATCGTGTCTGCGAAATTATTCTTGTAGAAATGGAATCCTTTATCCCACACTACACTTTAAAATCTCGTCCTTTATCTAAACCTTGGTTTTCCAATAAATGTGCTAAGGCTGTTCAAGAGAAGAATGTTGCATATCGTAATTGGCTTGTTTCCAATCCTTCAATTTCATTTTTTGTCTACACCAAAGCTCGCAACAATAATATTGTAAAGCAGTTATTAATCAGTCAAAACTAGATTTTGAACAGACTAAGAGTAGAAACCTTGCTTCTTACCGTAATGGTAGCCGAGCATTCTTGCCAAAGCTATTGGCCGGAACTTTTGCCCATCTCTGCTCCCACCTCTGTCCAAACCAGATGATTCTGTTGTCATTTCTGCCAAGGATAAAGCTGACCTGCTAGCATCCCATTTTTCTACCAACTCTTGTATTAATGATCTTGGTAAAACACCTCCCACCATTCCCAACACGCTCCACTCAATGCCTCCTGTGGTCTTCCGTCAAAAGGATTTCAGAAGGATTTTGACGAAACTTGATGCTAAGAAAGCTCCAGGTCCTAATGGTCTCTGACCTAATGGTTTCTGTGCTCCTGAACTTACTCCTGTTCTTTGCCGCCTTTTTTTCACTTTCTTATTCCAAAGGTGTTTTTCCTTCTGCTTCGAAATTTGCTCATATCGAGCCAGTTCCTAAAAAGGGTGACAAATCCCTCACATCAAATTATCGTCCTATTGTAATTATTTATACTCTTTGCAAAGTAATGGAGAAATCAATTAACCGCCAACTCTTAAACAACCTAGAAACCTTCCGTCTGATCAACGATCGCCAGTATGGATTCCGTCAGTGTCGATCCATTGGTGATATTCTGGCTTACTCATTTATTGACAAATTCAATGGAAAAGTTTGGTGAAACACAAGTAGTTGCTCTTGACATCTCAAAGGCTTTCGATCGTGTTTGGCATAAAAGTCTTGTTAAAAAGCTTCTATGTATGGTTTTTCAACTGTTTTTTGTAATTAGTTATCCAGTTTTCTCTCTGATCGTTCACTGAGGGTGATGGTAGATGGCTCTCTGTCTTCTAACTTCTCCACTAATGCTGGTGTCCCCCCAAGGTTCAGTTCTTTCCCCCACTCTTTTCCTCTTGTATATTAATGACCTTCTTCCATTGACTGGAAATCCTATCCATAGTTTTGCCGATGAAAGCACATTGCATTCAACTTTCCAGTTTGAGAAACCTTGCCCTGCTCAATCAGCTTCAACTCGAATATCCGCTACCAATTCCTTAAACGCCGATCTCCAGATAATTCTCCAATTGGGCGAAGACAACTTAGTTGATTTCAATCCTTCTAAAACTCAGTCTTGGCTTATATCTCGCAAAAAAGGATTCTTCCGCTCCTATGCTTATCTTTGGTGACACATCGATTTCTAGGCAAGATGATATATCTCTTTTGGGTATAGCCCTGACTTCTAATCTCTCTTGACACAAGCACATTACAAATATTGCTTCCTCTGCATCTAAAAAACTTGGTTTTCTCTTTCGCTCTCGGCGTTACTTTTCTTCCAAACAGCTGTTCACTCTGTACAAATCGCAAATTCGGCCTACCATGGAATATCGTTTCCACATCTGGGGCGGTGCCCCCCAAAACCTCCCTCAGGCTTCTAGATTCCATTCAGAAGAGCGCAGTTAGGTTAATTAATGATTCATCTCTAACAGAGTCTCTCCACTCGCTCTCTGATAGACGTACTGTTTCTGCTGCATGCATCTTCTACAGATACTTCCATGGGCACTCTTCTTCTGAATTGACTTCTATAATTCCCGCTCTCTCTTTCAAAACAGTCCGAACACGTGCTGCCACCAGCCAACATCCATTTACTGTCCAACTTCAAACTCATAGAACCAACTTTTCATCTTCCTCGTTTATTCATTCAACTGCCGTTTTCTGGAACAACCTTCCTTCATACGTATTTCCTGAAAATTAGAGCCTACAGAAGTTCAAGTCCAATGTCAACAAATATCTTCTTTCGTCTTCTCAACCTCCAACCCAACACGGTACTGAGTACTATAGGTTCTAATACCTCTCGTGTTTGGGGTTTACATAAAAAAAAAAAAAAAAAAATTAACCATGCATTCTCTCCTAATCAGGCATCAGCTTTTCGCTATCTCGTAGTGCATATAATGATTTAATTTGTTTGTTTTACGTATTTCATTTCTTAATTTGTATTGCATTCTTTATAATTTAAAGATTTTCAAAGGGCACTAATAGTTCTAAGTGTTCTAACCATCATACATTACTATTTTTGCTTATCTTTGGTGCAGTGAACGGAAAAAGGACATTATTCTGCAGCAGCATGTTCGAGAGGCAACCAGAGAAAGTAATACTCTTGATCTGGTTATCAGCAGTGATCATTCGTGTATTAAGAATTTGCAGATAAAGGAACCACTAGGTGGCAGTGATCACAGTGTGCTGAAGTGGGATTTATTCAAAGAGGTAACTACCGTCAGGGGTAAAGGAAAGGGATTTTGCTTCCGTAAAGGGGAGTACAGTGGTCTCAGATTGTTTTTAAATTCTGTACAGTGGGATCAACTGACGATGTTACAAACAGTAAATTCTAAGTGGGAAGCATTCAAAGAATTAATTGTGGAAGCAACTAGACTTTATATACCGATTAAGAAATATCGTTCAAGGTTTAGGCCTAAATGGTTATCAAATGAACTAATGAGACTCGTGACAGAGAAGAAAAATGCATGGGATGCATATAAATTATCAGGTGACGCAGAAGCCTGTGGCAGATATAAGCTAGTCTGTAATCAGGTCACAAAGGAGGTTCGGCAGGCGAAGGCGGATTACGAGAAATCTTTGGCAAAAGATGCTAAGAAAAACAGCAAGGATTTCTTTACTTATATAAACTCTAAAAGGAAGGGGCTGAATATGATTGGTCCACTTGACATCGATGGTTCGACTGTTGATGATCCTGCTCAGATAGCAAACAAACTGAATGAGTATTTTGCCTCTACATTCACACGTGAGGAATCATTACAGTTTGAAAATGGAAGAAGGTTATCAAATTGTAGCAGTGTGCTTAATGATTTTGTAATAACTGAGAGCAAAGTGGAGGAGAAATTGTTGAAGTTAAACATAAGAAAGGCACCTGGGGTGGATGGGATCTATCCAGTTATTTTAAAGGAGGCGGCAAAGCAACTAAGCAAACCCTTAGCCATAATTATGAGAGCATCCTTGGACTCAGGAGATGTTCCCACGGACTGGAGATGTGCAAATGTGTCCCCAATTCACAAAGGTGGATCGAAGGGTGACACGAGTAATTACAGACCAGTTAGTTTAACTTCTGTTCCGGGTAAAATAATGGAGTCGCTGGTTAAAGATGCATTGCAGGATCATCTAGACAAGACTGCAGCAATAATTCAAACACAGCATGGGTTTGTTAAGGGAAAGTCTTGTCTGACAAATTTGATTGGTTATTATGATGTGGTCACAAAGGAACTGGATGCAAAAAATAATTTTGATATCATATACTTGGATTTCAGGAAAGCTTTTGACACTGTTGCGCATGGAAGACTACTGTACAAATTGGAGCAGAATGGTATTAAGGGTAAGTTGCTACAATGGATAAAAGGATGGTTAAGTGGGAGAAGACAGAGGGTGGTAATCAATGGGTGCTGCTCTTCGTGGACTAATGTTATTAGTGGAGTCCCACAGGGTTCGGTGTTGGGTCCACTGTTGTTTTGTGTATTTATCAATGATATTGATGAAGGTATATCAGGCTTAATGTCGAAGTTTGCAGATGACACAAAGGTTGGCAGGGTTGTTAATGACAGTAATGGCAGTGTGCTACTGCAACATGATCTAGATAATTTGGGCAGATGGGCTAAGAAGTGGCAACTGAAGTTCAACCTTGACAAATGCAAAGTACTGCATATGGGTAGAAGTAACCCCAGAGAAACGTACCAACTGTGTGGTACTACACTTAAGGTGGTAGAAAATGAAAAAGACCTGGGAGTAATTGTGCAGTCAGATATGAAGTTTTCTGAGCAGTGCAGACAGGCTGCTAGGGCGGGTCATGGGGTTTTGTCAATGATATATAGGAATTTTGCTAGCAGGGAAAAGGAGGTGATTGTCCCTCTGTATAAGGCAATGGTCAGGCCACGCCTTGAGTACTGCGTACAGGTCTGGAGGCCTCATTTTAGGAAGGATGTAGATTTGCTTGAGCGTGTACAGAGAAGAGCAACACGATTGGTGAGGGGAATGAAGGGATTCTCTTACCAAGAGAGGCTTAAGTCCTGCAAATTGCAGTGGCTGGAGACTAGGCACCTGCGCGGTGATCTGATTGAGGTCTATAAGGCCTTGAATGGGTTGAGCACGCTGAATTCTGATGGGATCCTTCCACTTGTTCAGATTACCAACCTACGGGGACATAAGTTCAAATTAAGAAAGGACAGATGTAGAATAGATGTGCGGAAATTTGCCTTTAGCCAGCGGGTGGTTAATTGCTGGAACAAACTTCCATCTGTCGTTGTAGAAGTTGATAGGTTAAATAAATTTAAGGAGGAACTGGACAGGCATTTGGAGGAAACGGTGTGATTTTTTTTTTTTTTTATTATTTTTATTTTTTTTTTATTATTATTTTTTTTTTTTTTGGCTGATGCTGCATAAGCTCCTACACTTGCTTTCTTGCATCATGTGCCACTACTACTACTACTACTATTATAACAGTGGCAGAACGCGATACGATATTCTGAACAATTCAGCCTTACCTGCACTATAGCAATTCTTCAAATATGGGCCGAAGAATACGTGCATATTAGCATAATAATGCTCCGTGTCACAAAGCACGGTCAGTACAACAGCGGCCTGAGAAGAATAACGTTATAAACCAACCATTACAGCCCAAAGCATAGATCTGAATCCAATTGAATATCTTTGGAATAACAATTAAGAGCTCAAGCAAGACAGCCTAGTTCAAGCAGCTGCCTGAAAGGAGGAATGGGGTAGACTACAGTATCCATATTCTTGTATAAAGT
Source organism: Mastigoproctus giganteus (assembly GCF_048544385.1). Lineage (NCBI taxonomy): Eukaryota > Metazoa > Arthropoda > Arachnida > Uropygi > Thelyphonidae > Mastigoproctus > Mastigoproctus giganteus. The sequence continues at coordinate 59,574,391 of NC_143579.1, read as the reverse complement.
GTTCCCCAGAGAGTTACTGATGTCATTAAAGTCCATGGGGGATCATACTGGAATTTAAAAATTGAGTTTTATATGTGTTCCTGGAAATTGTTTCTTCACGATTTCTAGGATCAGGTGGCAAGTTGTTCCAACAGTTTCCGTTTTAGTCAGTAAATAATGAAATAACACAGAATATTCATACTGTTCCCATTTCCACAAGGTAACCATCTAATCATTCTTTAAATTTACAAAGACTCGCTACCTCTGCCACGCTGGGGTGGGTAACTTATTCTAGTGTTCGAAATGCCGACCGGGCTAGACGGGTGGGTAAAGTGCCTGCTTGGCAACTCAAAGGTATAGTGTATAGTGTGTTTAGGGTCTAACGGCACCAGGGGTTTCCCCCATCTCCGCGTAATATACATTGTGGTGTTATACAGAACACTGTAGAGGCCAGAGGTTTAAAAGTGTGTGGATATTGTGGCGTGTAATGTTTTGTACCGTTGTTCATCTGGTCTTTTAGCCGTTGGGTCTCAAATGAGGCCCACTGTTGCCCACACTATACCTCGTGGAGGCAGACCAGGTACACCAGTATTTTAGAAATTTACTATTTACTCTGGCAGGTCCGGCCACCTAATTTCCTGAGATTTCAGTGGCTAGGACATATAAAGAAAAAAAAAAAAAAAAAAAAAAAGAATGGAGGGTGGGGAGAAACGCTAGAAATTGGGTCAGGCCGAGATATAAGTTATACGGGTTAGAGTTCTTTTTTTTTTTTTTTTTTTTTTTTTAATTTTAGTGTGGGGCTTGTGTAGTTTTGGCAAGGGTCAAACGCTAGTCGCAAGATAGCTAGAGAGGGAAGGGGGTGAAAGACAGAAATATGGGGTCAATAGTGAAGATAACCCCAAAAGTCGGCGGGGCAGGCCCATGCCTCACCAGGTGAAGATAGGGGATGGCAGGGGGGGAGGGTACAGAGTAACCATTCCCTGCCAAGGGAAGGGAAAGAAAGTGAACCAAGTGAGGGTACCCGGTTCAGATCGCCTAATGTCCAATAAACTCCATACCTTACAGAACCTTCTAATCAATTCAGAACACTCATTTATCTGTCTGACAGAAACATGGCTCCAAAATAATAAGCAGCTGAACGCTCTGGCAGACAATTTAGGCTACAAGTGCATCGGTAGAGGGAGAGAAATCAAAAGGGGCGGAGGAGTAATGATGCTATATAAAACCGACTTCCAGATTGTGAAAGAACAAAGCTCTAATTCAGATAACTTCGAAGCTGTTATCGCCACATTCTCTGGTGAGAACAGCAAGGTACAGCTTTGTCTTATCTACATGCCACCAGAACATACGAGAGAGATCAGAAATGAGTTCTTTACCTGGCTGGTATCAAACTTAGACGTAAATATTGAGACAATCATCTTAGGAGTTCTGAATATGCCGTTACCGAGGAATAAAGATGCAAAAGCAGAGCTAGACGCCACAGTAGAAGCACTCGGAATGAAACAATTAACAACACCTGCGACAAGAGGATTACAGTGCTTGGATTTAATTTATTACAACGCGCAAGATGTTAACTTAATAGACAACTCCTTACAGTTTTCCTCCGACCACTCTGCGCTTTCAATGGAAGTTGCTCTTCGAAGACAGATTGCCGATCAGAACTGCGACACTCATCAGAGTAATGAATCAAATTTGATATTTTCCACAAAATATATCAAATGCGAGGTCATATTGCAATGCTTAGCGCGATACAACTTTCAAAGTCTACATAAGATGTCCACTGAAGAAGCCATAGAGGAGATTTCGAGGTTACTCTTGCAGATCGCCCGTCTAGAAGCAGCAAAAGTATTAAAGATCTCCGACAGAGCGAACTCTTGGTTCACTCCACAAGTAAAAGTTATGTTTAAAAAGAAGCAAAAGCTCTACCGAAAGTGAAAAAGAACTGGGCACCCGACTGATCGGACTATGTACAAACGCGAAAGGGCACAGTTCATTCGACTGAAAAGACAAGCATACTTTGAGGCTATGAAGGAAAAATTAAAAAAGGGAAAGAGAATAGTTAGCGAGAAAAACAACAAAAAAGAAATGACGGACCAGCTGTTTAGAGAGTGGACAGAAGTCACATTCGGAAAGCCTTTGAATGAGAAGCAGAAAAATTGTGAGGAAAACATCCGCGAGATGCAGAAAATGATTGAAAAACTGACGGATCCCACTGGCACAAACCAAACTAGAGCTAGAAACGTATTACGTGAAATTAATATCAGCAGGGAAAACTTAAAGGAAGCTATTAACTCGCTCCCCAGCAAAGCAACGGTCGGGCCGGACCAGTTCCCGCTATTCATGATAAAAATATGTAGTGCTTATATAATCGACCCGCTCCACCACCTCTTCCAGCGAATACTAAGTGAGGGGGTTATCCCGGAAAAATGGAAGAGGTATTACGTAAAACCAGTTCCAAAAATAAGCAATCCTAAAACCAGTAAAGATTTCAGGCCCATCGCAATCGGATGCTCCCTGCAAAAAATATTTGAAAAAGCAATCCTGAGCACCATCAATCAGCACTGCTTTGGGGACAGGCCAGAATACTTACATTCTGTGCTCCCTCGAAGGTCGACTATTACTAATTTAATGGAGACTCTACTCCGAATACAGCTAGCTTTAAACAATAAACAACAGTTGGACATCGTTTTTCTGGATGTTGCAGCAGCCTTCGACAACGTCTCAATCCCAGCTATAACAGTAATCCTCAAGGAGTATTTCCTCATTTCAGGAAGCACTTTAAGCATTCTCACTAACACCCTTCAAGAAAGACAAATTATCGCAATAAACGGGAAACAAACAGCATCTTACTGTATCTCCAGGGGTGTACCTCAAGGGGGCGTATTGTCCGCCACTTTCTTTGCAATAGCACTAGCCCCATTTTTAGCTCAAAACTGTGAACAATTTATTACATATGCTGACGATTTGAAATTTTTTGTAACATCTAAAGAACAAGAAACTGCACCCCATCTATCAGAGGAAGCAAACAAGGCAATCAAGAAGCTAGAAGAATATCTGCACTACATTGGCCTGAAACTTAATGAAAAGAAAACTGCCCAAATGACCTTCACCAACAAAAAGAAGAAAAATGAAATTACGATTTTTGTGAACAATACCAGAATCCAAAATTCCCCCGGACATGTTGACCTTGGCCTTAAGTGGGATGAAGGATTAAACTTCATACCTCACTTCGAACACATTAGGAAAAAGACATACGCAGCACTGTGGAGCACTAGACAAGAACTCACCGGTCTCCGAAGCCCTCATCTCATGATTCAATACATCCTTAAATGCGTTACACCGATTCCGTTGTACGCATCGACTATCTGGTCATCGGCCCCCGAGAACAACATCAAGGCCTTCTTAGGAGTAGAATACTGGCTCCTGAGATGGCTAAACAAGATTGCCGGGAAACCGTTTACCATCTCAAGAGCGGTCTTGTCTGCCAATCTGGACATCACACCCTGGAAGTATATCATCACAACCAGAAACATCTTAACTCTGGCAAAGCTACTAACGGAGAGAATAGATTCGCCGAAAGTGGGAAACGTGATCACTCGCCCCCGGATGATACGACCGAGAATAAAGAGGGAAGAACCAAGTCTCAAGTGCCAACTGACTCAATTGGACTCTCTGGGGAGATTTTTCCCAGCAAATACTGTGAATTATTTTAATAATTTAAATATAGATGCAGAGAAACTATGTACAGACAAAATGTATAGGACAGAAATCTTTGGTAATGTGTATCGGCAAGTATAAATATAATAAGACTAATTTAATAATTTATATAATAATATTTAGCATTTAACAACCATTTGCAATTAATTCATTAACTACATATTCTGTGTTTTTGCATCTCCAAATTTTGTAAATAAGTTCATGTAAACATGCTTGTAAATACTATAATGTAACCACACCCTCTAGCCACGTGCTGTCTATGGGTGTCTCGAAAGAGAAATAAACAGATAATAATAATAATAATAATAATAATAATAATGTTTCGGCAGCAAACTGCACAATGTCTTTGTCAGGTCTTCGTATGCCATTCCTCGGACATGTTGTCCCGTCCGTGTGAGTGATCAAGTTCAGATAATGACTCCAGTTTAAGCCAGTGGTCAGATCCAGGTTAAGTTAATGATTAGTTTTTCAGATTGTAGCTGTTAGGTTTTTGTTTGGTTGACACATCTAAGGATCTTTATTATGGATGACGAGTGGTTAGTTTGTGGGAAAATTCCTGCTAAGGTTGTGGGTATGTTCTTCTTCTAGTGAAAAGATCCTGCGCAAACTGCGTTAAGGCTTTATAGTTGTCCTCGCTCTCCAGGAGATATTGTTCTTGGTTTATTGGCGAGAAACGTATTCTAGTTATTAAGAGGCAGCGGAGGTCTTCGTATAGTTGGCAGAGGTGCATGAGGTGCTCCCACGTCTCTGGCTGTCCACAGTGGCAGAGAGGGGTGTCACTCAATCCGAAACTGGAGAGTTTTGTTCTTATTGCGCCATGTCCCGTGAGCAGGTAAGATGTCAGCAGTCCCGGTGAAAACCAGTTTGGGCTTTTGGGAAACACTAATTGATTATCCGGTATGAATCTTCGGGTGACTTCCCCTTTTGTCGAAGTCGTCCAGCGGGTTTGCCAGGCCTGCTGTAGGTGGGTGAGAAGGCGTTTTTTCTCGAGTTTAAGATCGTTTGCCGGATCAGTTGTGTAGTCTAGGCAGGTGATTGCTTTGCCTTTGGAGAGTTGATAAAGCAACCCACAGCGGACGATCTCCAGGTCCAGGGGAAGAGCGCCCAAGAGGACCTGGAGGGCGTGGGTGCTTACAGTACAGCAGGCTCTCGAGATTGTCAGTAGGACTGAACGTTGAATTGTCTCTAGCTTCCTTTTATTTACTGCTGTTACCGAATTGTGGAACCAGACTCCTGATGCGTATGTTATTGCTGGTAAGAAGACTGCCTTATAGAAGAGGGCTAGAATCCTCTTCTTAAGCCCCCAGTCGCGACGAGTGACTCTAGCTATTAGTGCGGAGTATTTTTTGATTTTGCTTCGGAGGTAAGTAAGATGGGGTGTGATGACAGATTTTTATCCAGCAGAATACCAAGATATTTAAGTTCGGTGGAAAGCTTAATTGTTGTTTCCAATCTTTATCTGGGGAGGCCTTCTGATATTGAGAGAACCTTTAAGTAGGATGGAGCAGGTTTTTGTTGGGGATATCTTTAAGTGGTTTTGGGTGGCCCAGTCTTGTAGGATATTTATAGCACGGTTTGCAGAGATCTCAAGTTGAGTTCTTGAGTCTGCCGCCAGCATCAGGATCAGATCATCCGCATAGGCCTGTGATCTCACATTACCAAGGTCGAGGTTTAGAAAGCTGTCGAGCACCACGTTCCAGAGAAGTGGGCCAAGTACTGAGCCTTGTGGGCATCCTCTATAGATTGGTCGTGTGACTGAACAGTACGGAGCACTGACGATTACTGTTCTGTTTGCAAGATAGGTTTTTATACAATTGTACAAATTAGCTGGTAGTTTTGCTTTCCGGAGTCTGCCGAGGACGCTTGGCCACCAGAGGGAGTCAAACGCCCCGGCAAAATCCACTGAAATGACAAGGAAGTATTTATGGCTGGTAGTGGTAGCTGCTTTGACGATATTCTCTAAGGCGTCCACCGTGGAGCAACCCCTTCTAAAGCCGTATTGGTTGTCAGAGTGAAGGCCAGCCTTGGAGTAATGAATTTGTATTCTATTGCTTAGAAGATGTTCTAGGAGTTTGCTTAGTATGGATAGAAGAGCGATGGGCCGGTATGACTCCGGAAGGTCTTGTGGTTTTGTCGGATTCTTGAGAATAAGCCTTAATTTTGCAGATCTCCATACTGCTGGGAAATGGCCTGCTTCAAGGCAATGGTTGAAGAGGTTTAGGATCTCATTTGGGATGGTTTCAACAGCCTTCTTTACGATCTCGGGCTCCAGCATATCTTCTCCTGGAGTTTTCTTGTTTTTTATTTTTGCTGCAGCGGTGTCCAGTTCTTCCTTAGTGAAGCTGTCTTCCACTTGGGCCGTGGTGTATGTGCTGTTTTCCTCACACAGTAGTATTTGCTCTGGGGTGCTTGGTGGCATGTGTTGATGGAACATGGCGTCAAGGATGTTATTTATAGATTCGGACCATGTCTTTGTATACGTGCCTTGTGGCGTCTTGGTGGCTGGGATGACTTCTCCCCTGGGGAGTTTGTTTGTGATTACTCTGTAGACCACTCCCCAGGGAGCAGAATTTCCAACTGTGGAGACTAGGTGCTCCCAGGAGCGCTTCTTCCTTTGTTTAATCAGGGCTGTGTATTCATTTCTTGCCGTTCGGTACTGCTGCTTGAGATACTCTACTTCCGCTTCCGGCCATGTCCATCTTGCGCGTTGAAAATTTTTCCGCCGGGTGTAAACCTCTCGTCGCAGTTGTTGGAGCTCTGGGCACCACCAAGGTGCGGCTTCAAGAGAAGGTTTCTTCCTTTTAATAGAGTTAATTGAGCTTTCGGTGACTAGGCTTACAATTGCCTTTTGGTAACTCAAAGGTCGCGGGTTAGAATCCCGCCTCGGGCTTGGATCAAAGTACTACAAAAAAACCTTGGGAGGTGCATTATGGCCACAGAAGCCGATGCGCCAACAACTACCAAAAAAAAAAAAAAAAAAAAGTGTTTGACAACCCGCTCCCCATAGATGAGATCAAATATTCTGTTATTCCCTGAGATTTTATATTTGTGTCCCCTGGTCTTGTCTAACCTATGAGGGAGAATAGACTTTCCTCATTCATTTTACTCAACCCCTTTAATGCTTTATATACCGCAATCAAATTTATCCTTATACAGTAAACCCCCGCTATTCGCGGTATCTGTATTCGCGATCGCCGATTTAATATAAAATGAAACCTAAAAAATGTGAATTTTAAAGCGCCGTGAATATTTTCCGCCATAAAAAAACATGGGCGTGACTAAAATTATCTTTCCCGGTCAAAACAGCGCTCAGTGGGTGGGGGGAGAAGGGTGACAAAATCGCGAGCGTGAAAGTTTCTCGCTAATCCTTGTTCAATATGTGTTATGCGCTTGTTATGGAAGGTTTCGTCGTTTGCTTTTAATTTATATGCTTATAAATTGAATAAATTTATCAATTTATAAATTGATATGCTTACAAATGTGATAAATCTACCGTTTTGCGGTGAAAAACAGACTTTTTCGAGTGTGTTAACGGAAGAAAGTGACTTTGTTGTGGACAAGTTCTTTCTAACCCCTACAAAAATATCACTACGAATAACAAGAGAAATGTGAAAATATCAAAGAAGGTGATGACATTAGCGAATAAAATTGAGTTATTAGATAAAATTTCTAATTCCTCAGTGGCAAAACATTATAAAATCAATGAGTCAACGGTATGATCAATCAAGAAATCGGAAGTAAAAATCCGCCGTAGTGTCCGTGAAAACGCGCTAATTGCTTCAAAAATTTGCTCTGTAACTCGTGATGTTAAATTAGAAAAAATGGAAAAAGCTTTAAATCTGTGGATAGAAGACCGAACTCAAAATAAAATTCCGTTAAATTCACTCATCATTCGTGAAAACGCAAAACTCCTTATCAACGCTTTAGCGAAACTGGTGATAGCACTGGCGGGAGAGGTTTTTTAGCTAGCAAAGACGCTGGTTTGAAAGATTTGTTTGAAATTTCTAATAAATATTACATTTAATATTAAATTGTTTCTTATTTTCATTTCGATGCCATATGCTTGCATTTCACTATGTACTGTCTATGTATATAGTCATATTATGAAGGTACATATAATACATACATAGACAAAATTTTAGACTAGTTTTTCTTATATATTTCATACTTTGGAACGGAACCCCTTTATTACTATGGGAGCCATAACTCAGTATTCGCGTTTTCGGTATTCGCGGCATTTCTCATGAACGTAACCCCCGCGAATAGCGAGGGTTACCTGTATATGTAAACTTTGAAGTCCACACCTCTTAACTCTTTTTTTCTTATTTTAAGCCCTAAAATTGGTCCTAGTATTTTTTGCACATATAAGTAACCTGTACATACAAAAGTGATTCAAAACACAGTGGCTGTTTATTTATAGTTAAAATCCGTTGTCCTCTAAAAGCGTTTATTTTATTTCAACACAACATTAAAACATTTTGAAATGTTTTGTAATTAATTTTAAAGTTGACCACACGTTAGTAATTTATAAAATACAGCAAATTTGCATTATCAAGCTGCGTTAGCTGAAGGGAAAAAAAGAGGACCTTCAGAAATATATGGAATAAATCTGGTATAGTGAAACAGGTATTGCCGAATAAAAGTTTACGAATAGGTACAAATGTTTCCAATAAAAAAATATGTGCTATGTTAAGAAAAGGAGTTCTACAGCAAAGTAGCAACGGCACGTTTCGTCAACAATGCTGCTATTAGTTGTATTAATTATCGTTTGAATACAATTTAAATTTGATTTCTAAAGAACTAACTTTATTGGTATGAATATTTGTGAGCAGGATATGGAGACGCATAAGGCAATAGGTGCTACCAATATACAAACTTTTGGGCGTTATGAGTACATTATCAGTTCCGCTACGTGATGTGATATCACACGAAAGCTATGCTATCTGACCTGATCCGTTTTGGTGCGCCTTCTAGCGTACCTCAAGGTACTTATGTATGAATGTGTATTGTAAAATTTTCTGTAACAGGCGTTGTTAATCTGGGTTTTTTTTTTTTTTTTTTTTTTGCATTACTAGGTCAAATATGGGGTGGTCATACACAGTTCATGACCGTTGTATCTTGCTGATGAAAAGGGTAAATAGAGTGTGCATTACGATGAGGGAAGATGTACTCCCCGAATGCTATACTGTAATTAAGTGTTTTAAGCAAAATAGAACCTTCCATAATAATATATATTATCTATACATTCCTCGTTTTACTAAGCAGATGAAAGTTTTTCGGAGAGTGCACACTGTAGCACTCTACTAATTTTCTAGTGCCCGGAGTCTGATATAACGAGGTTAAATGCTTTATCCAACGAATAACTAAATAAAAAAAATTCAAATAGACCGTGATTCTTTAGGATACGATCGCGTTGCTCGCTTGACATACCCCAGACTGATTTCAGCTTCATTTTGGACATAATTTTGTTACTTTCCCACGATTCTGAACTTTTTATGAAATGTTTAATAACATCTATTACGTATATAATACGAATGCGACATAACCCCCATTTTCCTGATTTTAGTGCTATCACAAAGGAAAACGTTTTTTTTTTTTTTAAATGTCTTGATTCCATTTATGTTTTTTTTTTTTTTTTTTTTCTATTTACCCATAAAACGCGTTCTTTGTACTCTCTGGTTCACTTGAATTCCAGCATCATTTTGCTTCTATGGCTATTTAATCATAAATGGACTCCATTCATTTCAAAATGTCTTATCAACAATTATTTCGAGTTTAAAAATTTTACTTTTACGCACAAACTGTTAATTCCAAAGAAGTGAATATAAGAATAATTACATCTGAACAGAAGCAGTTAAATTAACCTTTGAGCCATAACCCACGTAGCCAGCCATCTTTGAATATCTTGTTGGTTGCATAGATTTACAATATAAGCAACTCGTTCAATGTTGCTTACAATAAGCAACTCGTATGTTTCATAAATGAATGAAAGTCACTAATTTTAGAACTTTCAAATTTTTTTGCTATACTTTTTAACTGAATGCAAAAATCCAAAGTGTATTTATATATTGCATATTGTTGAGATGATCAATCGACTAAACTTTTTCGACTCCGTATGAGTCGTTCTGTGTTGTTGTTGGGTTTTAGAAGCATCAGCGACTAAGGCCATATTGATCCGTGTATATTGTCTGTAAATTGCGTGTTCTGAGGTCCATTTTCTGTTTTCTGGAAGAAAAACAGAGTTTCCGGGAGGAAAAAACCGTGCTGTCCTCGCCTGAGATCGACTAACTAAGCCACGTTGTGAAAAAGGCTCATTAAAATTCCTCTCGGCATCGACGGGTCTCGAATTTATGTCCTTTCCACCCGATATGGGGAGGACGGCGGTTCTACCAACTGTGCTGCAATGAAGGTGTCTTTCTGTGATTCATCCTCTTATTTGTGATTATCCCTATTGCTTGCATACTTTTTTTTTTACCTGTTTCCTATTTGCATGCATCTTTTGCACCATTCACTAAATTGGGAGAGGTGCCTGAATACTTTTTGTAGAGCAAAGTACATTAGCATTGTTAAGACCTACGCATCATCGGGGCTAGGTTTTCCGTTAGGTAAATTTTAGCAACATATTTCTTCTTCTTCTTCTTTGGTCCTTAGCTGGCAGCTGGGGGAGGCGGTTGGCCACGCAACCAGTATGCTGCTGTAGGTGCCGCAGGGTTTCGGACTTGCTCTGTGATGTTCTTCCATACCTTAAGATCCATGGCTTCAGTCCTGGCCTGGTTAAGGTCGAGACGTCGGCTCTTCAAGTCATCTTCCACTTGCTTGGCCCACGTTTTCCTAGGCGCGGTCCGTTGGATGCTCCATTGGGTGGGTCGTTGTCTCCAAAGGAGTGTGGATGGTATTCTGTTCGTGCCCATTCTACATACGTGGCCAAACCATCTGAGCCTTCGCTTCTGGATTTTGGTCGGCAATGGTTGGTTGCTGTTGGCATCTGGCGCGGATGGTATCATTAGTGATGCGGTCGCGAAGAGAGATGCCCAAGATCTGCCGCAGGCATCGCATTTGGAATACCTCAAGTTTGTTCAAATCTAACTTGAGACAAATCCATGTTTCCGATCCGTAAAGAAGAATGGGCAGGATCAAAGTCCGGAAGAGTCGGATTTTAATCTTTGTGGAAATGTTGGTCCTCTTCCACAGACACCATTTGAGCGAGGCGAACGCAGTGGCCGCCTGTCCAATTCTGCTGTGGATTTCCATGGTGGATGCAACTTTCTTCTCCTGGACCAGCGACCCAAGGTATTTAAAGTCCTGCACTTGCTCGATCTGGACGCCTTCGAGATAGATGGTGGCTTGCGACCCATCTGTTGTCAGGGCCTTTGTCTTACCAGCATTGATCTTCAAACCGTATGGCCGGGCAATGCGGGCAATGTCGTAGAGGATGTCCGTGGCTTCAGCGTCGTTACCGGCAAGGATAGCACTATCATCAGCAAACATCAGGTCAGTCACATAGTGATCCTTGTCATATTGTATGCCCTGTCTGTTTCTGAATGCTTGCCTCATAATGGCGTCAACCACGATGTTGAAAAGCAACGGGGAGGCTACATCCCTTGGCGGACTCCAGTTTGGATGGTAAATTCCTCTGATAAATCGTTTCTGGATGCGCACCTGGCTGGTTAAACCGTTGTATGCAGTTTGGAGGAGTGTGATGACTTTTCGAGGTACATGTTCAACCTCAAGTAGTTTCCATAAGGCAGGCCGGTGGACACAGTCGAAAGCAGACTTAAAGTCAATGAAAACAATGACGGTTCGCTGTCCACACCGGATCCTCTCCTCCATCAGCTGACGAATGGCAAAGATTTGATCACAGCATCCTCGCCCGGGTCTAAATCCTGCCTGTTCTTCTCGACTGGTTTGCTCGCGATGTTTTTGCAGTCTTGACTGGATGATCTTCATAAAGACCTTTCCGATGATGGAAAGGAGGCTGATGCCACGGTAGTTCTTGCAGTCCCGGTTATCACCTTTCTTGTGGATCGGTACGATAATGGCTTTCCTCCATGTTAACGGAATTTGTTCAGTGCACCAGATGGTTTTGAGGAGTGAGTGTAGTCGGCGAAGCAGTACATCTCCCCCGGCTTTGATCGCTTCTGTGGTGACTTGGTCCACTCCTGGTGCCCTGCCATGCTTCAGGGATTGTATGGCTGCTTTCACTTCTTCTACTGTAGGCTCAACATCGACCATGGAGACCTCAGGGGGGTCGATCGAGAGTGCTGTTGCTGGCGGTCCCTGAGGTGGGTCGTCATTATACAAAGCTTTGAAGAATTCACTCCACCGTTGCAGGCGTTCGGATGGTGATCGCACGAAGGTCCCATCAGCATTCTTGATGTTGTCACTAGTCAATTTGGTCTTTCCACTCAGACATCTGAGGGTGCGGTAGAGAGTGCGATACTCGTTTTTGGATGCCGCCACTTCAAGATCGTCTGCCACTTGGTTCCAGTATGCTTCTCTTTCTGCTGTCATTCTTTGTCGGACTTCTCGGTTTAGCTGCCGGTACCGTTCAAAGTCGACCAACTTTGCCTGTTTCCGTTTGTCCACGAGGTCGAGGCACTCGTCTGATATCCATGGTTGCGTTCGACGTCGGGCAGGTGGACATAGGGGCTTGGCACATTCCAGGATGGCATCAGAGATCTGCTTTTCTTCTTCATTTATATCCTCGGGCACGGCCAGCATCTCGAAGCGGTTGGATAGGGCGATCTGATATGCCTGTTTGTTGGCAGCATTCATTAGCTGCCTCCAGTCCAGCTTGGCTGACCGAGATGATCTTTTTGCATGCCGTAATTTGAGCTGCACCTTAGCCCGGATGAGGTAGTGATCAGATCCGCAATCAGGTCCCCTCATGGCACGAACGTCCATGAGTGATGAGCGAAATCTGGCATTGATCAAAATGTAGTCCAGGATTGCTGAGTCCTTGCCAGATGGATTTCGCCATGTAAGTTGATGTTTTTGAGGGTGCTGGAAATGGCTGTTTCCAATGATCAGGTTGTTAGATGCGGCAAAGGACAACAAACGTAAGCCGTTGTCATTGATCTTCCCATGGCCAAACTTGCCCATTGTTGTTTCCCAACCAGATCTGTCCACGCCAATATGGGCATTAAAGTCCCCTGTGAGGATGATCACTTCTGTCTGCGGAATTGAATCCAGCGTATGTTGGAGCTGGTTGTAGAAGTCATTCTTGGTCGGGTCCAGGCTAGTCTCAGTTGGCGCATAGGCGGAGATAATATGGGTCTTGATGGTGCCCTTGACAGTAAGGACTGCCAGGCGGTCCGATATTGGTTGGAAAGCGATCACACTACTGGTGGCCTGAGCATCGACCATAAAGCCCACTCCTGCTTCTCGTTTCTCACCACCAGAATAGAATAGCATAACCGCTTCATTAGGTGCTGGTGTTTGGATGATCATCGTTCCAGACCCGGTGAGCCTTAATTCGGATAATGCCGCGATTGATATCTTGCACCTAAGTAGTTCTTGGGCAATGATTTCCTTTTGTCCAACGTGGTGCCCCGTTCGAACATTCCATTCGCCAATGTTAATTGTCCTTTTTGGCGTAGTAAGCTTATTGCTGTGGCCAGTGATCCACTTCACACCAGCACCCTGGGTCCCCAGTGCTGGCGCATCGGCTACCCCGGATGCGGTAACATTGTTATAACAGCTTGTTCTGTGGCCAGTGGTCCACTTCACACCAGTACCCTGGGTCCCCAGTGCTGGCGCATCGGCTACCCCGGATGCGGTAACATTGTTGTAAGAGCTTGTTCCGAATTTCATGCGGTTTCTTGCCTATTTAAATGGAGGTTAAAGTAATCAGTTAGTTCCTCCAATACGATTGAGTAATTTTTTCTCCCACAGGAAGTAGTTATCTATTGTTACTGTGCTGGTCCCACAGAAGGTGGTTATCTATTGTTAGGTAAACAGAAAATATATTGTACAAAAAAAGAGCTGTGAAATAGGACCAGAGTATGTCTGCCAGGGGCAAAAGTAATGATATTGTAGACCAGATATCTTTTAAGGGTACGAAAGGTGATGTTGTTGTACCCGTTGGCTTGCTCATTTATTGACAAATTCAATGGAAAAGTTTGGTGAAACACAAGCAGTTGCTCTTGACATCTCAAAGGTTTTCGATCGTGTTTGGCATAAAAGTCTTGTAAAGATTCTTAATTCTTAATAAAAAAAAAATCTTAATTTCAAATGATATTAAGAATAGAAGGTCTGAGGACTTAATAGTAATAGAGACGTGTGATGCAAGAAAGCAAGCGTATGAGCTTATGTGGCATCAGCTAAAAAAAAAAAATTCACACAACCATTCCCTCTAAATGTTTATCCAGTTCCTCCTTGAATTTATTTAAGCTATCAACTTCCATAACGACAGATGGAAGTTTGTTCCAGCAATTAACCACCCGTTGGTTAATTGCTAAGCTAATTTCTGCACATCTATTCTACAACTGACTTTCCTCAATTTCAATTTATGCCCCTTAGATTCGTAATCTGAGCAAGTGGAAGAATCCCATCAGAATTCAGCGTGCTCAACCCACTGAAGGCCTTATACATCTCAATCAGCTCACCTCGCAGGTGCCTAGTCTCCAGACACTGCAATTTTCAGAAGTTAAGCCTCTCTTGGTAAGAGGATCCCTTCATTCCCCTCACCAATCTTGTTGCCCTTCTCTGTACACGGTCAAGCAAATCTACATCCTTCCTAAAATGAGGCCTCCAGACCTGTACGCAGTACTCAAGGCGTGGCCTGACCATTGCCTTATACAAAGGGATAATCGTCTCCTTTTCCCTGATAGCAAAATTCCTATATATCATTGACAAAACCCCATGACCTGCCTTTGCAGCCTTGTCTGCATTGCTCAGAAAACTTCATATCTGACTGCACAATTACTCCCAAGTCTTTTTTCATTTTCTATCACCCTAACTGTAGTATCACACAGGTACGTTCCTCTGGGGTTACTTCTACCCGTATGGAGTACTTTTCATTTGTCAATGTTAAACTTCAGTTGCCACTTCTCAGCCCATCTGCCCAAATTTTCTAGATCCTGTTGCAGTAGCACACTACCATTACTGTCATTAACCACTCTGCCAACAGTATCACCTGCAAACCTTCGACACTAAGCCTAATATACCTTCATCAATATCATTGATAAATATACAAAACAACAGTGGGCCCAACACCGAATCCTGTGGAACTCCACTAATAACATTAGTCCACGAAAGCAGTGCTCATTGATTACCACCCTGTCTTCTCTCACTCAACCACCCTTTTATCCATTGTAGCAACTTATCCTTAATACCATTCTGCTCCAATTCGTACAGTAGTCTTTCATGCGCGCAACAGTGTCAAAAGCTTTCCTGAAATCCAAGTATATGATATCAAAATTATTTTTTGCATCCAGTTCCTTTGTAACCACATCATAGAATCCAATCATATTTGTCAGACAAGACAAATGTGTCTGAATTATTGCTGCAGTCTTGTCTAGATGATTCTGCAATGCACCTTTAACCAGTGACTCCATTATTTTACCCAGAACAGAAGTTAAACTAACTGGTCTGTAATTACTCGTGTCACTCTTCGATCCCCCTTTGTGAATTGGGGATACATTGGCACATCTCCAGCCCGTGGGGACCTTCCCTGAGTCCAAGGATGCTCTCATAATTATGGCTAAGGGTTTGCTTAGTTGCTTTGCCGCCTCCTTTAATATAACTGGATAGATCCCAACCACCCCCAGGTGTCTTTCTTATGTTTAAATTCAACAATTTCTCCTTCACTTTGCTCTTAGTTACTACAAAATCATTATGCACCCTGCTGCAATTTGATAACCTTCTGGAATTTTCCTCCCTTAATAACTCCTCGTGTGAATGTAGATGCAAAATACTCATTCAGTTTGTTTGCTATCTGAGCAGGATCATCAACAGTCGAACGGTCGATATCAAGTGGATATCGATTGTTCGAATGATATCGACCACCGATATCAATCTGATTCATCACCTTTCTTTTAGAGTTTATATAAGTAAAGAAATCGTTGCTGTTTTTCTTAGCATCCTTTGCCAAAGATGTCTCGTAATCTGCGTTCGCTTGCTTAATCTTCTTTGTGACTTGATTACAGCCTAGCTTATATCTGCCATAGGCTTCTGTGTCGCCTGATAATTTATATGGATCCGATGCATTTTTCTTCTCTGCCAAGAATCTTATTATTACATTTGACAACCATTTAGGCCTAAACCTTGATCAATATTTCTTAATAGGAATGAAACGTCTAGTAGCTTCTCCGATTAATTCCTTGAATAATTCCCACTTAGCATTTGCTGTTGGTAACATCATCAGTTGGTCCCACTGTACAGAATTTAAAAACTGTCTGAGACCACTGTAGTCACCTTTACGGAAGTAAAAACCCTTCCCTTTACCCCTGATGGCAGTTACATTGTTAAGTAAATCCCACATCAGTACACTGTGATCACTGCCACCTAATGGTTCCTTTGTCTGCAAATTCTTAATACACGAATGATCACTGCTTATAACCAGATCAAGTGTATTGCCTCTCGAACATGCTGCTGCAGAAAACAATTATCCAATAAATCGACAAAAGTCTTGCTAGTGTGCAAGTGACCAACCCACACGTTCCAGTCAATATCTGGGAAGTTAAAATCCCCCATTATAAGACATTCTGATTTACTAGCCCACTATATTTCTCTGTACAATTGTTCGTTATACTCATTCGAGTCATTAGGCCTATAACACACTCCTACTCTTATTAGGAGTAGGAGTGTGTTATTACTGTACTTATTTAACAAGTACAGGTCAATGTTGGGAAAAAGTCGTCATGAGTTAGGATTAAATTTGAAAGCGTTATCTACATTTCTGCCATGACACGGTAGGAAGGATTGCACGTTGTAGATTTATCAATCAATTGGGCTCTGGGTAAACTGTGCAAAGCTCATAGGGTAAAATGTTTTGGCGTGGTCTGCGCATGTTAACAGGAGGGATTGTTTTTACAGGAATGGGTTACACTTAAGTAGAAGGGGTGCAAAAATATTTTCTGATACTATCGAGGCAGTGTTAGGTGGGTCGGAAAACCTGCTGGCTTGGAGGAGGATACACAGACTAATCGATTAACTAGAGCCGCAGGCAGAGGTGAAAGTGATTCTCGCAAAGCTTCTACTGGAATGTGCAGCAGCCTAGAAAGCAAGGTGCCAGGGATTTCAAGCACCGCCGTGGGTCATCATGGGCCAAGTAAATACATGGGCATTATTAGTGTAACTAAGAGTAATAAAAGGTGCATGTATACTTGCATTTACATTAACGCTAGGAGCATACTAAATAAATTTGACGAATTTGAAGTTATTGCCTAAGTTATCAAATGCAGATATTGTGGTGACATCGGAGACATGGTGTCACGCAGGCATAAGGGATGCAGAATTTGGATATGGGGGATACAAGGTATTCAGAAAGGACACACAAAACAGGAAGAGGAGGAGGAGTTAAGTTCTTAATTAAGCATCATATTAAATCAAAGGCTGTGTAATATTGCGTCAGTTAGGTGTGACATGATTTCTGAGAAAACGAAAATGAGAAAATAGAGTAGAAGTGTGCTATAGGCTTAATGTCTGTGATCAGTATAACGAACAAACATACAAATAAATAGATTGGCCGTAGTGTTTTAGGTGCATCAGCAACCCATATTGCATCGTCTGTAAATTGGGCGTGTTCTGCGGTCGACAGAGAAACACTTGTGGGCCAGTAAATCAGAATGGCTAATAATGGGGGATTTTAATTTTCGAGATACTGACTGGAACTTATGGGTTGATCATTCACACACTAGCAAGACTTTTGTGGCTAACTGGATGACTGTTTTCTACAGCAGCATGTCAGAGAGGCAAAAGAAGGAAGCAACACACTTTTGATCTGGTTATGCAGCGATCCTTCATGCATTAAGAATCCGCAGGTAAAAGACCTGCTGAGTGGCAGTGATCACAGTCTACTGATGTAGGATTTATTTAAAGGCATGGCTACTATCAAGGGTGCTTGGGCATTTGCTTTCGTAAGAGTGACCACAGTCAGTGGCTTCAAAAAGTTTTTAAATTTTATGCAGTGGGATCAACTGATGATATTACCAACAGCAAGTTCTAAATGGGAAGAATTCAGATAAATAATAAAAAAGGTAAAAGCCACTAGGATTTTCATACCGACTAAGAAATACCGCTCCAGATTTAGAATTAAACGAGTGTGAGATAAACTGATGAGACTTGTGGCACAGAAGAAATATGCATGGCATGCATATAAATTATCAGCAAACAGAGGTCTATGGTAGATATAAACTAGTCGGTAATTAAGTCACAAAGGAAGTTAGGCTAGCTAAGGATGATTACGAAAAGTCTCTGGCAAAGGATGCAAAGAAAAGCAGCAAAGACTTTTTTTTTTACTTATATTAATAGGAGAAGAAAGGGATTGAATAACACCGTTCTACTTATGCTGATGATTTAACTGCTGATGATCCTGCTCAGGTTGCTGAAAAACTGAATAGGTGTTTTTCATCTACATTCGCGCTGAGAAGTCTTTAAGGATGGGAATTCCAGAAGGTCACCAAAATCTAACAGGAATCTAAATAATTTTGTGATAACTAAGAAGAAAGTGGAAGATAAATTCTTGAAGCTAATATAAAAAAAAGGTACCTCGGGTGACGGAATCTATACAATTTTTATTAAGGGAGGCAGCAAAGGAGGTAAGCAAAACCTTAGCCACTATTATGAGAGCATCTTTGGATTCAAGGGAGTCAGTCCCTATGAACTGAAGATACGCGACTGTATCTATCTCCTATTCACAAAGGGAGATCAACGGGTGATACGAGTAATTACAGACTTGTCAGCTTAACTCGTCCAAGGGAAAATAATGGATCACTGGTTAAAGAAGTTTGTGTTTGTTTGTTTGTTATTTGGTTTTTAGGAGCATTAGCAATTAAGGCCATATTGCTCCGGGATATGCGGTGGTCATTCCCTGACCTTTCCGCATCCTCCGTATTTGGTGGTGACGGGCTCGAACCCCGGTCTAATCAAGAAGCGTGTGCTACGCACTGCTGCTTCTTCCCACCTGGCTACGGAGGCGCCCCCTGGTTAAAGAAGTAAAGCAGAATTATCTAGACAGGAATGTAATTATATTGCAATCACATCGCGGATTTGTTAACGAGCGATCTTCTCTGTCCAATCTGACTGGACACTATGATGCAGTAACAAAGGAACTGAATGCAAATAATAATTTTCATATTATACATATTTGGATTTCAGGAAAGCTTTTGACAACGTTGCACATAAAGTTGGATATACAAACTAACCGGAGTAGTGAGCATTTAAGGGCAGGTTACTGCTATGGATGAAGGGATGGTTGGGTATGAGGAGACAGAGAGTGGTTATTAATGGACACTACTCTTTCTGGACTAATTGTTAAGTCCTCCAGGATTCAGTGCTAGGCTTGTTGTTTTCTGTATTTATAACGATATTGATGGAGGTATATCAGGCTTAATGTCTATGTTTGCAGATGATACAAAGGTTGGCAGGGTGGTTAATGACAGCAATCAAAGTAAGCTACTATAACAAGATCTTGAAAAATTAGGCAGATTGGCTGAGAAATGGCAGTTCAAGTTTAACACTGACAAATGTAGGGTATTGCATATGGGTAGCAGATACCCCAGATTAAAGTACCAACTATATAATACTACACTCAGAGTAGTGGAAAATGAAAAAGACCTGGGGGGGGGGGTAACTGTGTAGTCAATTACGAAGTCCTCTGGGCAATGCAGACAAGTTGCCAGGGCAACGCATGGGGTTTTGCAATGATATACGGGAACTTTTCTAGCAGGGATAAGGAGGTGATCATCCCATTGTACAAGGCAATGGTTAGGCAGCAACTTAAAGAATTGCATGCTTGTTGGTCTCGTTTTAGAAATGATGTACATCTGGAACGGGTGCAGAGATGGGGAATGAGGTTTGTGTTGGGAACGAAAGGGTGGTCTTACCAAGAAATGCTTCATTCTGCAAATTACATCGTATGGAGACTAGGCACCAGTGAGGTGATCTGAATGAAGTGTCTAGACTTTGAATGGATTGAGCAAGCTTAATGCTGATGGTTCTCTTCCTCTTGATCAGACTACACACATGAGCGATCATAAATTCAAACTGAGGAAGATTGTTTGCAGGATAGATGTGCGGAAGTTTGCCTTCAGCCGGCAGATAGTTGGTTGATCGTTGGAACAAGCTTCTATTTGTTGTTGTGGAAGTTCTATTTGTTGTTATGGAAGTAGGTAGTTTGAATAAATTCAAGGAAGAACTAAACAAATTATTGGAGAGGATGGACAGGTGATGTGAGATTTTTTTTAGCTGATGCTTTATAAGTTTACTTTCTTGCAACATTTTCCATTAATAATACTAATAGTTTAAATTTTTATTAAATAATGAATATCTTTCAAAATAATTACTCAACTTGGTAATTAATACTCAATGACTTTATTTAGTACTAAATGCATTTGTATTAGTCTATAATTAGCAATATCTCCTTGTATGATCTTATAACTTCGTATATGATCGTATAACTTGTATAATAATAATTATACAATACAATACAATGTTTACTGATATTGAAAAAAATTACAATATAATTTAAATTGCCAAGGAGAATTAGAAAAATTAAATGCCTTATCAACCACTTCATTTTATGCAGCTTAAGACATATTTTCACGATTTTAGTCCTGCGAAGTAGAGTATGAACATCGTGTGAAATCAGATACCATATGAATTGAAAAAAAAAGTTTCACTTCGGAGTAGGAACAGGCTATGTAACAAAATATTCTGTATATTTTTGTACTGCAAGGATTTGAAGTGCGAAAATTACATCACTGTATTCCCTCTATTTTTATGAATTCCCTTTAAAACCCACATAAAATGCAGCTTACAGTACTAGTTTATCGGCACTTATTATTAACCCAACAAAATCAAAAATTCATCACTTTACATTCACTGGATGCATACTGTAGCGCAGAAACTTGTTTGTTTGCTAAGTTTGGTATAGAAATTATTTAGTACTGTTTTCGATTGGCAAATAAAAGCTACACAGATAGTTAGACAAGTATTCATGCAAGATAGATTTTTTGGGACTTCTGAGAGGCCATCAGAAACAAACTGGAACTCCAATAAAGCATAATGTGCACTAGATCACTATCAATCTATCATTCATCTGTCGTCCTACAAAACTTCGGAAAGTTTCCTTATACCTCAACTGCTATTCTTTTGATGGCCCATGGTGTAACCTTAATGTTTTGGTTCATTTCTTCAAACATTGTTAAATTAGCGTCATGGATCCTTAAGAATGGTTCTACGGGTTCGTTTCGGTATGTGGCTTCATCAGCATGTCAACACGATATCAAGTATAATCATAGGGTAGTGGACTCTTGTTATCGTGACACGTCTTTAAATGTTTGACGAAAAATGTGAAGCTAAAAAAATTTGTTATGTCTGAGTCTTAATAATGAATTTTTTTAATCAATCTGTAGACGGTCCTTCATACAAACCCAAGAATATCTACTTGTGACTGTTTATTTAAAATAAGGGTCATACTTATCGTGAGAAGAAAACATGACATGCAGTCAAGCGTAGGCATATAGACTGTTTGGAGAGTGTGCAGGTAGAAAAATTGGCTTTTTTAATGGCAAATTATGGGGTCGGACTCTATCACTTAAACAGAGCTCGTATATGGCCGCAACCTGTATTTCTGTACTCCTATCTCTACAGACTATTAGAAATATTACTTTTTTAAATGAAAATTCCAAATACGCAAGGCATTAAACCTATAGTACTGTACTCAGTACCGTGCATGGGTTAAAGGTTGAGAAGATTAAAAAAGATACTTGTTAACTTTAGGCTTGAATTTATGTTAATTGTAATTTTCAGGAAATATGTGTGAAGGTTGTTCCAGGAAGTGAAGTTGTTCCAGAAAACGTTGGATGCTAAGTGTTTCGTGTTCGGACTGGTTTAGAAGACAGAAGGGAACTTATGGCAGTTGAAGCCAATTCAGAAGAACAGTACCCATGGAAGTATCTATAGAAAAGGCATGCAGTAGAAACAGAACATCTATGAGACAGAGTGAAGAGACTTTGTAAGTATGGATCATTAATTAACCTAATTGCCCGCTTTTGATTGGAGTCCAGAAGCCTGAGAGAGGTTATGGGGCACCGCCCCAGACGTGGGAATAATATTCTATGGTATGGTGGATTTGAGATTTCTACAGAGTAAGTAGCTATTTAGAAGAAAAGTAACGCCGAGAGCGAAAGAGAAAATCTAGTTTTGTAGATGCAGAGGAAGCAATATTTATAATGTGCTTATGCCAAGAGTGATTAAAAGTGAGGGTAATCCCTAATAGAGATATGTGATCTTGTCTAGACATCTGAGTGTCATCGAAGATAAGCATACGAGTAGAAGAATCCTTTTTCCGAGATATAAGACAGGACTCAGTTTTAGAAGGGTTACTAAGTAATTTATCTTTGCTCCATTGGAAAATTACTTGGAGATCATTTATGAAATTGGTAAGCGGATATTCGAGAAGTTGAAGCTGCTTGTGCAAGGCTAGGTTTAGAAGAAAAAGTTAGAAGACAAAGAGCAGTTTACCCTCAGTGAGCGGCCGGAGAGAAAATTAGATATCCAATTACAGTCGGAAATTTATAAGATGAAAGCTTATTTAGAAGTTCTCTATGAATCTAGTTTATTTAATAAATTTATTAATTAATCATCTAGTTTATTTAATTTTTTTGAAAAATAAACTAGATGATTATTATTTTTACCAGCACTAGGGGTCAGAATATTCTTTATCATCATTACTAACGAATCAGATAAAATCCCAGAGCGTAAAGTACAGGAACCATTGTCAGGAAGTGATCATGTAATCGTCAGTTGGAAGATGAAGAAAGATGTTGCAGTAGATAAAGGAAGGCACGGGTTTTAACTTCAGAAGAAGGGACTTTGACAGTTTAAGGCGATATATGGCATATATGAATTGGGCGGCTTGCCGAATGAGAGCAAATACATTTGAATTATGGAATACTTTTAAAGAAAAAATCACAGAAGCCATGAACGCATACATACCATTAAGATGACTGCGGAACTGGTCAGTTAAATAGAGCAGAAAAATATAGGATGGGATAGTCATAGAACGATGAAAAGTACTGAAGCCTACAAGAAGTACAAGATTATCTGTAATAGTAGCACAAATAAGGTTAGGGAGGCCAAGGATGCGTATGAGAAAGCATTAGCTAAGAGGGCAAAGAACGGGGACAAGGAATTTATCACGTATGTGAATACAACGAAGAAGAAAGCTAATCAGATCGGACCCTTGTGCACTAGGTGTGGGAAAGTCTTAGATAACCCAGCTGACGTTGCGGATGAATTGAATAGGTACTTTGCATCGGTCTTTACTGACGAAAGACCCTCAATGCTGAGAGTTAGGTCGAGTTATGCGAGTGAGGCCGAGCCATATGAAATTAGTGATTTCGTAATTACAGATGACTGTTTATTTGAAAAAAAAAATTGAGCATAAAAGAAAGTAAGGCTCCTGGAGTTGACAGCACATATCCGGTAGTTTTGAGGGAGATCGCCAGGGAGCGTATTGAACCATTGAGATTAATTATGAGGGTATCTTTGGACTCGGGGAGATTCCTTTGGACGAGAGAAGTGCCAACGTATCGCCAATACATAAAGGCTTTTTTCTCATTTTAATAAACGACATCGACGAAGGGATAAAAGGCGTGATGTTAAAATTTCCAGACGACGTAAAGATTGTAGAGTCATTGATGATCAGTGCCAAGCAACGCTCCTTCAGGATAACTTGAAACAAATTTAAAAGGTGATCAGAGAAGTGGGAGCTATGTTTTAATGCAGCTAAATGCAAGGTCTTACACTTGGGGAGTAGCAACCTCAAACTAAATTATACGCTTTATGGGGTTGAATTAAAAATAGTGGAGGAAGAAAGGGATCTGGGAGTTATAATACAGGCGGATATGAAGTTTTCTGAACAGGTAAACAGGCAGCCAGGAAAGCCCATGGTGTCCTATCGATAATTTATCGAACGTTATCCTATAGAGATAGAGAGGTCGTAATCTCACTGTGTAAGACCACATTTGGAATACTGTGTTCAAGTATGGTGACCTCATCTGAAAAAAAGACATTGAGCTTCTTGAATGGCGAGATAAACAAAAGGACGACCGTATGGGGAAAGGCTCCAATTATGTGGGCTACAGAGCTTGGCAACCAGTCACCTCAGAGGTGACCTAATTGAGGTTTATAAGGTTCTGAGAAGGATTAGTAAAATGAATGTAGGTGGAATTTTCACCGTTATAAAGAATTTCAGAACAAAGAGCCATAAATTCAAATTACAGGGATTGAGGTTTAGTTATATTGTAGGAAGTTTTCTTTTAGCGCGAGTAGTTGATTGAGGCTGACAGTTTTAATAAATTCAAAGGTCAATTGGATAGTTACCTAAATGAGAAGGGAAGCATATAATCTATAGTTTCTTATCTACTTGGTGGTTTTTTTTTTTCCCCAGTGCAGCTGCAAGGAAGCCTGTGGCTTTCTTGCAGCTGCACTGGGAAGAAAAAAACCTTTCCCGACGCACATGCAAGAGAGAAAAGAAAATTCGCTCAAATGAAAAGTATTGCTAGGTAAATATTTTCTTTTCGATAAAATAAATCAGGTTTATTGAATACGTATTGTAAACAATCATGTAAAACATTTGATGTTGATATTTAATATTTATAAAAGTTCCCTTTAGTGTTTATAACTCTTGCAATAAAATTTTCCCAATCAAACTAATTAAAACACAGGCTATAATTCGGTTAATTTTACAAATTTTGCATTCCATGAACTTGTAAAAATCAACAAAATATAGAAATAAAATATCTGTTATTAAAATAGTTTATTTTATTTTTTTAAGATATAATGCGAGTACCCCTGGTCACCCTAGCCTATAGGCCCTAGACCTATAATCTATGTGCAAAAGTTTGTATTCCACTGTTATTATATTACAGTTTTATTAGTAAACAGAGTAATTATCAAGAAATCTAAAATTAAAAGAACAATTTGCATTCCACAGCCGGAGGAAGATAACAGAGTAATTTTAATTTAAGCTAGTTTACTCACCTAAGTACAGTTTTTACCAACTGTCCTGTCAGATACTGAAAACTTTAATATTTTTTAACAGATTAGAAAGAGAATTTATTAATTTCATTCACAACTGGAAACTTCACCTTAAAAAAAAACATAATTCTCTCTAAAAAAGTTACCACTGTTATTCTCTAAATCGTTAAAATCTAAATTTTCAAAAAAATCAGTGGCACTATTGAAGATCATGAAACACCAACATTTTTAGCAGATTATGGGAAAAGTTACTACGGTATACAGTATTTACAACTGGAAATAATACACTCAATATGAATTTCGAGTATCTATTAAAATAAGCTTTTAAAAATCCAGCCTTGTTAACTATTTTTTTGGAGCCCTATATCTGGAATTTATGGGAGAAATTATCTAAGCCCGTTTATCCCTAAATTCATTTCTAAATTTAAAAACGAATAAAAAGGGAGTACATTTATCACTAGATGGCGTATGTGTACATTTGTTTAAGTTTATTAGTTTTTTTGGCAACTTTTTGACATTGATTGACAACTCTACAAAAATAAACCAAGGCTCGAAATGGACCGGAGCGCACTGGAACGCCGTTCCGGTTCGTGACACTCATCCGTAATGTCATGTATTTATTTACTTAATCATTAAAAATAAGATATTTTGTTACAAGCGTTCCGTTTCGTGCAATTTTCCATTTCGAACATGAAAAAAACCAAACACTTCACCCCCCCCACATGTAAATTGTGTCTTCGCTTCATTATATATTTAAGTTTGAATATTTCACGTCATGTTTCCTTCTCGATATATTTTAAGTTGGGTTTTTTCCTTCTTCTTTTTTCCCCCCTTTCCTGCACCTCTCGTTTCAAGGTTGTGAGCAAAGACAGAGCGAGGTCTGGCGAGTCCTGGTGCATATATTTTAACGATCTCGTTAAAATATATGCACCAGTTAAAATATATAAGATACCAGCCTTCCTTGATTTTATTCACTTATCAACTAACCAATGAGGTATTAAAGCTTTAATACCACCTCGCCACCCCATCTTTACTCTCTGGTGGGGCATGGGCATGCCCTACTGACATCTGCCTGGGGTCGCGTTCTCTATTTACCCCAGCTCTTCCTATTCCCTCCCCCCACCCCAGTCTTCAGTTTTTCCCCTCTCTTTCTGCAACAAATCGTATGCCCCACACGCCAAAATTTAATTTTTCTAAAACATTTTCGCCCATTTTTCGGCCTCTCATACCTCAAGCGCTGTCCCCTCGTAATCGAACGTTAACTCAACATTTTTTTTTTTTTTGGTAATGGAGAAATCAATTAACCGCCAACTCTTAAACTACCTAGAAACCTTCCGTCTCATCAACGATCGCCAGTATGGATTCCGTCAGTGTCGATCCACTGGTGATATTCTGGCTTATGTTACCCATTTATGGACAAATTCAATGGAAAAGTTCGGTGAAACACAAGCAGTTGCTCTTGACATCTCAAAGACTTTCGATGGTGTTTGGCATAAAGGTCTTCTAACTAAACAAGCTTCCATCTTATGGTTTACCAACTATTTTTTTGTAATTGGTTATCCAGTTTACTCTCCGATCACTCACTGAGGGTGATGGTAGATGGCTCTCTGTCTTCTAACTTCTCCACTAATGCTGGTGTCCCCCCAAGGTTCAGTTCTTTCCCCCACTCTTTTCCTCTTATATATTAATGACCTTCTTCCATTGACTGGAAATCCTATCCATAGTTTTGCCCATGATAGCACATTGCATTCCACTTTACATTTTGAGAAACCTTGCCCTGCTCAATCAGCTTCAACTTCTCGAATATCTGCTACCAATTTCTTAAATGCCAATTTCCAAGTAATTCTCCAGTGGGGCAAAGAGTTTTAGAAGGATTGAAATCAACTTAGTTGATTTCAATCCTTCTAAAACTCAGTCTTGTCTTATATCTCGCAAAAAGGATTCTTCTGCTCCTATGCTTATCTTTGGTGACACTCCGATTTCTAGGCAAGTTGATATATCTCTTTTGGGGAATACCCTGACTTCTAATCTCTCTTGGCACAAACACATTACAAATATTGCTTCCTCTGGATCAAAAAAACTTTGTTTTCTCTTTCACTCTCGGCGTTACTTTTCTTCCAAACAGCTGTTCACTCTGTACAAATCGCAAGTCCGCACTACCATGGAATATTGTTCCCACATCTGGGGTGGTACCCCCAAAACCTCTCAGGCTTCTAGATTCTATTCAGAAGAGGGCACTTAGGTTAATTAATGACTCCTCTCTAACAGAGTCTCTCCACTCGCTGTCTCATAGACATACTGTTTCTGCTACATGCCCTTTCTACAGATACGTCCATGAGCACTGTTCTTCTGAATTGGCTTCTATTATTCCCGCGCTCTCTCTTTCAAAACAGCCCGAACACGTGCCGCCACCGGCCAACATCCATTTACTGTCCAACTTCAAACTCACAGAACCAACTTTTCATCTTCCTCGTTTATTCATTCAACTTCTGTTTTCTGGAACAACCTTGCTTCGTACGTATTTCCTGAAAATTATAGTCTACAGAAGTTCAAATCTAATGTCAACAAATATCTTCTTTCGTCTTCTCAACCTCCAACCCAAGCACGGTACCAAGCACTATAGGTTCTAATACCTCTCGTGTTTGGGGTTTTCATATATAAAAAAAAAAAAAAAAAAGTGTCCCCTTCACTGAAATCTTCAGCCATATAACAAAAAACAACCGAAATAAAAATTTTAAAATCTTTTCTTCATTCCTATCTTTAATGTTGGTGACCAAACCATACGCGACATTGTAAAAAATAAAGGGAAGCATCGTATTGGACACACAAGTAGTGCGTGGTAAGTTTTTTTATCTATCGCCATATTTTTTATGTAGGTTGCTGAACATTTTTGGATATACTGTACTGTAGTAAGTCCCTGACTTAGGTAACTTCGAAATTACGTTAATTTTTTTTTCGTTTTTTATGATTAGATAGTATGAATCAGAGCTGTAATACTCTCACACAGGAATCGTGTGAGAGTATCACAGTTTCGTGATCACAGGAATTTTCATTCCTGTGATCACGACAGTCGGTCGAATAGCATTGTCAGCTTCAGGAAGGAAAATCGTTTTGAATATTTTCGTTAGATTCTTTTAATTGCATTAATTTGAATTTTAATTGTTTTAAATTGATTTTGAATTGTGTTAAATTGATTATTTAATTATTTATATTTTACTTTAATGTACCGGTAAGTTGTCGATTTTTTCGTTTTTTCCGTTTTAATTTCTGGAGGGTATCATACGGAAGTGTTCTACGTACTATATTGAGGTATACTCCTCTTATTAATTTACTAATAAACTTTTTTATGATTGTAAAATTTAAATCAGAATAATAAGCAATCAATAAAGACGATCACGGCATGGGGGATTTGGAGTCACAAGCTTATACTGGTTCTTTAGAGATTTAACGGATGCACCGTTTTCAAACTTTTGAATAATTTCAAGTTGTTGTTTAATTGAAAGCGCAACTCGTTTGCGTTTACCCATCATTTTCGCTATTTCTAAACAAAAAAAAAAATTTTTTCGTTATCCCTGACATAAATAACGAAACAAAATTTTTCTCTTTGCGGTAAGCCGAAACAAAACAATCGAAGCGACGCACTAAAACAAACTAAACATTTTTTTTTTTTGAGCGTGGGGGATTGCAAGATAATAATATCCCAATGACGACTTTATAATGCCCTGCTTGTCGCTTATTTACGACTTGCAAAACATCTGTTTATACCTATTCTGGTTGTTTTTTTTATTTTTATTTGGAGTCTTGTAATTATTTGTAAATATTATACCAACTGGATAAACTGAAGAATTTAGAATATAAGTATTAGGAGTGAAAACTATACCCATTAGGTCAAAGGGCGAAATAGTTAGGTAACATAAGTTGTACTTCTTTGTTGTACCCTATAAATAAACACATAGAATATAATAAATTAAAATAGTAACATTACTAATTTTACTAATTTAAATTAGTAAAGATTTAAATACCAAATGGATATTCAGTTTATCCAGTTGGTATTATGTTTACATTAAGGTTATATACAGACTGATGTAATGTTCAATCAATAATGTGATGGCATTAATCTGTTCTGATATTCTTTTTCTTTTTCTATTCCTCATATGCTTCTACATAACTTCATATATATATATATACCGGTTTTTGTATTACATATTCGATATTCGACACTTTTAGCGGCTGGTTAAAAAAAAATATATATATTTTATTTTTATTATTTTTTATTTTATTTTTATTTATTATTATTTTTTTTTAACCAGCTGCTAAAAGTGTGGAATATGTAATACAAAAACCGTATATCAGAATTATTGAATGTTGCCACCAGGGGACACCACCATGACCTTTGATGTGATGTCTGATCAATCGCAAAAGTTCAGAAGCTGGAGAGACGGCGTTACCGTCCGTTGTGAAACGTACCGCAATAATGCAGCTTTTCCACAAGTATTTGTATCTGACAGTGACGCACGTTCACCTACAAGAAAGGGAGAAGTGACCTTCATTGGTTTATAGAGGAAGCTGGAGGACTCCTGGTCGTTCATTCCATTGCTGCCAAAAGCGACACCATATCAACATTTCGCACATTGAACCCCTTTTTGTTAGAGAAAAACTAGCAATTACACAGAGTTCAGAAACAATGGAATGCAACTAAGAACACCAGTGAAGCAACTAGGGGAAGGAAGTAAGGAGAGAGGGTGCAAGTGTATCCAGAAAAAAGAAAAAAATTTTAATTTTATGTAATATGGTATTACGAAAATAAAGTTTTTTTTATTATTTTTTTTAACATTTGAGTATTTTTCTGTTGTCACTGTCCCCGTCCAAAATTCCCGATTGCACTACAAAAGAAAACATAATAAGATATTCATATATTGTACAGTATATACGACGCTTGGCGAAATTCAGGTTAAAACTATAATTAAAAAACAAGGACTTAATTAATAAATAAAACGTTTATCCTTAGAAAATAAGTATTTATAATTGCGTTTCTCTCTCATTTTCTTATTTATCCTTGCTAGAGCGTGCACAGAAAAAGGCAACTCATACAATACGTTAACCCCCCCCCCTCCCCACCAACCTGAGAACATCGCCTTTAAGTTCATTCGTTTAATTAGTT
Source organism: Mastigoproctus giganteus (assembly GCF_048544385.1). Classification (NCBI taxonomy): domain Eukaryota; kingdom Metazoa; phylum Arthropoda; class Arachnida; order Uropygi; family Thelyphonidae; genus Mastigoproctus; species Mastigoproctus giganteus. Next base: position 59,544,324 of record NC_143579.1, on the reverse strand, counting down.
TCTTGTAATGAGTTTTGAGTTTGGTTAGAATTTAATGTCCTCACGCAACTTAGGTTTTTAATAACAGGAGCGAATAGATTTTTAATCAACTTTTTTCTTTTTTTTTTTGTAAAATAAGAAATTAATAGATAATCGAGTCACAAAAACGTCAGTAATATACCTTTTAAATTAGCATTCTGTATATATTTTGTTTACTGCGAATCACAGTCCATGATATCGAAAAGAGAAAAAATAAAATGTAATACAAGCAATTTATAACTTACAGAATATTAAATTCGTACACTGCCCTCGTCAAAGTAATTCTTTTTATACATTAAATAGACTACAACCCGTAAAACTAGTATAAAGAACATAAAGAAACAGAACTGATACTTTACTTAAAATTGGCAAAAAAAAAACTTCAAAGGAAGGTATCATTATTTAAACTTCATAAAAAAGTAATGAAGTGTCAATATGTTTCAATTTAAAACAAGCTTATTTGGTTAAATTAAACTTACTGCAATTTTCCTCTAACGATCCAGTGCCAGTATCTTAACAAGTTTTAAGAACGCCACATGCGCACACAAATTAAAAATATATTCTAAATATCTGTGACCACAGGAAATAACCTCAAAGGTAAAATGCCGAAATTGCACACGGAGATCGCTTTGCATCAAGAACACCTTTAGCGAGTAGCGCAGCGCAGCCGGTATACATCACAGCAAGAGAAGTATACATCACTCCAAGAGAAGTTGGAGGAAAGTGTCAACAAATATAGTAACCCATACCATCCACGTGCATCCCACAGTTTCCAAATATTCGATGGTATTGGATTAAGACGCCGAATGGCCCGTTCCAAGATATCCTACACATGGCTAAAAAATCGAGCACAACTTGCCAAAATGCTCATAAAACCAGTCCAACACCACTGCAGCCCTGCGACAGGTTGTGTCCACTGTAGACGCATTAAGCAGGGTTACTCGGGTTGGTCATAGGCTCCGCTAAACCAACCGTGTTGATGTCCGACGCATGCACTACGGTAAAATGGAACGTGGCACTCACGTGCTGTATTGCGTGGTCACCTGTTCCACCGTGGCATTGGAACCTCCACTGTGGCATCGGAACCTCCTATTGTCCCCCTATGGCCAACAACACATGGTCAGCCTGCATGGCACCTCTTGTTGGTGGCTTTTCCATGGCTAGACTACTTTACTCGGTTAGGTCACGTCTGCGGCCCATTTTTCATGAAAAAATCAGTTTACTGGAATCTGTAGTACCAGGCTCTGCACTAATATAAAGACCTGGTAGCGTTAGCTGCGGATTGGGAATTTCCTAATCAAAGCTGCCTCAGTGTATTTGTTACATACACAATGGCACAGGGCCCCAAACCACCATACATTTCAACAATAGCAAAATTATTCTTAAATTTGATGAATGTCTGGGACGCTCACTAAGAAAAAATATAACACAAATTAAAGTTTAGGGGAATCATGATAACCACTTCATCAGAAAGGCAGGAGTGCTGTGAAAATTCCCAAGCACTCATTTCTCTCATAGCCTGCTGGACAGGAAAATGACAAAGGATGTTCCTATGCAAATGATAAAGACAGATCCAACAGAACACATTTTTAGTCAAATAATTTTTATTTGCATCTTTTTTATAATATGGTTTACATACTTATAGTCATGTAGTTTCGGTAACTGTAAACATTTAACTAAAATATTTCTGCCGAATGTATTCTGTCTACTTCATATAATACGTTGCGACTGGATTGCGCTAGACCTATGAAAACGACCCACGAGCAACACTGAGATTTTGTTTAAGACTTTTGATCCTATTTGTTTAAATTTTTACTTAATAATTCCGTCAATTCTTAGGAAAAGCGTGTGTAAATGGCGCGTTAGGGTATATTTAGTTTTTTTAGGATAATATAGGGTTTAATGCTCTGAATTATCAGAGTTCATCTTATTTTGTGTGGTGTGTGACTAGAAGTAGACGTCTAAGATAGCGTAGTTCTATCTTGGGGGGGGGGGGGGGGGATTATCTGTGTTGCTATCTCCTGTCACGGTTCTAGATCGCTCACTGGCTGCAATAGTGGCACAACTAAAAATTCTTAATTTTTGAGCTAATGCAACTAATGAAGTTGGAATAGTGGACTCTACATTTATGCAATAACAGTACAAAGTGAATTCAATATTTACTCGCTAATTGGCTCAAATGTCGTTATGCAATTTTAGTTTTTACTGCATCGAGAAGTGTCAACAGTGGCACTTCTTCAGTGAGCCCCGACCTTGGGACTGAATAGAGAGCGGTCTGTGTGCAACAGTGACCCTTTTTGAGTTGTGCCAGTATTGCAGTGTAATAGAACCGTCTTGCTTATAATATCAGTTTGCATTATTTTAGTTGTGCCACTATTGTACTCAAAATAGTTTACGTTGTTTTGTGCCACTGTGTTTTTTTTTTTTTTTTTGTAATAGTTTATCATTGACTGTTCTCAGTGGCGTAGCTACCATGTAGGCAGGCAAGGCAATTGCCTCTGGGCCCAGGCCCTTTAGGCGCCCGGCGTCTTTGGCTGTCTCCTGTTTTTGCAATTTTAATTAATTAAGTAGGGGCCCGAACATGTTCTTTGCCTCCGGGCCCGATAAAGGATTGCTACGCTACTGACTGTTCTGTTATGAAATGCAAAACTTCAAGCCGTGGCGAATTGATGCTTAAAAAAAAAAAAAAAAAAAAAGACTGGACGTTGTAAACTGCTACGGCATGAAGGTGAAGGTGGAAAAGGTTCAACTGAAATAGAATCTTGCCTACTAAAATATTTAGAAGAGAAAGCAGCTTCTTGCCAATCCGACTATCTTGAGATTACCTTTTATTCAGACAACTGTGGGGGACAACAGAAGAACAAATTTGTTATAACAGCCAATTTGTATGCTATGGCGAACTTTCGAATCAACACCATTACACACAAATTTCTTGTTGGAGGTCATACGCAAAACGAGGGTGACTGTGCACACTCATTAATAAAGAAAAATATTAAAAGATCGCTGAAGTCTGGTCCTGTATTCGTCCCATCACAATATGTTACATTAGTTAGAACTGCCAGAAAGATAGGAAACCCTTTCAAGGTGACAGAGAAGAGTCATGACAATTTTAACAACATGAAAGATTTGGCGCGACGCACTTCTATGAAATTTAATGAAAATACTGATGAAGTTCAACTTCAATGACATTGCTATCTTTAAAGTAGAAAAGCAGCATTTAGACTCTTTCTTTTATAAAACATCATACAAACAGGACGATTGTAAATCAGTTAATATTAAAGCTAGTAAAACACGAATACCTTTGGAATCATTTGTAGATTTCGAATTGAAAAAAGCTTACAAGAGTTCCATTCCGATTTCGAAAACGAAGCATGGTGACCTCCAACGTTTGCTGAACAATAACACAATTCCCAAATATCACGACGGTTTTTATAAGTCTAAAAGTTAATTTACGGAAGAATTACATTTTTCTAAGAATGACTAAATTCTTCCAAATTTTTGCTTGTTTGTACACCAATAATTTCGTACTAACTTCTTGTTTTTATTTATGCTTTACCACAATTATGTTCCCAAAGATTAAAATGTAGTTCATACATGTTCCTGAGTTTATGAATATAAACAAATTTCTTGTTTAATTGTTTTTTTTTTTTTTTTTTTTGTTCTTCATCCTAATTACCTTCGACCTTGAGTAGACTCAAGTCACAAATTTTGAGTGTTTGTTGGTGCAACAGTGGCACAACTGAAAAGGGAAGGGGGGGTTAAATATTCGAAATTCTGGTTACCCATAAGGGAATGTTGATCAAGGCACCTAATTTAGAGTATCACTGGGTATGATGAGGTGAATCACAATATATTTCAACAATAATATGATTTCTTCTTTTCTAAGGAAACTAATTTTAAAAGCCAAATTTTTCTCATCGATTATCTCAGATTTACGATTTTTGAGTTATGCCACTATTGCAGCCAGTGAGCGAGATGATCTATTCAAATGTTAAGTAGAGGGATAAGACTTTAGCCCTGTCGATATTATATTGCTGCTTATGCTATTATGCCTCTAACCACTTACTATCATAGCAAAAAAGTAATTATCAATTTGTTATCAAATAAAAGACTAGAGAACTTTTTTTTTAATTGCCCTTACATGAATCTTAAAGAGAATAATTGAATAATTTGAATTGAATTGAACTGAATAATACTAGTGAACCTACTAGAATAATTCCAAAAATTTGGTTTCAGGAATTAACTTTTTAAATGATTTTAGTTCCAAGGTATAACTAAGTTCAGTGCCAAAGCCTCAAGCTACGAAAGCTATAAAAAAATCATTGTACATGTCAGGAGTAGCTGTGAGTAAACTGGGTTTTCTACTTAGTGCATCAATCTCATATTGTGGAGGCATTTTTCCATGAGTTGGCTTGCTATTGCACTACTCTAGATAAAAAAAGCACTGCTCCAATGGAGAAATATATTAAATATATTACATTTTTATTTAAAATGTATGCCCACTACCCAGACGGAGATTTCGATTTTTTGAAGTTATTGTAGTCGAATTCACAATCTCAAGACCTCTACCCAGACTCGACTCTGATTGGAGTTTCATCAGGGCGAAGGTAGGCATTACGAACACCCAAAAAAACCCAGTGATGAGATACTCCACAAGAAGTGAGATGCAAGATGGTGCAGTAAGTAAATTACACATAATAAAAGTCAGAGAAAGCCACAAGCTAAGAAAACTATAAAAAAAAAAAAGTCATCGTACGTGTCAAACATAACATCTTTCTGTGCATAGCTTTTTTTTTTGTATGTGCCGCCGCAGCCTAGTGGTCAGGCACGGGGGTGCATAAGTACACGTGCCTTGAGTGACCGGGGTTCAAGCCTGACTGCTGAATACGGTGCTGTTTCTTGTATTCTGTCTATCTTGTGAACTCCTCTGATCATTTAGTCGTCCCGGAGTATAAACAGAAAATTTATTTTAAATGAATTTTGGTACCACACCACCTGAAGTCTAAAGCGACGCAAAATTCTTTTCTTTTTCAAGATATAAACGATACTTATGATATGTAAACTACATTTGCATCCCTAATTTCTATTAATTGTTATCAGTATAATTTTATAAATAAACTTTATAATAAAATAATCTCCGATTTTGTCCAACACTATATACGATATTAATTAAAGAACATTTTATCGCTAACAGAAAGACCTTGAAGTTTATCATAAGGATTAAATTTATTTGATAGCTTTAAAATTAGGCATTTGAAAGAACAGTTTCAAAATAAAATACAAAATGCAGATAACCGAAGAATATCCGCATTTCCTGTGAATTTGTGAGGTGTAAAAGAGAACATTATCTTACAATAATAATGGGCTACAAGTTCAGGCGGCAGGCTGAACTTTGTTGTAGTCCGGAATGTGCGTGTTTGACAAATCTCGTCTATTTCTACAGATTGGCAGAATGGGAGGTCATGGAATAATTCATGTGCACATACTAAACAGTGCAGCGTGGTAATCAAATGAGGAACTAGGGCTCGGTCGTCCTCCAGGCCATCAAAGCGTATTTTAATTAATTGTTAATTCGATTTCTTTCCAGTCATTTCTCCCCCACCCCTTTTTTTCTTTCCGATACTTCCAAACATACAGGTGGTACACTATCCCTATTTCACCTCCAGAAAGATTCTGATATTCTCTGATGTCCGACCACTGCTTAAGACGACTTGTTACGCTCTGCTGGCTGGGACAGCATGGCCAAGGCCTTACCGTCATGCCTGACGTTCTGCTTTGCCTACATGCTCAGCGACGCGTACTCCCGATGAAAGACGTGACCTCCATTTCATCAATGGACACGGATCGGTTGGCGTCTTTGGCATTTGCAGGTTTTCTAAGAAATGAAAGTTTAGAAAGATGTATTCGTTTTCCAACAATAATGGGGTTCGGCAATCAATACTTCTATTCAGCGCATGTTTCACATATGTATTGTAGCAGAGCACATTCTTCATCCTGAAATTAGGTTGTTGCGAACACATTAATGAGTAGTTATATTTCGACCATAACGCTTATTAGGCCAAGCCCCTCCCCTCCCCATCGAAAATTTCTGATTTTTTTAAACTGAATTTTATTTCTAGAACTCATACAAGTAAAACCTCACCACTACGGACTCTCTATAATTGGTACATAAAAAAAAGAAGGGACTGCCTTTCTTTTTTTAGTACCTATTTTATTTATGCAGAACACAGATTTTTCCCAAACGAGAATTTAATGATACAATTCCGAAAATTTTTCATGATGGTTTTGCAATAAAGTTGTAAAATTAGTAAAATTACTCACAAAGAAAAATTAAATGCAAATGAAAATGAAAAGGTTAAGGGCGTGGTTGTCAACCGGGGGTACCTCCAGCGGTATTAAGGGCGTTGCATCCAAAATGGCGGATTTTCTTATGCTTAGATTTTAATAAAATATTTATCAGTTAATTGCGAAATTTTACTGATTTTACCGTGTATTTATTTTTGATGCCCTAGAATTTAGAGTGTTTTGAGAAAATTAAATCAAAACCAAACTGTCCAGCCTATCATAGTACTGAAGTCAAGTCATCTGATTTCTCCATCACTCACTTGTCTTATCACTTCATGTATGTTTTTGTTTAGTTTAGCCCTTAGCAGTTTTTGCTATCTTAAATGTAACTTCTGGTCGACGAAAGGATGCATGTGCTGTTGTTTACAAAAATTTACTTTGTAAAATTTATTTGTAATTAATGTACCGCACTTTACAAACGGTAGCTGTATTTCCCTCCAGAGGTAGCTGTTTGTAATTTGTGTTCCACTTAAATACTCTTTTATCGCATCTCCAGCTGGGGAAAAAACCGGGTGTTTAAGAAGCTGGGTATTCACTGACGAGTCCCTTGTCTTACAAAAATTACTAGGCGATTGAATACTGAATAAATCGAAGCGAGTATACAGCCAATTTCTAGCTATTTTCCCCTCTTAGAAATACGGATGTACTGTAGATAACGAGTCCCATAAACGCTTTGTGCCGTGAGTTTGTGCTGCTGGAGCGACGTGGTGGTTTTTGTGCGTAGCTATTTTTAATTTTTATTTCGCACCATCCAATCATGGATAAATTTTTAGTAAGAGGAACAAAAAGAAAGTTAGATTCTATGGAAAAAACAGAAAATCCTAAGAAAATATGCGAAGACAAATTGAGAGCACCTCAGTATGACAAACAAAGAGGCGAGTGTAATCATGACCATTCACCAAGTCTGTCTATGAGCAAATCAACTCCAGATAAGAACCAAAAAACGACTACATTGTCAAAATGAATATTTGAAATATGGCTTCTATTATTGTAGTGACGAGCAGAATCGAATCCCTCTGTGTTTAATATGTGAACAGAAACTCAGCAATAACTGTATGAACCCCTCTCTGTTGATGAGACATTTTGAAAGAAATTATCGAGACTTGAAAGGTAAGTGCATTGGTTATTTCGCCCATTAAAATGGCCTCGCTGGTGAAATCTATATTTTGTGAGTCGTAAAAAAGAATTATTAGCAGCCCTCACTGAATGCGAACTATCGCATTGCTCGTCAAGGAGAGGCCCACACTATTGGTGAAAATTTGATAATTCCACTCTCTGTTGACCTGTGCGAGACAATTTTGGGCCCAACAAATCAGCAAAAATAAAACAGGTGTCGCTCTCTAATGACACTGTAAAAAGAAGAATTTTACTTTGTTCAGCCGATCTTCTCAATGAACTCATTCGTAGATTTAAGTTGTCGCCTTATTTTACCTCGCAACTCGATAGGAGCGCTGATGTCAGTAGCCTAGCTGTAGTAAAAAACTAGTATAATAATAAATTTCTGTTTATACTCCGGCACGACAACCAAGTCGGTAGAGTTTACAATAAATCGTCAATACAAATATTTATCGTATTTAGTAGTCACGGGCTTGAACCCCGGTCCACTCAAGGAACGTATGCTATGCATTCTCGCTCCTGACTACTGGGCTACGTCATATTAGGGTCACATGGCAAGTTACTTTCAACTACCTATGTGTACTGTGTCTGTAAATTGCGTGTCTCCTCTGGGCGATTTGCCTGCTTTGCTGGACGCAAAAACCCCAGTTTTTCCGGGGGGGGGGACCTTGCTATCTACGCCTAAGACCGACTAACTCAGCCACGGAGTGAAAAAAAAGCCCATAAAAGTTCCTCGCATCATCGATAGGATTCGAACCCGGGCCTTTTACACCGGGTGTGGAGAGAACGGTGACGATACCACTGTGCTACCCCGCACAGACAGCCTAGCCGTACTGTTAGTATTTGCTCAATACCTGTATACTGGTGAACTGTGCGAAAACGTTCTTATCTGTAACGATTTGAAAAAAACTACAACAGGAGCTGATATTTTTGAAAAAATTTAGTTTTTTTTTTGTGCTCATGAACTCAACTGGAAGAAGTGTATTGACGTCTGTACTGACGATGACAAAGCTATGCAGGGTCCCATTTCAGGCGTTGTTACGAGAATCAAGGCAGTAGTACACCCTTCCTGTTGAAATAGTCACTGTGTTTCACAGGAAAAATTTAGTTGTGAAGAACATTCCTGCAAACTGAAAGATATTTTTAAGACACTAATAGAAATCGTCAATTATGTGAAGCCTGGTGGCTTAAATACAATGCCTTTCAGGCAGATTTGCGACGAAATGGGCAGCGACTACGACTACTTACTTTTTTATACCGAAGTACGTTGGCTGAGTCGAGGTAAAGTGCTGATGAGATTCTCTGAATTACGCTCTGAAATTGCGATGTTTCTTACTGATCGTAAAGCTGAAGCCACAAGAAAAATATCTCGAGAAATTCATTGACTTTATGTCTAGTCATTATAATTCACAAGGGATTGCATACCTTGCTGATATATTTGACAAACTGAAAGCACTGAACCTATCACTTGAAGGTAAAAACACATTTTTCATGGCTAATGATAAAATCTCTGCATTTAAAGATAAAATTATTCTTTGGAAAAAGCGAGCTGAAGCAGGACACTATGATGCTTTCGATAATTTTACTACATGTCCTGTTGAAAAAAATATCTCCGCAGAGTCAGACTTATAGAAAGCAATAATTGACAACCTCATACAGTTGTCGATCACTTTTTAAGAATGTTTTCTTGTCAATGCAGACATTGAAAATTACAGGTGGATAGCTAACCCTTTCTTGAAAAACCGAAACTCCTCTGTCCTATTCGTAAAAGAAGAAGAATTGATTGATATCTCTTGTGACGCATCACTCCAAGGAAAGTTTTTTAGTGTTCTTCGTTCTGGGCTAGTTTGTTAGACTCTTTCCCCAATAAAGCAGATAAAGTACTTCGTAAGCTTTTACCATTTGTGACGACTTATTTATGTGAACGTGGGTTTGCCAAACATTGTGACACAAAATCAAAAAAGAAAAACAGACTTGACGCTTTAGCAGACATTCACTGTCATTATCAGTTTGACACCTAGATTCAGCAAAATCGCTGGAAATCTGTTGCAGCAGGTCTCTCATTAGATTCACTGAGTAAGTCTAAATTTGGATTTAAAAGACAAGACTCCAAATTAAGAAAATCTAAATTTTCTTAATTTGACGCTGCCTCGATACCCTTTATTAAATAACGAGGAAGACAAAATATTTTTACATCCTAAGAGAAACGAAAAGATATTATGAAACGGCCACCAAAAGAATAGAACCTCAACAGAAAATTTCCGATTTCTTCAAAAAACACACACAATATAATTAAACATGATTAAATAATATAGTTGTTAATGAACAACTACTTTTTATCGATAATGCACTTGCATTATCAATAAAAAATATAAAATAATTATCCTTCTATATTCGCCATATTGATGTTCTAATACCATCTAAATTAAACATGTACTGGAACATAAATAAATTTGAACATGCTTTTACGAAACTACGACTTGAAAATACAGTATTTACATACAATTAGGTACCAAAAAGTGGCTCCTTATGCATCAGAGAACTAGTCATCTTCCCCACAAAAATAATAACGTCAGTTCTTGGTGTTTGAGTATTGGCTCTTAAGATCACATTTAAGACCACCCCTTAAGTACTGACTTTAAGATCTTGGGGCTTTGAAGATAATAAGGGCTGTCCAGGGTTACTGGAGAGCCCTTATTATCTCCATCTCTATTCACTGCATCGGATGGCCCTTTGGAAACAGACAGACAACTCGAAACAACACTGTCATCCTTTCAAAACTTAATTTGGGCAAACTAGATGCTCCGGACGTTCGTTACCTCATCATCTTACCAAAGAATAATTAACAATTAACAAACACGAATAGATCCGCCAACTCTCAATCCAATCAGTTTCCTCAATCATACGCTTCCAATAAATATGACTCGAATTTTCAACAATTTACAACCCTGGGATAATCTGTGAGGACGAGTTTACAGGATATACGTTTTTACCATCCAAAAATTCCTTTTTCTTCTATTCCTTCTTCACCTCCCTTCTAGCGTTATCTTCCATTCTCATCTTCTCTTCTAGCGTTAATCTGGAAATTTCGTAAGCCTTGTTTTTGTGATGTCGAAGTTTCAATAGGTTTTTCTTTGTATTTCAGTTATAGTTTCTTTGCGTTAGTTATTTTATTTGTCCATTTTACTCCTTCTCATTCTCTTTAAGCACCACCTTATAACAAATTCTTCTATTTTCATAGTTGTATCTTTATTCAATATCCATGTTTCGCAGCCGCATATTAAAATCGACAATATACACTATACCAGTTTGTATCTTGAGTTTGAAGTTCAATTTTCCTGCAGTGTGCAATTTTATTATTGCACAGTATTTCCATTTTGTACTAGCTTCTAGATATGCACATAGCCTTTGACTACCATTTATAGAAAGTCCCCAATACTTACTCAATTTTTCTACATCTTTAATAAGAATTTTTTGGTCCTCTTCTGTGGATGTTATTATCAGTCATTTGTGTATCTAAATTTTAAGAAGTTTTAAGTTATTATTCTGCCACGGAGCAATAATAAAACTAGTAAGGATAAAAATCTTCTTGGTTGATATTCAAACCTAATAATTTATAAACAAATTTTGGGAGCAGGGCCCTTTCCCAGGGCGCCATTCTTTAAGGGGTGCCAAATCTTACAAATCATGAAAAAATATATAAATATCCTTAGTAAAGAGGGCGTCGAAAAATCTTTCTGCCAGGGGCGCCAAAATACCTTGGTTCGGCACTGTTCGGGAGCTTTACAAAATCGGCTATAATTTCACGATATTCGCTGGCACCGCCATTTTCAGTGACAAAATGCCAAGTTGTAAATTTTTATTAAGCTTAATTTTTAAAAATTTCTTTATCCAACTGCTATGACAGGAAAACTCAAATAAATTTTGAAAGCAATGTATTAGTAAAAAAATTACAGACCATTCGTGGTGATAATGCCTTTCTTTTTAAAGAAACACATTTGTGTGCTATAGTTTGTTAATAATTAAGCTACAACGATGATTGTTGGTGTAAAATGTCAAGAAACAGCATTTCCTGGTGCTTGGAGATGGAGCTATGTCAGTAAGATGGCGGTCGTACAAGAGAAAGCTCGGTGCATGTTATGGTATGCGGAACACAAGATGTTTTTTTTTTTGACTGCGCAACACAATTTTCGTCGCGAATACGGAATGGAAGACCACAAAGCTATTTTGCGTTGGTATAATAAACTTAGATAAACTGTCTTGGAATACAAGAATCTACTATCCATCTGTGTGCTATAGTTTGTTAATAATTAAACTACAACGATGATTGTTGGTGTAAAATGTCAAGAAACAGCGTTTCCTGGTGCTTGGAGATGGAGCTATGTCACTAAAATGGCGGTCGTACAAGAGAAAGCTCGGTGCATGTTATGGTATGCGGAACACAAGATCTTTTTTGACTGCTCAACGCAATTTTCGTCGCGAATACGGAATGGAAGACCACAAACCTATTTGGCGTTGGTATAATAAACGTAGATAAACTGTCTTGGAATACAAGAATCTACTATCCAAAAAGTGTTACGTAAACAACTGAAACCTCATGCTTACAAAATTTAGCTGAAACACGAGATTAACTGATGTCTTATGAGAGCGGAATGTGTGGCTCTGTTTCTCGAAAATAATTGAAAATATCCTGTTTCTTGAATGCGGTTTTGTTTTCTTGATGAAGCAACATTTCATGTGACTGGTACGGTAAATTGGAATTTGGAGTTCTGAAAATGCTCGTGCTGTTATGGAACATGTGCACGATAAAACAATAACTGTCCTGACTTATTTGGAGATGCTAGACAACTACGTGTTTCCTCAGATTAAAGAACTTGGAATGAGAGGTTTCTTTCAAGAAGACGGTATCCCCCTCCCACCGCATTTTAGCAAACATGTCCAAAAAGCCTTAAATGACAAATTTCTAACTCTTTGGTTTGGAAAAGGTGGACCAATCTTCTGGCCCTCTAGATGTCCTGATATGATCCTTTGAATTTTCAGATTTAAGGGTGTACAATTAACAAAAAACTGTTTATTCTTAAAAAATCTATGATTTACAAAACTTAAAGGTAAGACTCACTGAAGCCGCTGAAACAGAGAATGGACAAAGTTGAATATCTCATGAATATGTGTCATGCAAGAACCCGACCGGGCTAGCCTCGTGGGTAAAGTACCTGCCTGGTAACCCAAAGGTCGCGGGTTCGAATCTCGCCTCGGGCTTAGATCATACATTTTGTTAAAACAATCACCGTTGTAAACTTAATTATTTAATAAACTACAGCACATACGAATACGAGCATTCTTTTATAATGACCTTATATTATATTTTGTGTGCTCGTTCATTTTGCATGTACCAGCAACGAAATATAGTTATCTCTATTTCTGATCAAATTTCTCTTACTATTTTGTGCATATTTCGCTGTCGGGATTTAGTCTGGCAAATTGCATATTTATTTATTTTATTTATTTATTAATGTTTTTTTTTTTTTTTTTGTTTGTCAACTGTAGCACGAGGCCCACGGTCTGAAAGGTCTTAGGGCAAAGCGAGCGAGCTTTGCCCTAAGACCTTTCTAAGATGGCTTAACAAATAGTCGGAAGCCCCACTCACCCTCTTCAAAACTCCAAAACTGCCATAGTATTCTCATTCTTGGAAACAATTTCATGAATGCTTATAATTACAACCCGAAGCATAGGCACCCTTGTTAAACTTATAACGGGAAGGTTTGATGCTCTAGACATTCATAGACTCCTCAAGCAACATAAGACTAACAGAAGAATTGCAGACCAACAGAATACGCAGATACCCCTCTCCCTTGATCAGCTGGTTGATCAAGGGAGGAGCGCCCAATCTAAAGTCTACATTTTAAGTACATGTATGCTGTTGTATAATCTTCTGTATTACCCTCCTTGTATATGAATGCTGTGTCGGGGCCAATGTAATTTATTTATTCATTGAATAAATAAATATTATTAATTTCTCCAAGTTTTTATCCGTTATGTTTTTACTTTTTATTTGTATTTTCCTTTGTATATTCTAAGAGAATTAATATTTTATAAAGTCTTCTTTTTTTCTTTTTTTTTTTTAGGAAATATGAAATAATCTTCCTTTTTCCCTTCTTCCTCTTTCATTTTGCCTGAACGCAGTTCTTACGATCAAAAGACGGAAGCTGAATGCTTGTATGGCCCGTTTGACCTTGACCCATGCAAGAACTCAAGGAAATGCTTTGTACATATACAGTATTTCTTTAGTACCTGTTGACCGGGCCTTCTTCCTGATCCCTCGCTCTTCATTCGGAGGTGTCGTCGTTTTTTCTACACCTCTATTCCAAAAATATCGTGACGAGAATGCGATACTGGTAAACACTTCTCACGTGGGTTTATTCCAACCTCGATTCAAAAATGTAAATGTAAATGAAAAATATTGACTGAAAGAGTGGAATACCAATTTGAAACAAACAAAACAAACAAAAAAAAAAAAAAGCATTCCACTTGAAATGCAGATATCACGAATATTCCCTTAGAGCGAGTGTAACCATTAGAGGATGTTGCGGCACAGGGATTTTTTTTTTTTTTAATACGCTACCTGGCATCTAATGCCACGAGGCGTGAGTATGCGGAATGCCTAAATTTTGTGTGTTTTTTGTAAATGATAATAGAGATAGTACTATCAGTGGCTAGCAAAATCAACACACTGATGGTAATCAGAGCAGTAATAGAACTTCGAGTTTTGTACAGGTTCCACGAAGTACGAGTATGCTAAATTGACAATTTTTTATTGGTGTAGATTTGAAAGGTCATATGTGTGTGGGAGAGAGAGGCAAAGTTGCCACTTCATTGATAGTGTATTTCGGGAGAATTTTTTTATTAGGGAGATTATTTTTAAGATAAAAAAAATCAAATCACGAAAAATGAAACATTTGAGATTAGAAAGCATATAATGAATATCGAGCCTAAATTTTATTGCCACAGCATTGTAAAAGTAATATAATAATAATAAAAACAAAAATGAAAAAAAAAGTTAAAAGGAATAACAAAAATTACTCGAAAAACACTTTATTTGTTAAATTTTAATTTCTCCAAGCACTCTCCAAACGATCTCATTTCGATATTAAAAAAGGCATGGAAATCATTACAAAGGTTAATGAGATTAACGCATACTGGATGCGAACGTTAAATTATTTTCCGTCTTTTTTAGTGGTGTTTAGGAACTGAGGGTTGGCCAAAGAAGAAACAGAAAGCATTTTAGACAACATATATCAAACATAACTTACTATTCACAAATCAGTTAATCTGATACCGCCGGTACTTCATACACTTTTTACACCAAAAACAATGTCCTCACTGCTAGCATAGCGGTAAAGTGTAGAGGGCATTTAGTGTCAAACGGCACCAGGGGTTCCTCCATTTCCGCGTAGTATACGTTGTGGGTGTGAAACAGAACACTGTCAATGCCAGAGATTTAAAGGTGTAAGGATTTTGTATATGTGTAATGTCGTGTACCGTTGTTCCTCTGGTCATTTAGCCGCTGGGCCCCTAATGGGACCCAACGTTGCCCACACTCCGCCCCGTGGAGGCAGACCACTATAGTGGTAACGATCCCTTGTTCTTCCCTACGTTACATTACATTTATTGTATTTAGACAGTCCCAACCGTCTATCGCATTCACTAAGGCAATATAGAAGAGCCACCATCTAGATCAGTTACTAAGGTAGCACTAAGAACCACGTGTGTGTGTGTGGGTGAAGCACCAAATCTTAGTTAAGTCCATGAAGCGTCGGTAAATTGTATCTTTAAACAAAAATTGCAAACACATCAGTATTCTATGAATGATTTGTTTGCTGGACAAAAAAATGTCCAACAAACAGAAACTCGGGAGAAAAATCATGCAATGCTCGACTGAGACCGATTAACTCATTTGTGAAAAAAAAAAAAAAAAAAAATCATCACGCTCACGACATTGGCGGGATTCGAACCTAGACCTTTTCAGCCAGGTGTGGGGAGGACGGTGATTATATCCACTTTGATATATGTGAGAAGCGCAACGAGCCACCATCCAGAATCAGTCGCTAAGGCAGCACAATGCGTCATCATCTGAATTTAACAACCGTTAGCACAAAGAGCAACTAGCTAGATTGAGTCACTAGGTAGCGTAATGAGCCACCACTCGAGATCAGTCGCTAAGGCATCATAATAAAGAACATTTATGTTTTACACAGTGGCCAAGTTTTCCGATCTCACCCGACAATTGCATTTGCTATTGCGCAAAATATAAAACAATCATTAACTTCTGTTTTTTTTAACAACAAAAAAAGTTATATAATTTGTACAGTGAGTTATATTTCAGGTGCGTTAGCAAATAGTAAATTCGTCCTATACAAAACAAAAAGAAAACAACCAAAAAGCAACGATTTTATGTGCGAATCGAGAACAATTCGTTTATGCACATCCGCCATATTGCTCAGTCATTCCTCCAATTAGCGCACGGTAATAAATATATTCAGGAACTGGAAAGTTGCTGGAGAGGCCTTCGTCCTGCAGTGGATTGAAAATGGCTGATGATGAATAAATATATTCAGTGCTTCAGCTACAATATACGGTGTATGGACAGCCTACGTTATATTTAAGGAAATAATAATTGGTCCAATTTTAATGAAATTTGGGAAGGCTAGACAAATACACTGATAGTCAAGTTATTACATGCGGACGGACGCCAAAGAAATAATAATAATAATTTACGGGTTTCTATTAGTCCGATTTTAATAAAATTAGTATAGCTCGACAAATCTTTATAAAAGAGACAAATATAAAATTTTATGAAAATCCTTACATTATGAGTCGAATTATTACATGGGGACGACGGACGTGGTGACAATGGGACGTGGTGACGGAAGACAATGGGCGCTTTACGCGCATATACTACGCACCTAAAAATACTAATAATAACTTACTCGAGTTTAAATACCACTGAAACGAGGGGGAAACTGAAACAGCAAGTTCAGTTGAAAAACTATCTGCGTACACTTTCTGGCGACTGTATTCGATAGAAAGTGTAAGCATTTTCTAAATTTCTAAAAAATATAAACTTTAAAAAACTTTATAAACACGTACCTAATATTCCTGCGAGACAGAATATGAAATGTTACGAAATAGCAGGCTGGCACGGTTAGGATTTTAAATTTCCCTCTAAGACTAGTAAAAATATACTTTTTTTTTTTTTTTTGCACTGTTCCTTTCGTACGCACCAAAAGTACAATCAAAATTTCGGCATATTATGCGGCCAATAAATAAATAAATCTACAGATTACAAAATTCTGGGACTGATTGGAGCTAGTGGAAACATATCTACTGTGGATCAATTCGTGGGAGAATATCAGAATTTCAATAGAAATGGCAACACCAGAGAGAGGAGAATAGGATATGAATGAGACATATAGACATAATTTTGGGAAGTGAAATGATAAAGGAGAAATAGTTTTGGAATTGGTGTCAAACTGCCAATGCTTTCTTCAAAAATAGAGAGGAGCATGTAATCACTTAGAAAAGTGAAACGAGCAGATCACAAACTGATTACTGTACTTCCTGATAAAGAGAGAACCTTCGTGACTACACACATTAAGTCAAACAGGTAGTCCAAGTCAAACAGGTAGTGGTGATGGATATTAATCTCAAGCTTAGATGGGTGAAAGTCAGGGCAAAGTCATATTTGAAAATAAAATGGAATAAATTAAGATGCATTTTCTGCACAGTTCGTAGAATCGTTGCTGTAGAAGAGAAAATGGATCTGGGAACTATGTCATAAATTATGGGAAAAGATGGCAGAAAATGATTGATAGATAGATAGACCGAGAATGTCTCACCCGGTATTCGCAAGTAGAAAAAATATCCATGCAACGTATTTTAACCCACTTGATAAAATGCTTGTTTTACCTTATTTATAGGAAACTTTCTGTGGTAATGAAATCCATAGAACGATATGAGTTTTCTGCTTTCCACCAGTTAGTATATTTGTCTAAAATCCATTATTTATATCTCGATCAACTGTTTAGTATTGTTTTGATTTACACCGTTGTTTCTTGATTAATCCTCCGTGGCAAAAATGAATATAAAGATACAATAAAAAGTAAATATCAATGAAGCATTATCAGTATTTATTACAGCAATAATAAATACAATATAAAGCATAGATTTACAGAAATGATTACTAGTCAGAAATTATTTTAGAAATTAGAAAAATTTGCAATTCAAACAAGTTATTAAAAATTCATACAACTGAATTTTATAGCAGGTTTTTCTTATTTTGTCTTATTCTTTAGATAATAAAAATACACATTCTCAGGAGACAGGTGAATAGTTCTTTTTTCAACAGAAACCGCTCTGGTGGGTGGCATAGCTGGTAGAATTTCTGGCCTCCACACAGCGGATGAAAAAGACTTGAATTCGAATCCTGTCAATGATGCGAGGAATTTTCATGGGTCTTTTTCACAACATGACTGACTTAGTCGGGGTCAGGCGAGAGTAGCATGGTTAAACCCGGGAGAAAAAACCATGTTAAAACTGGGTTTTTCATCCAGTAAACCGTAAATCAACTACAGAACACACTCACAATTTACAGACATTATATACGGTGCATTATGATATAAGTTGCTGATGCGCCTAAACTCTATAACTCCTGAAACTGATTTGTTTTCATCCAGAAAATCAATTTACACAGATAAAAAGACATTTTGGAGATCGAATAAGGGATTTAATATGTGAATGGAAAGCAGTGGTACAACAAAGGCACCTTACTTCTAAACTTCACTGTTTTTACTAATATTCAGGTCCTCCTTTGCGCCCATTCCCAAGAACCTGCACTTGAAGTGTAATTGCAGTTACTAAGGCAACAAGTCGCTCTGACAAACTAAATAAAAGGGAAAGTATGCTGCAAATCATTAAACATATTGTACATTCATTAAACAATAATATAAAAGAACACTTTTCCGTTATTCAAAACAATATCGTTTTCATAAAATAAGTCATACTGACTTGTTTTATAATATTAGTGATACAATGCTGAATGATCGGAGTCCGAGGCTGAAAGTCCACCACTTCTCTACTTTAAAGATAATTCACAAAAAAACTAGAGCAAGCCAAACAAATTTGAATTACCGTAAGAGCTTATCTTGGATGAAGATAATGCGGTATCAGTGAGACTTCTGGGTGCAATAACTAGACACTATATTAAAGTACATCATCTTGTTTGTTACTAAGTAGTCGATAGTTACTACCACTAGTTTGTTTCTGGACAAAAAGATTTCCCCACTTTATCTCTTGTGTGAGTTTGACAGGCTATTTCTGGTAGTGCGTTTAGCCTAATGCGGTGTGATTACACCCCTAGTAGCGAAGGATGATCATGAGAAGAGGCAGGCATCTGGATACTAGACCACCGCAACTGGTATTTATTCTCTATTTTTAGATAGCGGGAGTCATTTCATTTCTCATGGGAAAGGGAGCAACAACTGGTGAACAGTGGAAAGAATTTTAATTCATGTTGCAGTAGTCTTTAATCACTCAAAATGGCACTTCTCCGAATTGCTATTTTTAACATGCCCCCTCCTACAAATATAACCACACACACACACACACACACACATACACACGCACACATCCGCATGATTTTTTTTATTGTGAGAGAACATTTTTTTTTCCCTTCATCGATGAAGTTCGGTCAGCTGATCGGCACAACGTCTTCGCGGTAGCACAGTGGTTATAACCATCGTTCTCCCCACACTGGATAGAAAACACCCGGATTGGAAACACCTGTCAATGATAGGGGGGATTTTATGGGCTTTTTTTTTTTTTTTTCACGCCGTGACTAAGTTAGTTGGCGTTAAGCGAGGATAGCAAGGTCCCGGTTACTCGGGTTTCTTGTTTAGTGAAACAGGTAAATTGACCAGAGAATTTACGTAATTTACAAACAATAATACACACACGGGTAGACGCAGGCAATTCTTGGGCGGACCCCCAAGAATTGCCTGAGTGAAAGATATAGCCAAGCGATAGATAAGCACCCAGCAGGGGGGCAATGCTCCTTAAAACTGAGACAACTTCATTTATAGGAAATGATCAGAAGAGTGCACTGTTTTTAACATTCGTTATGTTGATGGCTCGGAAAACACCCATATTCACCCAAAACCCTTGGTGACAGAAGGTTGAAAGCAGATGCATTTATTAAGTCATTTTCTACGCAACTACAATCAGGGAGACACATTTCTGCAACCTGAATGCATGTCCAGAAGCTGTTTCTGTAGAATGCCTCTGGTTTCCCTATAAACTATAACTCAGTCTCAGAAATCAATCCATAGTCATCAATGGTCTTCTTCCTCGTTCCATCCCCAAAGGCTATATTTGCGGCTATATTTGCAAAATATCCTTTGGGGGGAAGGAAAAGGAATAGAAACCTAAAGGGGCGAGTTCAGAAGAATATGGCAGATGCGACAAAATTTCAAAGCCAAAGCCTGGAAAATTTGATTCACATTCTTGTCACGCCTGTAGCAGAATATGAACTGTGTGTGTGTGTGTGTGTGTGTGTGTGTGTGTGTGTGTGTGTGTGTGTGTGTGTGTGTGTGTGTGTGTGTGTGTGTGTGCGCGCGGACATCGAAGTGGAGAAACAGCACACTTTTGGTAAGCATTCTTCGCCATTTTGACTTGACAGCTGCACTCAAACAAGACAGAATAGAAGGTTGGAGTACCATATCCCAATGATGACGCTGCCTTTTTCCATAGGTTCTCATACCTATTTTTGAAAATTTCCTTAATTTCAGGTTCAAATTGGTGAATTCAGATTTCACTTACAGTAGGAAAAGAAATCATTCTGGTCATTGCTACATATGATCAAAAGCTGTATTTGCACATTTCAACTTTTTTTATCTTCTAAGAAGGTGATAATAGTCAACTATATCATTGAACAGAAACCTTATATGTGTATGAGCTTCATGCATTATGTTTTCAACAGCGCCAGACTTCATAGGCTTCATGAGCCAATTCGCAAATTATTACAAGGAAGTCTTCCACTATCATTTCCTCCATTTGATTCTGTTCCGATATAGCAGTTGGGCTCCCTAAAATACCTGCATCACGAACATTAACATACTCTGGCCCTAGTGGGTATTGATAGGATCGCCGTCCTCCCAACACCGGATGGAAAAGACCAGAGTTCGAGTCCCGTCGATGACTGAGGAAATTTTATGGGCCGTTTTCATAACACAGCTGAGTTAGTCGGTCTCAGGCAAGAGTACCACGGTTTTTCCTTCCGGAAACTCGGGTTTTTCGTCCAGCAAACAGAAAATCGACCAGAGACTAGACGCAATTTACAAACAATATACAGTACAAGGAGTAATATGGCTTTAGTCGTTAATGCTCCTAAAACATTACAACAACAACAACAACTAAAACACTCTCACACCATCGCACCACCACCACTGTCGCACAGTAGTGGTGTGATGATGTGGGGAGAGTTTTGGTGGTGCCAAGTGGGTTCCTTGATATCAGTGGAGCAACATGCCACAGATTATCTGGAAATTATTTCCGGAAAATCCTTTTCTCCAGCTGCAGTGTTTGTATTTGTGAATGAGTTCTTCCAAAGATAATTGCAGGAGATGTGCTATGGTCAGCTACATTACAGTTCTGGATTCGCCCGAATTTTATTCCTTTGTCTCGCAAAACAGTTAAGCCTGGTCCGTATTTCTAATCACCCTTTCTTCTTGTCTAGAATTTCGATATTTAAATCTTCCCCTGTGTTTTGATGGGTGATATAGTTTAGAGATCTGTCATAATTCGGTCGTGTTATTAGTTTCTAATTGTAGTATCCAGTTTGCACATGTATTACACCTTTGGTTCAACATATTTCGCACACATTCAAAGTTTAAAGTTAATATTATTCAGTTTCTCCAAAAACGTGTATTAAAGGTAAAGTGTATTCAGTACGATTTTTACTGCATAAAATGA
The DNA here is from genome assembly GCF_048544385.1 of Mastigoproctus giganteus. NCBI lineage: Eukaryota > Metazoa > Arthropoda > Arachnida > Uropygi > Thelyphonidae > Mastigoproctus > Mastigoproctus giganteus. The sequence goes on along the minus strand of NC_143579.1, from coordinate 59,522,820 downwards.
AATGTTTTATCTTTAATCTACTTTTGAATCATATTATATGTATTATGACAACACCTATAGGATACCATCTCAAAAATTGAAAGTGCCATACATACAGTATTGTGAATATCCGCCTGTTTTTAATTCAACTTCAAGTTAATTTATTAATATACCAATAAATTTTCATTGGTACAGTATATCAATATCTAATCGAAGGATTGGTGTGGTGGGATTGGTCGCAGTAGGTCGATTAAAAATCGACCCCGTGAAAACAACAGGATATTAAAGGACTAGACAAATTATTTGAAATAACAGGCAAATACATGGCATGCATTTACTTATTTTACCCATGCAAAGGCATGGGTAAAATAAGTAAATTTTACCCGCATATTTGTCCATTCCTTCTGATAATTTTTCTAAACCCGTCAAACACATGGCATGGGGTCTCTTAGACCTCGCTGGATCAAAAGAGAATAAGTGCTAATCGAACAGCCTGAATATTTTCCTAAATTTTATTTCCAAAGGACGTCTTACTTTTTTTTAGTTAAACATGTAAAATTAAAAACAAAACGTTTTTGAGTAAATTAAATTAGGGAAAAAAACTACTCTTGGAACTATATATTTAACAAAATAATTCCGTTCTGGAAGCCATATATTTCTACAAATTTTCTTAAACTAATGATATACAACAGCAAGGTTTTCAAACTGTTGCTACCGGTTTCCTTCCCCCTCCCCCAGAGATGGGTAGCAATGTCATCCTTGAGGAAATTGCAATGATGCCAAAATAAAATTAAGGTATAAATTAGGGGTTTTTTCTTTTCTTTTTTTTTTTTTTTTTTTTTTTTTTTGTGTTAGCAGGAAGGGGTCGCAGAAAGGAACTACTGTATGACAATATTTCTTTATGTATCACTAAATTCTCCCACACCCTCTAACTTTCTGCCGATAAACCATTTCTAGCAGGGAAAGGACAGTTGGTCTCGCAGATGTATAAATTTTCCCATTTTTTATGTGCCATCCTAAAACAATAAAAAATTGGCTTTCAACACTATTTACAGACAGACAATAACGCTTAAATGTACCGAAGCTAACGACAATAATCAAGCCTTTCATTTATGATTAACAAATTTCAGCAATCTCAACAAAAAATCTACCAAGTAATAAAACTGAGGAGGAATGGTAACATTAAAAAAAATTTATAAGACAGCATGGATACCTTACCTACTAATTTAGTAGATTACAAATTCTTCTATATCAAACAGTTGTAACTTTAGCATCTGTACCTTCCTTGTGAGATGGAACAGTGAACTGATGGCCTCGTGGCCAATTTTCAGTAACTTCTTCAATCCCCACCGCCTCAACCCACAGAACTGCACGAGGAATCCAGCAACGAATGAAAAGCTAGAAGGAAGACAACTAAGTTCTTTGTTTTTGGCATGCACGTGATAGACTGTATACTTTTTTAACTCTTTTTTTTTTTTTTTTAAGTAGACGTTTAGTTATTATTAGAGAAAGTAACGTGCGAGCATTTGGGAAAGCGAAAGACCTTTTTAAGAAGAGCTGTTGTGTTGGCAAATAAACAGGATTGTCTGTCGTGATACCTGTTGGAAAAAAAAAACAGTCGCACAACACCTCAGTCAGGGTATGTAAATTCGCGCGTGAAGAGAAACTTTGCTTCCGTGAGAAAATGAGAAAGAAGGCTGTTTGCGTGAGAAAAGAACGCCTACGTGAGATGAAGAGTAGTTCTACCACAGATTCGGACTCAGTCTCGTATAGTGTCTTTATGAGTCAGACAGACAGATAGATTTCTTTTTGTTGTTGTTATTAAAAATACGAAGCATTCTCGTGAAGAGCCATCGAAGAGTGACCATAAACATACTGTGCAAAAATATTACATGCATTTACAAATAAGGTCACATTTTTATTTATAGAAATTTCCACTGAAACCGGGAAAGACTAGGGTTTGATCTTCACAGAAAAGCTAGTTTTTCGAAAGTTGGAAGTCGAATTTCTGAAGAATAGTGAACGTTTTTTAGGGGTTAATACACCAATTTCAGCTGCATCGAGTTTAGTGGTTTTAGGTTGACAAAACCCTGTGGGGATGGGGTCGTCCCTAATGGCGACAGCTATATGAGTGGTTACAACAAAAGGTTGTTGTTTGGATTTTTTGATATTTTCGCCGAGGCAATTATCTCCATTAGAAAAAAATCGTGTATGTCTCGCTCGAGACCATGAAACTTCTATGATGCGAAAGAAAAAAAAAACAAACTAAATATTCTCCTCTTTCTGAATGGATTCGAACCCAGGTCTTTCACATGCAGGGAGAAAACAGTGGTTTTAGTCACTGTGCTAGCCGCTAGGGACAACAGGAACGATAGCGTAAAGCAGCCAAAAGTTGAATCGGCCATCCTGTCTGTGGCGCATCGAGACAGATTTCTACAAATAAATATTCTGTTTATACTCCCGAACAACCACACGATAGAGAGAATACAAGAAACAGCACCGCATTTAGTAGCCACACGGGCTTGAACGACAGTCACTCATAAGCATATGTACTTATACACCCCTTCGCCTGACCACTCGGCCATGGCCTTCTTGTTTTAACCAAAAGCTTGAAGAAAAGCATGATTGCGAGAAGTGCAGATTACTTTGTCGGAGAAATGCAGAAGATTTACTTTGTCGAAAAGCGAAGGAGATATTTTGTCGGCGATTTTGAACACACATTAAAAATATATTTGCAACATTGAATACATTTCGTTAGAATGTCTGGTTAGATTACTTCTACTAGAGCCTAGAGCAAGTTCTACAAAGACTAGTATATGGGTATGATCTAACATTATATTTTAAATTCTCATCTCTTCCATTACAGAATATAATATAAGGAGATAAGATGGGTTATAGAGTAGCTCAGAGTGACATAATTAAATAAATACCCTTTATTGCACGAGAGAATCTGAACTTGACTGTTGTGTAAGACTTTCAGGGATAAATGGCTTCAGTGTATTCGTAAAAGTAATACAAAGGTTGATCGACAGGGAACTTGCAGATTAAATAAGATCTGTAAAGGATTCCTCTACTATTGAATATATAAAAATATTGAATGAAATACTCTAATTATAAAAGTATTAAGAAAACAGCAAAGATCTATCGCGACTCTTGCCACAACAAATACTGAACAAACAGAAGCTGCTGTCAGAAAAGAGCTTCATATAAGCGCAACAGCAATCAAATAAGCCACAAAAAGGCCATCATATGCTTCTTTTAAAATTCCATGCCGATGCAGCCTATCATGCAATCTGCCAACCTTCCTCTTGGATACAAGAAGTGCTTAATCATGCGATATTTTGATTCGCCCAATATTCTACTCTCTGCCCGAGTTTCCCCGAGGCCATTCAAACCAAAATACAATATCAAAGCCAAGGAAGAAGCAGCTAATCCACATGTAAGGCCGGAAAGATGGAAACTTCTTACCACATCTTGCCCACGGAGACAGCCGTATACAATGAACATCAGTACAGTAGCGCAATTGGATCGGTACAACAGACGCAGGTTGATCAATCCGTTTGTCAAATACAAAACATTCCAGTCAGAATAGTGACTTTCAGTCAACTCAAAAACCACCTATATCACAAGACAGAAAAAGGCACCTAGTACAAGCAAAAATTAAGCGACATAATAGCATGATGTGACGTAATAGTAATAGCACATAAGCGCACGATGTTTCGAAATGCCCAGAGATAAAAATAAGCTAGAAATGACAGATGATTCTTCACTCGGCAGATGACATTCTGTGCATTGCAAAAACGTGGCTACATCAAAGCCAAGAAGCATGCGATGCTGCAACCGCTAGTTTCAGCCAGGCAGCTACCTCCAGGGAACAACACAGAGGAGAAGTTGCCATATTTTATTCCTCTCTCTCTCTGCAAAGGTTCGCCTTTGCAGTAAACCACATATACAACTTGCAAAGGTTGACAGGTTGACTATGTAACAGGAAGAGAATGCTATTGATCAGCAACGTATATTCAAGGTTCAACTTTTATCTAATTAGCCTAAAGTATAAAGGCCATTTTAAAGTATTAAAACCAACGAGTTTAAGAAAAGTGTCGATACACATGAAAAGTGGGCAGACTGGAATAGTGGCGTAATTAGAGTTGATAGCGCCAAGGGCAAATATAAAAAATGGCGTCCCTTTAAAACTGTTCTTTTGGAATTTTTGCATTTTTTAACCATAAAAAGGCGTCCCCAAATTTGGCGCCCAGAGCACGTGCTCCACCTGCCTCACCCTAGTTATGCCACTAGACTCGAACCAGGCTGAAATAGTAATCTTCTTTATTTATTTTCTTCACATGTAGTGGCTCTCTGAATAGGTTTTCTCACTTTCCAATCGCCAACCAATCTATGCTATTATAGTTACATCGATGTCGATAGTTCTCCCAAAAATTAACAGATAAAAATAAATATTCCTTTTCTTTTTCTTTTACTTTCTCTATTTATAGTCTTCCAAAAAGTTTCCTTTATTTAGTTTCTCAATTTCTTGTTTGTGTCAAAAAGTTTCCTCACGCTTCCCAACTGTCAAACAATCTTTGCTAATAAAAAAAGAATCTAACAGTAACCATATGCATTCATTTACTTCCTTGCTTCCTGACCCTCAACTCATGTCATTAAACGTGCATAGTTTCGACAATATTTCATTAATAAAATAGACAAACTTTCTTCATATATTTTCTTTACTTCTGGTCTCTATGTGATACACCGAATTGTCGCGCCCTCTAAATTGTCTTTTACTGAATCGTCATATATCCAATTGTCACACACCAAACTCTAACACGCGTACGCCGAGTTGTCATACACTTTGAATGAAGAGAATTGTCTTTTGCACCCAATCGATGTGATCCCCATTTCACAAGAGCAAAGTCCAATGTGATGATCACAGATGTGTGCAGAGGGTTTATAGTCCGATTCCCGACGCTTATTGAGAGAGAGAAAGAGAAGCCCTAAAACGAATTCTTAAAATCAAGAAAAGGGACTGCTCGCTACGGGGAGGTGTTCTGTCCCATATAATCATAAAGTGTAATGCATATATGGAGATACACATCTACAGTGCAACGTGACTGTTGTGAGGTTCAGGGGGTCGGAAGAACCCCTTGGATCACACATAATAATTTTAGGGGTGCAGAGCCCCCTAAAAGCCTGATGCCTAATTATCTCTCCTCCTAATGTATGTTAATGCTTCATCTCCATGGAGTGCAACTGGTGGAGGTCTCCAGACCTGAATTCATTGAACATATACGAGATGTTTTGGAGAGAAAGCTTTAGATCGTCAACACCTCTCACCAGCTCCGGAATATGAGGTAGAAACTGTTAAACTGGATGAGTTTCAGAAATCACTGAAAATTCACCAGAGAAAGGGACTGGGGGTCCCATGTGCACTTCGAATGCTTGTATGTATATTTCAGGTGTCCCTGATTGGTTTACTCGTGGGATGAAAGACTCAGATATTTCTAAAGAAACCGTGCAGCTGTGGCTGACTAACACGTCACTGTGCGAGAGAAGTTCTCTTCCATTCCCTCGGGGTACATTCATCAATTTTGCCGTTCACACAAGGTGCGGAAGGACAGCGATCGCATCCACTTATCTTGCGGCAGGTCACGTGTGTTAGAGAGCTAAAGTGGTATTCAACCTTTTTTATATATATATTTAACCTATTTTCTTACAATTTTTCCGTTTTTCTGTAGTGCAACTGTATTCCCTAAATATATTTTTCAAATAATGCCTGTTTAGAATACCGATAACAACTGACGAATTAACACAAATAAATTTACTATATAGATATTAAAATTTTAAAGATATTTTAAATAATTTATTATATTTTTAATTTAAAAGGAGATATCAAAAGTTTTCAATAAAGTCAAATATAGACTCGAATAAAATGCCTAAAGGTAGAATTAGAAACAAACAAATGTAAGTTGTTGATATAGTCTAATACATCTGGAAAAATTCCAAAACACGATTTAAATTTATCATTTTTAGCAAGATTATCCATTTGAGATATCATGAACAAGCACGAGAGTTGGTCATAATCATCAGTATAATTTTAGGATTATAACGATTGCAACGACAGACCTACTCATAATCTACAAGTTCAAGCGATAGAACTAACTGTTCTGGTCACTTATTATTTCCGATGCATATACTACTAAGATATAGATAGCACACAAAGACAACAACGTGAAGAAACTAAAGGTGTGCTGGCAGTATTGTTTTTCGGATGCTGTGATCCGTAACTGATCTCTTCATTTCCGCTCCTCTTCAGTGACTCGAATCTTTAACCTTGTAGATAATGGTCGCCATTTTGAATACAACTTTACAAGTATTGTAAGCTGGATATCATTCATCAGCATTAGACGTAGTAGACAATTAATCTGTTAACCTGAATACTCAACGTTTGGTAATTATTGGTTATTGAAAATTAGATCACAAAGAAACCAATTCGTAAAACAATTACAAACATTGACGGCACAGTATTTTCATTACATGATTTAATGCCAGGAAGTTTCCGGAACTATATTTATATATATCCGTGCAGTTACTCTTATCAAGTAATACTTAGAAGAATAAATGAAGAGTTTTCATTTCCTCCCTAACACTAATATAGTGTTAGGGAGGAAATGAAAACTCATATTAGATAACACGTTTAATGCAGGTTGACTTCGATATACTTGAATGAACTCCCTTAGTTCTTTGCTACTGACCTTGTCGGAAGGTGCAAGTACGGACTCCGACTTGTACTTGTCCACAAATATGCGGTTCAGACTTTCAGCCATTTTGATGCACTACAATACTCGCTCAAATCCCACTATCGGACTAATTCAGAGATTCCTAAAGTGTGGGGCGCGTCCCCGAGGTGAATTTGTTTTGCAGGGGGGGGGGGTGTTGTTTTTATTAAGCATTTTCTTTAAAGAAATATGGACAAACTGTCCCACTTCTAGGTATGAAGCGTATTTTATTTCAATCTTTGAGATTAAATGTATTGAAATGTATATTAATTTATGTGTTCATAGCTAAATTTTAAATCAAATCTGTTTATTTACACTTGTTCTGGAAGATGGGGGGACGTGAAATTTTATGAAATATTAAGGGAAGGGTGAAATTTATGGAATATTTTAAGGAGAAGAAAGATAAAATTTTGGGAGTATCTGTTGACAGGAAATAGAGGTTACTGATTAGCTACCTCCTTCTGGTCAGTAATTAAAAATTAAGGACGGTAACTATTTGGCACTTATCGAACATTTTCTTGTAAGAGACAGGGAGGTCATAACACCACTGTATAAAGCAATTTTGAGACCACACTTGGAACACTGTGTCCAGGTATGGAGACTCCACTTTAAAAAAAGATATCGATCTTCTTGAAAGGGTCCAAAGGCGCTAACGCGCCTGTTGGGATCGGCAAAAGGGTGACTATATGAGGAAAGACTTCGAATATGTGTTGGAAACTAGACACCTTAAAGGAAATTTGATTGAAGTGTATAAGGCTCTGAGAGGTGAAAGTAATACAAACAAGGGCAAAATTTTCATTGTTATAAATTATTTCGGAACTAAGGGCTACATTTTCAAATTACGGGAGAAGAGATTTAAACTAGATTGCAGGAAGTTTTCTTTTAACCTGCGAGTTAATTTTTTGAATAAGTTACCTCCATGGGTGGTTGGAGGCTGACAGCTTTTTTTTTTTTTACAACATGAGACCAAAAAATAGCACAATTAGAATTATTTTTAATATGATCCACCTATTTCTTAACTTATATAATACTGCCAATTGACTAACACTATACCTGTAATTTCGCTGTCAAAAATAACAAAATGCTGTTCAAGCTAAGACATTATCGTATCCTACCAATGTTAACTCTGTTTTTGTTTTGGCTCTCACTATGAGGCGCAAAAAAGTATTTTGCTTGTGGAGGAGAAAGTCTAGCGGCGGCCCTGTTAATAAAGTAAAGTGCAGCCATTATCAACCCACTGCAGGATGGAAGCCTCCTCAACAATTCATGCTGAGAGAAATGGACCATAATCTGCCACGCTGGTCCAGTGAGGGTTGGCAGATCGACCGTATTCAGCAGGCAGGGGCTTGAACCCCGGTCTACTCAAAGAGCGTGTGCTACTGCACTCCCGCTCCTGACCACTTGGTTACGGAGGCCCTGTTAATACTAATACTAAACAGCTAGCCTAAAACTCTTTAACTGTTATACTTTTGCTCTAATCAGTCAGTAGCAAAAGAAGATGGAGAAAAACGAAACGTAAGTAGGTCTAATAATATTCTGAATCAGTTGTAATAAAATTTCTCTTCCGACATTGAACATCTTTTGATAACACCTGTTGCATTAATAGCCACTCCTGGTGACTACTGTGACATTTCCGTCTACGTAACATACGATTTAAAGACAGTCACGCAAAGATTTTTACCTATTTTACGATGAAATAAGTTAACAGTTGTTGTTTACAGTAATATTCGTTTCAATCCGAGTCGTATAAATTTCAAGAAGAACCTCGCAGTTCTTCCTGTAATTTATATTCTATCATGAACTCAACAATCTATTCGTAGATAAATGATAAAAAATTTAATTTTCCCTATAGAAAATAACAATAAAAGAGAAAGTAGTTTTCAGTAATAATGCATTTATGTCTTCCTCAAGTCATCAAACACACATTTAAACAAAAGGCAATGCATATCGGCTTGTGAATGGGGTACCACCATACTTTCAAAGTTGGAATGCTTTATTTTCTAAACACGAAGCAGCAGCAGAAAGTGAATAAATCACTGCACTTTCATTTGATGTGGGCAAGGATATCACTCCAGAGAACATCACAGATGAACTCTTCAACAGAAACTTCCAAGAATTGACTGACATAAGTAATGCAAGGAACACATCAAACCAAAATATCACACTAGCTCCAAGTCTTCCCAGCTATACAATTGGGTGGTGGAGCTTTCTCCTCAGGCATGGTACATCCTCAAACTACAGGACAGAGTTTTTATGGGTTGGGGCAGTCACCGCTTCAAGGAGCACGTGCCTGTTCCAAAGTGCTTCCGATGCTGCCGTTTTGGGCACACCACCCACACATGCATGCAAACCGTGTCTACCTGGAAAAGTCATGCACAAACAAATCTACAGACGCAGTTTGTGCAAACTGCAAAGCAGCAAAGCTTGATGCAGCACATTCTCTCAGGGACAGTAAGTGCCCTGTTAATCTAAAAGCTAAGAGGAACTAACAAATAAAGACCGATTATGGCAGCACACCCTAAATCATTCAACAGCAATATCATAAAGTTTATCCAACTAAGCGGCCAGCGAGCCCGTGCAGTATGTGCCCAGATTAGAATCAGGGCCGAAGAGGAAAATGCTGACATATTAATTCTACAGGAGCCATATACCCATTCAAAGCTAGTCAGGGGATACCCCCTGACTTTCAAAATCATACATATAGATGAAGACACACCCTGGGCTGCCATAGCTGTCCGTAACCCTAACATCATGGTTACAAGGATTTCCTCCCTATGCACTACATGGGCGGCTTGTACCAATGAAATTTGCTCGTTGGGAGCCTTCTACCTCATCTTCCTCTACTGCAGACCTGGCCAAGATATCACTCCAACAATAATTATCTACGTAGTCCTTGCTACACTTCCGAACAGCAAGATTATCATTGGGGCAGATGTAAACTGCCGCTCTCCTACCTGGTACAGCTTGACCACTGATCGCTCTGGGTGCCACAATGGGCAGCTTCTTGAAGATTTCTGGCCACTTCTTCCTTCCTGGTTCTGAACAACCCCAATAACCTGCCTACCTATTCCAGCACTCTGTGGGAATCCACAATAGATATCTCCATAACCACACGATCCATTTCCAGCAAAATTTCTGGGTGGCAGGTCAATGAGGCCTGGACTACCTCAGATCACAGAGATATTACATTTCAACTCACAAGATCCATTGATCCAACTCCACCACCTCACTACAATATTAGTCGCTATGCCATTGACAAGGCCAATTGGGAAATCTTTTGCTCCACGCTGCAGACCATGATCCAGGACCACAACTCTTCTGATCTTCCAGCACTGGACCCCAACCAACATCAAAAGCTCACAACAGAAATCATCATCCAGGCCTGCAATCAATCAATTAGAGAGAAAAGACCAATGCCTAATGCCGTCCCATAGTGGTCCCCACAGCTGAAGCACCTTCGCCGAATTGTACACTCCAAAAGAAAAGCCTTTCAGAGAGCTCGTACCTCTTTGCCCCCAAATGAGGTCAACGGCCTCCGTGAAGAATATCGAAGAGTCAGAAACTACTACACCTCCCTTATAAGGCAGCGTAAAAGATCGTCTTGGGAACGACTCGTGAAAACGACTGGCAATACTGAACCCTGGGGGGAAGTGTACCGAATCGCCACCAACAAGCTCCCCAGGGACGAAGTTATCCAATCCACTCTCACACCACAGGGCACTATGACTACATCGTGGGAGCAATGTATGGCCAATATTCTAGACACTTTTTGGCACAGATACTGATCCTCTGACAGTACAACAGCAAGAAATATGCCCCGCAAACAACACTTACTTCAACAATGCTGTAGAAGATCAATTTACCACCGATGAACTGCAGCAGGCTCTTACCAAAATGAAGGAGAGGAAATGCCCTGGACCAGACCTCATTAAACCCGATGTCCTTAAAAAGACCACCCAAATCAACATCCAGTTTCTACTCATCCTCTTCAATAAGTGCTTGTCCCATGGATCTTTCCCAGAAGAATGGAAAAACGCCAATATAAAACTGATCATAAAAAATCCGTCTAAACCGCTCCAACAACAAGAGTCATATCGACCCATTGCCCTTTTATCCATGGTCAGCAAACTGTTCGAACGTTTACTCCTAGTACGGCTCCAAGACCATTAAACCAAAGCTGGGCTCCAGTCCAACTTCCAGTTTGGATTTCGACCGGGGGGTTGCACAGAAGACGCACTGCAAAGGATCATCTCTGCAGTCTCAATTTCTACCTTTAAATACTGCTTACTAATAGCAATAGATTTCGCAGGAGCCTTCGACAGGCTCTGGTGGGCAAGTATTCTTCGCAGACTTAAGCAAGCAAATATTCCATTAAATTTATACAAATGCATCGAAAAGTACTTATCAAATTGGAAAATTACAATCTGCTCAACGTACCGAAGAATCACCAGGTCTATCTACAGAGGTTGCCCCCAAGGTTCAGTCCTTGGACCTTTTCTGTGGAACATTGTCCTGGATGAGCTCCTTGGAACTGGACCTAGGTCCTGTTGCTATACAAGCCTTTGCTGATGATGTGACCATCTCGATTTAGGCTGACAGCAGAGCTTCTCTGGAAGCCAGAGGAAACCAGGCACTTCAAATCCTTCAGAACTGGGCAGCCCTACACAAGCTAAGACTCTCACCCCAAAAGACATAATCCATTCTCCTGAAGGGATCACTGCAGCCTACTAGAAACCCCACTATCAAACTTCAAGGCCAAACCATCAAGACAGGCCTACTGGGAATAGTATTTGACCATAAGCTCACTTTCTCTCCGCATCCTGCACACCTCCATGCGAAAGTGAGAAACTACACTGCTCTCATTGCTCGGGTGAGTCATCGTGATTGGTGATTGAATCGACGCACCCTTAAGGTTCTCTACAAATCAATCTTCCTTTCCTTCATAACGTATGGATCTGGGGTCTGGTTTCGCAGGGCAACTCTTTACAACAACAAACGTAAACTGGGAACCATCCAGCGCACCATCCTTCTTACTATTACAAGGGCAAGCTGCACAGTTAGCAACCCAGCCCTTCAGGTTCTTGCGGGCGTCCTTCCGCTCGATCTGGAGGTTATTCGAAGGGGCCTCCACTACTGTCTACCCAGATGTATACCAGCAACTATCCTTGGACACTCCATCAATAACCTGAATGAAATCAGGCAGGAAAAGAAACAAATTGCCATCCTACTACTTCAGACTTGGCAGGACAGATGGACTGCTACCGACAAGGGGCCAATCACCAAGAAATTTATACATTATGTGAATTCCGTATTTCCCAAGTCTCCAAACTGGTTCTCTCCTGGTCTTTATACCACCTACCTCATGACCGGACACGGATCAATAAACCATAAACAAACATCCATGGGAATCATTGACAACCCCTACTGTGCATGTGGTGAAATAGAAGACTGGAACCATCTAGTATATACCTGTCAACACTATGAGGACCTCCGCAGCATCCTGTTTACTCGTATACAAGATAACCCTCAAGGAAATGAACACTTATTCATCACAGAAGAAAACTACTACTATGAATTTACGAAGTTTGCACAAGCCCTCTTCACAAGACGGAGCACCCTATTGCCAACACAAAATAGGAACAACCCAAACATCTGATCCTTACCTAACTGGCCAACCGATCTTAACCTGGATAGGATCAACTGGCGTACGGGCCACCTGATTGTGTGGCAACTTACACGCAGCTCTCTTGCTGTGTCTTATTTATCGTCCTTCCCCGGTTCCCCTTTCACCTGATGGAGCTTATTGTTCCACTGATAACCTGTAGGATGCCTTCGCCTACATCCTCCATATTTCTAGCTATACCTTCCTTTCTTGAGTACACTCTGTACTTCCTCGACTCTACCTTTTTTTTTTTTTTTCTTTTTTTTTTTTGTCTCCGTCCAGGAAGCTCTGGCGACCCTGGCGGAGACAAGCCAGAGAATAATGGGCAGCCTGGCTACCTCCTAGTGGTGTGTGCGGGCAACGTGGAGTCACACCAGGGGCCCTGCGGCCAAATGCCAGGACACACAACAGAACCTAACACAATATGTCATATACAACACACAACACTCTTCTGGCATTTAAAGTAGTACTGTATTCCTTCACAGCGAACATATGGCACAGATGTGGGAAACCACAGGTGGTGGCTGACCCTGATACTATGCACACTATGCACTTTCAGTGTGCATAAGGAATTAAATGGTAATAGTACACTGATCTTATTCAGGCCCACTTTCTTTTTTCTATGTCGTTATATACGTTTATTTTTGTAAGAAAATTGATCTTTTTAACTTTTCTATTTTATTTATTGTCCACTTGCTTATAAATAATACAAACGCTGGCCAAAAAAATGCGAACCTTTATTCAGTATCGAATCGAGCTACCTTTGTTTTGAATAACAGCAAGTGTCCGCACGGCATGGACTCTATTAGGTGTTATGTGTTATAGTGCGCTTGTCTAATTGTAGCCATTCTTCCAGCAAAATATCGCGTAGATTCGACAATGTTGAAGGAAGAGCACTCCATTGCCGAATAGCACTCTCCAGCATATCCCTCACATTCTCAATAGGATTGAGATCAGGTGAATTTGGGAGACAAGGAAGATGGTAGAGATCAGTGTCATGTTCTCTGAACCATTCTTACACAATTCTGGCATGATGCGCTGTTGCATCGTCATCCATAAAGACTTTCGGGGTAAAAATGTAACGTTGCAGGTTGCAGTACATATGACACAAAATTCAGGTACTCCCTGGAATACATTCGACCTTCCACCGGTATCAACGGATCCAGTCCATGCCAACAAAACATTCCCCATATCACGATACCACATTCAGATGCTAAGGTTTTCTTAACAAGCAAGTAGGGTCCATCGCTTCATGAGGTTCTCGCCACACTCTCGCCCTACCATCAGTGAAAAACAAAGTGTATCGTATTTCGTCTGGCCACAAGATATTCTTCCATTGTTCCACTGTCCAATCACAACGTTCTCGGCACCACTGCAAACGGATTTCTCTGAAACAAGTGGCTTCTGAACAGGCAGGCGCCTGTCAATACCCAATTTCTTCAATTCCCTGTGCATGGTACAGTTTGAAATAGGGTTCTGGGCTTGGCTGAATTACATGTTATTTGCTGCACCCTAGACGTCCTATTTTTCCATACAGTCCTCCTTAGAGTACTACGGATTCACTCTGGAAGTATTGTTTTTCTGCCACATTTACGCCTTTGAGATGTGGAAGAACCGCTTGCTTTCCAGTAATTAAAAACTTTTGACATGGATGCTTTTGAGAAACCAGTTGTGCCTTTCGTTTCTTGAATGGTTGCTTCTGCTAAACGATGCACCCACGATGAGACTTTTTTCAGTCTTATAGATTCCCATTGCTTTTACCCATTGCTTAAGGTTACTACAGTCGGACAGCCTGTGCAGTCTTTATACTCAACGAGGCAACACGTCATCACCCTGTCACAGTTTTCTTTGTATCTATTTGCATTTCTTCTCTCTGCGACTGTCTTATTACAAAGGTTCATATTTTTTTTGGCCAGCGTGTGTAGTTTTTTAGAGTTTTAATCTGCAACACTATACGCCGCAACCCTCAATCCTTTCCTCTCAACCTGCAATAACATCCTAACCTATGCGGACGACCTGAAAATATTCTTCCCATCCAGCAGTAATGATAGCGAGCATAACGTTACTTTACAAGCCACACATCAGTTAACTAATCTGGCCAACTTCCTCGCCTCGAAATTAATCGTCTTAAAACTGCCCAGATGTCCTTCTTCAGAAAGCATAAAACACATAACATCACCATTCTCTTAAATGGCCAACCCATTCAAAAAGTCGATCATCACAATGATATGGGAATTACCTAGGACAACAAGTTATCCTTCACTGAACATTTCATTACCAGGGGGAAGACAACACTGGTCACCATCTGGCGCTCAAGACAAGAATTGTCTGGGGTTCAAAATACTCAAATGGTGAAGGAATACATTGTTAGGTGCGTTGTCCTGGTTGCCTTATACGCTTCAGTCATCTGGTCCTCAGCTCCTGAAACATAAGTTAAAAACCTTCCTAAACATAGAATATTGGATACCCAGGTGGCAAAACAAGATTTTCCAATTCTCCTTCACTGTCTCCAGAGGCATTTTGTATGCAAATATGGCGTAGACACAGTGGATGTTTATTGTCATTGAGACAAATATTTATATCCTGGCCAAGCTATTGACAGGAAGATATGATGCGCCAGTACTTACAGGACATCGTCTCGCACCCACGAAGTCAGAGACAATTGAAAAACCTGCAAATTAGGCCACTTCGCTCTAATCTAAACTCCTTGAAAAATTTAAACAGTATGTCCCCACTAAATACCATATAAACCCTAAACCGGTTTCAAGTTAATTGCGAAAAACTATGCTCCAATAAGGCCTACAGAAAGACTGTCTACCAGGAAACAACTAGTTACAACACTACTAGCTGGAACCCATCGTCCTTTAGTTACACTGAGTTATGCTGTCATTGCGACATTCGGGTATGAAGTTAATAAATTTTAGTGTTGCGAATCATCAAATGATGATTAGCATTGCGAATGCTCCTCTACGAAGGCATTCAGCAATGAAGAACAAAATTTTTATATTAATATACATGTTTCCTTCATTACTAAACTGTAAACATTTTTGTAAATTTATCCTCTGCATTGTAAATATACCTCTCTGGCTTGCACGCCGTACAAGGAGCGATTGTGACTTGCAATCAACTGAATAAATAAATAAATAAAAATAAATAATTTCTATTTATTTAGTGCATAGCATTAAAATCAGTCTGTGAAGGTATATTGAACAGACAAAGGACTCAATATGACGGAGAGGGATTGGGAATTGACAGCGAAAGAAGCAAATACTTTTCTACTCACAACCATGGTTGTGGTATAATGGATGAATGGGTAGTTAGAACTACTAGCAAATCTCATGCAATGTTTCCGCTACAGTAAACAGAAATAATAAAACGTTTCATATTAAGATAATAAAGCTTGTTCGGGCCAAAAACATTTTCTTTGAACAGACGTTTAAACAAATAAATAATCCACTTTTGTGGCAGTAATTCTTTTTCAAAACAAACATCATTATTGTACCCTTGGTATTATTGTACCCGATAAAGGCCAACGCCATTCAAGTTAACGTGGCTATTGTAAACTTCTTTCAAAGTGGAGAACCGAAGGGATTTTTCACTTATTTAACTGTTGTTTAAAAAAAAAAAAAAAAAAAACAGCAGTCAAAGCAGTTTGACTGCTGCTTTGGCCTATGTCTAAGTGGTGGATTTGTGTTTCGCCCGCAGTCAAAAATCTGTTAATAAAATCAATTTGATCATCATCAGACACAGGTATGTCGTATGTCTGTAAATTGCGTGTATTCTATGATCGGTCTGCCTGTTTTACCGGAAATCGAGTTTTTCGACAATTTTGTAGCCTGGATTATTTGGTCCCTGCCTATGGTTTTGTTATGACAAAATAGACATGCTGTGTTTGTTGGGTGGTGCCAGTGGTTTCCCAGAAAACCGCACTTAGCGACACTGTGAATATGCAAAACTCTGCAAAACCAGATGAGTGTGAGTTGTGTTGGGTAGTGTGAGTTATGTGTTGTTTGTGTTGTTCATCTGGCCTCAGTTACTGGGAGGCGCGATTACCAAGGAAGGCACCTTCCAGCATTCGTCCACGGCACAACGATCCGAGCCAGGACAGTTGGAGGGACACCTGACGGAGCCTCCCCTCCAGCAAAGCAAAGACGGCGAGAGCCAAAGAAAAAAATGGGGAAGAAAAAGAGTTGGGGGTAAAGTGGAAGGACTATGGTTTTTGTCAGCGAGTCTTGAACTTAATGGTCATTCAAGTTTTAGAGGTATCAGCACTTTGTTCATTCTTTTAGCGAATGCCGATATTTGTTTTCGTTGTTATCACAGTAGTTATAAATCACCGTCCTCCTCCCAACACTAGGTGAAAAACGCCCAGGTTTGTATCCCGTTAACGGTTCGAGGATATTCTGAGGGCTTTTTTTTCACTTCGTGGCTGAGTTAGTCAGTCTCAGGCGGGCATGGTAAGGTTTTCACCCGGAAACTCGGGTGAAAATCTTACGTCCAGCAATCAAATCGACTAGAGAACACATGTAGTTTATGGATAAACCACACGTGTAGTGTAATTACATCATGTATAAAAAAAAATCTCTTTTATTAAGGTCACCGGGAAAGTTACTTCATCTACCCATATGTATTGTGCCTGTAAATTGCGTATGCTCTCTGGTCGATTTACCTGCTTTGCTAGAAGGAAAAACCCCGGGTTTGGGGGGGGGGACTTGCTGTCTACGTCTGAGACCGACTAACTCAGCCACGGAGTGCAAAATGCCCATAAAAGTTTCTCGCGTCATCGACGGGATTCGAACCCGGAGCTCCACACAGTGTGGAAAAGTCATGTATAAACTGCATGTGATTTCAAAATATGCAAATATATTGACCTATAAAGATGATCAATATTAGTCAGTAATTCCCTTCAAGCGTATACGCCGAACGATGAGCATATCAACATTGTTTATTTGGACTTTATGTATGTATGTATGTATTTAACTGTCGAAGGGTGGCACCCGGACATACATCCATCTCCACCAATTTATCATATAACATATTCTCATAATGGCCTGTTAGTGTAAGTGTGTGTACACGTGTGTGTAATGTGTTATAAGTGAAACAGGCTACTCTGTCACCAGGTGATAGTCCATTGGGCAATTACCACCTGGTGCCCATCCCTGGCACGAGGAGCTATGCCTGGATCTATTAGCTCTGGCTGTGCATATTGCACCTAAATCCCGCACCCACCAGTAAGGGTGCAAGACTGGTGGGTGCCAGCAGTCCCGCTCCTGGGGTGCCCACACCCAAAAGCCAGCAAAAAAAAAAAAAAAAAAAAAATGCACCAACTAGGAGAATACATCTTACTAGTGAGTGCAACAATCCCGCCTCATGGTCATTCCACAAGGCCAGCCAAAAAAAAAAAAAAAAAAAAAAAAAAATTTTTTTTTTTTTTTTTCCTTCCTCTCCCCGCCTCCAAGACAGAATGCCTATCCATCCAGAGGAGGGGAAAAAAAAAAAAAAAAAAGGTCTTTAGTCAGTATTAGTAACAACATGTATACTCCTCCTTTTATTAAATGTCAACCTGCAAAACCGTTGAAATTCTACAAAATTCCTTTCATTAGACAGCCAAATTAATTCAGAACCCCTAATAAAATTAGGTACCAAATTAAATAAGTCTAATCTAAATTCATCATACAAATTGCATTCATATAAGATATGATCCCATGTTTCCAACCTTCCACAAACACAGTAAGGATCTTCCACTAAACTAAACTGATGCAACTTACTTTTTAAGGAACCATGCCCCGTAATCAAATATGAGCATTCCATACTTGGATAAAACCAGCGATGCAATTTGTTATTAAAATTAAATTCAACACTAGGTATAAATAAATAAGTTACTCTACCAGTACTACTGGAATCCCAACGGTCCTGCCATAATTTAATTAATTTCACCAAAATTTCTTTCTTCTGTTTGCTGACTGCAGAAGAAACTTCATTAGTAATCCCCAGAAATGTAATTTGTATTCCTTTTCTTATAAAATAACAAAAAGCTCTATACACAACTGTTAAATCCAAAGGCAATACCCCCGCAATCACCTGTAGAGCATTAGTCGAAACAGTCTTACAAACACGCAAAATAGTTAACAACATTATTCTTTGTATTGATAATAGTTTTTGTTTAAATTTTACATTGACAGTACGAACATACCAAATTGATGCAGCATACGACACAATCGGAATAAAAATAGCTTTATAATATAGATACAAAATGCGTTTACCTAATCCCCAATCTTTTCTGGTAACCCTAACTATAGAAGCAGTGTAATTTTTTATTTTCCTACTTAAATAATTCAAATGTTGGAAAAATAATAACTTGTCATCCAAGATAACCCCTAAATATTTTACCTGGGAAACAAGAGGAATTTGTTTACTGTTTACTAATAATCGAGGTGGTCTGTTGTAGTCTAATTTTCCTTTTAATAACATCATGACAGTTTTAGAAGATGAAATTTTTAGTTTATTTAATGTAGCCCAATCAGTCAAATCCTGAACAATAACCTCCATTCTACTTTCTAATACTGCTCTAGATCTTCCTGTCACGCACAAAACCAAATCATCAGCATAAGCCACCTTATAACAATTAGGGACTGTTCTACTTAACCACTGGTTTAAGACCAGATTCCATAAAATAGGACCCAACACAGATCCTTGTGGACAACCGCGATCAATAATTCTATTAAAAGTTAAATGTTGGGATCTTATAATAATCTGTCTATCCATTAAATAACTTTTAATAATTTGGTATAACAAATTGGGACAATTTAATTCTCTTAATGAAAAAAGCACACTTTGATACCATACAGTATCAAATGCTCCTTCAAAATCTATGAATAATGCTAACACATATTTCTCACCAGATTTTACACTAAAATTAATCAAATCGCGTAGGGCATCCTCTGTTGAACTATTTCTCTTAAAACCATATTGATATTTAAAATGAAGATTTTGTTCGTTGAACAATTTCTCTAGCCTTAACAACAATAATCTTTCCAATATTTTGCCCAAATTTGCTAACAAAGAAATGGGTCTATAACCCCTAGGATCAGTCAACAATTTGCCAGGTTTTTGTAATAATTTTAACAGAGCAATTTTCCAAAATCCTGGAAAAACTCCTTTCAATAAACACTTATTATACATATTAACCATTATTTCTGGACACAAGTCAACAAACTTTTTAACACAATTATTTTCAATCAAGTCTAAACCTGGTGTTTTATTATCCCCAACCTTAGAACATACAAATTTCACTTCATCAATATTAAACAATTCCATCTCAGATGATCCAGTGTATTGTTCATTCCCCTGTCTAATTTGTTGCTGCTGTACACTATCTTCCCAACAATTGTCATTCAAAAATAAAGTGCTAGTAATAGTAGCAATTGTAGAATACCAATCAGTAGACTCAGTATCATTTGAATACACAGTATTAATTAAATTATTAACATTCAACTTGTTTCTAGTTAACTTAAACAACAATCCCCATGGCTCACTATTTCCAGTAGTACAAACCAATTCTTTCCATGCATTAAATTTGTGTTCAGAGATTGCCTTATGGTATTCTCTCCTCTTAATTTTATACATTTCTTTATACCTTAGTGCTTCATTATTACTTCTACTCCTAACCCTCTGAAAAAGCTTCCTCATTCTAAACACTTCCCTCCTTAATTCTGATAGCTCCAAAGACCACCAAGGTACTTTATGACCTCTCTGTTTTCTTCTCTTAGCAGCCAAATTTAAAGCATTAAAAATAGAGGATTGAACAAAAAATGCATATTCAGAAGCAGTTAATGAATTTAAATTTTCCCTAGTATAAATTGAAAAACTATCCAACACAGCACCTTTAAATTTATCCCACTTAATATTTTTATAATTAAATCTCAAAGTATCATCTGTTGACATATCTGTATTGCTAATTTCAGATAAATTTATAATTATTACAATAGCTCTGTGATCACTGTTAGTCATATTTGTAACAACATCCCAAGAACTGACTCTTCTATTTAATTGATTATTTACTAAGGTGATATCAATATTGGAAACACCATGAATGTTATCAAAAGTATATGGTTTAAAAGGTTCATTCAAAACACTTAAATTATGACATAAAATGAATTCCTCTAATTGAACACCTCTATAATCAACCATATCACTATACCACAAATGTGATTTTGCATTAGCATCCATTGCTAATATAAGATTACTAGAAGCTACAAAATTCATTACATTTTCTAAGTATTGCACTGAAAT
This sequence comes from Mastigoproctus giganteus, assembly GCF_048544385.1. NCBI lineage: Eukaryota > Metazoa > Arthropoda > Arachnida > Uropygi > Thelyphonidae > Mastigoproctus > Mastigoproctus giganteus. The sequence continues at coordinate 59,502,114 of NC_143579.1, read as the reverse complement.
ATCAATATTAAATGAAGGTGGACAGTATAGAGATACTAAATAAAATGATATCACATTAGTTGAAACATGAATACAAGTAGCATGTTCAGAGCAAAGACTAGATATAACAGTGATATTAAAACTCTTATTAAAAACTACAATAGCAGTTTTAGGTTTAACTACAGTAGTGTGTATAACATGAGCAGTTATTGGAAATCCAGTGACCTTACAAGAGTTTGCAAATGTACCTACATAAGGTTCTTGAAGACACAGAATATCATAACCTCCTTCAATCATACCAACTTTAATTTCATCCATGACATTTCTTGATTTTTGCCCATTCAATTGAACAATTCTTAAATAATTTACTCTATGATCATACGTACTAGCATTATTCATCATAATTAATTCGCATACTTGCAATTTCCAATGCCCTGATATATTCAGGGCAATTAACATCTCTTATAGAATGATCATGAATCCTTCCCTTCCTTTTACAATTAACACATTTTGGAGTACCATCCTTATCTTGACAATCACTATATTTATGCCCCCCCTGGGCACAATGCCCACAAGACACAGTCCTATGTGTACAGTTACCAGCTGAATGTCCGAATCCCAAACATTTAAAGCATTTGGATATTATTACAAACTTTCTGAATTTAAAAGAAGCAAACCCAATGTATAACCTATCACAAGCTAAGATACACCTGTATAATTTTGGATTCATACTTATAACCCAATTATTATACCTGGCTTTAGATCCAGTACAAAATCTAAATAATACACCCTCTTTAACTTCCAATTCAGTAAAACCAAAATCCTTAAAGTTCTTATAAAACAAGTCCTCAAAAAATTCCTCCTTTTCCACATCCTTTGGCACATCATATACTAAAATTGAAGGGTCTGAAAGTTTAATGTTGTCTAGTTTTAAACCTTTATTTACTAACTGTTCAGAATTGATAATTTTATTCAAATCCTCCCTTTTAACTGTTTCAATCAGCACTCCCTTATTTCTTATCATTTTTAAATTTCTAATTTTAATGTCCTTAAAGCCTTCTTTCAGGGATTGAGCCACAACATCCTTCACCTCTTGACTGGAAGTAAATTGAGTATTGTCTTCTGCTCGCAATATAAGAGTATTGCCCTGTTTTTGCTGAATGTTTTTAGGTTGATGCCAATGACTTCCATCTGACACACCTTCATGATCCTCTAAAACAACTTGAGCACCCAATTGCCCCTTTACAACACCTGATTTCAATTTATCTGCATAAGAAACTGCCTGTTGTTCTCCAATTGTTGACAGCTTGGACTGATCTCTAATAAGATCATCGAATAGATTGGCTCTTAATTGTAGCTCATCAATCCTAGCCTTCAAACGCTCATTATCAATGAGCAAGGCTGTAGTAATTATCTCCATGTCAACCCATTTATCTAGTATAAAATTTGATGCTGTCTTTATAACCTTGTTGGCTTCACTCGTAGTGTAATCAACCACAATCTTCTTTAACTTTGTAATCAACTCATATACTGTATTTACATCCCCATATCTGCATCTTTGCTCATATATATTGTTGACTATTATGTTGCTCTCTCTGACATTGGTACCTATGCTTCGTCTGCTAATATCCCCAGAAGAATTGTCAACATCAACATTAAGAAATCCTGAATGAGCCTCTGAAGCATCTGATATCCTTGGCTCTGATGTTAACTGTAAATCCTGTATATCCTCTCTGATCTCTTCACTCTGTGTTCCCTGATCTATAACACCATTCTGAACCTCAACAGCTGTCATGGAACCTACATCTTTATCCTCATTCCTTGTACCACTAACTCCTGGATTAGAACTGAAAGTTGCACCTTGAACTGAAGATGAACCAGCTTTAACATTCTTAATTTTATGCTTTGGATCTGTTGGCTTTTTAGCCACCTCTCCGTGTAGCCTGGGAACTCGCGAAGAGAGGGGGGGAATGTGCCAGGCTCTTCTTCTCTTCCTCCCCCACCTCTAGGATTTTTCTTCTTATCCATATTTTAAACCAGATAATTGATCAACTCAGAAATACAGTAACTATCAGCAGGAAAACCCAATTACGTTTCCCGCTAAATTACGTGTCCGCCGACTATGATCGTTGCCACATGGCAGCCAAATTGGCTCTGCCAATGCGGTAATCCACACACACTTAATCAAATAATATTTGGACTTTAGCAAAGCATTTGAGTTAGTCTCGTAGGATGGATCACTGCGTAAGCTGGCATATGTTGAAACACGGATAACCTCCTTAAATGGATCGCAGGGTGTTTGCAGAGAGTTGTAATTAATGGTTACTCTTCAGTTTGGTCTAACGTTAGAGGTGTTCATATACCAGCCCTAAGGACCGGTATATGGACCACTGTTGTTTCTGATTTTCATAAATGTCATTGCGAGGAAATAATGTCAAAATGCAAAATTTTCAAATGGTGTTGCGATTGAAAGGTTGGTTAATAATCAGCACCAAGCAGTACTTCTTCAGGATGACTGGGACCGCCTTCAAAGACGGTCAGAAAGGGAAAGCAGTAGGGGAAGATTTGGGATTTACGAAGGGTCGAACACGAAATTCTCCGAGCAGTGTAGATAGAGGGGCAAGGAAAGCCCATAGTATCCTGTCGATGATTTGTTTGTTTGTTGTAGGATTTTAGGCGCATCAGCGACTTAGGCCATATTATGTCGTATATATGTTGTCGGTAAACTGCGTGTGTTCTATGGTCGATTTGCTTGTTTGCTTGACGAAAATCCCGAGTTTCCGGGGGAAAAACCATGCTACCCTAGCCTGAGAGCAACTAACTTAGTCACGTCGATGATTTATCGAAATTTGTAGAGATAGGGAGTTCATAATCCCACTGTATAAGCCAGTTCTTCTGATCTTGCCATTCTATTTTCCGTGTTTCCAAAATTGAAACACTCTTTGAAAGTCTGCGACTCGAATCAAATGAAGACTTTCAGAGCCATGTGACTATTTTATTGAAAGGACTTTCCGAAAATGATACCCAGCAATGGTTCCAGACAGCAGATATGTGTATGTGTGTATAAAATGAAATGACACAGCGGATGAGTGTAAAAAATGTGCAGAAAGCTACTGATATTTACTTTACTAATATTTTTATTATTATTTTATTTATTATTTTTTTCTTTTTTGTTTTACAGAATTAGTCAGGGTACTTTATTGTCGGACCTCGGGTGTGAATATAAGCGACACACTTATATCTTTTTCATTTCAAAGTAATTATACATGTATAAGAAACATTAGCCATAGAGGCGTAACTACTAATTTTGGGTGTCCTTCCGTGAAATTTTCAAACAAGTATCCACGTACTTTTTTAACAATATACCACACTAACCATCGCTCTCATGGATAGCACAGTTGGTAGGATCGCCGTCCGTCCCACACTGGGTGGAAAAGACCTGAATTCGAGTCCTGTCGATAACGGGAGGAATTTTTATGGGCCTTTTTCACAACGTGGCTAAGTTAGTCGGTCTCAGGCGAGGGCAGCATGTTTTTTTTTTTTTCCTCCCAGAAACTCGGGTTTTCCGTCAGCAACCAGAATTCGACCTCAGAACACACGCAATTTACAGACAGTATACACGGAGCAATATAGCCTTAGTTGCTGATGCTCCTAAATTCCTACTACAACAGCAACACCAACCATCAGGCCCCTTCCTTCTACGGTCGCAGAAAGAGGGTTCGAGTTTGATAGTTTTGGCAGTTTCACCACCACCTACTTACAGCTTATTTATAATTTTTATGTGGTTTATAGTAATTTATAATTTTATGTAGCTATTTACAGTTATTACTTGTAATTTTTATAACTACCATTGACATGTATCAGTCTATAAAAACAATTGGGAGCATTTTCGTGTTTCGACTTTTACTCGTAATGTGTCGCTGTTAAGAAATACTTGTCTGCTACAGTACTCCTATTGTAATCGACATTGATTTACGTACGTTAGGTGTATTACAAAATACTTGCGTATCTTTGTGTCACAGTTGGTAAGGATGTCTAATTTGCTGCATTGAAGAGGGAAGTATATCGACTGTGCGTTCTATCAAATTTTATTCATTTATGCCTAGCGCTTTGCTCGTATCTTCGTGTGAAAATTTTAAAATCAATAATTTCCATGAACTGGTAATTTTAGTTGTAATATAAGCTTCGAATTAGAGTATTCTGTGAAAACCTCATTATCATAATGGAAGTTTGTCAAACGACAAAAAATAACTAGAAGCGGAAATTATTAGAATGTTGAACAGAATTTATAGCAACGTTGAACTGTAGCAAGCTATAAAATGCTACTGCTGTTACAAAATTAAATTTATTTAATTATAAAAGAATGAAAGTGAAAATATTATGCACATTAAAATAGCCGTATTTTTGTATTGTCTGTTGCTTCTCGCTATTTCTTAATGTAAAAATACGAAAATTTTCGAACTTCTCCAAGCTTGAGCCTTTAATATTTCTGGTTTCTTTCTAATAAATATTTTTAGCTTTTTTTTCTCTCTCACCCCCACTGCTTTTGGTTGTGCGGTGTATTTACAAACACCCCAACTTATAAGTGTATATCAAGGAATGAGTGTGTTTCTTTTAAATGATAGTCAGATTTCCTTACTAAACGAGCGGCAATGGGTCCATTAACTGCTAACTTCAGACGCTGTTTCTTGCTCCAGTCACGAATGGTACGGCGGAAGCGATACTAGAATGCCATTGGTAGGGAGTTACAGTGACGTCCTTAACCTTGCGGATAAAACCCGGTCAAGTGAAAGAGCGCGCAGTAGCGTGTGAGAGGTTAGTTTCTTCGAAGGTGTAGTTGTGGAAGAGAGCAACACGTTGGATTTGTTGTGACAGGAAGAAAAGACAGGTGAAGATGGACATTGACTATGTAGTGCGGTGGATACTGTGGTTAGCCTTTGTGTCATCTGGTAAGTGAGATTTCGTGATCGGCAAAACCTTTCGGATTGCATTGTGTAGTTTCTGCAGTTCCGGTATTGCCGTCGAGTTCCGTGAACTCTGCCGGTTCTTTCGGTGTGTTTTATGTACACATGAGCTTCCTTCTTTTAAAATTTGTAATCACGGAAAGGTAAACAGTATATCCATAATCGTATGAAGCTTTTTTCCAACATAAATCAGCAACAGTAATTTAATTATAATGCAAAAGAAATATTTCAACACTCCATTTTAGACATGCTCCATCGTTACAAATAATACTTTATATGCAACGAATTTAGCGAGCTTTCTGAATAGCTAGGTACAAAAAAAAATTTTTTTTTTGTTTTGCTCATTGTTAACTACTCCTATCACAGTAATCGATTATATGAAATAAAATTCAGTTTTACAGAATAAGTAAACCCTAAGTGTTTCGACTCTAAAGTACGAAACACTAAATTTTAGTAATAAAAAGCTGCAGCAAGAGTGCATATATATATTTAAACAATATTACTTAAAGTAGAAAGAATTGAGCTTCATCGCTCTTAGCTTGAAATATATATATATATATATATATATATATATATTGTAAAAAAAAAAAAAATTGTGCATATATATACACACACAACCGCGCGCACACTACATGGATGCTAATGCGCCTTAGCATTCATGTTGGCTAGGAATTTTAAGTACTAGCACCTCTAACAGGATTTTTCAGTCCAACTGGAATTTTGCGTTGTGAGGCTTTCTCTCCGCACCACTCACTGGTGGAACTGCCCCCCCCCCCCCCACACACATTGATGTGTGTTATCGTTTGGGCTTTGCTGAACCTTCAAGAGCTACAGTCGTATAATTTTGTCTACCATCTCCCGTCCATTCTAGTAATTGCCGCTTTTTCTCTGTCGGGAAAATCCAAAAATTTGATCAGATCACGCCCTTGTGGTATTTCATTCCGAACTGATTTATTCAAATTGATTTTCTTAACATATTTCAATATTTGGTAATTCTATTCCAAAAGAAACAAAACGAAATATGGAGTCAAGGTAAGAAACAATTTTCTTAGGTTCGGTATAATCAATTGCACGAGAAAAAAATAAATAAATAAAAAAATATGTATATCCACTTAGTTTTTCACATGGAAGCCAAAAAGTTATATTTCCAGGAAAACCACTCCGGTTTTTTTTTTTTTTTTGGTTTTTTTTTATTTTCAAGGAAAATAGCTCTAACCTGCTGCAAAGGTCATAACACCATTTGATTCTTATGGTGGCACACTAGAGAAAAGGACAGTACTCCCGGATATTTATCATTTTTAACTTCTCGTGAAGTCATCGCATATCAGGTTTTTAGATTTATCTTTTTTTCTTTTTTTTTTCTCAATGCTCAAACGTTAACGAGAATCCCATCCTAAAGACTGTCATCTCCGGATTCCTCTTCAAGTAATAAAGTTTGTCAATTTTTGTGGTAGTAAACTTTTTTTTCTCTCTTTTGGTTGAAAGGCTTGTAGGAATTAAAAATACAAAAGATTTTAAAATGGTTTGTCTTAATGGTATATGTTTATGGGACAAACAGGAAGACGCATCAGAGGATAGCTCAAATTATAGCGTGACAGAGAATAAGTAGCTAACGTAGCAGGAAGCTATAAATCGCGTGCTCCAAGAACATCCGGTTGTGTATTTTCACTTGAGAAATCTTCATATGATTTTTGATGTCTTTTTTCCTTGCTTTGCAGAGGAGAGTTGTCAGTGCCATTTCTTAAATTATAAACTTTTCCCGAACTTTTTCTCAATACAGCATTCTGAATATGCAGTTTTGCTAATCGGATTTTGTTCAAACAGGACTAAGTATTAAGTTTTATCATATCCCCATCTAGTCAGTAGTATTAACGAAGTTTTATGAATTTAACGATTTTAAATTTGTCTGAATTTGCTTGCCTACATTCCACAACAGAATGAGTGGACCAAAATTAATGTTTTTCATGCAAAAACACTGAGTACACTCAATTTACAGACATATGCCGCCACCTCAGCCGTGTCACTAATTGTAAAACTTTCTACTTGTCACCTCCACTAAGAGGTAACTTCATTCCGGATTAGTCAAGTTACGTTAAGTAAATTAATTTTATTAGTTAAGTACAATTAAATTTTAATTCAATTAAGTAAAAAAATTAATCATTCCTACTGTAATACTATAGAAATACGCATACAATTTCCTATGCAAGCAAGTCTGTATATATATATATATATATATATATATATATATTTTTTTTAACCTTACGTAAACCAACCCCTTAGAAGTAGTTTTTTTTTCATAACCTGACCCAAATTACGTAAAGTTAGGACATATTTCAAATACTAACACTAATATAAATGTGTAATACTCAGTGACATAAATGGTGGCCCTTTCTGAGAAAAGAGCGTAAAATAGTGCAGTTAATCAGCATTAGGCGGAGGTATGGAGTTTTTAATCCAGAAAACAGGAAAATCGCTCTTAAAACATAATTTTCCAAGAATAGACTGCCGCTTTACAGAGACAGCTGCTTTGCGCCAACTCAAACAATACTGATAATGTAGTTGTCCACAGGTTTAAAAAAGATTCCAAGAGTCAAATACTGATACCAGAAGACTTAGTTGACTCTAGCACAGTTGGTAGACTCGATGCCCTCCCCACACTGGGTGGAAAAGACCTAAGTTCAAATCCTGTCGATGACGCGAGGAATTTTTATGGGTCTATTTCACATTTCACAACGTAGCAGAGTTGGTTGGTCTCCTGGAAACTCTGGTTTTTTGTCAATCGAGGAACACAAGCAATTTACAGACATATATACCGCATAATATGGCCTAAGTTGCTGATGCATAAAATTCTACAACAAGATTTATTGGAGACAGACGTAGGGCAACAACATCGAAAGACGACATCTTCGACCGTAGGAACAAAGATACAGATTGAAACAACCTTGACCGTGCTGGGGCTTCATGACTTCAAAAGGATTTGTCTGCCTCTACCATACGGAGGAGTCGTATGAGGGTGGTTTCTATGCACAAGGTGCCATATGTGCTCCTTCCATCCCACTTCACAAGGGAGAACGTATGAATGTATTGATAGCATGTTACATGACCCAAGATTAATGGCAACGAGTTCAGGTTTTCTCTACACAGTAATTCAATAACGTTAGAGGGAACACATGGAAAACATTGTGCTGATTTGTGTAGGAATCTGTAGTCGAACTTTCCGACTTGTATATGCGAGGTACAATAACTGCACATCATATTTACACTCATTGAAGCGTTCCCGAGCAAAAGCTCAACAACGCAATTTAACTATTTACATCGACCTATTTGGCCTTCCAAGCTGCAAGGACTCGCCGTACAGCAGGGAAGTTTACCATCCCTAGCCCCGTGGAAGCAGGTATAACTGCACAGAGGTAATAAGCTGTCCCTCTACTGCGAGGCTTTATGCAAATGATGGGGAATATTTCTTACACGATAATGCTTAACCAGCAGAGCCGTGCAAAAGTGCGCCTGTAACACCTTCCTCCAGAGTTTCTTAAATTTTTATAATATGGTAATAACAAAAGGTAGAGAACGAAAAGCTCTCCATCTCCAGGATACCCTTGCATGATCTTTCGATGATGGCGACGGATTGGTTGACCCCTAGCCAGAAATGAATACGATTATCATCGCTAGCTTAGTTCTATAAAACGTGCTTAGGATGATCTTGGGAGAGGTATTACTGCCTTTCAACCAGCTCTACAATCTCTTACGTGCTCTCCTGAAACACTGGATATAAATTCATCTCAGCTTCTTGATATCCTCATCACAATATGCTTCATAGCTACGACTTCTGTATTACAGTCAGGCGAGAACAAGATTCCCTGTTCACTAGCAACGGACATTCCATCTACGAACTCCTCACTCTTCACCTGCGTGTCGTCTCATGATTTAGGCATGCGCATCGGGAGGTCGAAACGGAAAATTTTACGAAAAGAAACGCTCATTAATAAAATATTTGATTCTCAATAATCAAGTATGTACATGGCATTACTGATGCGTGTGACGAATAGGAAAGGCATTCTCATAAGCTCCGATTCATTCCGAGTCCTGTATGCATTTGTTATTTTAAATTAATTATAATTAATGAAATTGCTATTGACTCTTGATTTTTTAAGCAGTGAAATTGCTATTTTATAATTATAAAGTAAGTTATAATAATCGCTTCCGATTTTTATAATTAAAATTCAAATTATACCACTACTCCGATATTACTCAACGTAATTATAAAAAAACACGTTTTAACATTTATTGAGACCACGTTTCGCAGATCGAACCCATTTTGTTGTTATTGTTCAAAAGTGAATGCTAACTGGCTTACATTCAAGAATATAAACAATAGAGTCAAGGTCGTTCATGGAATATTGTACTAAAAGAAAGAGTAGAGCGTTATCGATCACTCGAACCATGTGCAATGAATACTCACTGATAATGATCCGAAGATAAGGTATAAGTTGTCAAGTTTTGTTACAAGTTTCCTTCTCCGGCTACATGATTCATATGAGTTTGCTGATAAATTCACTGTTTATCTCGCTACCAATAAAAACATTGCTTATATTGATCGACAAGGACTTATTTATCAGAAACTTTCCCATAAGCAATGCACAAGGGTAACAAGTGAAGATCTCATTGCCTCTTAATATATTTCATTAGAATTATTGGAGGACACCTGCAAAACAGCATTTTCCTAACTTGGTTGTGTCGTTATTATTCAACAAAGAAAAAACTACCTTATGGACAAGACCATTAATCTATCGTTTTTGGAAGAAAATAAATTTTAAGTGACTGTTTATTTATAGATTTTTTTTGAGGAACTTCTTAGAGGAGTAATTTCAGCGCGAATCAGAATATACTTAGATTTGTAGCTTTTGTAAATAAAATTAACTTATTTCGAAATGGGGAAAAAAGAGAGGAAACTGAAAGGCATAATTGGACTTATCACGATCCCTTTCTGCCACGTATTCAAAACATTTCGTGGAAAATTAAATTACTGAATTGATAAATGTATTCGCAACCTCAGCTTTTTTCTCATTAATGATTTAAGCATCACATATCAAGACAAGGGGCAAATTATTATTTACCTTTTGTCTCATTACTACCTCTCTTGTGAATTGTCAATAGCACAAGAATGTCCATAAAAATAGTGTACATTAAATCTTCAATTTTAAGAGACTATTTCTTTTAATCTTCAAATTATAAAGCAGATGTTTTCTGATTTTTACATTGCCCCATATCTTTTATTTAAAACATCCCCGCATATTTACTGCTCCCTCGCTTTTCACGCTTTTGGAGAGGTGTGAGCGGTCTAGTCCCGTCAACGACCAGATTAATTTCTCAAGTCTTCTTGAACCGAGACTGTAGTTAGCCGATCTTAGGCGCAGGGAGTAGACCCTATACCGAGTTATTCCGGGGGTTTCAGCCTACACAAGGTAGTCCAACATTTTATGGGGAGGGGAAGAAAAGGCCATTTTTGATAACAAAAATTTTCATTTTTCTTTGTCATGAATCATGATAGCATTTAGAACTGTGGACAACACGTTTACTTAAGTTTGTCTTTTAGTTTAAGAAAGCTTACATTACCGTAAACCCACTAATAACAACTATCTACTGGTGAGATTCTCTAAATTGGAGTTTGAAATTTGTACATAAACCCACGTACCGATAGAACGTTTTAACACACTACTGCAGCTAGCAAACCCATAATAAACTGGAAAGTATTAGTTTACAAAGTTTCTAGAAGAAAAGTTTGGCAGATCTCGGTGTGAACAGCATGCATAAACAATTTTCCGTACTAAATGAGAGATCGGTGATATTTTCCAGGGGTAGCAAGCGTTTTTAGTGGACCAATTCTACCTGTGGCCATCATAATTTAATGACAATTACTGGTATTATCTCCATGTAGAGAATTATAAGCATTCATGGCTATAGTCTCTTTGCTACTGAAGGCGATCGCATACTCTGTGTGAGTTTAAGCAGCGCTGCTAGTTCTTAATAGCATAATTGGCAAACAGGGTTCTCAAGTTTTACACCTTCAATTGGACGTATTATCTGAACTTTGTATCCCCCCCTCGAAAATGTTTCTTTGCTGGTGATAAGGAATTCTTCCCCTAACCAGTGAAGTAAGACTCGCTAAGCTAGGAAACGGGTGAATGATTGTGTGCTTTACTTGTCAATTTAGTTCCTCACACAAGAGAGGAACTAAATTGACAAGTAAATTGATCATAATCAATACATACAGTATTGATTATGATCCTTACATTAGGTCTAGAAAGCTTATTTTCATATTCCTCACAATCCCTAATTGTGTCCATTTTGTTCCAAAAACTCACCTGGTGGGAAAAACAAGAACTTTCCGTTTTTTAATTAAAAAACAACCCAAACTTTCCAGTAAAATTGGTAGTATTACTAGCACTATGTAGTATACTCTTCTTTGAAGATTTTCGTTTACTTGTATTCAAAAATGATTCCATACTTTGATTTAAAATGATAATCGTCTACATTTCGGCCTTATGATCCATCCATCTACCGTAATCTAGGTAAATAGTAGATAGATCTGGAATAACTCTCGCGAAACGTCCCTCACCTCCGATCGTCTAACTGTTAAAGTAATCAAAGTTCCTCCGGTTAGAATTAGAACAAAGACCTTTCCAACCTGGTAGCATGTGATGATGCCTACGTCATGAAGACTACTTAGAATGCTAATACTGTATTTATTTTGCCCACTAAATAGAAAAAAGGAGTAAACTGAGTTTAAACGTTATTTTTTACTTTTATCATTTCATAGTCGCTCTTGAAGACTAAGCATATTAGGCCTTGTGGAACGACTTAGTTCCTATTGGATGTTTTGATATGTATATTATAATTCATAATCCTCTTACTTTTACTGAATTCACATTACATTTATTTTATATTTGAATCAGACGTAAAAAAATATAGTAAAAACTTGAATTATATTAGACTGTAGCTCTTACTGATAAAGAATAATACTAATCACGAGTACATTAGACTAAGTCGGTTCAAACTTTTCATCACGATTGTCTCCGTCCCCTTTTGCTTCCATGGTCAAGAAAATTAATTTGTAGAGGCATATGAAAGCAAGCTTATGTAGCATCAACCAAAAAAAAAAAAACCCATTTCACAGATCCATTCCCTTTAACGACTGTCCAGTTCCCCCTTGAATTTATTTAAGCTATCAACTTCCACAACGACAGAAGGAAGTTTGTTTCAATCAACAACCCGCTGGCTAAAGTCTAATTTCCGCACATTTATTCTACAATGTCTTTCCTCAATTTGAATTTATGCCCCTTAGGTTCGTAATCTGAGCAAGAGAAAGAATGCCATCAGAATTGAGTCTGCTCAACCCATTGAAGGCTTTATACACCTCAATCAGATCACCTCGCAGGTGCCTAGTCTCCAGACGCTGCAATTTGCAGAACTTAAGCCCTTCTTGGTAAGACCACCCCTTACCAATCGTGTTGCCCTTCTCTGTACTCGCTCAAACAACTCTACATCCTTCATCTTTCCTTCATCATCCTTCATCCACAATATGAGATATAACCTAAAACGATGCCACCTTAAAAATTTTCTGTTTATTCAGAAATGGCTGTGTATTATGATGCTAAGCACTTTATATACATAGTCTAAATTTGTTCGCAGCTTGAGGCTCTAGCCCTAAATGCGCATTAGTCTAAATACATCATACACCATCAGGCATCTCTCATATTGTGGAGTTATACTTCATAACTGTTTTTGCCATCATTGCATCACTTGGGTACCTACCCACTCACTGACGAAGGGCCAAATAGCCCTGAAACAGTGCTGTCTGGGTGGTGGTACCTATCTGAGAATAAGTAACACTAGTCTTCTCCTTAGGTGAAGCGTTACTTATTCGAAGTAGTGCAATATCATGGCAACTCGTTGTGAAGGTATTCACAATATGAGATATAACCTAAAACGATGCCACCTTAAAAATTTTCTGTTTATTCAGAAATGGCTGTGTATTATGATGCTAAGCACTTTATATACATACTCTACATCCTTCTTAAAGTGAGGTCCCCCAGTTCTATACGCAGTACTCAAGGCGTGGCCTGACCATTGCCTTATACAAAGAGAGAATCACCTTTTCCCTACTAGCACAATTCCTGTATATCATTGACAATACCCCATGAGCTGTTCTGGCAGCCTGTCTGCACTGCTCAGAAAACTTCATATCTGACTGCACAATTACTTCCAGGTCTTTAATTTTCTACCACCCTAAATGTAGTACCGAACAGTTGGTACGTTACTCTGGGGTTACTTCTACCCATATGCAGTACTTTGCATTTGTCATTGCACGTTATTTTTAAATTAGTTTTTAATTTTTACAATTTTTTGACAATTATTTGTAAATCCACCAAAAAAAGACATGTGCTCTTCGCTTTGACAGCCGATTGAAATAACCAAATCACCATTCTGTGATGATCTAAGTTTATTTTTTAGCAAACTTTTCTGGTCAACATCTTTTCATATTTTGCTGTAATTTGCTGTATATCTGATATTATTAGAATACAAGAATTACAAACTGATTTTGGTTTTGAGAATATATATATATACACGCACGCACACATTATTTCATCATCTAGTGATAAACATGAACGAAATTTTTAAATATTTCAAATAATGAAAGAGCAAACAATTACCTTGACAATATCAAGGTGTAAAACTTCGGAAATACTTCCTACCATACTTTAAAACTATGAAAAACAGCATGTTTTCATTGCTGGAGAAAGGGGGAAGCACGAAGAAAAAGTTAGTAAAAAAATATATCGCTGCCTTATTAATAGCGCCGTACAGAATAGATAAATTATTCACAAAATAAAATTTTGGTTCTAAAAAATAAGCATTTTTCGTGATACTTTTCTTACTATGCTAGAAATTTCCCGAATTGCTGTAGGCACGAGCTGAAAAATCTACCTGTCATACTCGCTATTAAATTCTAAGTTTCAAAGAATGCCGTCTGCATCGTTGCGTGTTGAGGCAACGTTCCAAAACTTTCGGGTCGCAGTTCGAATCCTAGAGGCATATAGGTCCAGATGTCCTGAAGCTAACTGCAGCCTCGGGCTTTGTAAGCTTAACTGGCGCACGAAGTAGTAAAAACCCTAGCAGTGAAATTTGCCTTCCCTTGCTAAAAAGCAGTGAAAAACTTCAGCGGAGGAACAATGGAATTGAAAAATCGACAGTTTCCACTGCAGAAATGTATAAAATTTCATACAGTTAAATGTATGCATGTTTCTGCTAGCAGGCAGGCCTAAAATAAGACTAAGTCGTGTCAATAGCAGTCTCTTCCTCGAATTTTGCATTTTTGATAATCAAACCTTCAGTTTCACCTGTTATTCACTGGGGCCAGTTATAGAAAATTGGCATCTGTTTCAAAATTTATGGGGAGGCATCACTTCTCTCCCTCCCTGTTCCCTCATGAGCCTGACAGAATAAAAAAAAAATAAAAAATAAAAAACGGACAGAATGATGTTCTCTATTGCCTACATTCCCTATTGAAGAAATTAAGCAACGAGTTTGTGTCATTTGAGAAATTACATACGTGCACTAACAGCTGAATGTAATTACATAAATTAAAATAAAAATCACTTTCACTTTAAACACTAAACTGTACTTTTCACACCTGTTGTTATGTTTGGTAAGTATATTGATGTGGTTTACTTCTGCAGATTTATACATTTATTAAATCTATATTTATTTAAAACTGAATTTTCATATGTGTTTAATATACTGCCCCGAAGCCGGATTTGTGGTTGTACTGATAGCGAAATGAAAGCAGAAATTGTAGTACTCCTCAAAATACATAGAACGATTTTTATTCCTTACTAGTCAGACAAATCTTTTAAGCAGTGCCTAATGAAAAGTTCTGATTAGATTAATTTCAACTTCTTTAAAAAGAAATTAACATTAATAGTATTTTATAGCACTTTACACTTCTTTCATCACTTTAGTTACAGTACATTTATATGTGCAATATTCATTAAATATTTTCTTATGCACTAAAGGCAAAAGCTATTTTTTAAAACCTTTTATCGAATATACATTAGATAGAATTAACTGACCCACTTGTGACGATTACCTTAATCTAAGACTGGTATATAATGGCCTGTTCTAAAGCACAGTCTTGTAATCAAATGTATTCACACCTTTTGAATTTGAAAGAATATTTGACAGAATTAAGGACGAGTTAAATTAGGTTTTGTCTTTATTTTAAAGATCGGTTCGAAACAAAAATTTTTATTCTTTTACTTTTTCTTGCTTACGTCTTTGATGCAAACAAGAATCCTAGTAAAACTTCCGCAGCTCCTTTTATATAGATTAGCATAACTGGGACAACAGGAATGAATCCTAACTTTTTACCCCTCGCTGTAAGTGTCCCGATAAGCAAAGTTAGTTCTGACATTGCTAACAGTACTTCCTTCCGGTGACGCGGCAATTTACCCCATTGCCGCGTTCTTTAATGTTTTTTCACTTCTCTCCCTCCCTCTGACCTCGAACAGCAACCGCCTGTGGCTATCCTGGTTCTCCCGCACACGCCGTCGTCTCCTTTTCCACAGAGGTCATCGGCCCCAGCACTGTGGCAACGTACACCTGTGACAATGGCTTCGAACTCCTGGGCCCTACGCGACGGATATGTGCAGAGAACGGCACTTGGATCCCGTTGGGAATTCCTTTCTGTGGTAAGTCAATGTTATTTAGAATAACCACACCCGATAATAGAGGTCAAGGCCAATCTATTGCATAAACACAAGTCCACGTTACATCACAATAACACACTTACGGATTCGCACTTCTGGGCGATTGACCTACATACAGACAAACAACAACCGTAACCTTAAGGTATTTATGCTAGCAGATATCCTTCCGGCTTCCTTACACACATCGCAAAGATATGAAGAACAAACTAGCTGATCGTTATACTGCTGAATTCGTTTGGATGCCATAAAATGACTGAAACCAAATTTGAATTTGCGTTGTTTCTATTTTAGCTTTAACACACAGATTCATGATGTCCATGTATGTTCCATTGTTTTCGATAATTTCAGAAAATTCTGTTAATAGTAACGAGATATTCCTTGGTTTCTATGGCTAGGCCACAGTGAAACATGTTTCACTACAGGCATGTAATTCATATTAAGATCACTTTTGATTTCGTGATTAAAAAAAAAAAAAACGATTCAAGTTTATTTGATTACATGATAAGTTAACAAATATATTTCTTGTCAGGTCCGGATTATGGATGAAATAGGCCCCAGGTCATATTTAAATTTGAGGCCCTTTATTTATATATATATATATATATATATATATATATATATATATATATATATAAACTATTATTATTAGAAATTTTTAGCACTACTTTAGAAAATATTTCCACTGAAAATGAGACCCCTCTTCGGGTGAGGCCCTCGGCCCTGTTTCTTGTATTTAATCATTTTAATTCAATAAATAAACAGCGACTTTTAAGTTGAAAATAATGTTTCATTAAATTCATTACTGTAGTAAAGAATTACAGTACATACATTATTGTGGTAAAGATCCTTTGCCTCTGAGTTTGTATAAAGAGAAACTGCTGGTGTGAAGATATCAGATGAGTAAAAGGAAATTGCGGATTTATTACCAACAGCATAGTACATTTGTGTACATTTTGCCTCCTTCCTGGACGTAAAACCCAAGTTCTTGGGTGAAAAACAATACTACACTCGTCTGAATTCGACTAATTCAACGACGGTGTGGAAAACAAAGGGGGGGGGGACGCAGTTCCTCCCGTCATTCATGGAATTCCAACCCAAACTTTTTCCGGTGGGGAGAACATTGATTATAACCACTGTGCTACAAGCGATGGTTTACACCAAAGATAATAAGTTACAACAGTGACAAAATTCAAAGGCTATCCCAAGGAAAAGGCACAACTAGCCGCAAAGATCTTATTAAAAGAAGTTTAGTTACGCACCAGTAAAATATGATGCAGCTAAAATGAGTTTGAGGAGAGAGGAAATCGTGCAAAAACCTTTTTTTATATTAAAAAACATCTCTTAAGAGGAATCAACTTTTATCTGCTAACAATTCTAATAAATTTTCGGATACCACCAAACCTACAGGTGTTGAACTTGATCGTGATCCATTGGAAAATGATTTTGTCTTAGATATATTCAGTAGCAAAAAGGCACATGTTTCATGGAAACTCTTGAAATCGAAAAAATATAGATGACGAAAAAATTTAAAAAAAAATACTTTTCACTTTAAACTATGGATTATGTTCCATTATTTTTCATAATTTGAGAAAATTGTTAATAGCTTAATAATTATTCATTAAAAATGTTTTCTTCTGACAAAGTTCCCACTGATGGGACAATGAAACTTTCTGAAATTTTTTAAATTAAAATTTGGAAATTAAATTTCTTTAACACAGTGAGGCATTATTAAAAGAAATAAGGCCCTCTTTACACAATGAAAATTATTTTAAACATATTTATAATAGAAAAATTTTTAAAAATTGATACGCAATTTATGGTTTACACAAAAATTATTAGGGGGAGTAGCCAACCGGGAACAAAATAGGATTTGGTTCAAGGTTATTCATGCGAGCAAAGTAAATGAAATTTATACGCGATACACAAATCGAAATCTGCGCCAAGGAATTCATTAAAATTAGGTGGAATTTGGATTGGATTGTTTTGAAAATCAAATAATTATAGCAATACAGAGTTCGATTTTTCCCTAATTATTATTTATTATTATTATTATTTTTTTTTAGTTGGTTCACCACATTCTATAAACCATACAATGATTTGCAATTACAAGACGGTAGCTAACCATTGGTGTATACAATGAAGAATTTATCATATGATACTCGCTGAACTTGTCACGGGTGTTGGTTACTCTTCTTCCTTGGTATGTCACTGTTCTCGGTTTTGGCAGTGAATTTTGAATATGCTTTCTTTTAAAACTATAACAGTTATGATTTTTGTTATTTTTTTTTATTTTATCTGCAAAGAAAAATTAAGTTCGCATTTATAAACTAATTTTTAAATGAAAAAAAAATTGACAATTTTCTCACTATAAATAATGCGACTGGGAACAAGTTCTTATCACCTTTTCGATCCATAATCCCCTGTAAAAGTTAAGCAGGCAACCTTACTTATGGGTTAACTAATTTTTCATTAAAAAGTGAGTTACTTGCATGAGTAGTTACCTTTCAAAATTGGTTTACCGATCTGCAAACCTGAAACCGTTGAAATTTAATAATAGTCTATAATGTCAGTTGTTATAAATGACTACGGTAAATGAACCGGAAGTAAAAACGCTGAGGGCTATTCTCCCTTGGAGAAAACATGCTTTATTCTGAAACACGTCCAGATGGTATTCGTGAGAGGGAGGGAAAAGAATAAGAGCTGCTTACCCTGTCGTTTTATTATTGCCCTCTGGCAGGGGAAGGGAAAAAATCTAGAGAAAATTCTTTAACAGCACTTACCTGCAAATTATATTTTCTCTTCACTTCACGTTTCGAAAATAATTTTAAGTTTTCGTTTTCTCAAAAAGAAAACAATATTCAGACCTTATCATTTATGAGCATTAGGGGCCTAAAAGAAAGACAATCGTCAAAGTTAAATAATTTTTCCTGAACTTAAATGTATCTATGAATGATCTTACATTTACAATATCATAAATTCAAAACAAATACCATAAGCATGACTGAAATTTCCCAATGAATTACCGTGCTCGATGGACAGTTTACCTGTTACTGAAATGCAAAAATTGACACCCTGATTCAATTACATTCATATGATAGAAATGTTGGAAGAGGTCAAAGAAAGTTTCCAAAGATAGAATCGATGTATACATTTTTCGGGGGTGGGCAGTTTACCTGTTACTGAAATGCAAAAATTGACACCCTGATTCAATTACATTCATATGATAGAAATGTTGGAAGAGGTCAAAGAAAGTTTCCAAAGATAGAATCGATGTATACATTTTTCGGGGGTGGGGAGGCATAATCATACTCTGCCTCATATTTGTAACTATTCGATGTGCACGCACAACTTGTTAATCTTTAAATGTTGCTCTGCCTATCCACATGTATTTTATACATCTTGGACGTAACCAGGAATGTTTTCAAGTGAAGAAATGTATGGTAACAGGGCAGAAGGTTATTGGCAGTGGTGAGAAAAACAGCGCACATCACCAAGTTAGGTTCCGGATGACAGCGAACGGTGTAAACAGTCCATGTCATCAACAATTGTCTCTAGGGAAGTTTCGTGACAAACTGTTGGTTTTGCGTGCAAGACGACCTGTGAACTGGTACCAACTGTAAAAACATGTCTGAATCTTAATTCAACCTGCATGATACACATTTACTGATGTGTCAGTATTTCTATAGACAAATGTGTCATTCGAAAACTCTAGCATGATAAATCTAGCAATATGCAAAATTTGATAAATCTAGCAATATGCCTATTCGTTCAGTTTTTCGTTACTAGATCAGGAATCCACTGCTATATATATTATCTACTGTTTAATCAAGTTTGTATTTCAAAACTTAAGGTATACAGAAGTTGCATACTTTGATTTCCTTAAGGTTCATCTGTGGTTGGACCGATGAACTGAATATGCATCTTCTGAGAAAGATGATAAAAATATTCAAATCATACATTCTCTATCAGATTGTTAAAATTAGTTTTGGAAAGAGTGATTGAAGCTGAAACCTTTGATACTGAAATTGAATAAAATGTCGGTAGTAAATATTCACAACGAGAAAGTTTTTGACTTATCTCGTATTCCATGACAGTAAATGGTTTCTCCACTTGTCACTCACTTGGAGCGGTCTGGGCTCAAGTCTCGTCGATTACTGTAGGAACTTTTAATGGTTTATTCAATTGGGACTGTTTTTTTTTTTTTTTTTTTGTAGTTGGCGCACCGGCTTCTGTGGCCATAATGCACCTCCCAAGGTTTTTGCAGTACTCTGATCCAAGCCCGAGGCGGGATTCGAACCCGCGACCTTTGGGTTGCCAGGCAGGCACTTTACCCACTCGGCTAGCCCGGTCGGCAATTGGGACTGTAGTTAGCGGCTCTCAGGAGGGAGGGCAGGTTTGCTGTAATTGTATGTTTATACAGGAAGGGAGAACAAAATAGGATACAAAGATTCATTTTAGGACTGAGGAGTAAGAATATTGAACATTACTTTAAACGGCAGCAATAGTTATAATTATTTTATTTATTTATTTTATTTTATTTATTTTTTTTTTTGGTGCTTTAAACTTCATCTTGTACAGTATGTTGATTGTCCATACATCAACTTATATCCTCTGTGTGGACGCAGAGAAATTCATGCATTACATTTCTTACAGTAACTGAAAAAAATAAGCAAAAAAAAAAAAAAAAAAAATTAATTTGTCTGGCTAATGATAACAGAATTGGTGTTTATAGAAATCGTTGCCTACACAGTATATGAACATGGAAAATACAAACCAACAAAATAAAAACCTCTAGTGGCAGTGTCATGAGACCGCCCATATCTTTATTGGCCTGCTGCTCAACTACCATCAACTATATGGGCTAACTATGGATATTTTCATTTCTTCAAAAAATGGCTCGTCTCATTAATGACAGTAACACCATGCCCTTACTATCTCTTCCTAATTTAGACTGATTTTCTGTCCTTTGGAGAAAATATCGAGAACGATCCTCTCGAAGTCATACGAGAGGATAAGGTTTTTTATTATCCAAATGATCTTTTGCTATAATTATTTTTGTTTTATTCTCTTGTTCTATTAATGCTTGCTAATTCGCCATATTTAAGAGAAGTGACCTGTTTCTAACCTACTTATAATAAAATTATGTACTCTTTATTACTGTCTTATAACCTCTCCGTATAAACTAATTATTACTAAGATATTCTTCTCTAATCATTATGCAACAATATATATCTTAAACTGTGTGTTTTATTTGCCCTTATCGAAACAATATTTAGATCCTGTTGCAGTAAAAAATAAAAACAATCGTAAACGAATTTTCATTTGCTGGATGTCTTTTAGGTCTAATTCGGACTATAACTGTTTTCTGTGAACAGTATGCCTTCTACGAGTACAGGCAAAGACGCATTTTCTAACAACACTTATGACCCACTCATGCTTACACGGGTTTTTTATATTGTCTCGCCAACGCGTATATGCTTTCGGCAGTAACTCCTACACAGTCACCCCACCTGTCCACTGCCCCACTACATAAACTAAGTAGGTGTCACTGATGTGTGCTGTGTTCCGTGACCGCTGGAGGACCTTCTATTTCCTTTTATTTTTAAGGACACGCTTGTCAGATGACCAACATTTTAAGCTTCCGGAATCGACTTATCTTCGGTGCACATCATCGCTGACAGTCCCCCTCCTAACGGCCCGAGCGGAAGTGATTTAGCTTGCAGACAATACTGGACCTGTTGACATCTTGGCATTCATCACCTGTAACTCCCACATGGGCCTCATTTTATTACAAACAACGTATGTCACTTGTTGAATTTACTGAATTTTTTTTTTTTTTTTATAAAAACCCCAAACACGAAAGGTATCAAAACCTATAGTACTTAGTACCGTGCATGGGTTGAAGGAGAAGTATGGGGGAAGGGGGATGCCGGAAACTTTGCTCTAGAGCAGAGGTGGGCAACAGCCGGCCCGCGACGATGTTGAATCCGGCCCCCTCGGTAAATGCATAAATATAGAAAATCCATACCTGACTACACTCGCCGTAAACGTTCGGCTTAATTCGGTTCAATCGGGAATCGCGGCCAGTACAACAGTAACCAAGTGATTCTACGCAGCGTCAAAGAGTTATTTCCTAATTATATTGTAGCATCGATCGAACGAAGTTCTTTTGGGTTTGACTTCTTATTGAAAAAAATAATATTGGTGCGAGATATTTTATGTTTTATGCCTTTTATAATTATTACAATTTTTAATTTAATATAATTTATAGCCCATAAAATGAGCCAATAAAAGAAAAAGAAAAATTGATGCCGAATGCCGCATTTTCAATGATAATTGGACATTCAGATATCTAATTGCAAATATAGACGATAAAGCTGTTTGTTTGGTTTGTAACGAAACTATTTCCGTTTTTAAAGAATATAATCTAAAAAGGCATTTTTCAAAAAAACATTTCGTAAAATATAAGCTATTTTCACCGGAACAAATGAAAATTGAAGCAGAAAATTTTAAATGTGGTTTGTGTAAGCAACAAAATACTTTGAAAATTTTGTCAAAACAGATAGAGCTCTGACAAATTTAAATATTGTATTTACTTTTTTAAAAATACATTAATAATTTGGTAATTCAAGTAATATAACATTTTTTAGGTTCTGATTTTTTTTATTAAATCGTTCAATCTATTCCGGCCCGCATCATAATGCGAAAATTTCATTCGGCCCGCTGACGAAAAAAGTTGCCCACCCCTGCTCTAGAGACTAAACATGGGTTTCACCACTTCAAGCTTCAAATAAGCAAAGTGGTGGTATTTCACCGGTTGACGAAAGTCATCTACCACCTGCAATGAGGGATGATTGTAAGTTTGATATTTTTGTACATGGAATACAAAGAATACACGACCAGAACTGGGAGCATTTTCTTTTAAATTACGAGCTGAGAACTAGCTAGGGAATAAGTTTGACAATATCTGGAATAATTATAACAAAGATGCAATTGTATGATCATTGATACGTTTATTTTGCTTTAAGCAAGAGAACAGCTATTTAAGAGGTTTGCACATGCCAGATTTTTCTCCATCGTTTTCTGATCCAACGAATTGATAAAGACTACGTACTCCGTCTACTTTAATCAGCCTCTGCCACGAAACTGACTTCAAACAAACTACAGAAAGCCGGTGTAGCACGTTCACTTTCGTTTGTTTGTTTTTAGGGGGTGGCTATGAATTCTTGAGTTTAATTAAGGAAAGCGAGAGGTCGGAGAGGTTTTGTAAATCTTCTTTAATGACGTTTTGGGACATCCAGATGACTAAGGCGGGTTATGTTTTGTGAAGTTTGGTTGAGTGAGTTTTTCTCCACCCCGCCATTCTGTGCTCGGAGACGTCAGGGAATCTCTCTCTCGCTAATGCAGGGAAGTTGTGGGTTAAAGATCTGCAGGTGTTCGCACACGATGCGGGTTCACGGCTATTAACATCGTGCACTGTTTCTTCCTCGCAGAAAAGAATGATGGTAGTTAAAGTGATAACCGGTTCCTGGACCACTCGTGGATTTATTAATGAGCTGTATCCATGGAAATACACTTTGATATCACGTGACCTTTACCATCTCGTCCACTGAGCTCTGTAATGGAGTGGAAAATGAACTAAGTAGATTATCCAGAAGATTGTACAGAGGATATTGACTCTAATACAACGAAATTTAGTATTTCGTCTCTTTGAACCCTCCTCCCTTCAACTTTATTTCCACGTATCCTACTTTAAAAAAAAAAAGTGTAATGTCTTTCTATTCTTATCTTTCAAGGCTTCGATTATTTTAATATCAAAAGCTATGTTAACTTATATTTAAAATTAATTAATTTGAAATATGAATAATATTAATTAAACCATATGAATTGTTATGTGAATTTTATTGTATACAAAGTATTACGATAGTCAAGTTAAACTCCTGCACAGTGGTACTAATTAATAACTGGCAAATTTTATGGATTCCTGACGTAGCCCAGTGGTCAGGAGCGAGAGTGCGTAGCACGCGTTCCTTGAGTGGACCGGGGTTCAAGCCCGTGACTACTAAATACGATAAATATTTGTATTGACGATTTATTGTAAACTCTACTGACTTGGTTGCCGGAGTATAAACAGAAAAAAAAAAAAAAAAAATTACAGGGTAGAATACTGTAGTCTTCCAGCTTTCAATCATTCATGATTAGGCCTGATGGCAGAATCCAGAAACGTCGCCAATTATTATGTAGACGTTGTGTGGGAGTTTAACTTAACTATTGCAAAATTTTGTACGCAGTAAAATTTATTTCAACAAAAATTTGTGGTTTAATTAGCGTTGATCATATTTCACTAATTTTGAAAATTTACATAATATCCATCTCAACACTTTACATTTAAAAGTTATGAACTTCGATATTGGTGAATGGTTATGAGCATAATAAAACCACAGCATATTATTAATAGTTATTAATGTATAATTTCTGTCTTAATAAATGAACCATGAATTTAAAGTGCATTGCAACCTACCATGAACGAAGAGTATGCGCGCAAATAATTTACACAGATAATTCGAGGAAGAATCTAGCTATCCTTTAGCACTTGTGAATCGCGAAAAATGTTCTTAACCCCTTAAACTTCCAAGATATATTGTAGGCCACATATTATATATATATATATATATATATATATATATATATATATATATATTTAGTTTTTTTTTTTTTTTTTTTTTCTGATACAAAAGAAATTTGTTTGAAAAGAAAATTTCTTCATTTCTCCTCCTCCATAAATTTCAAATTCAGGTTGCTTTAAAATTCATTCGCAATAACTTAAAACAAACTTTTACTGTTGTGAAACAGTATAAGAACCTTCTGAAAATTTTCATTTTGGGAATAAACATTTTGTCCTAAGAAACATGATTTTTTTTCAGAACAGGAATCAATATTCAGACAAGCTGTGCAGAGAAATTTTCCCCCATTTCATCATTAGATAGGCAATGAATATCATCACTGGATACATCAATGGATAAGCAATGATACGTACAGACTTTAGATTTGATAAAAAAAAAAGTACATTGCAGTTTTTAAATCTTAATATGCTATTGTTTTGTGAGTATGTTTGGCCTAGTCAAGATTCTGGCGCCACTCTGCTAAATCCCAATAAATTACTGCACAAGGATATTCCATTGTCTCCATTTAGTGTAGAATCAATAACAGAATTTAATATTTGTCTTTAGTCAAAACTAATCAGTCAAACATTGTTGCTGTTATGGATATTGCATCAGGCATCCATGTAAAACTCTTCTCTGATTGCAATAAAGACATCTGCTTACGTGATAATTCTACACAAAATCAACCAAGCGTACTTGGTACATCTTCATGGATCGTAAATAAAAGCATTTTCTAATAAAACTGTACCATGACTAAGCTGAAGTTCATTAAGTTTCTCGCTTTTTCTGCCTGAAAGTAAATATTTCAAATCGTTATATTTTCTGTACACTAATCCTTCGATTGATGAAAGAGTTTGTTTCCTGCAACTAATTTTCATAATTTAGACTATTTTTTTTTCCCTTTTAATTCAGTATAATACGATTTGCTTCTTATTCGTTCTAATAGTAAGCTTTTGAGCACAGTATCTTAGTAACTGTCCCAGTTTATGGAGGTTATTTTCTAATTTCATTAAAGTGAATAAGGTTTTATTTTTACTATATTGCAGTTAATTTAACCCACGCCCTTTATAACCTTGCTATAACGAGAAGAGCAAGTTTGAGTACCATCCACATGAGCGCATGTTGCAACCTCGATTAAAAGCTGCGGGTGAGCGCGCACCATGAGTCATGAACACCAAACGTTTGTCATCAGCGTAATCAAATAGTTTTGATAACTATCATTACTCCGAAAAGTCTGCAATAATTTAAAAGTTTAATTCATCTAATACAGTTATGTCTCCATTGAACTGTAGACTAAATGAAAAAGATACGTCAATCGGTTACGAAAAGTTTAACTAAACTAATTTCATCTGCATTTAACTTAAAATGCTGATAAGTAATAAAATCAACAGCTGAATCATAAGATGTTACATCCAGTTATAAGGATACCATTCAGAAACCGACTTTGGAAACCCAGAAAATTTTAGTATGCGATATTCCTGAACTCGTACAATAGAGTGCCATATATTCCAGCGTGTAAGTTAACATTTGGAGCACTAAAAGATCGTCTAACGTTTTAAGGCCGACTTTATACATCGGGTATAAAATCTTAAGCTCGAATTAAGATACAAACTTAGTATTAGGAACACAAACTGATACCAACATATTTACAATCAATTACATTTCTTTTTTTTTTTTTTTTTCTTTTGGTAGTTGTTGGCGCATCAGCTTCTGTGGCCATAATGCACCTCCCAAGGGGTTTTTTTTTTTTTGCAGTACTTTGATCCGAACCCGCGACCTTTTTGGGTTGCCAGGGGCACTAATTACATTTCTTCGTTAGACTAGAAAGTATTTCATGGAATTCGTCAGAAGTTTTATTTTTTCTGATTTACTTTTCGAGTAAAAGTAAACTTTGAATTTGTTGTTAAAAATACAGGGTAACAATTTTGTGGAAGGGCAGCGAAAATGACTTCGAATTCCGTCAAGACAAGATGCATCGACTTTACCTCCCGCCTCCACACCGTACAGAGTTAGTTGGTTTTGGACGAAAGCCGCAAGGTTCTTTATTCAGAACGCTGTTGGTTTTTTTTTCTTTTTTTTTTGTATCCAGTAAAGCAGACAAACCGATCATATAGTACAGTACACGCAAATTACATTTAATACACCGAGCTTAGTACCTTTGAGGAAAACAAAATCAGTGTATTCTACACTTTGATTAATGATGATTAAAATGCAAAGCTCTCCATTGTATCTTCCTGGAGGATTATGAAATCCTCTTCCATGAAACACGCCTGATTCAAATGCTGTTCCGCATCTAAATATTTTGCCTCCTGCCTTATATTCAGGATACGGTGTCGTTCTTCAAATTTACCGGGAGATGTGGAATGTTCAGGTGTTTTATTCCACCAGAAACGTAGATTAAATGTAGACTAGTTGAAAGATCTCGATCATTTCGTCATTGTATTCATTGACAGAATAGCTGTGCAAGTTTTAACAGCAGATCATTGATAGTCACTTTTCAAACTCCTATCTTGCATTTATAAAAAGGAAATCAACTTAACAATACAAAGCGTTAATTCAATATAATTTTGTATTTATGTACAATTTGTCAGTCACTAAAACAACTATAAATCGCTCGGATAGGTGGCGCCACTGCATTATTTAAATATCAAGAGTATCATCTTCTCAGTAAGTCACCGTTGCTGGTTTGTTGCCACGGGAACGGCGGGGGTACAAATGGAACTCTGTACCAACCGAAGACAGCATGGCTTCGCAAAGCCAGGGATTCGAATGACTGATGCGGAAGTTCATGAAGACCGGTAGCGTGCATCGCTATAAACACCCAGGACGGCCACCAACGCCCGTGACATGTTGAAGAATGCTACAAAGCATCTGCAGCTGAGAAGAGATGCAGAGCACGTTCTTTGACACGTAAAACCGGGTCACGTCAACCGTTAGAAAAATTCCCTACTGCACTTCGTGTCTTCCCACATAATTGTCACCCACAGAATTTGAAGTTAATCAGTAGACGAAGTTTCTAAATCTTAATCACTGTTGGCATTACCGTATGTGTACAAGTCATCAGAAGCTGCAACCATCCATGAAACTAGTGGATTAATACAAAACCCTCTGCTCTACAAAATCTCATTTCTGTTATATCTTGGAGATTTTCCACCGTCAGCTATTCTACGATAATTACAAACTGCAAATATGAGCGCTGCCAGTAATGCCCTCTTAAAATATTAGCATTATTGATTATAATACTAGTTAATCCGCAAAAAAGGAATTTAATTCCTTTTTGAGTTTCTGCTGCCAAATATTACAATAGAAAACCAATAAAATAATTAGGTTACATAACCCAAAAATTTATTCCGTGATGAATGGTATTAAGTATTTAACAAATCATTATCAACAAAATTACCACTTATATTTCACTCCAGATATTGCTCAATATGTTTGCAATAACTGGAATTAGCCCATTTCAGCTTCGTTCGAGCTTGATGACATCAGTAAGCATATGACATCCAGACAATTGCCACTTTTAAGACCTGACCAATAAAGAAATTAGAATTACCTCCCATTCACTGAGAAAATTTTCGTTCAAAAATGATCGGCTTGCGTCTACTTTCGGAAAAACCTTATTGTATTGGAAGAGACCTGGTTGCAGTCTTCTGAGACTCAACAGACTGCCCAATTATGTCTAGAATTTTTCCAATCCCCCATTAGTAGCAGAGTAGCATTCAGTCGACGTTTCTGCTTGATTTCTAAGACTCCATCGAATTGGATAATTTGCTTTAAACAATTTCAAATTGGGACAATGTGCCGTCTTTTGTCGAATTCTGTCCAAAAATTCCTCTGAATATTCACGATGGATAAACTTTTCAGCATGCTGCCAGAAAGTCCTCTTTAAGTAACTTCACCTCCAAATATTTATTGCAATGTGCCGTAGCCTTGAAGTAACAATTAAAGGTACATGATGCCCGTCACGGCAAGAAGCCAGGAACTGACAGGCATATATAATCGGAGAATTGCTATTCACATAGCATAATAATCTATATGTATACAAAAATACATACATATACAAGTATGAGTAATCGTCATTCGCAAGGCGTTCGAAGTGAAAAGGTGAAAAAATTTTCACCAAAGTCCAGTCAAGGCAGGCAAAAAAGTCGATAGGCACTCCTAGATGGCAGCCACGTGGCACTGAGACATCAAGAAAATTAAAACAATTGAAGCGCTCAGAACAGCATCCCTGCAGACTTTTTGTGGAAAACTTCCTGGGGTCACAATTAAAGTTTTGGATGTCATGTAACATTAGGTGGACAAGAATCTGCCGAGGAAAGCAGACCCCCCTCCCCTTCGTCTGCAATCGGCCAACTACAGCCCCGACTGAACAAGCCTTTAAGAATTCCTCCACTCTTCGACCGGGTTAGAATCCGGTCGGAGACCGAACTTCTGAGAAGTAAAGAAACCAATATACTGTCACGGAAGACTAAACATGCAAATATACAAACCATATATTCTAGGCAAATTCCGTCGCATTCCAAATCAAATATTTCAATTTTTTTTATAAAAGTTATTATGAGAAAAACTTCTTATGAATTTTTTTCTGAACATGATTATAGAAAAGAAAAAGTTTCCAAAGAATGAATATATATATATATATATATATATATATATATATATATATATATATATATATATATATAAGCGTATTGTAACATCTATTTATACAGAGGTGATCCAATTTACAATATTGTAGTGAATTTTTGTTGACCACACAATTGTTCATGTTGACTAATTTTGAGAGTATTCTGAGCACTTTATCTTTCGTTGCCATTTTTTTCATCCAATGATATAACCTGTATTGTTTTCACGGGCTGTTATTACTAGTAATTCATCAGGGTGGCACATGTACCCGATTCTGTCTGAGAGATAGTGCAAGTTATATGACCCGCATGGCTCGGATATGTTTCTAGGGGCATTGTTTTCAAAATTCTTTTGTTTAATCAAAAGAACAACGCGTTTTAACATAACTTTATTGCAGAGACAGTTCTGTTATTTACACTGCTCTGATCGCTGATACCATTTTTACTATTTCAACCACTCTTTTTTAAGAGTTTCCCAAAAGACAGCGTAATGGATTACACGCTTTATATAACTGTAATATGCATTGCCGTCATTTACAATGACGGCAATGCATATTTTGCAAAAATGTGAATTGAATGTTCAGGTTTAAATTTACCAAACTATAATATGTAGTTATTCAACATCGAAAAAGATCTTTTAATGATATCATATTAAATTAAGGGGATACTGAAAAATCCAATATAGCGTATAAATCCAATAGTGAATTTAATTCTACCCACGGTATAATGGAAGCATTCATTCTGATCTCTCCTAGCGCAAAAAAAATAATAAGATTGAAAGGAGGTGGAAAATATTTCAGATGCTAGGTAGATAATTGCACATACCGCTAGGAGGCGTCTCTCACCCAAAACAAACTCATTATTCAAGGTCGTAAACTATGATTCATCTCGACAAGTCAGGTCATAAATACTTCCACGAGCCTGGTGAAAAGGTAGCTGTACTCGTTTAGGTGACAACCAGACACCTTGTCCTGCGACAATGTAAAGAATGCTGTCAGAATTGTGACTGGTGTAGCGGATAGCTTCCCGAATGTCAAATCAAGTTGTACGCTGTATTTCATTTTTATGGTTACTTGTACCCAGATCGAGAGAGAGGCCGGCCACTTCAAGATTTTGAGGCCTCTAGTCATAATAATAGTAAATTGAAAACAAAATAGCGTATATAATTTGAATGTATTCAATATTTAACATATTTTTCTAGTCTTTTACTATGCGTATATGCTAATTATTGAGAGAAATCTATTTGAAAAGCTACATGTTTGAGGTACCTTTTTTTAAGTTTGAGGCACAAGCCAAATAGTCCTCGTGACACCTCCCCTGATTAACCTTGCCTGTACTTATACAACAAACTGGCACTCAACAGCATTTGTAAAATTATCCTCGTCCAACCACGCAATTTATATTAAATTGACTATTATTTCAATGGTCAATTTAACACAACTGATATTTATGAAGCATAAATTTAGTACATACTGTACTTGAGTGCACGTTCAGTTCCTAAATTATTACGGTGTGCGTATTTTTTTAAGGCTACTCATTTATAGTTGCGTTTTTCAGGATTATTTTCCCCCTGTTATTCAAAACTTCGTCCGATAAGCACAAGAAGAGCGAAAAGAACTTCATTATAAGTAGCTACATTAATATAACTTACATCATTGATTATAGGGTCGACAGCCTTTCAGGGATAATGTGGCAATTGTTGTCCCTCTGGTATTGGTGCTTGAATACCAGGTTCATTGTGCTGTGGGAGTTTCAGGTGCAATTGATAAATTATTCAGCTGAAATGTATTTATTAGTTGAAATTAAATCGGAACGTAGGTAAGCTTTGTCTATAGTGATTTTCCTTGGCAATACTTTGCTGAGACGATTAAATGAAATTGTTTCGTGGTGCCATTTCGAGAAGTCTAGTGCCACGGGTTGTCGACCTCTGCCGTAGCTTAAATGGTGGTCTCCTATATATTGCTATCAACATAAACTGGAAAATGTGCAACGGGTGTCCAGGAAGTAAGGTAGAAAAGGCTTCTTTGTCGATTCGTTTACTTGACCCAGGGATATTACAGCCTTGCTCGTGGAACAGAGGTATTAAAACACTATTTTACGTAATTGCTTTCACAATTTAAACATAACCTACAGATGAATGAGTACTGCGAAGAAATCTGTGGTGATGACCTGGCTATAGTCGCAGCCAGCCATCACTAACTATACGATTACGATACCTTCGGTTGCAAATTTCTGATAACATTTGTATTTCAAACCTATGGGATAATCAATCATTTGTAACCTATGGGATAATCTTCGTATTACACGCCGTTATCTGAATCATTGATATTTTCATGGAACTGCACATAATCCCTACCACGTGAAGAATTTTTTTCTAATACACGCATCCTTCTTGCTACCCATTACAGCTTACTATTTTACTCTTCGTTTTCCGTGAGTATAACTCGTATATATAACTTTCCCAATTGAGTTTGAATGTTTTAATACGTAAGTGATGAGAAGCTTTATTAATCCAAGATTTTCTTCTGTATCTATCTGTTCAGATAAATACCTTCAACACTCAGTTGAGCTCAGTCATTAGTCTTGACACACTTTTGATCAATGCAAACATCGACCGTATCATTAGTCCAATCGGCCCATTTTCATTAGGAGATTCTTTGATTTCTTCAAACTTAAATTAAACACATTTTTATGCCCTTGAAAAATTCCACGATATAAGTAGTTGGACAAAATTTCCAACTTTTGGAATAATTTTTTCTCTACATCTGTTTTTACATAGGTATTCAATTATATGCCTCCAAATATGCGATTTTTCCTTCATTTAAATACCATTCATATATATATATATATATATATATATATATATTATTTTCTTTAATAAAAAGACCAGCACACTATAAATGCCCTTACTCTGACCCTGTGTTGATCTAACAGCGTCTTAGATAAGAATTATTCATACTTTGGCTGCTGTGAGATTTTGGGGGGGGGGGGGGGGGGTCAGTGCAATTGCATCTCTCACTAAATCTCTGGCCTTATTCAAGTCAATTTTCTCAATGACCTTATCTACCATCAACGTGATTGAGAATTTCTAACAGCGCCAATTCTTTGTTTAGAACTTTGCATTTATTTTTTTTCAAAAATAAACACGTGAATAAATAAAAATCTGGTACTAAAATTACCCAATAATAACTGAAATAACGTAACCACTAATGTATGAGATACTTTCTTGATATTACGTTCCAGGTCTTTACCGTCTGTAGTACTATTTTACTGTTTTATACAGTAAAATTATACTTATAAGAAAGTAATTATTTAAAGTCGTATTTAGCTAATGAGGTCTCCTTGAATTTCATGCGTTTTCGTTTCACTAAGTCTTGCGCCTCTAATCAGTATTTATCAATCAAACGATCACTTTAATACTGCAGTCCCTTATCAAACCAATTAAGTGGGCTGCTAAACATCCGTATAATGATTGTATGGATGATATTATATGCACACCTTCCGTGAGATCCTTATCTAAATAAGACCTCTTGTACGTTTAATACGCGAAACGTGATTCAAATGAGCCCTGGCTTAATACTACTATCAAGTAGTCATTTCTGTTAGTGGACCGTGAAATGCTTCTATTATGATTTTAAGGCGTTTAACTTTTTTGCTTCCGGTTAAAGTACCCGCAGTCAAATTGGAATAATTTTAAAACATGAAACAGCACGAGTGAAAAAACTTTATAGAAGAATTTGTTCTTCTAACAGCGAGATTATAAATATGAAAGACGAGTTTATCCTCGTTGCAAACTTTCCCCTTTCCCACATATTAAGGCTCATCTTTCCGGCCTCCAAGCTTCTAGAACTGATTAACCGGCCATAACTTATCTTCGACTGTTAAAGTGATTATCGTCTTAGATAAGAATTATTCATACTTTGGCTGCTGTGAGATTTGGGGGGGGGGTCAGTGCAATTGCATCTCTCACTAAATCTCGGGCCTTATTCAAGTCAATTTTCTCAATGACCTTATCTACCATCAACGTGATTGAGAATTTCTGTCAGTTTCTTTTCCATTGTCGTTCACAAGACTACACAATGGTACCCCTTATTGCTCGCGATTTTATTAACTCTAACGTGGATTCTCCACTACTTTATAGTATTAAAATGGCAGAACGATGAAAGAACGAGGATTACGTAGCACTTGTCGTCATATAACAATAACGAAATAAAATCAAATGGAGATATACTCCCAAGTTTTATACTTTTTTCCAAATATTTTTCTAATCCACCTTTAAAATCTATTCCTCTGCTCTACAAGATTAGGCGGCAACTTTTCTAACGTTGACTACTCTGACTAAAAGCAAAATTTTCTTATAGCTGGTCTTCCGTTAATTTTAATCTATGTCCCCTACTTTGAGTTATCCTATAAAAAAATATGCCTCTGACATTAATTTTGCTGCACCGTTTTATGACATTAAATGCCTCATTTATCGATGACCTTGGTAAAATCCTTTCTTACCATTTTCTTACCATATCAACCACATCCATTTAATACTTTCCTTTTCTTTCAACATCCCGAACAATCTCCATTCCAAGAGATCTCTAGGTCCTGATGGCATTTCTCTACTTGTTCTTAAAACTTGTCCTGTAGAGCTAATTCTATTTTGTATTTTCATTAGCACTTTTATTCCACTGGTTGGAAGGAAAAAACACTAATTACCTAAACGGACGATAAATCCCTCCTCAATTATCGTCCCATTGCACTTACCTCAACCCTTTCTAAATTAATGGAGACATTCAGTAATTGTCAATTTTTGCACTATCTCGAAACCTTCCATCTGATCAATGATCGGAAATTTGGATTCTGTTGGTGCCAACCCCCCCCCCCCCCATATCTGGTCTAATGTTACTCATCTTTGAGCAAATTCGATGGAAAAGTTCAAGTAAACGGAAGCAGTTGCTCTTGGCATTTCTAAGGATTTTGATCGCGTTTTCTAAACAAGTCTGAATCTTGTTTTCTAACTTTTCAACTAATGCTGGTCTTCCCCAGATTTTTCCTTCACCTAACAGTTTCCTCCTGTATATTAATGACCTTCTTCCACTAACTGTACACCTTGTCCGTAGTTTCTGCTGATGATAATACGCTACATTCCAGCTTCCAGTTTTAAAAACCATGCTCTGTACAAACAGAGCATGTTCAACGTCTAATCCAGTCATTTCCTTAAATCATAACCCCCAAGGTTTTCTTCAGTGGATAGAAGAAAATTTAGTTAACTTTAATCCTTCTAAATACTGAGTCCTGTCTTTTTTTTTTTTTTCTTTCAAAAAAAAGTCTGTTGCTCCCTAATTCATCTTCAATTGAGTCAGATTTCTAAACAAAATCACATGTTTATTCGCATTACCCTGACTTCTAACCTTTCTTGGTAAGAAAGGTTATTACATATCACATACTGCTTCTTCTAAATCGAATAAACTAGTTTTCGCTTTCGCGGTTAATTTTTTTCTAAACAATTTCTAGCTCTGTAGTCTATACTAACCAAGCCTACCATAGAATACGATTCAAAAATTTTAGTGCTCCGAAATCTTCAGAGGTAATGATCTGGAAGAAACTGCAGCCAGATCAGTACAATCCCAGCGGAATCACAGCCTTACTGGTCCCTATACAGGGACCAGTAAGCTATACAGGCTACAGGCAGTGCAGTCTGTATAGGGGATTGCAGACAGCCTAGTATGTAAAGTGACAAGAAACGTATTACACTGCCAATGGCAACAATCATAGCACGGACAGGTCACAAACAAGCTGTATCAAATGAGTCCTGTGATTCCAACATGACGGCACATTATACGCCGGAACCGTAGAGGAAGTTGTTTTTGCCGGCCTCCGCACAGTCATCTTACGCATTCTTTTCTGCTGAGGTAGGAAGACCCTCCTATATGTGTGAGGACTGCGACACCATTTTAACCATTAGACAATATTTTAATTGAACGTCCACGTTTTAGACATGCGCGAGCACATCTTTTACAGCTTTTAGCCATCTGATTGAGCACTATACACTCAGTCATGATATCTGACAATGATCACGTGTCGGCTGTTTAACTATTAAAAATTAACTTTAGTTCTGTTTAAATTTGTAAAATAATAAGACGTTTACTTCAATATAATACGTATGATACTCTCCAGCAATTAAAACAAAAAAATTGAAAATCTTACATAACAGTAAAAAATTTAAAAATCAATAACACAATTAAAAATTAAATAGATTAATTAAAAGAAATGTAACGAAAAAATTCAAAACGATTTTCCTTCCTGATCAATTTCTAAATGCCTATAAATATATAGGCATTTAGAAATTAGGCTTTTGGGCTCAGAAATACAAATATTAACCAGCAGATTCTTAAACAGATGTTATCCCCTTGCTACAATAAACCGAATTAGGGTACAAGCTAGGGATAGGATACAAAATACTACTTCAACCAACAATCGTAATTAAAAAATACTTTATTTCTGTCCCATATGTTGAACAGTGGCACAAACAGCTTAACAGATTCTTTAAAGATACCGAATTTAAAATTGTGGCCAGGCCAATAGGGAAACTACACACTATACTGAAAAATCGCTCAGTCCTTTCCTCGTTCGCAACACAAATAAATGACCTGGTATGCAACTATTTCTTGCGGTGATTGCAACTCGTCGTACCAAGGTTCTACGCGTTTCCTCTGAATTTTTGTGTTAATCAACACGCGGCCTCAGTTCATGCTTCTCGTTCAACAGCGTCAGAATTAGCCTTTCATACTGTTAACAAAAAACACTTATTTAACGAGGCCAAAATACTTAAGTGTCCAACGTAATTATACCAGACTAATTGCAGAAACTGTCGAAATTAAATTACATGAGAATTCTGTTAATGTTCGCCGGCCATTTCTAATCTCCGATTCATGGGCTTTTACGCGCATGCGCGAAGACAAACAATCCCTATTTAAGTTTCATGCTCACCCCTATTCGGTAATTTTCGTTCCTGTGATCACGATATACGGTCGAAAAGTATTGTCAGCTTCAAGAAGGAAAATTGTTTTGCATTTTTCGTTAAATTCCTTTTAATTAAATTTTTAATTGCGTTAGATTGATTTTTAATTGTGTTCAATTGATTTTTAATTTTTTACTGTTATGTAAGATTTTCGATTTTCTTTTTGTTTTAATTGCTGGAGAGTATCATACGGAAGTGTTCTACGTATTATATTGAGGTAAACATCTTATTTTACAAATGTTGATATCAACGTAGAACGTATTGAGCATTGCAGCTCTGGTTCATACTGTCAAGTTCTGTTTAAAATATATTCTTTTGTTATATACTTTTAATACTTATATATCATTTACACCTTTTTTGACGATTTTTTCTATTCTTACATAACTTATAAATCCTTTCTTTAGTGATAGTTTCATAGGCCACTGTAATCTTCCATCGTCTTCTTATCTTTACCATTTTCATAACATTTTTTATTTATTTGCCGTTCTTGTCGCATTATACCTATGTTCTGCTGCGCCAATAAACTCCAAACCGAGCCAAAGCCCCGAACACTACTCTTAAATTCTTACTGTCCGAAACATGGCAGTCAAATATAAGACATCACGCAAGTAGAGAATAATATGAGAAGAAATGCCGAAAACTGACGTTCGTTTATTTAAAATTTATTATTTTAATCTAGCTTGCACAAATACCATATTCAAAGAATTTAACACTAAATTAACTTTTAAGATAAGCGCAATACACAAAAATAGTACAATACCGTAACGTTTTAGCTGTTATACTACAGCATTTTACAAATGGGAATAAAGTCACTGATGTCCACCTCCTCTCGAATCCAAATTGCGATTCATCTCTTAGAAACTTCTCTATCACACAATGTTCAACTTCTGATGCATAAAAAAAAATAAATTCTCTTTATACTCGAGGACGACTACATAAGGTCACAGGCATTTACACAAGATAGACAGAATATAGGAACATCTCCGTATTTAGTAGTCATGCAGGCTTGAACCACGCTTATCTCAAACGTATTCTTCACTTCTGTACCTTCGCACTTGATCACGCGACTACTGCTTCGGTAGCTTAAATTTAACTACTCTTCCGCCTTCCTTCATTTTACTAACCAGGGTTAGTAAAATGAATTAAGGCGAAATTTTCACTGTTATAGAGAATTCCAGAACTCGGGGGCATAAATTCAAATTACACAGGAAGAGGTTAAGACCAGCTTGTAGGAAGTTTTTTTTTTCTTTTAGCCAGCGAGTAGTTGATTGCTGGAACAGTTGCCTCGCAGGTAGTTGAGGCTGACAGTTTGAATAAATTCAAAGGTCAACTGAATAGTTCCCTACGTGAAGAGGGAAGCGCATAATTTGTATTTTATCTACTCGTTTTTTTTTTTTTTTTTGGCCAGTGCAGCAAATGCCTGTCGCTTCCTTGCACTATATGGCTATTACAATAACAATCGCCGAATCTGAGACAATGGCCTACAGCAGGGAAAAAAAATTCTATTTGTAATCTACAGGAATACATGGGACTGTTTCAAATTAAGTAGATGTGCCCATTCCTTCGCAGATGGTGTTGTTATTTGCATTCAGGATTTAAAAAGGATTCCATGACAGAAACGGGTTGTTGTTAACTAACATGGCTTTTCATTTATCGTATGATGCTAAAGATTTTAACTCATCTGAACGTTTTTATATTAGAGTACTTTCTTTGAGAATTTAGTTTCATGACCGCTTGGATTAACAAAAGGCTGTTGCCAAGGAGACATAACTAGCACACTAAACGAGCATACTCCATGTTCGAGACGATCTGTATAAACTAGTGATTCTTAAAATATCGTCATTTAAAATAACTGTTGAAGATTTTCAAACATCAACATAAAAGTTAAAAGGTTTTAAGAACTTTCGAGCACATGGGCACAAATTATTAGTTTATATGAATAATTTGCGATGATACATCTTTAAAAGTAGCTTCAGAGGTTAGCAATAGTCTTCTAATAATAGAGAAGTGCGAGAAAGTCGCAAAAGCAACCCCCAGGCACCACTCGGAATTTTAAAACATTGAAGCTGATTCGTCATGGAACAGTGTGCAGAATTCTAGAAAAGTCCTGTCGGTTTGAGGAAATTAAATTCTATTTTCTCCTTCACTTTGGTGGATTTGTTAGGAACTCAATGACTTCAGACGAATGGCCACTAAGTTATTAGTGGTATATAAAGGATGAGGAGACAATCCAGAGTGAAATGTGGTACTTGGATGGTGCTTCTACCACGTAGTGACTTCTTCCTTAAGAACATTGGATATAGTGGTGAGATCCAACGTGCTTCTTCCAGATTATTGTTTTAAAATGCAAATACAGTGGGCTACTGGATAGACTGTACCGAAATTACTGGTTAGGTTACGTGCGTGTTAGCACCAAAGAAACTAAGGTTATAAGAAGTCTGTAAATGCGTGCATTCTTCGGTCAATTTGCTGGACGCAAGCATCCGGGAAGAAACCATACAACTTACGCCTGGGACCGACTAACTCGGCCACTTTGAGGAAATAACCCATAAAGAACCCATGCATGGCATTGGTCACAGTGCGCCAGTTCATATGGTCTTTCTTGTGTAATATGTCTGTACAAATATATAT
Source organism: Mastigoproctus giganteus (assembly GCF_048544385.1). NCBI lineage: Eukaryota > Metazoa > Arthropoda > Arachnida > Uropygi > Thelyphonidae > Mastigoproctus > Mastigoproctus giganteus. Next base: position 59,463,471 of record NC_143579.1, on the reverse strand, counting down.
ACACGTCTGAAATCCGTTTGCATTAAGCCTGCGAGAAACACTACCGAAGTCATATTTTGTTGAGGGACAGGTATACAAGTATTTCTTCTTCTTTGCCTACAGCTTACCTAATGCGAATGATAAAGCTACAAAGCTCTGTGACGACAGTATTATTGATTTAGTTTGATACAAAATTTAATTCTTAAGTTAATGAAACATGAGAATATACGACTTACCTTCGTATATTACACACCATTTACTCTTTCGAGTCTTTATACGACCCGCGTTGAACATAATTAACCAATGTCAGCGGTGGACAGATTTGTAAACACAAGTGGAAAGATAAGCAGTTATTCAACTAAAACAAGAGTACAGAGATTGTAAAGTATCATGATCAATAGGTAAATACATGGAATATAGTATGACAGACGTAAAAATTTAATTACCAGAAAAGTAAAATGAATGGAACAAGCTTTAATGCAAATTTAATGTTGGGGACTACCAAAATTATTTAAATTCACTTCAAAAATATACGCCATTCAATTCTAATCTCAACACAATCTAGTCTTTTTCACCAAAGCTAATTTTCTACAACCATTATCAGCTTCATTCTGTTTGAGATAACACTGATAAATAGGATTCATGTAATATCTCTTGCTTGCTTTATTTTGTTGGCTACTTCTTAAATCTTAACACTTTCAGATAGCATCACAAAAATTACTTTCAGAGGAATCAGATCCTTTATTCATAATTTCTCTTTTGACTATACTTTTTTTTTTTAGCTGTTAAAGATCAGCCGAGGTTACACACACACACACTCTGCCCTACCATTAATATTGGGACATCTGCCTTTAGACAAAAAAAAGCGCTTTTATTGTGCTATTTGATATTTTGTGCCGAAATCTTTTGCTTTTATGACGGCCTTCAATCTTCGCGGCATACTCTCAACCAGCTTTTTATAAATGTCAGGTGATATGTTCCTCCACTCGGCCTTTAACGCAGCCACCAGTTCGGAGTTATTCTTTTTGCGATCTCGACGTTCACGTATCGGATGATCCAATACATCCCAAAGATGCTCGCGATAGGGTTAAGATCAGCACTCTGGGCTCACCAATCCAACTTTTCAACACCCATGTCCTCAAACCACTCTGTTATGACTCGAGCAGTATGTCATGGCGCGTTGTCTTGCTAATACAGGTATAAGCCTTCCCCGAAGCATTGCCATAATGTTGGAAGTGCATAATTGTCCAGGCTGGCCTGGTATTTGCACAGCATTCATGGTTTTGTCGATAACGAATAACGGGCCCAAGCCATACCATGACACTGCCTCCACCAAACTTCATTGTTGGGAAGATACAATCAGGAAGGAACTGTTCCCCTGGCATTCGCCACACGCAGGAACAGCCATCACACTGGTAGTGCGAACCTCGACTCGTCTGTCCATAGGACTGTTTTCCACTGTTCCACAGTACATGATTCGCGCTCCTTACACCATGTTAATCGGCGTCTAGCATTTGTTGAGGTGATCAGTGGCTTGTGAGCAGCTGCACGACCATTTTAACATATATCATGGGATGTCCTGCGTATTGTACAGTACTAGTGCTGACATTAGTCCCAATACTCTCAGATAGAATATTGGAAATATTTTACTCGGGGAGAAAAGACAACATACATGGAGAAGGAGTCGCTTTCATAGTAAAGAAATTTCTATTAAATTCAATAATAGAAATTCACTTACACAGCTCAAGAATGATGAGTTTAAGAATAAAAGGTAAAGAAAAAGTAATTTTCATAAAAATAATCCAGATATACTCCTCACATGATGATACAGAGAAAGCTGCCTTCTATTCAGACCTACAAGAAACCATAGATAACACAAACAAAAAAGATATTTTAATAATAATGGGAGACTTTAACGCAAAAACTGGAAACTTTTCGACAGATTTTAGTGACGTATTAGGAAAGTTCGGGATAGGAAATAGAAATGAGCGAGGAGAACTCTTGAACTTCTGCAAAGAAAATAAACTATTCATCACCAACACACTGTTCTATCACAGATCTCAACATAAGTATACATGGACATCACCAGATGGAAATACAAAAAACTGTATCGACTACATTTTCATAAATAACTGGAAATCATCCATTCAAAATGTTAAAACTCTTAGAAGTACAGATTTTGACACCGACCATGAACTGCTAGCAGCAACAATTAAATGGAAATTTAAAAATATGAAGCCAAAGAACAATAGAGCAACATTAAATATATCACGATTTGAAGAAGATAAAATAAAGGAAATTTATGGGGAAACACTACAAGAAAAATTAAAAGATATAAACTATTCATTATCTGAGGAAAATATATGGGAGAAAACCAAAACCAAATAATCCTTGGATTACAGCAGAAATTTTAGATGTATGGACGGAAAAAAGAAATGAAAAACTTCCTAAACAAAGAAAATAGTCAAGACAAAAGGGAAAAATATAAAGCCCTAAAAAACAAAATAGACAACCTATGTAAAGCTGCTAAAAGTAAATTGTTGGAAGACAAAACAAAGCAGTGCGAAGAGGCAAATAAACGTCACGACTCTAAAACAACTAACCGGGTTATAAAGGAACTCTCTAAAACATACATCCCGAAAACACTGACGATGAAAAATAAAAACAATATAAAAACAGGAAACGCGCAAGAAATTTAAAAAAATATGGAAAGAATATTACCAAACCCTGTTCAAAGGAGAGAAAAAAAAAACATTCTTGTCTTAGATAATAGAAGAGATAAAGCACCCCCGGATAACAAAAGTTCAGAAAGCAATTAGCTAAATGAAGAATGACAAAGCACCCGGAAATTATGGTATCCAATCAGAACTATGGAAATTCGGAGGCGATGCAATGTTAAAACACCTCGCACAATTGTTTAATCTAATTTTATTCACAAGTGATATACTGGAAAAGTGGAATAATAGTACCTATACACAAAAAAGGATATAAAGAAAATTGTCAGAATTACAGACCCCATTACCCTTTTAAACCATATATATAAAATATTTATAAGGATCTTACAAAATAGGATACTTAAAACATATGAATAAAAATCAGGGGAGAACAAGGCAGATCAACAATAGACCAAATATTCACACTAAACATCATTGCAGAAAAATATTGGATTAAGAAGAAACCTCTTTATATGTGCTTCATCGATTTCAAGCAGGCATTTGACGCTGTAAACAGAGAAAATTTAATACGCAACTACAAAAAATCCCACTTGATCATGAAATCATGTTTGTAAATAATTTCTACAAAAATACAAGAGCAATAGTAAAATTCAACAACTTTAAAACAGAGAAATTTGAAATAGAGAAAGGAGTCATGCAGGGATGCCCTTTATCTCCATATATATTTAATATATACCTAGAACTAATGAAATCAGTTGAAGAAAAAATAGGAACAATAATAAATCGAAAAAAATATAAACCATGATATTGTGATTTTAACAGAAACCAAAGAACAACTAAAAGAAATATTAACAAAGATCGATAAAGCAAGCAACAATTATGGAATTAATGTTAATATAAATAAAACCAAAGTAATGCAAATCGAAAAAAACATAGAAGACAAACATCCAAAATCAACAAATAGAACAAGTACAAACATTTGTATACCTGGGCTCTCTAATAACCGGAAACATAAGTAATATTGACCAAATTAATCAGACTGAACATCGGATGTACAAACGTGAACAAACTCAAAAACATATGGAAGAGCAATAAAATCCCAAATAGTCTAAAAATTAAACTACATGAAACTGTCATCATACCCACAGCAACTTATGGATCAGAGAATTGGAGAATAAATAAGAAAAAGGCAAAAAATGTCATTCGAAATGAGATGTCTAAGAAAAATCAATAAAACAAATTGGAGAGAACATAAAACTAATGACCAAGGAGAGATCTAAATTTTAAACGCAGAATAATAGAGCAGATCTACAAAAAACAACTTCAGTGGTTTGGACATGCGAACCGGATGAAACAACACAGGCTGCCTAATGTAGTACTGACAGGAAGAATTGGAGATAAGAGACCACCAGGAAGACCCAAAAGAGAATGGCTCCAATGCCTAAAGGAAAAGACAGACTTTCAGAGTTATCAACAAATGATTCAAGAGATCGACAAGACCCGTGCCAAACGGAAGAGTAGAATGATGATGACTCTCAGATAGGGTTTATGTGACTTTAGACAATGGCAAATTACGATTTGGCCCACACTTCTTCGCAGAATTCTCTTGTCCCCTTCTGTTAGTTTTCGGGGTTTACCAGTCCGTTTTTTGGCAGATTCAGTCCCATTCCTCTTCCATTTGCATATGATGCCACTAAACGTTGACCTAGGGATCCCCAGAGTGACTGCGATATCTCGTACAGAACGCTTGCTTGTGGGGCATCCTATAATTCCACGTTGGAGGTCTGTTAATTCTGTTGAACGAGCCATCTTGCATGCCCACTTTTGCAATTGTCTGTTCGAAGCAGAGTGTGCATATTTATAGCAGGTTCTGTGACGTGTTGCATGCATAGGACCTATTTCTCCATCCATGGAGGGGTGTCCGGATATTAATGGTAGGGCAGTGTACATATATATATATATATTTCATCTTGTATATTGTGCTGCTATCAGATTTAACTGACAACTAATGTTATACGATATTAATGCTCGTTGCTTTTTATTGAATATGAGCAAAAGCTAATCGAAGTCTTAATTTATACAGCATAGCAACTCACACAGAAAGGGCTGTGTTAGAATCCCATCAAAAATGACAACGTCGGGGTTTTGCTCAAGTTTGACGAATAATTTCTTACTTTCTGTGGCATTTCGTATCGGAAGCTTTCAAACAACCCTTTTGTAGGACGGTTGATGGCAACTAGGTTTTGGAATACATGGAGAGTAATTCTCTCTCTCTCTTTCTTGTAGACCATTAACTAGGAAATCACAAGTGACAGGTGATTATTATGCAAAATTAACGTTAAACCACGTGATGCAATCAAGTTAAGACGTCGTGGAAAGTTGACGAAAGGGATTTATTTCCAATTTAGTGATTCATTTTAACAATCTACTTTGGTTCACATATATCATTCGGTGTTATTACTTTTCTTTTTTCATGTGTCAAAATAGTTTTCGTAAATTTTGTTCAAGTTGAAGTTGTCAAAGTGCTTACTTGAAGGTCAGAATTAAGACATTTATTTCAAAGACGTTTGACAGCTTGAAAGATAAATGATATATGCAATAAAATTAATGGCCTTACATCAAAAACACTATCTGTATTTATTACATTTCTTCTTTCTTCGTCCAGATGTCTCATCTGACGAAATTAATTCATTTCATCATAAGATGGTCAGGAAACGTAAAATTTTCCTGCAAATTTAAAAACCAATGAACAATTTCCATGCGCATTTATCTTATAAATAACGAAAAGGCAAATTACTGTCCACACGTGCATATTCTTTAAGTTAATGACTAATAATAAATTGTAACTTTATTTGCTTATAAGAATACGAAAAGTTTTGTTAAATTTCTTGTTCCAGAAACGAGATCTGTTTGACAACTCAAATTACTTAAATATGTTCCCGTCATTGCGTTCGCATATAATATAAACGCGCGGGAAAACTGGTATTCAGAGGAAGTTGTTAATTAGCTTTTTAATAATTTAAATTTAGTTATTATGGTTTTAAAATTTCAATAAAACTGGGGCTAAGCCCTCTGTACAATGCTTAGTTTCAAAAAATTGCATCTTATATTATATCAAAGATGCAATTCGAAATTATTGCATTAAAATATACAAAATTAACCTACAGCAGCGGTGTCGTTTAATTTTATCAAAGTCCCGTTTTCACAATGTCTTATGTAGCTTTTCCAATGCTGAATAAATTGAAGCCGACATAAGATTTGACGGTCCACTGTTTCTTCACTCGATTAATTTTTTATCCTATATTGCTAAATTAATTATTCCTGGATTCATGAATCGAACAAGAAAAATTTTTAAAAAATGACTGCGTTTAAAATCATTTGTTTAAGACTAAACTAGTCATTGAGCCTAAACCAGGGGTGGGCAAATAAACATTTTTATTGTTATGATAAAGTAAATGCAGAAAACAAAAACTTGAATGTGAGAGATTACATTTGGAATGTTCCTGATTTATGATTTCATCAAAATTGGGATTCAATTCACTAGTGGCTATTCGTAGAACTGCTCCTAAATTTTCATCCATTATTCTTTATCTAATTTTGCTCTTTGCATTTTTATTTAAAGAAAATGTAGTTTCGCATAGGTATGTCGATCCAAAGAATGCCAAATATTTCTGCGCATTATCCAGAATATTTTTAAACATTTCTGGATTTAACGAGGCATAAAAGTCCGTTATTGTTTTTTCAGCAAATTGATTCTTTAATATTAAATTTGATTGTAAATTTATCAGTTCTAACTGGATAAAAGATGGCGCATCATTGACATTAAAATTAAATGGTAGGCTTACTAAACATAGATCTTTAGAAATTTTCTGAAAATCATCAAATCTTCTTGTAAATTCATTAAATAAGTCATTTATTATAGTCTCATATTTCTTAAAATCAGCACATTTCAAGTTTTTTTTCTCTTTTTTGTAACATTGGAAAGTGAGTTAACTGTTTATTTTGGAATTGTTGCGAAAATAACTTGAGTTTTCTCGTAAACGATGTGACATTTGTATACATATCAAAAATAAATAGTCCTTTCCCTCGTAATAATAAATTTAATTCATTTTGATGCGAAAACATATCAATGGAGAAGAAAAAGTCGTTCAGCCATTGTTCATCTTTTAATTCACAAAATTCGTTCAGCTTGTCCTTAGCATTTAAGAAGTTTACAATTTCATCCAACAAATCATGAAATCGTTTTAACACTTTTGCAAGACTAAGCCATCTTATGTCCGTATGGTAAGGAATATCAGTAAAATCACATTCAATTTCTTTCAAAAATGTTATGAATTGCCGGTGGTTTTAAGCTCTTCCACGAATAAAATTAACTGCTTTCGTTACAACCGATATAACATGCTTCAGTTTTAGAACTCTTTTGCAAAGGATATCTTGATGAATTATACAATGTAAGAAAATTATTTATTTTCCTGGAATACGCTTTATTTCGTCGCTTATTCTTTTTAATAATCCGATGTTTTCTTTCCTGTCAAACTAGGACACCCATCGGTTGTGATGTTGACAATTTTGTCCCACTTTATATTATGTTTTTGCAAAGCTTCTTGAAGAGCTATAAAAAAAAATCTTCGCCAGTCGTTGTCTTTCATAGGATATGCAGAAAGTAATTCCTCCGTAATTTAAAATCTATGATTTATACCTCGAATAAAGATTAAAAGTTGACTCGTATCGGTAATGTCACATGACTCATCTAAAGCCAGTGCATGGTAAGTACAATCTTCCAATTTTAATTGATCGCATACATTACTCGAAATATTATCAATTCGTCTCACAAGAGTTCTTCGTGACAGAGAAATTTTTTCAAACGTCAGTTTTTTTTTATCAGGGCATAATAATTCAGCAATATCTATCAAACATTCCTTCACAAATTCCCATCAGAAAATGATTTACATTGTTTTGCAACCTTATGTGCAACAATGTAACTAGCTTTTGTCAGAGCTCTATCTGTATTTGACAAAATTTTCAAAGTATTTTGTTGCTTACGCAAACCACAGCTTAATATTTGCAATTAAATATTTGAATGTCCAATTACCATTGAAAATGCGGCATTCGGCATCAATTTTTCTTTTCTTTAATTGGCTCATTTTATGGGCTATAAATTATATTAAATTAAAAATTGTAATAATTAGAAAAGCCATAAACTGACTTATAAAATATCTTGCACCAATATTATTTTTTTCATTAAGAAGTCAAACCCAAAGGAACTTCGTTCGATCGATACTACAATAATAATTAGGAAAAAATACTCTTTGACGCTGCGTAGAATCACCTGGTTAACTGCTTACTGCTGTACGCTGCACTGCCGCGATTCCCGATTGAACCGAATTAAGCCGAACGTTTACGGCGAGTGTAGTCAGGTATGGATTTTCTATATTTATGCATTTACGGAGGGGGCCGGATGTGGCTCGCGGGCCAGCTGTTGCCCACCCCTGGCCTAAACTATGCTCAACGATTTGAGAACAAAAATAACAGCTCCGCATTTGTTTACAAACATCCTACATGCGAACCAACCTCCAAATATAAAGAAAAATATTATCAGGGGCCTTCAAGTGTACGGTCATAACGTCATGTGCATTATGTCTGTAGAAGAGTGTTCGCGGCTAATCACAGCCTAGAAATTCCTCCAGTTGTCCGAGGGAAATCGAATCCGGACCTCTGCAAAAGAGTGGCAGACAGAGCGATGTCGTGCTGACTAAGCGTCCACAAAGGACTCCAAATATAATGCTGTCATCTACTTACAATCTTAAAATATTTATTTTTCCTTTGAACAAAGACAACTGAAATGATGTCAACCTAATGCTCAATGTAAAAAAACACGGGACTGAGAAACTCTAGTTTTCCATCGCTAATTATCAATGAGCGACCGATATGAACTGAAACAGCAATAGATAATCTATAACCATCTCCCATACCATAAATGACTGCAAGTTTCCGGAGGGATGGGGGGGAACATAAAATCCTCGACAGAGATCGATTAACTCAGCCACGTTGTGAAAAAAAAGCGCGTCAGTGACGAGACTTGAAATCAAGCCTTTTCCATCTGGTGTTGAAGGGTAGTGATTATAACCACTGTGCTACAAGCAACGGCCAAACGTGGTAATAACTTGTATTATTATGTACAGTAGTAGAATCTCCAAGCATTCAAGCAGGGAGGACACACACAAAATGTAGCGTTATTGGGTTGCCTGCTCAGATGCCAATTTATTGCATTTTCCAGATAGCAAAAAATGCTGTATCACTGGAATTTTACTGTAATTAGGACTGCTAAAATTATAGAACTTTTAATTTTTTTAAATGTAATTTCTCCCAAACAAGGTTGCTAAGTGTAGTGTCCGGTATTTGAGCTTACTAGAGGTAAACAAATTCAGGAAATACCGGAGTCCAGTGTTTTATAATTAAGTTTTACGAGTAGTATAATTGTTAGTTTAATTCTAATTACAATTTAGTGTTCGTTTAGTTTTAATAAATTTTGCAACCATTATTGCTTCAGCCAGAACTGTATCTTTTTAAATCTTTATTAACTTCACCCAGCCAAAATTAAAGTTTGAAGAGTTTCAATAAAATTTCAATTTCTGCTGCTGTACTTAACAGGTTGTGCATTGAAGTTGTTCGAACTTTTTTTTTTTTAAATATACTTCTCAACTGTTTAGAAAACTAAATTTAAGTTATATATTAATATTTTAAATAAGGTTTCAGTTTAGTGCCATTATATTTTATATTAGTACTTGAATACCCGTGGCGAATATTTCGCCAAAACTGAGGAATTTATTGTAGCTTAAACACAGAGCGTACAGATAAAGCAGAAATATATGAGCTTTCGGCTATATGGTAGCCTTCGTCAGAAATCAAGCTTTCTGACGAAGGCTACCATATAGCCGAAAGCTCATATATTTCTGCTTTATCTGTACGCTCTGTGTTTAAGCTACAATAAATTCCTCAATGAATCCAGAGCGCGTAGGCCTGTTTCGTTATGTTCGCCAAAACTGTTTCAGAAAAGAAGTAAAAATTTTATATCGAATTACAAAAACCTTTCCCTCGGCTCCCTTCACTGTCACTAAGTCCGTCCCACTGACACTCAGTGGACGGACTCGGGTAAAAATGCAATTTAATATTTTTTTACAAGTATGACTCCTTTAGAACTGTAATCCTTTAAAAGAATTAGTTATTGCACAAAAATTATCTGGACCTGAAAGTACTAAGTAAAGTTGCTCATGAGCAAAAACGCCAACTTTGTTGCAGGTCTCAACCTGAGATTGGTTGATTGTGATGATAAAAACCTAAGAAATTGTCTTCTCTTCAAAGTAAACGGCAAATTAGTTTCACTGGGAGCTAAATCAATTCTTGGGATTTGAAAATCGATTTGAAAACTTTTTGGAATTTTTTTTCCCCCCTCAATTTTACTGCTAAATAAACCTATTGCAAAAGGAATCGGGTCAAAAGCTTGTTGTTTAGTCTAAGTTATTCAAGTTCAAAGAGCATTCCGTACATAATCAAATTATTATATAGATTTCTTACTACCTAATCCCTTCAAATGAGATATATTATTATTATTTTTATGTAAAACATTCCTTATGGGTGTGTTCGGTATTTTAACCATCCAGCATGCCAAGGGTCTCTGGATTCGCTATGCTGCAACTTTTAACTGTTTTGTTATTTACTTTCACTTCTATTATTCACAGAAAACAGAAAAATTCAATTTAATTTAAGGGGAAAAAATCGAAGTTCCCTAATGTAACGCAATGCGTAAAGCAAAACCTTTTGGAAGCCTCTCGTTATATTGTCTGCAGAAAAAGTGAGCATTTAACTTTATTTAATACATTGCATTTCACATGTACTGCATTATAATTTTATATAGACTATAAATTGCAAGAAGCATATGAAGCATATATTTGGTTCTTACAAATGAAACATTGCATTTCATATGCATTGCATTGTAATTTTATATATACTATAAATTGTAAGAAGCATATATTTGGTAAACTATATAGCTGAAAAATCTTAAAATTCTTTTAAGAAATACGCACAGTATTGCTTCAAAAGTGACAGTTCATTCAAGTTCCCATATATAATTTGAGTTCCAGCGCATAATTGCTTCTGAGACGCCGAACTTAATTCAATAAGTAACTGAGTTGTCGGATGCATATTTACATTTTAGGTGAGCTTGCATCAGCTGCCCTTCCCCCAAGCTTCCACCTATATGCAGCTTTGAACTCTCATCTGCAATATAGCACAACCATTGTCAGTTGGTTAGTAAAAAACTCAAAGAATAGAGACCCCACCCTAGGATCAAACTCAAAATAGCAGCGACCATTAGCCTCGCGGCGGGCCATCACACCCCATCACGAGTTACCGTCCCTACCACGAGGAGGTTTGTCTCTACTATCTGTTGCTGCTTCTGCGCTTATCAACGCATCTCACATACCAGCAAGACTGATCATAAAACTCACAACAATCAAGGAGTCTAGGAATTGTATCCTCATACACAGCTAGAGTTCTCGCTCAAACAGAATCCTTAAGTCCGCATTAATAGGATAGTACAACATAATGTGGTGCCGGTCTCTGGCTCGCCACACAAGCACACATCTGAAGGGGCTAGCCCACCTGAAAAGCCATGTCCGGTGAGGATGATGCAACAGGCCATGGCTCCCAAACTGGAGCCATGGCTTTCGCTGTCAGACCAGAATGAGATGGGGGTATAAACATGGCTTCCCTTCTCAAAATAAGTCCACTGATTCTGCCAAATGGTATCCAGCTCATCACGGATCCTTCGCCGCTCAGATGTCGAATGCGTTTTCATTTGAATAAACCACTAAATGAAACCACCATCCGTGCTTTCACACATATGTGGCTGGTACTCATCTGTGCGCAAACAACTCAATAGTTTAGTCGGTTGCTTCACAATACAGAGACCGACGCGGGTCACAAATCCAAAGAAAATTAACAAGTTGTCGAATGTAGGTTGAATTTCAACTTCTATTCTGGAAATCGAAATGCTCCTTTTTTTTTTTTTTTTTGCTATGGTGCCTTACAAATCCAGACACATTACAACCAAATGGAATGAATAATGGGGACAATGTGTTAAATTTTCGACTGGTACTGAGTTAGTCTCACTAGGAGAATCTAGAGGGTTATACTAGAAACCCTTGCCCAGAAAGAAGGCAGCAAGTCAGAGGTACCTGACTCCCATCAAAAAAGCACCACTCTTAGCAGTCGCACACTGACTTCAACACAGTGGTGTTGAAGTGGATCTTTCTGGATGAGAAACAAATGTCCATACTTCTGCAAAGAAATACAGCCGACCGGGCTAGCCGAGTGGGTAAAGTACCTGCCCGGCAACCCAAAGGTCGCGGGTTCGATTCTCGCCTCGGGCTTGGATCAAAGTACTGCAAAAAAAAAAAAAAAAAAAAAAAAACCTTGGGAGGTGCAATATGGCCACAGAAGCCGATGCGCCAACAACTACCAAATCAAAAAAAAAAAAAGAAAGAAATACACGAAGACCTCGAATTTCAGGCAGGTTGATCTAGTCTCTTCATAAATCGTGAATACTTAAGGTATTTAAATCATCGCTACCTAAGTTCAACAGAAATCTGTAACGGCATTCAAATAGTTCATTTACGTAACCGTCTTCCGCATGAAAGGGTTTAGTCGATGTTCCGGTATTCCAGAATAAAGCGATGCGTTGAGTAAGTATTTCGTAAGGATAAAACATGGTCGTTTTGCAACTGTAAAACACTCGGAAGTGGAATCATATAACGTTAACCCGCGCGCGTCTTTGAAGGCGTTGCATAGGCGTCATCCCCTTTACGTGTCCTCCCTGCAGTTAGTGTGCGCTTATGTCAATGACCCGCAAGGAACGCTACCTGTTTTCGTCAGCTGAGCGGACGACCAGGTTTCCCCAGTGGAAGTCGGCCACAGTTTGCCTGCGGCCCACCTACCAGAGGAAATGTTTGAACGACCGTGACATTGACAGTACGCGTTACTTTTCCGTATAGCTGTGGCCTCGTTCGGGTTCACTTCTCCACTACCCATCAACTTTCGATCTTTGATTATCTTTCCTAAATTCCATTTCCTTCAAGTTATTATCAGTAGCGCATTTTGAATAAACCCCCTGCTTAGTGCAACAACGAAAGTAGTGTATATGTTCCCCCCCCCCTATCTCTCTCTCTCATATCGACTTGCCACCTTCCCAGGTCAAGTTCAGTACATGCTGATATTTAAACTGCAATTCGGAGGTCATATACGCCATTACTTGCAGTTATGTCTCGTTTTAGGCATTTTTACATCTATGCAGGGTGCCTATTAGCTTCGCCATGTTCATCTGTACGCACATAACAGTGCTTCTATTGAACGCATTTTCGCCTAATAAAAATTCGTCGCCTAAGGTGTTAATCCAAATTAACAACTTCACCATTTCACTTTGTTCTAGCGTGATGGTCTCTTTAAAGTGACAGTCTTCTTGCGGTGAAACCAGTGGTGTGCAATTCTGTGCAGCTGCACCAAGACCATGAACTCATGGGGCCCAAAAGGATAGACTTTATGGGACAATAGGGAAATGTTGTGCTAGGGCCCAAGCTTGTGATGATACGCCAATAGTGAAAATGTATAACTTTCTTAAATATGCATTAATCTTTTGTCTTCTTTTCAGATGTCAATGGATTCGATCCGTGCCACGGGAACAATCTCCAAGACAATTACTCCATCACCCATAAGGACAACACATACAGGATCTATCGTCTCATACAACTGTCTTCACAATCTAGCCCTACTAAATCGGGATTCACCAAACAACAATGCCTGTTCAGTCTCCTCTGCAGTCGAATAATAAAGTTAGTCATGGCTGCTGAAAACCAAGTTTAGCAGTTCTCTGCTTATTGTTAAAGCAAGTATGGATTAATCGCGACCTAACTTGAAATCATCACAATTTCTAGACTAATATTAGATCAACGATTCGACCTCAGTCCTGACGTCCCTCTCTTGTAATATTCCTTCTGGAATTAGATGCTCCTTCCACTCACTACTCAAATTCTGAAATTGAAACAAGAAATTGCAAACCCTGGACCATCCAGGGTTTGCAAAACCTCAGAATAGAATTCGCTAGTCTCCAGCAGACTTCAAAAGGTGCACGTGTGTATTGTGCGGTGGGTCAGGTGATGCTGGTACCTGTCTCTCTCTGCAGGGCGCCCTTGTCCTTCAAGCCTTCTACTTTCCCAATGAGATCGGACCCTTTACTTCCTCCCTCATTAGGAGGAAGCCTTAATTCCCCGTCCTCCGTGCTTCCTTCCCACTTTTGCTTCCCCTCTTAAACTATCTCCTTTTCTCACTTTTTTTTTTTTTAACTTGGTCTCCGTCAGAAAGCTCAAGTGACCCTGGCGGAGACTAGCCAGGGTCACCTGAGAAAGAAAGATGGCGCAGTTGTCAAAATCACCAGTGGCACCTTACCCAGGGCAAGACCAAGGTATTTTCGAGCCCGAGCACAGATTTTTCGCCACCCTTTACTAAGGATATATTTTTCCCTCATTGTTCTTCTGTTTTTGGCGCCCCGGGCAAAGGCCCTGCTAGCCCGTTCCTTAATCCGGCAATGGTCCTTACCCTGAACACTATGCTACTGTACTGAAATTCTGAAGCCTTGATTTTCATAGTTCTTACTGTTGTATCACCAGCTTCTCGCACTAACAATAACTTCGTTTTTGAAAGTACAGTATATCCTATCCTGACCATACTTCGAAATACATAGTATGGAATATAGCAATTTTTGTTAATGAAAGTTTTATAGCAAAATTTCTCATATTTGAGACAAAGGTATTAATCCCTTGTACTAACTTTCATGGTGTCTGACAGACGTCATTTTTATAATTTTTCTTTTTCTGTTTTTTTTTTTTAAATCCTGAAATAAAATAAAATCCTCTGTACCTTTCCCTACTAGTATTCGCTGGAAATTGGTTATACTATATTTTCTACTTTCATTTAGATATACTATGAATTAAGAGAATTTGTTTCTTATTTAACAGACTCCAGGTGAATAAAGAGTATTTCTTCTAGACAATTTCCATTCCTAAGTGTTTGCAAGACTCCATCGTCAGGCGTCTAATATTGCTGTAATGCAGTGATTTCGGTGGCTAAACGCGAATAGCTAACAAAAATAGTGACGTTCACGTTGCGTCCTGCCAGATGCCACGCGAACGTCTGAGGTTTAAATGTGGTTGGGGTTAGCAACTTTAAATTCTTAAAAAAAAAGTGATAACTTTCGTTATTATTGGTTTCTCTCATTTATTTTCATTTGATATTTCTTAATGAGACTTAGAAATCATAATAGATCACCGTTTTCAATTCAGTAAAGCTAAAAGTTATTTTTTTATATAATTAAAACAAAGCAAGGGTTAAAATAGACGTCATGCGAGTGTCTTAGTTACAATTTAAGATTCGAATGAGTGAAGGTTAATATTAAATTAATGTATCATCGTATACAAATACGATGTGACATTCATTGCAATTTCAAGAAAAAACACGAGTATAAAATTAAATATCATTCATTAAATAAAGAAAATTAAAATTAAATATCATAAGCTTAGATTATAAAAATCAGTCAAGTCACAAAAATTCTGCATTATTTAAAGCAGAAGTATAATTTGTCTTCTAACTAGTTTGATGTGATATTTTAATAGACAAACGACTTTCACAGCCTCTAAATTAAGAATATTTTAAAGATTTTTAATGTAATATTACAAAAGAATATCTTATTGTTTCATTATTTATATAAAATATGCTAATTTTAAAAATTAACACAATTTATTAGCATTTTTCTTTCTTCGGGACTGTGCAAATTGAATTTAAATGCATGAATTGATTCGGGAAGAACTACTACTACACTAACCTTCATAACTGGTTGATGCCGATAATGCCCCTACGCAAAATACATAAACTGAATTTTTCACCTTAGCTGTAACGGAAGTTTGGCGAGATGGGTGGGAAGAGGTATTTACGGAGGTCACTGTGAACGATGTCGTAATCGCATATTTCTTAGGGAGTGAATAGTGGATTTTGAGAGTTAACAGAAGTCACTTAAGCATATCTGAACTTCCTATACTGCGTAAACTGCAGTATCGCTAGGTTAACGCTTTGGAAGCTAGTGTATGAAGAAAATGATTTGACAGAATTAGTTAATCGTAGCAAGCATAAAATATAAGAAGGAATAGCTTATTAAAATATCTCACCTCTCGTAATTGCTGCTGATCAATATCTAACCTATATAAATAACAAAACTTTCTGAAAGAAGTGATCTGTGACAGTTTTTGATACGATCTATTTACGTTTTTTTTTTAATGGAGTTCAACTTCCTCGTCTGCTTCTGAACACTCAGCGCCACTACGTAATACTTATCGAGAAAATAACTTAAAATAAATAAATGCGCATATTTAAAAATAAAGTAAATAAAATATTAAACATTGTTAATTAATAATGGAGTAAAAATAAATAAATAAAAATACATTTGAATGAAATTGTGTTATGAAAATACTAATCTAGCTAACTTTGTCGGATTTTTTCTCCTTCCTAGAGTTCGCTATCGTATATACACTTCATCTGATTACTGCAGTTATTGCGGAATGTATCATTTCCTAAGAGGGAATTGAGTGTTCTAGGCTACTGAGTAATCAAAAGAATCAAGTTCTCTGCTACAATATCTCAGAGCCGACCAAGTTCGTGAAGACAAGTAAATAATTTGTGTTTCTTTTCTCCACGTTAGTGCGAAATGTGAACTGCTAATGAAGATTTCGGCACGAGCTACTAACTGTTGTAGAAGGTATTATTTTGGCAAAAGTATCTTGTTAAAGTAACAAAACATTTCACATTCGTACTTTTTCTTCCATTTGTACTGCCATTAAGAATGAAAAATGAAACACCCCGACACGATGGCACGTTCGTACGTGCTAAGTACTATGGATGAACACAGACACCCCTGAAACGGCTACTAAATGAGAAGATGAAAACTGAATCGTAAGGGAAAATAATTTTTCTTGCTAAAAGTTCAAAGCATTCCATTGTCATGATCCGTTTGTGGAGGCTGTCGACAAAGCTTGGATTACATCAGTGGACGTGACCGTTTGTACCAGTCTGCAGAATTTCGTGTCACCTGAAAATATTTCATGCGAACCTAAGAAGGTACTTAGATTTCGTGTCGTCTCATAATGCACACAAGAAAATCAAGAATGTTCCAGATGGTGTGCTTTGGGCTTTTCATCTGCCCTTTTGCGTTCTTCGGGTTCTCAAGTCGACGCCTATCTTATAGCCCTAATCAGCCTTCACCTTCTATAGTACAGCTTCTATAGTATGTGAGGTGTAAATTCTTCTCCTTTTTTTGCTGCGGGAGATGTCGTTATAAACTGTACACATGAGAAATTTTTTTCCTCGAATAATTAGTTCATCACTAAGTAACTGCTTGCAGTAAAGTAATCATTATTCTTTTGACAGTAGCAAGAGTAGTGCAAGATACGGTTTTCTTTTATAGAATATGGGTTCGAGAAATTGTTTGAACTGCTTAATTGTTTTTCATTTGTTACTAGTAATCTCACCTTGGAAGTCCGTCGATCTCTTTTGAGTCCCAACAAAAAAAAAAAAAAAAAAAAATTCGAGTCAGGTTTTGCATGCAACAAAAGACACCCAACACAAATCGGATTCCATAAAGTGTGTAGCGATTCGGTCTGGTTAATTTTCATCGCTTCAAGAATTAAGACCTTATAGGATAAAAAATTATATATATATATATATATATATATATACCTTTCATGTGAGTTTAACGATTTTTCTAGCATAAAAATATGAAAGGTTTGTTGAGGTCTTGTTTTCAAATTTGCAATCAATGCGTATGCGTTTATCGTTTCCAAACGCGTACAATACGTTAGAGCAACCCCGTTTAAATATCCGCAGAGATCTTTAACACACCAGTGAAATTATTTTAATGCTTTGACATCTCTCTTTATTTCGCTGCGTGCTTCTTTTTTGCTGGAACAAGCATTTAATACAAAAGAGATGTTCCAATGAACAGTAAGGGGAAGAACGTAGTCTCACCCCCTTACTGAAAATCAAAACATCTCTTTTGTAGTTGTTCCAGCAAACAAGTGTTGATCAAAACATCTCGTTCTTAGAAGCCAGTCAGGCAACTGTCATTATGCAGCACAGATGAAGTCTGATTTGAAAAAGCTTGTTTCGCTACTGTGGTTTTCATTCGCATGTTCATGAATTTGCGTGAAGAGTTATTTTCCTGTTAGGTAGAGAGGGAAGGATAGAACGCAACATGGCGCTAACTGCTGTCTAATATCACTAGTGTACACCCTTCCTTTAGGCGTAATTGCATGTCTTAATGTTCTAATCCTTATTAGTATGCGACTACGAAATGAATGTATTAGTTCGAAGTGGAAGTTACTGGTTTCGTCGAAAGAATACAGTACTAGTAAATAAAATGGGCCGTTGACTACTTTGTGGGAATTTTTTACCTCTTTCATTTCCACCCTTTCTCCTCTTGTTTAGTGAAATGTTTGTTTACGGGGTTGAAGGCACACGAGGAGCTTGTACAAGCCTGGATGATTGTTTTCTGCTCGTGGTTAATCTAATGTGAACTGAAGTACAGCCAAAAGGTGTAGAAGAATTGTTCAGGTTTTTTGGATTTCGATTCTAGTAAAAATCTCTAAAACAAGATAAGGATCGTTTTCGATGTTTATTAAAGCTCATTCTTGTCTCACCAGATGCTTTCAACCTTACTGTATACTTTCACATCCCTTTCGAAAGTGGGTATACACAGCTACAATAAAGTTAATACATATCAATAAAGTAAGGTCCACGAACAAATAAAAAAACATTATGCAAATAAAGTTATTTATTAACTTATTTGAATAGCATTCAGTTCCATAACCAGTGGAAGTATATTGAGGTTAAAGGGTTTTTTTTTTTTTTTTTGGTTTTTTCAAACTCCCTTTCCACCGTATAGTCGAATATCACTTATAGGATGCAGCTCTTCCGAACTTTCAAACACTGTACTTCCATATACAATTCGAAACTGTCCAAAATTAGGTATTATCCATATTACGGGAAATAAAAACTGAAATATTAAGGAAATGCCAGTCAATGAAATGTTTTGTGCAAAATTAACTGTATAAAATCGCATAAATTTTAAAAATTTCTGTTTTTGCTTAATTTAAATGTACTGTAAATGATATTACTTAGATTGATATAAACCTGAAAAATAATGTTATCACTTCGTTTTATTATTTTTAAAAAAAAGTTTCTACCAGCGTATACGATACTTCGAACAAGCTTACGTACCCGACATTCATTGCAGATTAGCCGAAAAAGTTTTATTTATTGAAATGCTAACGAGATTATAATATAAATTTTCTGTTTATACTCCGGCACGACAACCAGGTCAGTAGAGTTTACAATAAATCATCAATACAAATATTTATCGTATTTAGTAGTCACGAGCTTGAACCCCCCCCCCCCCGTCCACTCAAGGAACGCGTGCTATGCACTCTCGCTCCTGACCACTCGTCTACGTCAGGCCTAAATATATATAATAGCCAATTAGTCTCCTAAGGTAAAATTAATAGTTGTCTTCGAGGATACTATTTCATGTGTCAGGTTTACGAAGCTTAATTTCGGAATTAAAAGTAAAACTGGTGAATTATACCCATTCTTACAATAAATAAAGTTCTTATTAAAAATAGCATTCTTGAGAATCATCAGCAACATTTTCTTTCAAATTCGCCTTGGTTTATTCACTAATCAAGATTGCATCTAATCAAGTTCAAGTGAGCGAATGAAAGCTAACCGATATAATTTTTGTCTTAAGTTCACGAGAGTTCATGAAAAGGATGCAGCGTTGGGTTGACTACTCTAAGAAGTATCCTGTAGTACTACTATTCTAACTTAAATCAGTATTCCACCTGTGTTTATTTCACTTACTCATCAAGAGACTCGTTTTGGCCCGCGCCATTCATTAGTAAACCTTTTTGATACGCTGAGATATCCTCCTCTCTTGTATTGTGTAAACGGTGGAACAAAAGAAAGCGTATACTTCCTGTTAATTGTATATTCCAATCATTCAACCTTTTATACCGTGTCCTTACATATTTAACTAGAACTTTATTTCGTCATTCTTCGTGAGTAAAATACGCTAGCGGAGTAATGAAGTTTACTTTTTTTCACCTCAGTTAATGGTAAGTTATTCATAAGTGAATTAAGGATTTCTGTTTAGCCAGTTATCTCATTTACTTTCGAATCTTTTCAGATTTCGTGCAAATCGATCCATGAATACACATGTGTACAGACATAATACATATGGAGAGGGGTCTCTCAAATACAGTACAGTATGTAAAGATTCCGACGTATTCCGAACTTTCTCGCCTAAGTTTAAGAGCATGCATGCCCCACGATTAAGAATTATGCATAATAAATAAACACATTTAATTCTTCTCAATGTACCTTTTGAAGCATATTAAAGCTGAACTGGACAATACGATATTCATGAAGATTGAATATCCACCAAAAGGGTATCGGGATTTCGCCAACTACCACCCACTGGGGAAAAAAAAATTAGATTCGGTTCCTGAGTAGAGAATTCTATATGTATAAAGGCTTGAGGTATTAGTTGGTTTCAATGGAAACGTACGATTTTATCTTCTGGAAACTGGTTTTTCTATACATACATACATATATAAATTGGTCTAGGTTCTAGAATGTTGTATACAATTTACAAAAATGATATACGACGCCTCATAATCTTTGAATGCTTGGCTCATTCTTTAAACAACCTACCTCATTACAATGAATCATGTTTTTGATCCTTATCTTTGATCAAGAATGGAAGTTTTGTATTATAGCCTTCCTTTATGTTTTGTATATATTTGTATTTCAACACAATCCGACCCTTAATGCGTTCTTTCTCGCCCTAAGTCGTTTCGTCTTTACAAAAAGCTGACAAATACTCGCTAATATTTCACCTTCCCCATTCAGTTCCCTCTGCTACACCCAAATATCCTCCATGTTTACAAAAATTTCTTTGCTATTTCCTCCTTCCTGATGCTGCCAACAGTTTGTTCATTTCCGAATGGTCCTACCTTATCCCCTAAACGTTGTTGCTTTCTTATTAGACACATCTCTTCCCCCTTTCTCTGCAGTATCCGTGTTTTCAGTGTTTCGGGCAACTCTTATCGTCCACTTCCGTATTTTCTTACAGTACAGTGTTTGATTGTAATTTCACACTCGCCAAACCCATGGCAATTTTACAGTCTTTGTAGAGATTTACTTTAGGGCATACGTTGCGGTCATCAATACTTGTCTTGAATACCTACCTAAACGATGGAGATTGTCTTCCGCAATGGACCTGGATTCTCGTTGACCAATAGAAGACATTTCTCCGAAAGTGATGATGGAATTTACTTTTACGTGAAGCAACACCGAGGGCCATTGAAAAATTCTACCAATATTATTCTCTTTAATTATATTTTGTTTTCTCGAATGTATTTCATTTAATTATTTGCAGATATTTATGTTACACTGCTTGACTGGCTTGTTTGTATCTTCACAGAACAGCAGATTATTCGGTGTGTTACAGCAGTGTTTTAAAATAAAATTTATAAATAATTTTAATCTTTATTTTTAAGAGTTTTTTTCCATTAAATTTTGCAAAAAAAATTTCCATGTATTTTCCCCATATAAGTTCTTGAAACCATTCGTATTTCTCGGTACCAGTACTCTGGTTACGGCGATAGGTTGCAGAAATTTAACATTGAATTTTGTGTATGTTGTAATTTTCAGAAACTTTATTCTGCCACCATTCTTTGTGCAGGCGAATAAAGGTAGATGGACGAAAGAACAGCTAGCCTTTGAGTTGATGTTGAATTTTGAACCGGTACTATTGGCTGATTCATGTTTTTACTGGTTTAGGAGGAGACGTTTATACAGGGTGAAATTATTTTAAGTTCTATGGATAGTCATAACACTTTTAACAACCCTTTGTACGCCTGAATATGACATTCCCGTTTGTTATTTTATCTTCAGTTATTTTTTTTTAGGCAACTGCAATACATTTTGATTACCATAAAGTTTTTTTCTTCGTTTAGCAAAAATCTGTCCAGTTACTTTTTAAAAAAAAAATTTTTATCGTTGTTGCTGTCATGAACATTACCAGTTTCGCGAAAACTGGTTACTAACCGTGAAGTTTTTGATTTATTTAGTACTGGTGAATCTGGATATGTCTTTCTAAAAATTGTTTTTGAATATCATGTTGGATGAGTTTGGTAACATACGCAGTTCTTACCAAAATGAGAGAAATCAACTCTTCCATTTTTGGTTGCCAAATTTTGAATCGCCCTGTAGATACCACTTCGGAAGTGTCAATGCAAATTATTACTTTTCAAATATCTGGAAAAAACTTGTAGCAGAAACTGAATGTCTGTATGATAGGTAGTGGAGAAAATCTGAGAGATAACATTGATTAACTTTAATGGCTCTTTCGGTTAGTATTTTATAAATACTTTTATTTTGGAGATATCCTACATATGGGAACAATACAAAAAGTTACTAGAGGTTGCATGAGATTTGTAGTCCAGAGATTAACCAGGCACTTAAGTCTGTCCTGGTTATGGACTATTTTTCTTATATTGTATAGTAGATTTCAAACTACATCAGTCCGCAAACTGGCAGTAAATTAATATACATAGTCCCAAAAAACTGAGCATAATTTTCTTTAATTCTGCAATAAAGTGGTATTCTAAGTAAATTCATATTGGATGGTATTTCAGCATGACTGAAATAGCATTCAGTATGGGTCAAAGTTGGAAGAACTATTCCTTACTGTTGGGTGATTATATTCGTGTACCTAAGTAATTCCCTACTTGCCAAAAATATCTATTGATCAACTCATGTCATGCTGTCTAATGATATCACTTGATTTAATCGCAGACTCCATAAGCACACAAATGAACTAATTATTATTACCTTCATCCTAAATAACTACTCTCGTTTTCTGAAATAAAAGTTATTTTACTCAAACTGACATAGTTTTCACTTTTGGTTTTTTTTTTTGGTTGATATTTTAATGTACATATAATTTTCAGCAGTCTTACTAACTGTTGCTGCCACTCCGTATTTCTCTGACATTCCTTTCTTCCGGAGGTTACGTGAGACGCACTCCTGCTCTCGCATTGCGTAGTTTTAACATGTCGTAAGGTTGGATGCCGAGTAACCGGAATTCAAATAACTCTTAGAAATCCTACAACCGGAACAGGTACCCCGAAGGATTCTCCTATCCCTTCCCCAAGTTGCTTCCAGTTCTAACAGAGATATGAAGGAGAATCTGATCACTATTTGCATCACGTGGGAGCGTTCTTCCTCTAACCCAGTGGAATGCACGTTAGCGTCCATTGACCTAGGTTGTTTACGAGTTAAAAGAAAGCAAGTGCAGGTTAGCACTGCTATTGACGCTCGTGCGTTACTATCGCCCCGTTTGTATCGTGTTACTCTGTAGGTGTCGTTTGACTGTCATTTAGGGGTTTTTGTGCCTTTTCTCTATATTTTGACATCCCGCAAACTAAGATTACCCCCTACGTAACGAAATATAGGCCGGAGGAAAACTTCAAATGCGAATAATCTGCGTGATCCTTGAAAAGATTGCCAAAGGTTCAGAAAACTTGACGGATATTCAGAATTAGGTCGAAGTCAAGCTGGGTGTTTATCTGGAGGGAATAAAAATGTGAAAGCTCTTCGTATAAATTTATACATGAAGTAAACAAACCGATTAAGGAGAGAACAAAATAATGTATCTTGATTCAGAGGTAAAACAGTAATTGGTATGGAGGGTGTATATAAGGTAAAAAACCTGACCCAGTTTTAACAGGATGCCGTTAAAAACCAAATATTCGTTTCAGTTAGTTGGAACAAATAGCATAAGAAGAACGTATCTACAGCGCAGCGACGGTTGAATGTACTTAGATTTCTATCCTGAGGACATTCTTATTCCAAACGTAAGAAAATGTGTGAATTCTTTGTCTGCCGAGAAGATAATGTTGAGTAGGAACGCTGAGATCAAAAAGCCATTTTCACTGTTTACCAATTTTTACGATCGGAAAAATCATCGATCAGAGAAACCATCAAATCTCTATTGATATCCAAACGAATTGTTCAGATTTTCCAAGAGATGTTTGAAAAAATGAAGTTTATCAAAGAATTATTGCTAAAGCAGTAAATACGAGTGGAAAAAACTCTAGCTTCAGTAGATGAATAAACAAAATGTAAATGTTATATTAATAATTGTTTTGCTGAATGTTGTATTTTTTTTTTTCATATTTTCTTCTTTTCAATAAAGAATTAGATGTGATTTAATTTTCCTACTTTTGTAGGACTGCTCATTTGGTACCATGTGTCCTACAACCGGCTCGGAAATTGTCACCGTAACTATCGCAGATGTCCACAATGCGTATCGTTAGATGACTAATAATGATGGCAGTGTTGAGCAATAGAGCGACCAACACTTGCACGTGTTGTTAGGTTAGCAATGCAGGACTTCTTAATACCATGCTTAAATTTTTTGTTGTACTCAGTTTCTTATTGTATATAAAATATCCTTCAAGTTACTCCACCGGTGGTATTAAATCAGTATAATGAAGGATATGTCACACTTCTGTTCAATGTTTGCGCCTTCCTACCTAATTAGCATCGATATGGGCCAGAGTTTCCCAAACTTTTTTGCTCACGGACCCCTTTTTGCTTTGAAAAATAACCACAGATCCTTACATCCTAGATCATTTAAATATGGTGGGTCCGGTGATTTGTTTTTTTATTATGTTTACAAACTACCTTTTTTAGCTTGACACAAAAAGTAATTGAATAATAAACTGTCAATATTTCAGTATACAATCAATCGTACCTCATAGGTTACTAGTGTGAAGAGTGGTAGACAACCGAATTCTCGTGTCGGGTGTGGCACCAGTCTGTAACGATATTTAGATTTTGTTTTAAAAAATAAGTAAAATTCAAAATACAGAAATTATCTGCGGATACCAAGGGATCCGCGGAGCGCAGTTTGGGAATAAGGTTTTTTCTTATTTTATTTCATTTTTATTTTTCAGTTCTTAATATAGCAGCAGGCAAAGCTCCCATGCAATCCTCTGTTGTAGGCAAAGGAATACCCCAAAAAGCCATAGATGGCAGTACTAGTACTTTCTTTAATGCCGAGACTTGTACTATGACGGAAGCTGAGAGGACACCCTGGTGGTACGTCAACTTGCTGGAACCCTATATGGTTCAACTTGTACGAGTGGACTTCGGCACATCGTGTTGCTGTAAGTAGAGTTCTTCGAATTTTAAAACTACTCTGATCGAGTACATTTTATAACCATAGATGATATGTTTATTTTTAACAAACCAT
Organism: Mastigoproctus giganteus; assembly: GCF_048544385.1. Taxonomy (NCBI): domain Eukaryota; kingdom Metazoa; phylum Arthropoda; class Arachnida; order Uropygi; family Thelyphonidae; genus Mastigoproctus; species Mastigoproctus giganteus. The sequence goes on along the minus strand of NC_143579.1, from coordinate 59,438,340 downwards.
GTTGACATCATTAATTTTGTTTTTCGGCTGTATTTCCTTCTTATATCAATTATATATTTTCAGCTAACAACAGACCTGCGACTATTATCGTACGAGTAGGAAATAATCGTCCCGATTTAGGGGTTAATCCAGTTTGTAACAAGTTTACGGGATATCTTGGTGAGTGTATTTGCAATTAAAATTTAAGTCATCTTGCGATTAGCATTGAATCGAGGTTTAAATACTAATATTTCAATCAATTAAATTTGGACTTCTCCCGAAGATGGGGTTACGAGTAAGGATCTCGATGTAATACGATTTATTTGATATCATATAATATTTGGCTCTTGCTTATTGTAGTCTTTATTTTAAACAAAATAAAGAATAACATTTAAGAATTCAGGATACCATACTCATCGAACTACGGCTCCAAATATTTAGCAACCATTAATATTTAATTAATGCATTAATTTAATATTACAGCCATAATGAATATATAAACTCTTCTGGACGTATCGAGAATAAGCAGAAACATATTTAATAATTTTACTAATCTGCCAAATTCATTACGATGTTTTCAAAACTATTCAAAAATTCGTTGCGTTAAACTATAGATATGCCCACTGTTATTTAAATAGAAATGCTAACACTCCCTCTAGATATACAATATTTTATATATATAACAATTACTCTGTATAATAAATTCAGGCTTTTCAGTTTTTACATTAAATTAAATTTTCTGTTTTATACTCCGAGATGACCACACGGTCAGAGGAGTTCACAAGAAACAGCACCGTATTTAGCAGTCTTGGGCTTGAACCCCAGTCACTCATAACTACAAGTAGTTATTCCTAATGTAGATAATACTTAAATTTTAAGTCCCGACAGGTATTTCTATGGTACTTGAATGTACTGATATCGACTTTTATTAGTCAAGTTAACGATTTAGTGTTTAAATAGTATTCATCAGTATCCTACAGAATTCCATGCTTTATTTATTTTATTATTATTATTTTTTTATGGCGCGCTATGGCCATAGATGTCGATGCGCCTAAAAAAAAATTCCCAAACAAACAATTTTTTTTTTTTTTTTCGTTTACCTGAATTCAACCTTTCACTGCCTGCCCGTGTGGTCTGATATTTTGCCTTGGTTCGCATCTCTTTCACCGTAATGATTATTACCAAAAATACGCTTGAACACCTTCATGTGACATTTAAGTAATACATTATCTTGTTCCACGTTCAGGTTTTTTCAGATTTAGAATTTTGAGGAAGCTTGATCGCATTACCGAAAAAAATGAGTTGAGAAGGAACTGCATTTTTGTCAAATTACCCAGGTTAAATTCTCTCTGCCTTGTTTTTTGTAATACGAGTGTAAATGCTATCCACAAATCACGTTACTATCAACTGTTTATACGACGCAATATGTTACCAGTAATCAAACATTAGGCTTACAAAGTACTCTGTGAGCCTAAGTCAAAAGTACAGAGTACAAAGAAGATCATTATAATAATCCATATTTTCTGCTATTATTATAATAATTTTCTGATTATTATAATGAAGATCATTATAATAATCCATATGCTGTTTAGCAATTAAGGCAATGTTCATTTAATAATTGTGCTGCGCATTCGTAATTTTACATGTCGTTGGTAGATGTCGACACAAAATAAAGAATATTGCTTTTAAAATAAATTTCATTGCTCTAGCATTCTGTTATTCAAAGTGATAATTTTCATAGATTCTCTTTAAAATGTCTTATTTTTATCATGTATATGCTGTATGATATTATTTTTATATAAAAGTTCGTGATCTAACGGTACTTTTATATGGTGGATTATAACATCGAAACTCAGTAAAAATAATAAATTGGATTTAAGTAATATTTTTAAAGTTCTTTATACACAACGGCTATGTTTTGAGATAGCTGATAACCATAATAAATGTATTATTACTATTTAGTATTTTCCCTAATTGAAACTTCAATATAATACAAAAAATATATTTTTTCACAGAGGAAGGTCGTCCACTATTTTTGCCATGTACAACAGCCATGCCCGGAGCCTTCGTTAGTCTTCATTTAGAAGGTCCGCCTGGAAATCCGTTGTCCATCTGTGAAACATTTGTCTACACGGATCAAGGTAGGTATTATCTGAACTGGCATCTCTCTTTCGCTCTCAAAATCTATTTAAAATTCGTATTTGAAGTAACTATTAAGTGCTGTATTTCAGTCTTGTTTTCCAGTAATATTTGCTTTCTATTTGTGCAGTTATCAGCAGGCATTTTCGGAAGATTTTAGATGCTAATGATATTTAATTGCATCCTTTCGGCATAATTACAAAAGAGAAAGACCCACGTAAAGCTAACATGATCTAAAAGTTCTACCAGATTAAAAGAGACATTACTAACTTACCCACGTGTGAAAGTACTTTAGAGTAAAATGTCACAACTATAGTAACCACTGTGTGCCATTTTTTTTTTTTTTTTTTGGACCATCGCGACCTTTCAACCCTCACACAAGAACATTAGTTTCTGGATGTAGTCAGCATGTAATTCATCTTTATTTGGATTTTGGTTCTCCAAAATCGCAAGCAATAATATTAGAAAATGCAAACAAAATAGTACTGTTGTCAATAATTCTGACGAAGCCAATCTATTATGGGAACCTCCAAGTAAAAATAAACTGCCAAAGAGTGCAGAATCGAATAACACTCGATTATGTTATTATACTCTGGCTTCATAAATAATTAGTCAACTGTGCAAATCTAGATAACGGTGATGGTTTTTAATAGTTACCATCGTTCTCTAGATTTTCGCACAGCAAGCTGAAATCTTTCAATGTCTCGGTAGATATCATTTATCTGCCCAGACAATTCCAATTAATTACATTGGAATTGTCATTCAAGATGGTTTGTTTGTCATAGTATGGACATTGTAATTAAGCCATATACAAAATACTCCGAATAATAAGGATTCATTTCCTCTTCTTTGTTTCAATGAGATTTTAATATTTTTGCAGTGGACCTACTGCATAGTCTTAGAAAAATTCATATAATAAAATCTGGAACCTTGAGTAGAGTCCATTAGAGACCGAGTCAACGCCTTGTAAGAGATGCATAGAAACGCGGCTATCACAACGGGCACTGTTTGTAAAATAACATCTGCCTCTTGATACAACCAATTAATTACATTCATTTAGGATCAAATCGTTCAATTATTATTATATCAGATTGTGTTTATTACTGTCCATAAAGACTACAAAATATGTTATAAAACAGCTGATTAAAACATGTTTTTAATGCCAGCACTAATTTTTAATTCTTCCAGCCCTGCCAATAGAAAGATGTCCGGCATATCGAGATCAGCCATTAGGCAGTACGGCTACTTATAATGGAAAATGCTATATATTTTACAATAATCAACCTCTAAACTTCGCCAATTCGAAGCGATTTTGCGAAATAAGGGGTGGAAGCCTCATAGATGAGACTAATCCAGCACTACAAGGTTTTTTGAGTTGGGAATTGTACCGTCGACACCGAAATGACCCCAGTGGACAGTACTGGATGGGTGCTATTAGAGATCCCAGAGACAGGAACAACTGGAAGTGGATAAACGGTAAAGTGTAAAACGGAAGTAATAAGCATTATTTCAAAATAGTGCTATGGTAGTATATTGTGTGGTATTTACTGTAATTTAGTTATGAAAACTGAAAGATTGTGCGTAGTGCTGAAACTTATTTTTCTCCATCTTTTAGGTAAGGATATTACGATATCGTTTTGGAATCTTCCCGGGACCAACGAGAACTGTTCCCGTTTTGATGGAGCTAAAGGATGGCTTTGGTCTGATACAAGCTGTAATCTTAATCTGAATTTCATTTGTCAGCACAGTAAGTTGAACCACAGTAATAAGTTTATTCTAAAGACAAGATCTGTTTTAATTCAATTCTAATTATTCCCATCTTAATTGTAAGGAAAGAACTTCATCAGCAACACCTGCCTTAAAACAAACTACAGATAAATTAGAGATAAAATTATAGCTAAAACTTGTCTTTTTACCATGTCTCTATTAAAAGGTAAACGTTTAAAATTATAACTTCTTTAATGCTAAGCATCTACTCTTTCTTATTTGGGCATAAATTTCGTTCAGTTACTTGGAATATGCACATGCCCTTCCATATGTGTTGGTCCTAAATATAAAGAACATTTTGAATTTTAGCTTCTGACGTCCTACCATCGGTGTCTTCACCCAAATCCCTTCCCACCCATTTCTATTTTCTTAACTTTCTGATGGGTGCAAAATAAGAGATGTTAGCCTGATAGATGAGACAAATCCAGTAGTACAAGGTTTTTCTAAGTTGGGAATTGTATTGTCGACACCGAAATGAACCCCTAGAACTTGAGATCTTGCCTTCTAAAGATGATCTCAATTCTAATCAGTTTATCCACTTTTATGCGTTTCATTTCTGAAGTAGTAGGGAAGTGCAGAGTATATAATGGTCCAAATAATGCCTGGCAGAGAGGAAATAAGCTGTCAGACTTAAACAAAATATTTTTTTTCCCTTTCTGTTTTACATATTTCCCAGACTTTGTCATTGGTATCATGTATTTGTAACAAATAATTTATTTTGCGAAACACAATATTAGTTCACAGAGTACTTAATAGTACAGTATTAGTTTTTAAGGTGATTCGATTTTTGTAACATCCATACCGGAGACGGGATTCGAACCAGCGATCTATTCCTTAGGAAAGCACTCTACTCACTAGACCGACCCAGCAGCACAGGTTCACGCTTTGGCTAAATGCTGGCGAATGTCATTCTGTTGAGATTAAGGTTAAGAACTATTACAAATATTCAAATGTGATTTCTGACAACATTATTTAGTTAGCATACTTATGAAATCGAAAGCTCTTCGAATTCATATCGATAAAATTAAAGCTGTCTCCGATCATCTGATTGCGTTAAGTTATGCTATTGACTCACTTAAGTTGAGAACAGAATGCATACATAAACGAATTGCCCCTGAATACTTAGGCTGTGTGCATAACTTAAAAAAAAAAAAAAAAACGCATGCGCTATATTATAAGGACGCCAGACTTATGAGATTGTATTTCTGTTATAAATGTAATTAAATAAGAAATGGGCCATGTATTGCTATAGAAATTCTTTTATTGCTCATGAAATTATTTTAAGCCATTTTAGGCGCTTTAACATATGCGTAAAGCGCATATCGTCTTCACCATGTCCGTCCCTCTGCATGTAATAAACCGATAACTCCCACTAGACGGATTTTCATAAATTTCATATTTGACTTTTTTTTTAATGAAGATTTGTCGAGTAGGCACAATTTCATTAAAATCGTATCTGTACTGGAATTTTTTTTCTATTTTTGTTCATGCATATCACATAAGCTATCCACATACCATATATTGTAGCTGAAGAAACCGATATTATGTTCGTTGTGATGCGCTCGTTACAGGAATGAATGAACAGTATGGTGGATATGCAGAAAGGAAATTTTTCCAGTTCTCAAATTTTAAATTTCAGCAGCTCGTTTTTGTTTATTTTCCTAAACACAAATCATGAATTCTTACCATTTTCTTCTATTAATCACGTCAAATGTGAAATACATATTATATTTCAATTTTTATTAAAATCCAAGAATAAATAATAATGTACTACAAAATGTTGAGTGATTGAAGTGGTGTGTCCAGTGAGGTGAAAACAATTGTGTTATTTGATTAAATGGTAACAAGACCTATTAATCATAGAAAAATAAAAACTCAATAAATTCAAAAATAAAAATCTAACACTCCTCAAACACAACTCACTTCGTACATCAACTAACTTCTAAGTTATTCTTAGAGTATATCGTAAATCAATATTTTCTCATGGTTCCACGAACGGTGTCCCTTCTCCTCCCTTCAAATGAGCAGTTTAATTTCCACCTCATTAGAGAATCAGTTCATTACTGAAATTCCTGCAGGCTAGTTGCATTTGATCATGCCTAATAATAAAATTCGCTTTTTGAATGTACTTCTTTAAAATATACTGAAAATCATTTATCAAAATAAACTGACTATTTGCACCACTGTCAAGAAATGCATCACGGTGGTTCCAAGTACTAATAAAAAGTTTATTTTTTGTTTTCTCAATCTTCATCTGAGTTGGGCAATGTTTTTATGGTGTCACATAAGATTTCTTCACTCCATTTACGAGATTTCGTTGGTATATATTACTTTAGACTAGAATATCTCTTAAATTAAGCCATCTGCTCGTTTCGTCAACGTTTCTTCTATCGAAGTCCTCGAGGCTTTGCCAACACATTGCCCAGCCAGGTCTGACCTTCAATAATTAACCTTAATCAGGATTATTAGGAGTGCATATTTTAATGCAAAGAACTCAACTGTTGCAACCCGTCTTCTTAATATTGTCTGAGACTTTATGCTCTTTGTCCTGGACATTCAAGATCTGAGAACACCGACACACGAAATTTATCCAAAAATTGTTCTACCTTTGATTTTATTATATTCGCCTGTACGTGCATCCAATTACTACGTTCCATAATCGTATCCGAGATTTTCAGGAAAAAAGTATATTGGATCTCATCTGAATTTATTATCAGTGCGGTTAAGATTAAAGGAAACTTAGCTGAACACCTTTCGTTCAATTTGGAAGCAGAATTTGATTATAATATACGTTATTGAAATGTCACTGGCTTTTATTATTCGATTTGATTTCATTATTCGATGATCCATTTTTAAAGTATTTTTCGTATGATGTTTGGTGTTGGCTGATCCTCAATATCAAATCGCCGTTTTTATTATTTGCTGGCAAACACATTCAAAAACTGTTTTCTTATAGTTCATTCTTTAAAAATCGGAGCAGTAAAACTTAATTTCTCCTCTTACGCTACATATTAACATTCAAGATATAACAAAATGGGAGTGGTTTTTACTCTGCAATCGAAACTCGATTGCAGAGTAAAAATCACTACCTAAATTAACATACTTTTATAAATCTGGATTTGATTAAATGTATAAAATGGAAATAACTGTTTTCCAATAACCTTCTCATTGGATGCTTTCTGAATGTTTCATTATGGTTAGCAATGGCACTCTGCTGAAAGTTTCAATATTGAAATGTTATGTTTTACAAAAAATATTTCCAAGGGTAATTTGAATGTTCAAGACATACAATATCCTCCAACCTACCTAAGGAACGTGACAAGTTGCTTAATGTAAATGAACGATTCTCTGCAGTGAACTGATACAAATTAAATAACTGGGGGAAAAAGCTCACGGAATGTGCGGTATTAGACTGACTTAATGTGCACACCAAATAATGAGCATTTCGTATTAATGAGCACTTCATTCGAATTTCGTTTTTCTGAAATTCGAATGAAGCAGCATTTCTTAATGAGTTATTCATTCTGCATTTTGAACACCGATTAATTGTTTACTAGGTGTAGCAATAAAAAACACAAAAGAGTTCAAAAATGGTTTTACTTTTATTCAAAGTAATCACTACCTGACTGAATGCATTATACCTTATTACATTTTTCTAAAAGTTTCTGAAAAGAGTCACCGAAGACGCCCAAAGAGATGATGTTCAGTTTGGCGGTTACGTTTTCCTTTGTCCTCAACATCCTGAAATCTCTTTTATTTGAGGGCAGTTTTCATCTTGGAAAAGGGGAAGAAGCCTGGTGCTGGTTGATCTGTACAGAGCAATGTTCGTTAGAAATGCACTTTGCAACAAGTGCGGAATGGGTGTGGAACATCATGTAACAATAACTAGCTGCCTTTCTTTCGAAATAGTGGCTTACTCAGGAAATGCGCTTCAATTCTTTGAAGCACCTGTACGTAGAATGCAACATTGGCTCCCCCCCCCCCTCCTTCAGCTACAAACTTCTTGTGGATCACACTGTTTGTCAAAAAACATGATGCGCATCGTCTTGATCCCAGACTAATATAAACGAAACTTTTTGGGCTTTAGTGGTGATTTCACTGCATTCTCTGACGCTTCGTCTCTGTATCCTACTGAAACACCCAACACATCTCCAATGACAGTACAGTCGAAATTAGAATTGTCTTGACAAGTCTGGATGACGTCTTCGCATGACAATGTTCGTTGCTCTGTCCATCCGTGAAGCTGTGCAGCACATTCTTCCCAAAATCTGCATGCATCATTTGACGAATCGTCTCCTTATTCATACCCAACCCTTCAGCCATCATTCTGAGGGTCAAACGACGATCTCATGCCACAATTTCCCAAACTTTTGCAACTCTTCTCATTTCGAGAAGTTCACGGACGCCCACTTCTTGGATTATTGCGAACATCCATACGTCCGTCTTTGAACAGCTTATGTCATTCATGCGCACTGGTACGATTTAACGTTTCATCACCATAAACAATTTTCAACATTTTATACATTTCTGTTGCAGAATCTTCCAGTTTAAAACAAAATCAATTTGATATTCGTTCGTTGCTCTATTGCAATCTTGACGCGGAACGTTACTGCTACTAACGAAACTGGTTGTTACAACCTGAAACACTACTGAACAATTTCTGTACCACCATCTGTTGTAGGAAGTTTGAACTACAACATACCACTTACGTTTATTTTCAAACTCATCGAACATGACCGCAATAGCGCCAGTCAGGGAACCTAATTGCCACACTTCTTATAATGCATTTTTTATGATAACAAATGAATGATCATTCTGTAATCCTTTGCCTTTGATTGCTCCCATCGCTACTACTAACTTCCTCTATATAGTTCTCAGCTACAGACTGTTCTCGGAACTTTGGGCTCAGAGCGGAGGATGATACCATTAATTGTGTCCAGGAATCCAGTTAACTAATCCTAAGGGTTATTTTTTCATCCCACCTTATTTTTGGTGGGGAGCTAAAGTTGTCGGAAAATATAATATTTTTCCAGAATTAGCCTCAAAAATATTTTTCCAAAATTAGCCTCACAAATACTTTTAATATAATATTATCACAAATGGGAATAATGCATAATTTACCATATTTATACTTCCGGTATAGAGCCATTGTGTATTCCACGTATTGATTGCACATTTTATTTCGATATATATTTTTTAATTTTAGATTTGAATCAAGGAACGTGATCGCTTTGTAGTAGTAGTGGCATGTGATGCAAAAAAGCAAGTGTATGAGCTTATGCAGCATCAGCCAAAAAAAAAAAAAAAAAAATTGCAAAACAATTCCCTCTAAATGTTTGTCCAGTTCCTCCTTAAATTTATTCAACCTATCAACTTCCACAACGACAGATTAAAAGTTTATTCCAGCAATTAACCACCCGCTGGCTAAAGGCAAATTTCCGCACATCTGTTCTACAGCTGTCTTCCTTAATTTGAATTTATGCCCCCTTAGGTTCGTAATCTGAACAAATGGAAGGATCCCATCAGAATTCAGCGTGCTCAACCCATTCAAGGCCTTATACACCTCAATCAGATCATCTCGCAGGTGCCTACTCTCCAGTCGCTGCAATTTGCAGAACTTAAGCCTCTCATGGTAAGAAGATCCCTTCATTCCCCTCACCAATCTTGTTGCCCTTCTCTGTACACGCTCAAGCAAAAATCTAAAATGAGGCCTCCAGACCTGTACGCAATACTCAAGGCGTGGCCTAACCATTGCCTTATGCAGAGGGACAATCACCTCCTTTTCCCTGCTAGCAAAATTCCTAAATATCATTGACAAAACCCCATGACCTGCCCTGGCAGCTTGTCTGCATTGCTCAGAAAACTTCATATCTGACTGTACAATTACTCCCAGGTCTTTTTCATTTTCTACCACCTTAAGTGTAGTACCACACAGTTGGTACATTTCTCTGGGGTTACTTCTACCCATATTAATGCTTCGATTTTAATGCTTCCCACTTAGCAAATTCTAAGCGGGAAGCATTCAAGGAATTAATCGTGGAATTAATTGTGATCCGATGAATTTTAATGCACATTTATTTTATTTTTTATTTTATTTTTTTTATTCACGTAATAATTCCCAGTTTGCATTGTAATTAATGTGGAGAAAAAATGTAATAAAATTGCCCATTAAATTACAATGTATCTCTTTAAAAAATATAAAAATCAAAGCATATATTTAAATACAGTACAATGAGAGGGTAAAGAGCACAAACAATACTATAAAATTAAATATGATGCTTTTTTAATATTCGAATCAATGAATTTTTAGTCACTTTGACAAGGGACAATCTCGTACGCTACTTGATCTCTTGAGAAAGTTCTCTTATTTTACACTAAAGTTGCAACTATGCGAAATCTGCTGTGAACTACTCTTGTTTCTTTGTTTCCACTTATTTAGTGGATTTTCGTGTCTTTACAAAAGGGACTGATATTTAAATCCAGTTATAATTCAACAATGTTGGATGCTTTTCAATTTGAACAAGATGCGCCACATTAGAATCAAATTTCTGCCAAATCGATTTTTTTTCTATTTATATCTTCATACATTTTATATTTCTTTATATGCTTATTTCTATCTTTTTTGCTTTTATCGCTTAGCAAGCTGAGCCTTGATTTGTTCATAGACATTGAAACTTAGGATGACTGTTGGCGCAAAGATGGTTAGGTCGCTACTGCTCTGCTACATGACACAAGTCAATGTAATTCAGCTGGATGACACTAATCACTACATCTAGCCATTCACTCAACTAGTCGTCACTGCAACGCAATATATAAGATAATCATATATTGTCCTGAAAATACGAAAGGGAAAATTTTAAAACAATCATTATAAACGTTGTTAAACACACACTTTTAAAATGGAAACCCGTCCACGACTTCACATTTATAAACGTAATGTTGAGGAATGGTTTCAATTTCCTCGCATATAGTTACTATCACGCATCGTTCTTTGCGAATTATCTCTACGTTAATTTTATTGTTTAATGGTATTTTCTCCTGTGAAGTTGATTCCTTACGTGTCATTTCGATAAGAACCAGACAGAACTTGCATTTTAGAAATAAACTCATGTGCCAAGAATTATGCTAATATTCTTCACTGCGTTTCTACTGAAATGTTAGTGAATAGTAAGTGAAATTATAAATGTAAATGGGTATTATGCTTAATATGTCTAATGAGTCGTTTCCTTGCAGAACCAACCACCTGTGGTAAACCTGAAAGACCATCCAATTCTACCATCATTGCTCGAAGTTACGAAATTGGTTCAGTGATTGAGTATCGTTGTGCACCTGGCCACCTCCTGGTTGGACCAAACATCAGGACTTGCCTCACCACTGGATTTTTCAGTGAATTTCCTCCAAAATGTAGATGTAAGTTGCGTCCATACAATAATACCCATACCTAAACGCCTGAAGTCGAATTGGAATATGTATTTATTTGCATTTAAAGAGATTATCAACTTTACAAATGACACATCGCGATTACATGCGCTTTTGTCGCTTTTATAAAAATGCAAGTACAAGACAAAGATGCGTACATTGTGCTCTGCTTAAAAGTTACCTAGCTTTAATTGGCTGTTAAAGCTTTTCCGCCCTCCTTCCTATCCTTTGTCAATAAATCTGTCAACAGTTTTAGGAATTTAGAATTAATAAATTTAGTCAACTTATTTCAATTTTCCAAATATTAATTACGATGAAAATATTCAATCGTTTGAACGTTTTATTGTCTTACCACGTTTCTCGAAGTAATCGTGAAAATTTGGTGGTAAAAATTGAAGTGCCAAATAAAATCTACTAAAATATTTCGGATGTATGTATATTTTCCTTATGTTTTTTAACGATAAATGCCATTCCATCTGATCATTAAGTATAAAAAAGCAGCGATTTTGAAGTTTAACTAGAAATCTTATGAAATATGTTTCCTCCAACCGCTTCTTAGTCAAAATACAATCTCTTTATCTACATGCAATGTTGTAGTTTATCATTCAATATCAGTTTAATTTCTGTGTGCCTTTCATTACAAAAGTTCTATATAGATACTTTAGAATAAATTGACGTTAAAGGTTACATTATAATATAGATTATATGGGTTATAAAAACAGTTTGCGTAAAGATACAGTAGTTATTTACAAGCTATAGTCGCCTATTAATTTTAATTACAAGTCTTTTAGATAACTTCAGTTTTTCAACTGGTGTTTCACCTCGCATACATTACATCTTCCTCCTGTGTGAGGCATATTTGATGACCCATTCTGAAGCAGGTAATAAAATCGCAAAAAACACAAGTACAAACAGATTGAGCTATTTTAGACATTTCTATCTCCGTTTGGAATTTCCCTGGTTGTTGGTCATACTTAATTTCAATTCAAAGTACGCAATCAAGGCACGCAGTGTTACCAAAATTTGTTTTTATAATCCCAATTTGTCCATCATAAAAAATCGTTCTGCGCTACTTGCCTAATATTTCTTTTCCTGTAATGAACTTTTAATTATATCGCCATAATGAATTTTCTTCTAATAGTTCTCAAAATATTACAAACTTATTAGAAAGTAAATTTTTTTTTTTTTTTCCCTTTAGATCTGGAGTGTGGCTTACCAGCAAGAATTCAAAATGGCGGCTACACGCTGTTGAATAACACTCGATATTATTTGAGCGCTGTGCAGTATTACTGTGGCGAAGGACACGTCCTGGTGGGTAGAGGAAATCTAGTTTGTGATGTAGATGAAAAGTGGAATGGCCCACCACCAAGATGCGACCGTAAGTTGAGTTGATGCTTATCCTATGTTTTTACGTGTATTGGTTTGCATATTTATTGAATTTTTTTAATATTTCACCTTTAAAGACTAATGTTATCGAAAACTATGCCAATGCAGTAAAAATACTTTCTTCTGAAATACTTTTTTCATTCTAAAACTTGCCATATTCAATGCTACTTCTCTGGAAAGTAACTTTATCCTTATTTGCATAAAAATTCGGAAGTTAACTTTTATGTTATCTACCTAATTACAGGTAGATAACATAAAAGTTAACTTCCGAATTTTTTTTTAAATATTTAAAAAAGTTAAGATATAAAGTAGTCCTTGGGAATTTACTATAGAAAAATATATGGTTTAGCGAACGTGGTAGAACTTTACTTTAGAAATGACCATTCCATTGTGCAGACCCAATGTGTTTATCGTCAGCATTTCAACCCGTAAATAGCTCAAGCATTGGTCACTTATTAGGAAGCTTTTTGTCCGATTTTGGGCAAAAAGCCTCCGAATGTAACGAGGATGCAGTTGAAGATGCAAGACGTGGTGGACGGCCTTAATAAATCAGTTCTAGGAGGATTGAGCAAGTACGGGAAAGTGTAAATGAAAATGTAGGTTTTAGTGCTGAGAAACCCTAGTGCAATCTTTATCCAAGTCATATCACTGTTTGTTGTGGCATTTCTGCCCACGATTATCGATGCTTACTGTTTTGATAGATTTTTAATGGATATAAGTGCAGAAGAATGATCCTTGATTGGAACCCGCTTTGAGACAGTTTCGCCCAAAAGCATATGACTTCGAAAGGATGGGGGCCATGGCCCACATAGCTAGAGAACGAATGAGGATTATAAAAGATCTTTTTCCAAACGCTTAAACTCACATTTCGGAGACATTAATTGGCCGGTTCTCTCTCTCTTCTAATTTGTCAGCCCAAGGTTTGTGGGCTAACCACGAAACATTAACGAATTAAGTCAACATTGAAATGAAATTAATCAATTAACATCGGAGATATTAACCAAAATTATGGAGAGTACTCGTATCATCACTAGAGCAAAAATTTAACCCTTTTTGGAAAATAAACGGAAATTCATGGTCAATATTTCGATTTTTCCATTACCCTTTAATTCGGCGACAATTTTATAAGATAAACTTATCAGAACAAGTAAAATTGCATAGCATATTTAATTTAAACAGTTTTTTTTTTTTTTTTTTTTTTTTTTGTCCGTTTCTTGAGAAAATCTGAAAATGGATAAGATGAGTTTTGGAATGGGACGCCTCAAAATAACCGGCCCATTAATGAACTCCATCCGAAACATTCACACATTTTAGAGTCCCTTTCAAACATCTGATAACGTTTGAACAATAAAATGCTTATTTTTAAATTAACTGGTTTCATTCCTTTTTTTTTTTTTTTTTTGTTTTTACACATTTGAAGTAAATATTTGTAATTCACGTGCAAGAGTGATTTCCATGTTAAATATGTACTAAAATATCACCAGAAAATTGTTTGCTATTTAGAATAAGTTTTAATTTTTAAATGATTGTTATTCAAAAATAAAGAAGTCTGAAAATAAACTTTTTTAATGGAGTACATGAAAAATACTTTCGAATACAAAATTACAATCGAGTACGTGTTTATCATTAATATCGGTGGTTACCATTAATTATTAATGCTATAACTTAGCTTCTGGAAATTGTTTTGGAATACTTTGGTGTATATCAGTTTGAATTTTATATTTGTTTGCAGCCATTTTCTGTCGACCACCTCCTCCTACATCCCATGGCAAGTTTTACCTGTCCACGAATACCACAGTCTATGGCACTTCAGCACGATATCTCTGTTCTTCAGGTTATCAGCTAGTCGGTAAAGACACCATTACTTGTGTGGCAAGTGGATATTGGGATGGAGAGGCGCCTGTTTGCGAAAGTAAGTGTTTCATATAGTGTTAGGTATGTTTATGAATATTTATTACCATCTTTGGTTTTATTTAAGGAACCGGTAGTAAATTTATGAACTAAAATATCTAACAAGTTAAAATGTCATTCCTTACATAAAACTGTTTATGCACTCACAACTGAAACTAATATGTGATCAAATCAGAAGTAGTAGTATAAACTCAAAGCCAAGATGTGTCCATTGGAATCTCATAATCACACTGAGATTATATTGTTTTTCATTTGGGCCACATTTTCATTTTGCTGCAGTACATTTTTGACTTGAGTAATATGGAGTTAAAAGATGGGACAGTTAGGTCCACATTTTCTTGGAATAATCCATGAAATGACATCCTCTTTAAGAAATCAGATGTTAAAGATGTTTTCTGAAAACAAATGTGGATGTTTATTCTTATTGTGTTGAGAAACCATAATGAGTTGGCAGCACCCTGTCTTTTTACTTGATCAATGAAATATGCTTTCAGAATCTTCAAATGAAGCTGCTCAAGTATGCATTGGCACTGCTAAACACTTAGATAACACTTGATATCAACGGTTACATCTCAAGATACAACTATTAACTGTAAAATTTTGTTGTATTATTCCTTAAGCCGAAAAGTCCCGAGTTAAGATTGTCTTGTTGCAGAAGAGAGGTACATATTTATGTGGATCCTTCTATTCTGAAGCTGATTTATCTGTTTGCATGATAAAAAGGCCCTAGCCGACAGATAACTGTGTACCTTCACTCTGAGACACTAAACTTCCTCACTTGAAATGGCCTGGAAATGTTTCTCTCATCACTGATACAATTCAAATACAAAGCTTGTAGCTCTAGAATTTCTAATGCTCAGATCTGGCTCCATAGTTGAGGCATATTGTGGCTTTGTTATGTAGGGTGATATATTTATTTTTAGCATGTTGAAAATGAAGTTCCATTTTAGTGCATCTTTATTCAGTACTGTAGATGCTAGGTTTCCATGATATTTACTCCTCAGTAAATAAACCTTAAACAATTTACCGCATCATACACACATTTTAATATGACATTTCAGAGTTCTCAACATGAGCTGAACGTTCCACGTTAGCCCATAATTAGATGTTTAAGATTAATGAGTTCGCAAAATAATAACAGGATAAGAATCTGAATAAAAATTTAATAATCATTGAGTTTGACATTGTATAAAAACATTATGGGAATCCTGGGTCTCAATTATGGGTCTCGATCACATAAGTTGTCTGCCTAACATGTAATCATTGAGTTTAGGAAAATACTTTTTTTTTTAACAGATTAGCTGTTTTTATTGAACAGTTTCGAAGGCAATCTTCAAGTTCATCGTCAGAATTATTAACAGTTCCAGAGATAAAAAAAAAGTCAAATTTTCAAGTACTCTATAAATTTTGATTACGAGTAACATGAAAAAATTACCACAAATCAGTTAATTTCTTTTGTGTATGATATGCGTTGTCTTTTATGTACGTTTGTTTTTGTCCATTTTCAGGAATGGCTACCACTACGTCCACCACTACAACCACAAGTCCAAAGCCTCCAACTGCTGTTCCAGCAACGAAAAAACCATCACCACCTCCACCTCCACCGCCTCCTCCACCACGACCTGCAGTAAGTTTACCACAGCCACCATCAGCACTTTCACCTATCCCTCCACCGAAACCGTCTCCACAGCCACATCCTACCTACACCAGCACATCTATTGTGTCTCAGCTACAGCCATCCTACACCCAGGTTCTTTCTCCTCCGGCACCGCCGACCCGTACAGTTACCAGGCCTCTCCCGGCGGCTACCAGAACTACGTCCACAGCGCAGCCAGCTTTTATTCGTACTTCGACGACCGCTTCATCTTCTGTGAATGTGCCCAGGAAGCCTACTCCAGTGGTTGCCTTGCCATCTACTACTCACAGTCCTCCATCAGTGGTGTATCTACCTGATGATGAAATATCTCAAGACGATCCGCTACTGGAGGAAGCGCCATCTAATTACATCCCAGTAATAGAGAAGCCACCATCCCCTCCTCAAAGTGGAGACAAAACGCCTCCCAGAAGAATTGACCAAGAGGCTCCACCTCCTCCTAACCGCCACCCTCCTGTGATACCTACAAGACCGACTCCTCCATCTTCTACCCCAACTTTACCCCCTCATCCTTCTCCAATCAATCCAGTTAGGCACGAGAATAATGACCTAGTTGAGACACAGTCGAAAGGTAGGCAGAAACTGGATGGCAGGGCTGCAATTGCAGCACAGGCTAAGTTAAATATGGGTAAGTAATTCTTTAGTTGTTCATGAATGAATTTTATCTTTGGTAACATGGCGATCCTTTAAATACTGATACCTGAGTATTTAAAATATTTCTGTTTTTTAGGTGGTATTATTGCCTTGGGAGTATTTGGAGGCTTCATTTTGATAGCCATCACAATCACATTGATATTGATCTTCGTCCGGAGGTAAGTTTCGTCTGAGTGAAAGTGTGATAAAATAGATGTAATCAGTCTTTTCTTATTAGAAATGCGTTTGGCGTTAACCCCTTTTATGGTTTTTAACTTACTGGTTTATATTTCGAAAGATCTATTTTTCCGTAAATAAATTAAAAGTAAAACGAAATCCTTTTTTTTTTTTTTAATGAGAATCATAAGAACGCTTCTTCGAGAAATGCTTTATACCACATCCTAAATGTACTATAAGATGTTTGAGCAAGTACTAAACCACGAATGGAATGAGAGAGGATGTGAGATTTTAATGCCAGCATGTCAGTGTTGACTTGGTGTGTTGGGCTCTGTGAAGAACTGAATGCGATGTGTGTTAATTATAGAAAAAGACTGTTGATAAGATGGGATTTGCCTATAACTCGTTGAATGGTCATATATAGAATTTTTTTCTGGATATAGATAGAAGGCAAGTTGAAGAGTTGTATTGACCGGAGATAATCCTGAAAAGTAAATTGATCATCTTTAATTCTTCTGGCCTCAATGGTTTAAGCGAAGGATGAAGGGTGGATTTCTGAATGTTTCTCACAAACTCTCCTTGTAACTTAAAAGTTATTGCAGTCATTAACTGATGACATAACTCATTATGACCGAGACTAGGATTTACAGGAGAAGATGCTTTTGGAATAAAAAAAAACTTAATCCATTCCCACTTCCAAGCAAGTGGACTTTGAGGCCCCAATGAATTAAGCCATGTAAAGTTGGTTGTGATTGGGGTCAGTGGGGAAGAAGGCTGCATGCTGCACTTGGATGAAGAGCTTTATTTAGACAGTTGGATGCAGACAAGTTAACAGGTTCATTCTTTTCGTGCATGTTCACATCTGAGCAATACAATTTGTACTGGTTGTCCATGTAGTTTTTACCATGTAGTGATCTCTTGATGAACACCAACGTGGAAAAGAGAAGTACTTAGATTTGATGAGGAACTTGATCTTAATATTTCAAAAAAGAAAAGTCTCAATTGGAAAACGTGATGTGAAGGACTTCAGAATTCAAGGTGTCCAAGTCATTCTCCATTTTCATTATAAATCGTAATCGAGACATTTTACATTTTGTTTGGAGTTGATCACCCAAAGCCTTTTACTATTCCATCGCGAACTCCTTAAAAGTAATTTTTGAATTATCTCTTAAATTTTCCAGAAATTTATAACTTAATATTTAATTCTGGTGTGCATTTTTGTGTGGTTCGATGCTTTAAGGTAGATACAATAGTACCCATTTTAGACTGCAGGTCGTTTTTAAAAATATATCTGCACGTTCCACGATTGCGTCACATCTTTTCTAAGTTGACGCTGGGTGGCCTTAGTTGTCTTGTACTTACTCTTAGAGCTGTTTTACTCATTAGTACTTTACTTTTACATTTGAGCATTGTTCGACATAAGTGGACATTAATAAAAAGAAAGCAATACACCCAAAGAGAGAAAAAGAAATTCTCTGAATTAGATGCAAATAACTTGGTCTTTCCAGAAAAGACAATTCAAGAAGTGTAAAATTTGGAAAGCCGAAGGGGATATAAACTAAATTTGAATAGAAGGAGATAACTAGCATGGCCAATAGGTATGATCTGTAGAAAGTCTCTTCATGATTTTGGGGGTGAAAAACTTGGAGTCCTACACTTCCTCCCGAGATCAGCGAACTGTAGCTTCGAGTCCATTTTTTCCATTTTTCAACAGTGTTTTATCTAACAGTCCTGACTGGCTGTCCCTTTTGCAGGACAACTAGCAAAAGGGACAAAGGCAGGTTAATCATAGAAGAGGGGATGAAAGAGAAGATACGGAGAGAGAGTAGACAGACTTGACGTGGAACGATGTAGTGCAGGCATGGAAATACATCAAGACAGGTAAGTCTACTGGTATGGATGAGATAAATAGAGATGCTACAGGCGAGACAGAGATAGCGTGGACATACAGACTTCCGTAAGATCTGGGATGAGAGACAGGTGCCGAAGGATTGGAAAGAAGGCTTGATCATCCCGTTGTTCAAGAAGGGGAACAGGAAAAAGTGTTCCAATTATAGAGGCATCACATGTGAGTAAGCTGTATGAGAGAGTGTTAGAGCGGAAGATAAGAGGAACGATTGAAAATAGGATGGCCAAGGAACAGTATGGCTTTAGGCCTGGCAGATCGACTGTGGATCTAGTTTTCTGCATCAGGCAACTGATGGACCAATTATGTGCACTAATACAGTGAAAAAAGTTAAGAACAATGATGGGGTTGACGGAGCACTTAGAAATAACATCAGGGTTGAGGCAAGGAATGGTGTGATTAGGGAGAGAATTCAGGTTGAAAAACTCCAGAATAGGATTGAAAGGTCCCGTTTGAAACGGTTTGGACATGTCAAGAGGATGAACGAGGGGCAAACCCTCTGTTCATCGGAAAAAGACCAATGGGGAGACCAAAAATGAGATGCAAGACATGATAAGACCGATCTCATTAAGAGAGGAGGAAACTGGAGTGAAATCAACGACGGAGAGAAGTACACGGACAGGGCATGGTGGCGAGGCTTCATACGTCGACGACCCGTTGAATAGCGGAATGATAACAGATGATGATGATTTCAACAAACAGAATTCAAAAGGAGTAAACTAACCGCGAGACTATCACTGTCATTCATTGAGCACATTATATGCACATGGTGTAACAGAGGAGCAAAAGCTGGATGCATAAAAAGCGTCAGAGAAAATAAAATCCAGACTGGATAAAGCCAGTGAAAATGTTGATTGAACAGCATTTTTTCTACCTTTTTTTTTGGTTGTTTGTGTTACTGTCCACGGACAGTTTTTGTCATTATTTCCAGAAGTTCTCTATTTCTACTGTTTTTGTTTTTTTTTTTTCTCAAAGAATTATATCGAGTAGAAAGACCGACAGTTAGTTCCACAGTTTTACTTAAAACAATGTATAATGCAGTTGTCTCTCAGACCGGTGGTTTTAAATTGTTCAATCGCACACAGGTCGACAAAGTAGGCCATGACATGTAGTTGAGAAACGCCGAATTGTATCGTCGCAATGCAGCGCCATCTACCGAACCACATTAATACTTTAATTTTGTCAGCAAATCGAAAAATAATTCAAATAAATTGCAAAGATATTTTGAACAAGCAAAATAATATTATATACAAATTATGAAATTTATTCGCTATTAATGGTTCTAATCAAGTGAATAGAATACACCAAGCCTTTTATCTTTGGGGAAAACTGAATTTTGCGGAAGTTGATTTGAAATGACGGAATCATGTGGAGAATAGCAGATATAGCAACAACGATTGTGCTGCCCTCTATCGATTGAAACTTTCCAGATTTAAGTTTAAGATTTTCGGTTTTATTTTCTGTTTGTGCCCTACATGTAGACATCAAATTACCCTTGGGGTTTCATACTCTCAACGATAATTGCAAATGAATGTAGAGCGTGGGAGAATAACAGAAAATAGTAGTCCGCAGAGATTAACGGAAAAACTTTTTTTTTTTATTTTGTTGAAAATTTGATTTTCTTTATTTTATTTATTATTAGTTTTTTTAAGGTTACGATCAATGGTTAGCAAACTACGGATCGAGTGAGATCCACAAAACAATTTATTTTCGGCCCGTGATGATCTGAAAATTTATTAATAATTAACATTATAGATAATGCTATTTTTTTGATTAATAGAAATGAAAAGCAAATATAGTTATTTGAATTAATTACTAAGATTAATTAATTACTCAATTAATTATTAAGTTATCTCGAGAAAACTAAGTTTACGTTCACTAAACTTTGCCATTTAACTTAAACTATAATAATTATCTTCTCCTGTATTACTTTTTCTTCTCTCTCTCTCGTATATATGTCTTCACAAGCAGCATGTTCACTAGCTAATAACACTGCATTAAAACTACATTTAATCTATGAAAAATTTTTTTTTTTTTTTTTCAAATCATGATGTATAGGGAAAAAAAAACAAATAATTGCCGGATTTCTATTTTTCCGATTTTAATAAAATTTTGGTTTGGCTTGAAAAATATTTTTAACACGCCTAAATAATAATAATAATAAAAAATAAAAAATCCGTCTGCTGGGAGTCCCCCTGTTATATGTGGACATGGTAAAAACAATAGGCGCTTAACATATATGTGAACCCTCCTAAAAATATATAATTTAAGGGGCATCAATCCAAAGTCAGTACTTTTGATAACTTTCCATTTGAACTTTCTCCCACCCTGCTTTACATTCGTATTCATTGCTTTATATTTAAATAATAATACTTTATCTTTTCGAGTAATAAAAACAAATTTTGCATACTCATGAATTAGAAGCATTGAGCATATTCAAAATCATATTTTCCTCTTCCAGTGTCCAATATTTTCTCAATTTAATGAAACTCAATTGGGTAGTAATTAATGCCAATTATTTATTTGTTTATTAATTATTTCTCATTTATAAAATTCTGTTCTGTTAATACAGGACACAAAAAATAAATTGAGCAATAAATATGACAAATTCTTAATCCCTCTTGTATATTAATGACCTTCTTCCATTGACTGGAAATCCTATCCATAGTTTTGCCGATGATAGCACATTGCATTCCACTTTCCATTTTGAGAAACCTTGTTCTGCTGAACCAGTGGGGCAAAGACAACTTAGTTGATTTCAATCCTTCTAAAACTCAGTCTTGTCTTATATCTCGCAAAGAGGATTCTTCTGCTCCTATGCTTTGGTGACACTCTTTGGTGACACTCAGATTTCTAGACAAAATATATCTCTTTTGGGGATTACGCTGACTTCTAATCTCTCTTGGCACAAGCACATTACAAATATTGCTTCTTCTGCATCTAAAAAACTTGGTTTTCTCTTTCGCTCTCGGCGTTACTTTTCTTCCAAACAGCTGCTCACTCTGTATAAATCGCAAATCCGCCCTGCCATGGAATATTGTTCCCACATCTGGGGTGGTGCCCCCAAAACCTCTCTCAGGCTTCTTGATTCCATTCAGAAGAGGGCAGTTAGGTTAATTAATGATTCACCTCTAACAGTCTCTCCACTCGTTCTCTCATAGACGTACTGTTTCTGCTGCATGCCTCTTCTACAGATACTTCCATGGGCACTGTTCTTCTGAATTGGCTTCTATAATTCCACTCTTTTTCAAAACAGTCCGAACACGTGCCGCCAACATCCATTTACTGTCCAACTTCAAACTCACAGAACCAACTTTTCATCTTCCTCGTTTATTCATTGAATTGCCGTTTTCTGGAACAACCTTCCTTCATACGTATTTCCTGAAAGCTACAGTCTAAAAAAGTTCAAGTCGAATGTCAACAAATATCTTCTTTCGTCTTCTCAACCTCCAACCCAAGCACGGTACTAAGTACTATAGGTTCTAATACCTCTCGTGTTTGGGGTTTTCATAAAAAAAAAAAAAAAACCTCTTACCAGAGAACTTATATACAGTATTTGAAATTCCAAATAATTGTAAGCGCCCCCGTAACGCGTAATTCTGCTGCAGGCTTTTGTTCACTTACAACATTAGTAGAGATACAGGGTGAAAAAATTCACTACATAAAAAACCATTTCTTTGTTGTAGGAGTAAAATGCTATTTGAATGTGGTATGACCATTCTAACCTGTTATTTGAATAATTACTACCACCCGCTGGAAGGTGACCAGGCACCTCTGTAAATTCCCATGCACTTCTCTTGCTTTTGGATTGTCTAGTGCTGTCAGAGCCGGGGTGAGGCGAACGAGGCTCCTGCCTCAGATTAAAAGCTGAAGGTGGGGGGACCAAAAGAAAGATTAAATAATTGCCAACGTTACCATGATTAACAGTAGCCGCATATTAGTAACTTGCCTCAGGTACTAAAATGGCTTGGCATGTCCCTGAATGCTGTGTTCGATCGCTGACTCATATTTATGATGGAGATGTTAGTGATGTGTCTGAGATGTCCTTACAACGGTTTGAAATAGACTAACTCAGTACTGAGCAGAAGAAAGCCAAAGTTAAAAATGTCAGGCGTTGTAGTCTGTAAAACATACGATGAACAACTGGGCTCATATCCCATTAGGCTACTTGTGATGGAAACAATCGAAGAACATTATTAGTACGTGTAAGAGTCAAGAGTTCCATCTCATATGGCTTACTTTCTTTGCTGAATAATTCCTTTCATCAACACGGTACAAGGTAAATTGTTCATGTTTCCCAAATAGTACTACAAACATTTTGAACGTAATAGCAAAATCGAATAGTGATAAATTTTTAATCGATAAAATATCATCTTTATCAGTACTGTATATTCACAGATTTGTCAATTGAAAAGATAGGATACCACCATGAACCCTAAACGGAAAATCTAATTTTGGATTCTGTGAATTCGGTTACTGGGAAATATAACATCGCGAATGTCAGCGGACAACTTTTTTTTTTAAATTAAAGTAAAAGAGATACGGATGCATATTTAAAAGCAAGCACGTGCTTCATAAGACGACCTTGTTTTCAATTTTTGATACTCATGAGGCCTTAGTGGTTTGAAGAATGTGAGGTGATAGTATTTAAATAAAGAAGTCGTGGAGAAATAAGGCGTACTATGTATATAACAACTCCTGTAAGATAAACAGAAACACAGCCAAAGAGGAAAAAATAATTACTTTGAGCAACCAAAATAGAATTGGTGTGATACATATTGGTAAATAAACAGTATATTTTACTTTGCAAAACCTTTTGACCTACTTGAACTATGTAAAACTTTTAATAAAATAAAATAAACGCGCATGCATGTGTTTTGAATCCCTTGGTTCAAAGAATGTAATTTTTCGCTTTTGTAAAAATTAAAACAGTGGTTATAAAATTATTTTTTACTTTTTTTTACGCTTTCCCTCCAGGTCAAAGTACATCAAAACCATGCCTCACATATCTATTTTTAGTATATTTTTCACTTTTTTTTTTATCCCGGTGAGCTTTCTGATAAAAAAAAAAAAAAATAGCAGCAACAACAAATTCCCCTTGGATGGGGTGCTTCGAACTGCTAAATGCTTGCAGTTGTAGGAAGAACAAAACAAAAACAAAAAAAACCCGCCTATTTTTAGGATTGTACCCGAATATCTTAAAATTAGAAACTTTAAGGGGATAAAACTCCCCCCCCTGCACTTCATAGTGGTTCTTGTAAGTATGTAATTACTGCTGTGGCATTGCCCTCGTGAAGTGAGCTGAAATTCTACAACTACCGATATGGGCACTTGAGGGCGCGCTCTTATTTCAGCTGAAAACTGCCAAGAATAAAATGCAAAAACAAAGCATCTCGATACCTCTAGAGCAGTAAATACCTACATCGATATGTATAATTGTTGGATTTAAATTGCTAATAAACAAAATTACCCTTTTATTCTTAAAATTGTTCAATGCTTTGTAGATGGTTAACATGGCCAATTTGATTAATCTTTGTATTCGTATATTTAATTAGGTCTTAATTTTGATATTTAAGTGATAACGTTGAGACTGGAATAAAAAACGGATAATAAAGTGGCCTGTACCCTATCTGTACTTTAGAACGGATTTTAATTCAAGCTTCAATAAGCCATACGTTTTAATCCTTTTGTAAAAATCTTTCTCAGGGATTAAAGTTTTAAAATGCAAAACAATGTATGGACAAGCTTCGCAGAGTATCTGTACGATCTGTTACCAACCGCATTTTTTTAAATAGTTTCTAATTTTAAATACTGTATTTGGTGTTTCACTTGAGAACGTTGATGAAGAACTCATGTAGTTAGCGTAAAGGTCACTTCATTATCTCGGGTTTAATATGAAAAAGTTTTCTTGTTTTAAATGCATAACGCAGATAATTAAATGGAAAGGCACCTTCAAATATTTTTCGAGATCGTTTTGAATTACTTTTTCATTTACAACGGTGTTTCCATCTAGTCATCTGCTCAATCACTTTGTTGATCTAAGTGAAGTTTATATCCTTTTGAAGTTTGTGTCGCTTTCTTACCATCACAGCCTCTTACTAAATGCTAATCCAAAACTTATTTGGTATTAACTTCGTTGTAATGGTGAATGTTTAATATCCTTTAACTTTGGGTAAAATACACTGAAAAACTTTTCTATTATGTTTTTATTATTAATGTTTTCTGGAAAAAGACTTCTATTGTTGAATTTCAATAGGCAGGAAAATATTAAGAATATTTAGTTTATATAATAAATTACAATAGTGGTGTCATAAAGATATCCCGATTCCTTAATTTAACTGTTATTTTTGAACTCGTTTTTATTCAAAATGTAAATGTCTAAATATATCTGATGATGGAGCTTAGTGTTGTTAGCACATTCAATAGTCGGATGTGTAATAATGCCGAGGTAGGTAGGCACGAATTTATACACAGAAGAATGACGCACTAGCTGGAACTTCAACAGGAAATGGTTCAGCAGGTATCCCCACCCCTTTGGAAGATGGCTAAAAGGAGACCCGCTTATTGACTTCTCGCCTCTAGTTCTTGACAGTTTAAATCCATCCCTGGAGTTAGTAGGTCCTTATACCTCCCCAACTTAACTTAGCCCATTTTAATTTATTTCTTCGTCTATTGGATTTGGTCTGGCGATAAATCTACTCCTTCACTAAGAGCTCGATACTCTTTTCTAAATACTTCAAGCTATTAGTCTATACTTTACGATAAATATAATCGATACTAAATATGGAAGTTTTCAATGGTTTTTTCCTTTTTTTTTTGTTCCAGAAAAAGATTAGTAACGTCACATTTTTGCAAGTTCGGTAATTCCGCTAATACTTCATAATTTTTTCTTTTGTTTAAATGAAATAGTAAATTATGAAATAATTGTAAATAATTACACATTATACTGTACACTGGCGGGCTACTTTATTTAGGTACACCTACCGTTTTTGTGAAATGGAGCACCCTTTCAGTAACACGATGCGAAGATCGGTTAATGCTGCTTATGCGCAATTCAGTACTAGAATAGGCGAGATGAAAGATCTAAATGAATTTGAACGTGGCATAGAAATTGTAGGCAGAAGCCCCAGTATGAATACCTCGGGCACTGCAATCCTGCTGTGGATTTACGTACAGCTGTCTCTGGTACATCGAAGTTGGTCCAGTAACCAAATAACATCCAGTCAATGGAGATCCAATGAGTCTAACACTGTGGTAGGGTGACAGAAAAGCTACAGTCAGTCAAATAACACAGTACAAACAGCAGTAACCAAAGGGGCATTTCAGTACGCATAATTTGCTATACCTTGTCGCGAATGAGGTTTGGCAATTGATGATTGAGCCGTGACGTGTTCCACTCTTATCAGCAGGGGAAAAAAAAAATTAATTGGGACAGTGCTCCAAAAAACACCAACACTTGGACAGTGGAGGAATGGAAAAACGTTGCCTGGTCTGATGAATCCCCTTTTCTGTTTTATTCTGATTGGTGGCACAGAACATGGCGAAAACAACATGGGTCAACAATGTCAACTGGTAGCGAAGATGTAATGGAGTGCACAGTTTTCGTGGTGCACATTGGACCCTTACTTGATCTTGATCAGGCGCATCTCCTCATGGCTGCAGTGTATACATTTGCGAATGGGTTCCTTCAACAGGATAGTTCTGTCACTAGGCCAGAATTGTACAGAGCTGGTTCCAGGAACATGAGAGTGAATTCAGCTTACTATGGTGGTCTTCTCAGTCCAGTTGAGTACCTGCGGAATGACCTCTTCAGAATAGAGAATTGCAACTATGCAATTTGCAACAAATGTGGGAAGCAACCCTGTGCACGCTTTGGATATATCTCGTTGAATGCAGATCGTACTTGAGGGCAGGAAGGAGATCCACCCGCTATTTGGTAGGTGTACCTAATAAAACAGCTACACAGTGTAATTAACTATTTAGGAAATGTGTATTCTCAAAATTCATAAATTTCAGTATTAGGTCGATTAATTTCTATTTCTCATATGATATAATGTGCCGTCTAGACGAAACAAATTTTCTGAGCTTTTTTTCACACCGTATTCAGCATCAGTTAAATGTTCCCCTCTCCATCTGAAACTCCTGTATTTAGTTCGAGCGAAACGGGCAAATCAACTACAGAACACACTGTTGTGTTCTGTAGCCTTGGTTGCACTGTCGCAAAAAAAAAATAAATAAATAAAATAATAATGAAATTAAACGACAATACCCGCAAGCCAAAGCATAACAGATTCCTTCAGTACATAATTACTTTTCTTTTATCTTTAACTTGTCATCGATCCTACGTATACATATTCTTATATCCATGCCTGAATTTCTGGGCGCCAGCTTTCCTGTAATAGTAATCTATCATCCGTATATTCTTTAGTTCATTCTGATGAATCCCTTCAACATCTCATCCATCATCGACATTGCTTTATCGTCCATAATTTTTTTTTCTCTGCCTCTCTTCCCCCTCCTCATTGGAATAAAAGTAGTAGTAACTCGCCCATTTACATTTTCTATTCGCTATGAATTGTTAAGTATCGTTCATCACCTCGATATACTGTAGATTTGATTTATGGAACCTACAGTATTATTGAGGAGATGAACAATATAGTATTATCATTTAATTTTTTTTCCTTTAAGAAATCAGAAGATCGATGAACATCTTAAATATTTCAAAAGGGGTGCGTGCATTATCCTAAAGAAAGGAACTGCACAGTTTTGACTGTCTTCAATAATGAATACCTTGAAAAGTTAGTGTAAATATACCCAGAGATAAAGGATTTTGGTTAAATGGTACCTTTTACAAATGTCTTTAATTCGCATGTTAATTACTTACCTATCATGAATGCCTTCCAATGACCCTTAAATTCTAACAGTTAATGCCTATGGAGTCTGTTGAATAGAAGCAGATCTAATTGCTTATAAATTGCAAGTATCTTCGCTAAATGTTTTCCCAAATTAAGCCTACTAACTATACAAAACTGGTTGGGGATGGTAAATCCTGTAGTTCCCTGGGGTGTAACTCCTAATTCTTCGCGTTCACTAACATTTCAGGCTACACTAGACCTTAAAATGACCAGTCTTCGTCTCGCTCATCTGATCTTTGCCAACCACCATTTCTCAGGACAAGGAACAAGAGGAAGTGTAGACGCTCCCTGGACAACACAACCATAACCACCTACGACAGCAGTAGCAGCGGGGAACACGGTCTTCACAAGTACTACAGGCGAGCTTGGGAGAATCTACGATATGACGGCAAGTGCAATGGACTTTCAACGGGCCATCAGGACAAGGCGGCAATGAACGGCCATATTCCTGCGTCGCGTCAAGATACGTTAGACATCCGCGGGAACGGAACTATTGAGGGATTCAGAGAAGCCAGTGAGATTATGGTCAACGATGTCGCTGCGTTGTACTCCCGTCCGGATAAGAAGGAACGTAATCCTCCTAGAAGTCCTACGGGTGAGGAAAGTCCTGGAGACAAACGAGCCATCAGAGAATGGTACAGTCAACAATTAGGAAACCATTCGAGGCGTGGTGGATATTGAAGGAATTGTTTGTTTGTGTATATAGCTGGATGCTTACTACTGTCTCGCGCTATAAGTGTCAGATAAGATGCATGTAAA
This sequence comes from Mastigoproctus giganteus, assembly GCF_048544385.1. Classification (NCBI taxonomy): domain Eukaryota; kingdom Metazoa; phylum Arthropoda; class Arachnida; order Uropygi; family Thelyphonidae; genus Mastigoproctus; species Mastigoproctus giganteus. The sequence goes on along the minus strand of NC_143579.1, from coordinate 59,409,695 downwards.
TCCTAATGACATATCATTGATGGAATTTGTTCATTTATTTCTGTTGTGTCTTGTTACCCAAAGATGTTTGTGTGTCCACTGCTAGGCCTGTTTTCTAGCGGTCATCCCAGTAGAGTTTGTAAATATTTTATATGAACTTGGGCTTCTGTGAACAGCAGCCAGAAAAGCCACTGTCAGGACTTGGTTATGGTTGTTAACAGCCTTCGGTTTTGCTCTGAAGATATTTGCGTGACTTGGTTTCCTTGATGGAAATGTTAATTGAGTTCAGAGCAAAACTGACGGCGAATCTCGTTAAAACGCTCGGTACCTGACCAAACTGCTTGTTTTAATTCTGTTGCTGCTAGGCAGTTTTTAAAGAGTCTATTATTTAAACTTTGTTCTAACAAATTGTAACCCTAATTTATTGCTTACCCTCTAAATGGGTTGTATACAATTCATCTTTTTTAAGGGGGGGGGAGTTTACGTGCCAGCCTTGCTCTCTAAAACTGATTGTTATTTCTGATACAACATCGAAAATCCCCATGTACATATTTTTGTAAGGAGTGACAATAAATTTTTATAACTTTGCTGAACTTGTTGATTATTGAAATTCTAAGGTTTGTCTAAATTTAATGCACAGCACTGTTTTCTAGTGCTGAAATGAATACATCCAATTAAACTACATTCTGATGAGAGAAATGTCAATTGAATTGTCACAAAATCGAAATTTCAGTGAAAACAAGACATTTGTTAATCGAACAAGCAAGAAGACTGAAATATGCTGTATAAAAGAACATTTTAGGTGTAATTTTTACATAAAAACACAATTTCCTTTCTGTTAAAATTGCTCGAAATAGCACAGTTTTAATTAAAGCTGGGTATCCTAAACAAAAATTAATGCCATTAAAAATTATCTTGTTCGAAACTGATTCAGAACGATGTCAAGATTTTTAAAAGCCGAATGCAGACAAAAAATGCTGCCGCTTCCTCGCTACAAGAAAAATGGGGTGGAGCATGAAAAGAACCGAGTAATATTGAATTTATTTTTCCATCTCAAACAGCTGGCGTATGGATGCAGTGATTTCCATCTTAACACTCTCGTACTTCCAGTTCACTTGTAGACAGGACCTTTCTCCACTCTTCGTACTCTGAGGAAACAGACGTTCAATATCCTGTGTCAGAAAGAAGTTTATCCAGTTCAAGAAATTTTCTCAGAAAGGAAAATCTTTTGTAGATGTTAAAGAACAAGAAATATTTCAGTTCTTCAGATAACTGATATTCTGATACATTGTATGCATGCACGCGAGTAAATATGAAAAACGCCCTATAATTAAATTGCTACCTAAACCAACTGATTTTATTTGCACAGTTAAATTTTGTACTGGAATGCTAAGGTAAAAATCAGTTTAACTACCTTTGGTAGCAGCGAAAGACAGTTGAACAAACACAACAGTGCCATGACATCATTGGAAGCAAAGCACAGTTGTCGTTGTACATGTCGAAGGGAAGCAGTTCATTGAAGTCATCCGTGGCTTAAGTCATCCTTGAGACTTTTCAAATTTGTGATTTACCGACACCAAATGTTTATGCCTGTGGACATGATACATACGTCACTTTCTAACGTAAACAATCCTGTATTTATTATACAGAACTTGACCCTAAAAAAGTAGCATTTTGGAGAGTTAAGAAACGGTGGCCAAAATACGCAATGGTGTCAGCATGATGACATCTGGTACACAGACCCATGTTTCTCAATCGTCTACTTCTGGTGCCCCCCCCCCCCTTTTTTTTTTGAGAGCTAAAATAAGCTACCCTTTCGCGAGCCCTTTATTAGTCATAACGAGTTTAGTTCCTTACAGACTCTACTGCAGATTAAATTTGAATACTCGTCGCGATTCCCCCCCCCCCAAAAAAAAAAAAATCTAAATTTCTTGGGTACCTTCCTGGGCAGAGGGTGGAATTGCAAAGCTAGTGATTCATAATTATAGAAAGCCATAAAAAAAATGAAACTTTCGGGTGTGATTGTCGGTAGTTGATATAAATCCCACAGGCTTTACTCCTGTGGCTTATGTATAAAATTCTAAAGGAATATCTTTTGTGCTATTTGCATTGATAGCACGGTAGTTACCAATGATTATATAAGGAGGCACTAAAAAATCACTGCGATAGACAACTATGGATTCAAGTGGTCATTGTTCGGACACAGAAGAACCTATCATATGCAGTGTAAACGGCTTATGATAGGTTCTGTTTGAACAAAGCTTTCAACAAATTTTGGGGACAGATTCACACTACACTAATAATAGCCAATAGAAAAATATGTCATGAAAAATATTTTCAGTACGATAGCAGCTTCATATCGATTTTTGTCAAAAGCGCCCTTGGTAGTAAATAATCTTTATTGGTATTGGCGTACACAAATTCCCACTACCTCATGCTTTCAGATGTTCACAAAATTGAAGGATATTTTAAACATATTTTAAGCTTCTTTCCTATATACCGTACCATTCTGATTCTCGGATACTAGAGTATCCGAGAATCAGAATGGTACGGTATATAGGAAAGAAGCAAAGTTGGTCATGCAACAGAGCTTGATACTGCACGATCAAACAAAATCTGGTCACTGTTTCCGTATATAAACCTTCATGGTACCTTTTGAAGATTTACCATGGAAATTTATTTTCAAAGTAATCTTTCTTGCTTGATGTAGTACTGTTTTTAGTAACTTATATTTTTAATGCATATTCGCAGAACAGGAAATGTATTCATGTTATTTACTCTAGATATAAGTGAATACGTATTTATTTCTCATTAATTCTTACTTTGTTATTTTAAAAAATGTAATTTGGAACAAATATCTCCTTTCAGTACCTTGAAATTCCCTCCCTACTGCTCAAGGTAACGAATCACACAATGAAGTTAAATAGCGATGTGATAAAAGAAAAATTTAATTGAAATAAATCTAAAATATGGAAGGCAAGCAGCGAATATAACTGCAGATTTATATATAGCTCTTGACAGAATAAGTAGCACGTACAGCAGTAGAATTATGGAGAATAATATCAGAGATTTACAAGTTGAGAGCAACTTGGTAAAACCTACAATCTAAAATAGCAAGTGCGTTGCAAGATAACTAAAAATACAATGAACGTAATGTTGTAAAACAGATACGATATTATAAATGTTAGCGCATTAAAAGGGAGATATTTAGAACAAACACGCCTAACCTTTATATACTGCCTTACCATTAATTCCGGACAACCCTCCATGGATGGGGAAACAGGTACTGCAACACGTCACGGAACCTGCTATAAATATGCACACTGAGCTTCAAACAGAATTGCAAAAGTGGGCAGGCAAGATGACACGTTTAACAGATATTCCAAGGTGGAATGGTAGTAGGATGCCACATAAGCAAGCGTTCTGTACGAGACATCACAGTCACTTTGGAGATCCTTAGATCAACGTTTAGTAGAGTCATATGCAAATGAAAGAGGAATGGGACTGAATCTGCTAAAATAACAGCATGTTAAACCTCAAAAACTAACAGAACGGGAAAAGAGAAAATTCTATGAACTGTGCGCTCAAATGGTAATTCGCCATTGTCTCAATTCACCCAAACCCTCTGTGAGAGTATTTGGGACTAACGTCAGCACTAGTACAATACAAAGGACACTCAATGATATAGGTTGCAATGGTCGTGCAGCTATTCACAAGCCATTGATCACCTCAACAAATGCTAGACACCGATTAACATGGTGTAAAGAGCGCGAATCTTGGATTGTAGAGCAGTGGCAAACAGTCCTATGGACAGATGAGTCGCGGTTCGCACTCTACCAGTCTGTCTGATTGGCCGTTCCTGGGTGCAGGGAATTCCAGGGGAATAGTTCCTTCCTGATTGTATCATTCCAACAATGAAATTTGATGGAAGCAGTGTCATGGTTTGGCTTGGGCCCATAAGTCGTTATCGACAAAACTATGAATGCTGTGCAATTATGCACTTCCAACATTATGGCAATACTTCGGGGAAGGCCCATACCTGTATCAGCAAGACAACACTCCATGACATACTGCTCGAGTCATAACACAGGTCTGAGGACAGGGGTGGGGAAAAGTTGGATTGGCCAGCCCAGAGTGTTGATCTTAACCCTATTGGGCATCTTTGGGATGTATTGGATCGTCCGGTACGTGCACGTCGAGATCGCCCAAAGGACAAGGCTGAACTGGTGGTTGCGTTAAAGGCCGAGTGGAGGAACATATCACATGACATTTATAAAAATCTCGTTGAGAGTATGCCGCGAAGATTGAAGGGCGTCATAAAAGCAAAAGGTTTCAGCACAAAATATTAAATGACACAATAAAAGCTCTTTTTTTTTTTTTTGTCTAAAGGCAGGTGTCCGTATATTAATGTAGTGCAATGTATAACAGAAATGATTATTGAGAGCTGATGCCAAGTAGTAGTTCTCTACACATTAACATTCAAAGACTTAAAAAAAAATACCTTTTTTTTTACCAATTTTTATTTCAAAAATAGGAATTAACATTTTGTTTAAATACAAAACTCTGGTGTCCAAAAGTTGAAAGATTTCACCGAAATTCCATACTGAATATTATACTAGCATTTGTCAATGAATATTTTTTTGTAAATAATAAAAATAACTTTTAATAAAAGAGTAAGTAAAAACCGTTCGCAGTTGTTTTTAAGTTGTTTACAAACATTTTAATTTTCGACGTTTCAAATGGATAGAAACAGTCGCCATTTTAGTTGGTTATTATTACCAGACAGTTAGCAATAATATCTAGTTAAAGCTTTGAGATTTCGTATGTTTATAAGCGGCTTTTACTTCAGTTTTATTTTAAAAATTAATTAAAACGCAGGATAAGTGTGAAACATTGGTAAATACGTAATCTGATCTGTCTATCGGACTATACAGCTTATGATACAAGTAAAAATATGTGAAATACAAATAGTTGAAACAAACCTTCATGGAAGCTCTTTAAACTTCACATGATAGATTTTGCGACGAGGAGATACAAGTCTTCAAGATTTCGACATTCAGCAAACTATAGACGTGCATATACAGTAAGTGACGCCAAAAAGGCAAACCATAAAGGTAAAAATAATTTCCCCAACTGTGGTACATGTATTTTATTATTAATGGCACAATAAATCTTAACCTTCACTGGCTACTCTTACTCCAAGCGACTTTTATGCGTACAAGTCTAAAGGAATACCTTTTGTACTATTTGCATTTGATATCATAATAGTTACCAAGTTTTACAAAATTCTATTAATAATCTAATGTTAATTAATTAAAGTTGTAGAAATTACCGATGGGGTTACAGTTGCTTGGTTTCAACTCTGGGTTTCAAAATAATTCTTTATGGTGTTTATGCTCTTTAAAATGATTTTTTTTTTTTTCGTTTGAAAAATCTACATCCAGAATAGTAACATTTCCAATGAACTAATTTGAAAAACATGTTTAAAAAACGAAGTAGCAAAAAAATAAAAATAATAAAAATTAAAACGCAAAATTTCTTAATTTCAAGAGACAACGTGACCACATCTAAAATTAAAACCCACTTTTTATATTATATATTAATCATAATATAATTCTGTGGAGTTATATTATGATTGATATCTGGCTATGTGGCCTTCCCCGAGTATAAACAGAAAATTTATTACATGTACATGACATGCGTACCACCAGTTTAAGGTGCCGGTAGTTTGGTACGCAGATTGTGACCACAAATCTTAGAGAACATGCTCTGGAAAATAGTAGCAGCCAGAGGTATTTTTGTAGAGTGAACAAAACCACCGCGAGTTTTCACTGGTCATCAACAGTTCGAATCATCAAGAGGAAACGCAATTTAAGGTAGGCCACCGATCAGATAGGTTCACGCTTTTTTTTTTTTTTCTTTCATTTAACCGATGAAGTTCACTAGCCTCCAAAAAAAGCGCATCTGGACACGCGGAGATTTCATATTTTCGTCATTAATTCACTTCAATAGCTCATCGGTCTTCCTTTAACGGCTGTGTGGGCAAGGGCCCACTCTCTCCGTGGGCTCTCGGCCACATAGCGTGTCATAGAGTCAAAGTGGAACTCTGCGCCGGCCATTCTAACGCTAATGTCCATGAACCATGGGGCATTATCCTGTTGAACCAAACATGAGTCTGTACCAAATAATTGCCACATCGTATACAATTTTGTACAGCATGGAATTAGTGGCATAGTAGCATTTAGGGTCAGGCGCCACCGGTGGTTTCCCACATCTGTGCGGAGCATGGAATTTCCCAGAATAGAGGAAGGCATAAACATTCATGGTTCCCCGCACACAACCACTAACGGTTTTAGGCCATACCATGCGAAACAGCGCCATACCATGACTGCTCCTGAATTCCCTATTTCCACAATGCATTTGGGTAGTAGCAGTTTATCTAGACATCCTCCACACCCGCCCATCTGATCGAAATAGGTGTAGCGAGATTCGTCATTCCACAGAACCGATTTACAATGCTCTACTAGCTGATTACGGTCCATATACTGCTGATTTCAGATGGCGATGTTTGGCTTATGCGATGCAGCCGATTTCTCACGAAAATAAAAGCTTCGGAGTTCCGTACGTTGTTCTTTTGCAGAGATGACTGAAGATATTTTCACACTACCCTTCCGAATTCACTCTGGTCAAGTGGTGTGAGCTGCCGCGGCCTTTCGGTGCGTTGCTGTACGGTGGTACACTTCTAATTTATGCCAAAAGCACCGACGGTCGATTTTGGATGCAGCAGGCTCTCAGCAATTACACGAGCCCACAGACTAGCAATGTGGCATCCGACAATAGTACCACTCTCGAAATCAATTATCTCGGCTTTACGTGCCACGAGGAGAACAGCTGCCTTGTTTCGCTCATAGGCCTTCCTCCTTATATACTAACCGGCCTGACTCCCTTATTTGTCTGGGAAGGTTTAATGGACTATGAAAACAGGGGTGTCTGGATACTTTTCGGAGGGTTGTATATGTGACAAGATGAATGTCCCTGTCACTTTTTGGTGTATTTTTAATCAGGGCACACTACTACATTTTTAAAATTTAATAAAAGATTAGGAACCTTGAAAAACGAGTTAACAGTTGTTCCCCTAGTTTGCGTAGGTGGGTAGCAGTGATTATAATCACCGTCTTCCCCACACCAGATGCAACGTCCCGAATTTAAATCCTGTCAATGGCAAAAGGAGCTTTTATGGACTTTTTTCATTTCGTTAGTGAGTGAGTTAGTCGGCCTCAGGTATGGATAGCAAGGTTCCCCCGGAACTTCCATTTTCCGTTCAGAAAACAGGCAGATCGACCAGAGAACACACGCAATTTATCGACAATATAAATCACATGGGTAGTTGAAATCATTCTCGAGTTGCCCTACTATGACAGCTTTTGTTCCGTTGGCCTGTTTCTTGGGACGAAAAACCAATTTTCCGGGAGGAAAAGCTTGCTGTCCTCTCCTGGGACCGACTAACTCAGTCACAGATTAAAAAAAAGTCCATAAAAGTTCCTCGCGTCATTGACAGGATTCGAACTGTGGCCTTTCCCGCCCGGTGTGTGTACTACGGTGATTATAACCACTATACTACTTCCAAAGACGTAGGGAACAGAAAACCAGATTCCTTCCTGAGGGCATTGTGAAAAGAGATACATTTGGAAGTGCTGGTTTAATGGTGTGAACTGTAATCGCTGTCAATAACCACAGATGTTTTAATGTAGTATAAAGTTTCGCCATAGTAGAAAGCAATGGAATCCTAGTATATATTTAAATATCAAAACTGAATGTCAGAGAGTCCCGATTTTAAGTTTAACTGTTCGAGTTTCCGAGGATTAAGCTCCAGCCTAATCGAGTCAGGTATTTTTCGAACTCTCTGATTTGGTCGATTGTGTGTTTTTATTGTTAAGGCCCAGCAGGGAATCTTTAGAAACAATGAAGAGTTTCATGAATGAAATCAGGAGGAACCCAAGGGCTGCGGTTAAAAGGAACGCCGAGAAGACAATTTCTTTCGAGATGCTTCTACTGATTGTGCGGCAAGCACGGAGGTTTTTAAAGATCTGTAGATTCCAGGAACTAATTAGGACCTCAATAATTTTCAGGAGATTTCCATTAACATTAGTGTGCTCTGAGATGTCGCCTTGTCATATGTAGAACGAACGTCAAAGAAACAGTTATCAGTTTGCACTCTATCATGGGTGGCTTTTTGTATTGAATTAATGTATCCGTAATGTTGATAGCTGCGTATCTTTTTCTTAAATACTGTGTGTTATATCCTGTATTTAAAACAGTGGTTCACTAGCGCAGACTACATCGCTTTTCCAAGGAACCATGTACTCATTCCAATCATTCAGAATTTTTTCTTGGTTTAGAATCTCATTGTAAATGTACAGAAGAGGGTCTAAGATGAAATATTTTTAAAATGTAGAGTGGATATCCATTAGATCTTATGGTAGTAACGAGTTAATCAGCTGGTTTAAGTCGTCTTTTGCATTTGAAATATTGGACAGTGTTGTCGTCTTTGAAAGAGTTGATCGGATATTGTGCCATGCTGATCGAATGTATCAGCTACCAATCAGAGAAGGTGTGGTTACTCATTGCTTTTGATATATAATGAATCAAAAGAATATCTGCCTTTAAACACCCTCCTTCTTCTCCTCATAAAATTAGCTCGTTTCTTTTATTAGTTCATATAGTCGTCTTGTTTGAAGAATCTTTCCCATTTTCCGTGTATTTTGTTTGTGTCGTAAAACTTGCTTCATTGTCTGGTTCTCCCCTCCACGCACTTCTGACGCTTAGTAAATAAATTTGAATACCGGATCCAAGTCTACTTTCCGTTTAATACTAATTTCTGGGCTAAGTGGGACCATTCACCTTTTCTTGGTGCATTGCACAAAAAAGTCATTAAAGTCACAAATTCCTCCATAAGAGCTTCGGTTATTTGACACTTGAAGTGGAGTAAGCCACTAATATCAATTGTTTCCCAAAATACTGGTATATTTTAATCCATAAAAATGCTGAAAACAGTTTACAATTTAAAATTACTCCCAATACTTCTTATTCTAATTGCTTGTTACTGTTTTGAGTATCAACGCAAAAGTTTGAACACGTAAAAATGATCAAGCATTTAGAATTCCATACGTGTACATGAAAATAAAACATACACACACGGCATGCACATTATTATTCTTGTTATCTACCCCCGTTAGCATTTTCCTTAATACAAACATTGTAGCAGAGGGTTAGACAAAAGGAGAATGTGATCCTCAATGCATAACAAAAAATATGAGTAAGATATTGATTATGAGCAACTTAAAATCCAAGCAACACAGAATGCGGTCAATAATTCAAATCAAAAACTTAGATACGACTTTGCAGAGCTTTCAGAACTGCTGCCAACTGTCTCGCACGCATGTTCAATATATGGATTGTCCCCTGCTGGGGTTTTTACCGCATTGTAATGCTCTTACGTCATGGCAAGGATCGAAATGGAAAATTTCGAACAGCTTAACAACTTCCATGACAAATGAACAGCTCACCCAGTTGTCTATTATTCGTAATTGAGGGTATCAGGTTTGAATTGCAACAAATGCTAACAAACACATTACTGGCACATACTTAAGGTGCAGCCATGCGCACGAAGGGAAACTTTAGTACATTAGCACGCAGTGATGAAGTGATTAGCACGTGATTACTCAGGTGGGGCATTCGGAGAAGGCAGATGCGGGGAGTAGTGAAAGGGCATTCAAAAATAAGAACGCCATGAGTCAGTGAGCGTGAATCAAAGCAAAGTAGTAACTCGAGCATTAAAAGTTCAAGGACTGATCTTAAGAAGGAGAGGATGACCACGTCGAGGGAGAAAAGGGAGACAAAAAAGTTGTTAGACGCCAGTAACCAGAGAAGAAAGGATGTACAGGTAAGCGTCCCGTGAGAAAGCTATTGAAATTCTGACAGTTTAAAAACAAACCCGCCATTTTTCTTTTTGAAAAGAAACAAATAGACTTTGATAGGCGTGCGATTGTCGAATTTTTCAAGATGCCGAGAAAGATATTAAGTTGCCATCGTATCGGTTCCTGCTAAACCTACTTACGTCACTTTGAGCATACTCCCGTCCCTTTAAGAGCAAACCTGTATACAGTTCTGGTTTTCTCCTCGAGGTGGCGACACCACCGATTTTTGCCAAGGCCAAGGTAAGCGTGTTTTGTTCGCAGACGATATGTAGTACAGTGAACTGACGGCGCTGCAGGCAAAATGGTTGGAGACGCTCCAAGGAAACCATGAGTTCCGCTAAAGCGCACGGTTTAGGTGGAATTTTCGTCCTTCTCTTCGGCGTCATCAACTCTGGCTTCGCTCAAGGTAAGAGACTAAGACTTCTCCGACAGGGTGCTATTTACCAGCTGTTCCAGTTGCCTAGGTTACGGTGATGATGAAATAGGACGGCGACGTTTGTTTTTAAAAGTACGTCGTTTGTTTTTGCGTGCGTTGGAAATGTTAGGTGTAATAAGAGCAGGTTGGTTTGCTTTCGATTTCGTAATTTGAAATTTTAGATTTCACGTTCTGTTGCTCCCCCTTTCTATCGGTGGGGTGTTTTGAAGTCTTTAAAGATTCTCGGGATTTTGAACAAAATAGCTGCAAACACCTACTTGTGCAATGTTAACTTTAAAACTTTATAAAAGTTAAAAGAAAACGTGCGTTCCTTCTCATCTGTCATTTTAAAAGTCTGTTAATACTTTTAAGAGAAGTCCATGTTCGTTTCGTAATCTTCAGGAAAGGAGAGCTACTTCTAAGTGTTGGTGTTCAACATCAATGACTTTTAGATTTTGACTGTCCATGGCGCAAAACCTTTGATATTAAGGTTAGAAATTCTGTTAAAATTGAACAAAATATTGTACTGTGGAAGAATTATTCTTTAGTCAGTGACTTCACAAGCTTGGGTCCTGGTATTTTTCATATTTTCCGCTCAGGGCCCTGGTGCGGCTCCACCACCTACATTAAACTCCTCAGTCGGTCGGTTGTTGCAGGGTTTTAGGCACATCGACAACTTTTACCATATTGCGCCGTATATAATATGCTGTGAATTGCGTGTGTTCTGTGGTCGATTTGCTTGTTGCTGGAAGAAAAACCAGAGTTTCCTGGAGAAAACCATGTTTCCCCTCTCCTGAGCCCGACTAACTCAGCCACGTTGTGAAAAGGATCCATAAAAAGGCCGTTTCCGCCGGGTGTGGGGAGGACGGTGATGATACTAACTGTGCTATCCACGAGGGATCGCCACTGTCTTCAATAATGGATTCACTTATGGTCCATAATCTTGTATATTTGGTTTCCCTAAGCAAACAAATATAACTTCACTCTGATATATGCCCTTTTCAGTTTAGCATGGCCACCCGATTTCAGAGACATTATACTAATCTTCAATGCTCCGATTTTAGTGTACGATACTTCTAACTATAAGGATGCTTTCAGTTGGAGGATGCTTTAGAATTGATTTTTCTGTGGTTGATTAATGGTTACTCTTTACTGGTTTGGTAAACAGCGGCATCTTCCAGGAAGCGAGGGAGTTGACCTGAAAAGGCAAAAGACTTCTTTTTTCTGCAAATGGGTTGATCTCTCACAATACTGTCAATGAACTTAGAAGTAATGCTTACGGCAATTCAATTACGTCACTTCTCTTTTTCTTTTGGTTGAGTTATTTTTCCAACCATGAATGAATCAACTTACCCATCATAAAAGAAATATATTTTTTTTGTTTATGACAAAAAATTTCACACTGAAATGGCCTCTTCATGAAATATAGTTTCAGCTCTGTTTTTTCTTGGTCTCATTAATGGAACTTAAGGGGATTCTAAGATGTAATTTTATTGAATGCGCACTGTATAAAAACATCTTTGGGTTGTTTTCTGCGAGCTTTAATGTTTAGCGAGTCATTAACTCTAAATTTTCGAGATAAACAAAGAGGATAAAAATGGAAATTTTCATGGTTCGTAACGCCTGCTTCAGTAGGGTTCTTTGACATTTAGATAATATAAAATAAAGAAAAAATCCAGTAGGCTTTGTTTAAGCATTTTACAGTTGCAGAGTATGTAGGTATCCTTTATGCAGAGCGCAGTAGGACAGAGGAGGAAGATTAAGAAGACAAGTTCGTGTGGGATTCAAAACGCCTTGAGATGAATGAAAACATCTTGTAGTTGCGTCAAGGGATATTATGATTCCAATTTATCGACTGGGAATTTTATTCTTGTTTTGACCTCACCAGAGAGGGAACCTGGATATAGTCCGTCTTCTTCATCCATAGACGACAAATTCTACAAATGAATTTCATATCAACGGTTATGCATCTGCTTAAGGATCTAAACATTACATGGATGGATCCACAGTTTTTTAATAACATTCCTACAGCCATCGGTAACATACAATGGACAGTTGTCCCTGAGGAATAAGACAGCTAATCTCCTGATAATACCACTGTTCCTTATCAACGCCGCAGGTTTCTCTTATACATTCCGACATCTGACTGCATGGTAGCACTCGGAGTACAGCCAAGAACTTTTCCTTTTTTTCGATTTTTTTTTTTTTTTTTTTGTTAAAACCACGTGTAAACAAAGCCGTTCCAGAATAATCTCACCCAACGCTGTATTCCCGTCGATAAAAGGCCGATTGATAAGCACAAAGGGAAATCGGGGTGGGGTGATCAACGTCTACTTTGGGTGTGGGGTCCTGTGGAGAAAGCGGGAAAGAATCTAGTGTCTAGAAAGGGAGGTAAGCAACATATCGTATGGCCAGCGAGCCACTTCTAAGGCAACCGCATGTGCCCTGAAGCTAGCCTGTTGTTCAACGCTATTAGTTCAAAGCAGTTTCTCACACTGCGTCGATTTTTCTCCCTCCTCAAAGAGGCTACCAGAATCTGAGTGATAATGTTCACATTTTCCCCGGTAGATATTAAAGAACTCGCAAACGAGTGCGAGGAAAGCGAGAGATATTTCTTGATCGGAAAAGGGTAGTTGAAAGATAAACATCCCATCATTACTGATTTTGAATCCAGGCGATATAAAAGAAGAGGAATATTCTCCCTACTCGCGATTGGCAGGATCACATAGCAAAAACCTGCCCATGAAAAAAAAAAAAAAAAAAAAACATTAATCAGTGCAAGAAGAGGAGTCCTATGTATTGCTCCTGGATCTTATACTCTTCATATCATATATCAGTGAGTTATGAAGGACTGAAGAAAAATCGTCATATATATCTTTTTTAAATAAAATAAAACTTCAATATCGTTCTTTCTCTATGTCGTTCCGAAATTGTCTCCTGAGAGTAGTGCACCTAGAAAGTGCAATGGCAAATGAAAGAGGGGATATCTTCTGTAGAAAGCACTGTCCTTTCTGCATATATGGTATACAGTGCAAAAATTTTCAAACCATCCATTTACAGATCCTGTGCCTGCACTGGTCTATTTGAGTTCGCAAGATCTATGAAGCACTCAATGCTCCAGCACGTTTTGCTTAACCCTAACTGCATGAGGAGGCTTTTCCCACAGAACTCAGAAAGTTTTACGAACAAAACAGCTTGTCAATACTTACTGACAGCGAACTTTTGAAATAGTATCAATAACTTGGGATTTGTTGCCAGATATGGGTGCCAGGAGCGCCAGACTTCAAAAGACTCCTCAAAAACATTACATATGAATCCACTTGACCAGATCATCACGCTTACCTCCACCCAGAAGACCCAGATAAAGAAATAGTTGAACTCCTTGCAAAAAGTACATTTCTGTGTTTTTGTGTACATTGTGTAAATATCAACGTGAGCTCAAACCATGATCATTCAAAGCGCGGGCACCTTTATCCCCTCGCGATTGACCACTCAAAATCAACCGGCGCATGTAGCAACTCTCTATCTGAGAAGTTGGAGGACACTGTCACAACATCATCATCCGCTTTAAATTTATGGATTTTTTGGTATTTGTTCCGCCGGAATGCTTATCTTTTAGTTGTTTCCGGTGTTCTAATTGGAGGCTGATGATAACCTTTTCTTCTTTCTCTTCCTTTTGCGTGCGACTTCTCAATGAGCCGTGTTTTTCCACTGCTCGACAAAATTAACAGAACACATAGAAAACATGGTGCAACTCGTGCAGCTTGAAATGAAGTGGGACAACATTTTTTATGATGGTGTGCCGTAAAATAACGATGAAATGAGGAGACAGCCAGAAACTTCGGACAGATATAAGAGACATTTATAAGGGTTCTATAAGAATTACCAAAAAGGCCACATTAAAAAAGTCGATACAAGATACTCAAAAATATGATCACATGACATCAGTACGGCGTATGATTACTTCAACGGCTAAACAGGCCTGATAGCGGTTTACCTGCTCGATATAACGGTGTGTATAAGATTCTATGCAACAAATCCCATTCTTCCACCAGCTCAGACCGTAGCTCCCCAAGTGACCGAAAAGTTGCCTGCAGACATGCCCGTCCCACATGTTCCTTTGCATTTAAGTCTGGTGATGCTGGTCACTGCGGTCGTTGGATATCTTCAGTTTCAAGATATTCCTCCACAACTTGAGCTCTATGGCACTGGCATTGTCGCTCATGAAAAGAAAATCTGGGCCAACTACACCTCTGGGCTCCTTCGTAACCAGGTGGGAAGGAGCAGCAGTGCGTAGCACACGCTTCTTGATTAGACCGGGGTTCAAGCCCGTCATTACCAAATACGGGGGATGCGGAAAGGTCAGGGAATGACCACCGCATATTCCCGGAGCAATATGGCCTTAGTTGCTAATGCTCCTAAAAACCAAATAACAAACAAATAACCACACCCCTAAAAAGTCCCACATAGAGTTCGAGAATCTGTTCTCGGCACCTCTGCGCAGGTACGGATACCCCCATCAAAAACATGAAGAGAGGTGCGGCCGTTGATCATTTTTCCACCCTGTACGAGAATGGGGTGGAAAAATGGATGCACTTCAAAAGAAGTGCATCCATTTTTCAGTGTACTATACTGTTCATCTATATCAACTGGATGCACTTCAAAAGAAGTGCATCCAGTTGATATAGATGAACAGTATAGTACACTGTTGAGTCAGTTTGGTGTGACATAAGCACTGCGAAAGCAAAAATAAGAGTAGGAGTAGGAGAGAAGAGGCCTAATGACTCGAATGAGTACAATGAACAATTGTACAGAGAAATAGAGGGGGCTAGTAAATCGGAATGTCTTAAAATCCCCCATTATAACTTCCCAGATATTGATTGGAACTTGTGGCTTGGTCACTCGCACACTAGTAAGACTTTTGTGGATTTATTGAATGATTGTTTTCTGCAGCACCATGTTCGAGAGGCAACCAGAGAAAGTAATACTCTTGATCTGGTTATCAGCAGTGATCATTCATGTATTAGGAATTTGCAGATAAAGGAACCACTAGGTGGCAGTGATCACAGTGTACTGACGTGGGATTTACTTAAAGATTTAATTACCATCAGGGGTAAAGGAAAGGGTTTTTGCTTCCGTAAAGGTGAGTACAGTGGTCTCAGACAGTTTTTAAATTCTGTACAGTGGAATCAACTGATGATGTTACCAACAGTAAATTCTAAGTGGGAAGCGTTCAAGGAATTAATCTTGGAAGCTACACTTGAAAGCTACACATTTTCTACCACCTTAAGTATACTTAAGGTGGTATAAAATGAAAAAGACCTGGGAGTAATTATGCA
Source organism: Mastigoproctus giganteus (assembly GCF_048544385.1). Taxonomy (NCBI): domain Eukaryota; kingdom Metazoa; phylum Arthropoda; class Arachnida; order Uropygi; family Thelyphonidae; genus Mastigoproctus; species Mastigoproctus giganteus. The sequence continues at coordinate 59,393,985 of NC_143579.1, read as the reverse complement.
GTCAGATATGAAGTTTTCTGAGCAATGCAGACAGGCTGCTAGGGCAGGTCATGGGGTTTTGTCAATGATATATAGGAATTTTGCTAGCAGGGAAAAGGAGGTGATTATCCCTCTGTATAAGGCAATGGTCAGGTCATGCCTTGAGTACTGCGTACAGGTCTGGAGGCCTCATTTTAGGAAGGATGTAGATTTGCTTGAGCGTGTACAGAGAAGAGCAACACGATTGGTGAGGGGAATGAAGGGATCCTCTTATCAAGAGAGGCTTAAGTTCTGCAAATTGCAGTGGCTGGAGACTAGGCACCTGCGCGGTGATCTGATTGAGGTATATAAGGCCTTGAATGGGTTGAGCACGCTGAATTCTGATGGGATTCTTCCACTTGTTCAGATTACGAACCTAAGGGGGCATAAATTCAAATTACGAAAGGACAGATGTAGAATAGATGTGCGGAAATTTGTCTTTAGCCAGCGGGTGGTTAATTGCTGGAACAAACTTCCATCTGTCGTTGTGGAAGTTGATAGGTTGAATAAATATAAGGAGGAACTGGACAGGCATTTGGAGAGAATTTTTTTTTTTTTTTTGGCTGATGCTGCATAAGCTCATACACTTGCTTTCTTGCATTACATGCCACCACTACTACTACTACTACTGCTACTACACCTATAAGTATCCCTTTCTCTGATGTTGGAGGGATGATACATCATTTCTCGTTGTCCCCAGATGAAATAACGTCTAGAATTTGTTTGTAGGCTAAAACGGGACTGCTCGAAGAACAGAACTGTACTCCATTTGTCAAGTCTCCAAGTCTCACGTTCGTGGTACCAGTTTCGACGAGCTCTGCGATAGTTTGGGGTTAATGGGATACGAATCATTAGCTTCCTTGCGTAGAGTCCATGCCTATAAAACACGGGTTGGTCGCAAGTCGCGTTTTTATAGGCATGAATAATGTGCGGCTGTGTAAATTGGCAGATCGATTTCTATTGAACACTCGGAATTTGCATGCAAGGATGCCAAATATATCAAATATTCGCCTTCGGAAACGCTGTTCACAATAAAATATTTATGAAAAACATTTTGTTCTGTTAATTTTGTCGAGTAGTGCAGAAAGCTATCTCATTACGAAAATATGATTTTCTGCCTTATATCACTGGAAAGAAAGCCTTACTCTGCTCTACTAATATAAGCTGTCTGGCCACTTTTTAGGCGCACCTACCCTTTTCATGAAATAGGGAGGTGTGCTCATAGTGTACCTCCTTCAGTTTCAGCATCACATGTTCTTGCCATACGTTAAAAAGCAGGTGGGAAGATACGTAGGGATGCTATCTATGCGCAATTCAGTTCGAGAATGGATCAGACGAAATATTTAAGTGCACATTGGCCTCCTGATACCAGTGGAGCAACATGTGGATGCCACAGGATATCTGGAAGTTGTTTCCGAGCAGCTCTATTCCTTCATAGCTACTGTGTATCCATCTGCGATTGGTTCCTCCCAACAGGATAATACGCCATGTCACAAGGTTTAACAATTGTACAAAACTGGTTGCAGGAACATAACAGTGAATTCAACCTACTATGGAGGCGTGGATCAACATCCCTGTGGCGCGCTTTTGACACCTAGTTCAGTTAATGCCACGGCGAATCCAGGCTGTACTGCGGGCTAAAAGGAGGTTTGCTCGCTATTAGGCAAGTTTATCTAATAAAGTGACAAATAAATGTACTAGTGAGTTCATCTATTTTCAAAATGCTGATTTTTAAAACAATGAGTTACATTTTATTACTAAAATAATAAAAAAATATATATACGTTTTTTATAGGTATCATACAGTATAGAATTATTATACATAAATTAAAATATTTTCTAACAAATCGCTAAATACTAAATGGCTTTTCTATCCAAGAGAGCCAATGAATCATTTGATTCTCTTCTGCATCGCTTAGACTTTTAATTACCCTGGCTTGAATTTAAATATTAGTCTACCGATATGAGAAAAAATAATACCAATGAAGAGTCAAAGTCTGTATATTCAACAAGACAAAATTCGCAATGCCAAAATTTTATCCGGTTATCAGGTGTTATTGACTTGCTGTCTTCCAGATGAGTCTTTTCAGATGACTCACTTAGATATTCTTCCACATTCTTATTTTGTTGTCTCTTCTAATAGTAATTTGACGTTCGGCTACCATGTTTTCCTATGGCCAGGATCATCTGAAAGTCATGTGACCTACTATATTTGCAATGTCTGCTGCTGGAAGAGGGAAGCATCCAGTATTTAGTCCATATCTCTTAAGTGGGTCAATTTGCTTTCTCATCCTTAGATAACACTCATTATTTGCTAATAGTAGCATTACTTTTTGGAATTTAAAAAACCGTACTCTGTTGGCAAATATCCAAGGATTAAGTCGTTTTGAAGCTGCCTCGATTTCTCTAGAAAATGTCCATGTGTTTACAAGGGAGGTGCCACAAAAAACAAGTTAAGAATCATTGCTCCGTTCTATAAAACCTCACAAAAAATTAAAATTTTATTTTCTTATTCTAGGCTTTTATTTAAGCAGGCACAAATTTAAAATTTAGTCTAATTTTTAATACAAACTTTCTTTATTATATTTCGATAACAGACCTTGCCTTAAAAATTGTATCTAGTGATATAAATCAAATGTCATCGAAGATATCATACCTCTGATGACGTTGGTGTTACTCGTAAGACGTATAATATATTCTTTTCCTATAACTTAACGCACGTTATAGTTTCTCAGGGCCGTTAATATTTAATGCAATACTGAGGCAACTTGTGTTCAAGTATTTGGACGATTACGCAGCAAAGCTGCGTTTCTTTCTGATATAAAAACCTTGATTCATAAGTCCAGGAAAAGGACGCAAGTTCTGCTCTTATTAAGTATCGATTACGTGGTGTCCCATCATCGCATCTGTAGCTAACACCAAGGTATGTACATGTGTGTGTGCAGCTGCTCAGACAGATTTGTAATCCGTGGAATGTAGCTACTGATGATATTCGGCCTATTATTAGCACGAAAATAATGTTTACACAGCTTTTATCCATTTTCGTGGCTCGAGATTATCGGATTCGATACAACATGATTGTATAGTGACAGTCTTGCCTTGTACACTACGTTATCACTTTTAGATTTGCGGGAATGGTTAAGTAGTTTCACTGTATAACGTCCTGTGATGTTTGCTCTATCGAGTTTGTAACACATGACCTTTTGTAAGATGGAAAGAAAGGCATTGAAAATGTTCATTGAATCAGTAGTTTCATTAACGTCATCAAATCCCTCGTAGTCATTATGGAATGGAGAAATTAATTCATTTATTTATCTGTTTAATACAGGATTTACCTCTGGACAGCAAAATTGCTGTCCAGAGGTAAACCAGAGGTCAATTTTGCTGTCCAGAGACACAACACTGCTCGCAGAGCCACAACGGAAGCACTTCGCAGTCTTTCGGAAAATGGCTTGCATGAAGTATTTAATGCGTGGGTGGCGAAAGTGTGTAAAGTTCAAGGGAGAGTATTTCGAGAAGGAGAAAAGTACAGAAGATTCAGATGATGAAAATTAAGATAAGATCTTGCACCAGTCCGCGAATTAAACGATCACCCCTCGTATATCTGACAATCTAAAAACAATAAACAAAATAAAAACCTACAATATTTTAGCAACGACTGCAATAAAGAAAAATAAAGAGTTATCGGGTGGATCTTATTAAAAACACGTGTTCTAAATAAAGCCCATATGTGAAGCTTGGCAGAAAGAGCCGAAATGCGGAAGTATTTTCGTGAATCATAAATTCATGACATTAATTAATATATTTCAAGAAAAGAGGTGAAATTTAAGTAAAATTTAAGCGTCAAATTGGCAAAATTAACGCACAAATGTTTCTAGAGTAACTCTGTATTTGGTACGTTTAGACTAACATTCTTCATAAAAGCATTTGTTAACCTTAGTTGCTTTGGTGATTAAAAGAAACAAAAATCATACTGCTGTGCTGTTCCAGATGCAGTTTAGCCTTTCGGCTGATGGCCCTTATTTGGAGTTGGGAGTAAGACAGCTTTTACAATACTACTGATGGTGCTTCAGAGGAATTTGACATGCTCCGTATGCCAAAATTGGCATGTGGTGCATTTCTAACTGGACTTATATGCTGGAAGCCTCTTAGTATTTTGAAAACTTTTGGTTTAAAATCAGCTCACAGTCAGATTTGCTAATGTGTAGTTGTAGCCCGCCACATTTTCTACATGGCGAGAATCAACTGTACTTTATTATTAATAAATGTTTGTTTTGATTAATATCCTAATTGCCTTTGGTATTTAACACAACAAAAACCTTGGATGTGGGAATCCAACCGAAAGTTAAATTCAAAATTCAAACATCACAGAGCTTTCGGAAAACTTAGTCCTCCTTTCATCAACATAAGTCCTTGATTCTAAACTACAAAGATGTCTATAGAATTGGTTCCATTAATATCCGGACACCCCCCCCATGGATGGGGAAACAGGTCCTATATGCATACAAGACGTCACAGAACCTGCTATAAATATGCACACTGGGCTTCGAACACACAATTGCAAAAGTGGGCATGCAAGATGACACGCTCAACAGAATTACTTCAACAGTTCAACAGAATTGATAACATATGCTAGACGCCGATTAACATGGTGTAATGAGCGCGAATCCTGGACTGGAGAGCAGTGGAAAACAGTGCTATGGACAGACGAGTGGCCGACCGGGCTAGCCGAGTGGGTAAAGTACCTGCCCGGCAACCCAAAGGTCGCGGGTTCGATTTCCGCCTCGGGCTTGGATCAAAGTACTGCAAAAACCTTGGGAGGTGCAATATGGCCACAGAAGCCGATGCGCCAACAACTACCAAATCAAAAAAAAAAAAAAAAAAAAAACAGACGAGTCGAGGTTCGCACTCTACCAGTCTTATAGCCCTTCCTGGGTGTGGCGAATGCCAAGAGAACAGTTCCCTCCTGATTGTTGCGCCTCCGTAGCCAGGTGGGCAAGAGCAGCAGTGCGTAGCACACGCTTCTTGATTACACCAGGGTTCGAGCCCGTGATCACCAAATACAGAGGATGCGGAAAGGTCAGGGAATGACCACTGCATATCCCCGGAGCAATATGACCTTAGTTGCTAATGCTCCTAAAAACCACAACAACAACAACCTCATCCTGATTGTATCCTCCCCGACAATGAAGTTTGGTGGAGGCAATGTCATGGTATAGGGCTCCTTTCATGGTTTGGCTTGGGCCCATTAGTCGTTATCGACAAAACCATGAATGCTGTGCAATACCAGGACAACCTGGACAATTATGCACTTCCAACATTATGGCAATACTTTGGGGAAGGCCCATACCTGTATCAGCAAGACAACGCACCATGCCATACTGCTCGAGTCGTAACAGAGTGGTTTGAGGACATGGGTGTGGAAAAGTTGGATTGTCCAGCTCAGAGTGTTGATCTGAACCCTATCGGATGGGATGTATTGGATCGTCGGGTACGTGGACGTCGAGTCCCCCAAAGAACAAGGCCGACTTGTGGCTGCGTTAAAGGCCAAGTGGAGGAACATATCACCTGACATTTATAAAAAGCTGGCTGAGAGTATGCCGCGAAGATTGAAGGCAGTCATAAAAGCAAAAGGTTTCAGCACAAAATATTAAATGACACAATAAAAGCTCTTTTTCTGTCTAAAGGCAGGTGTCCGGATATTCATGGTAGGGTAGTGTATATATATATCACGCGAATATCCGCATTCTCGCAGACCTCTAACGATAGAAGTTATGGTCATCCAATCATATAACTTGTTTTAAAAAGTGACCTTTCTATAATTCTATAAGAAGAGTGATATTATTTGATACGTACGTTATGGACAATGTGGGAAATCAATAAAGTTCTATATTATTACGTGAAGCTCTCTTATCCCTCTCTAATGGCTTATAAATAAATTATAAAAGCATACTTTGATACAGCAACAGTAAGTAAAAAAAAAAAAAAAATTGAAAGAAAAATTGAAGGCTCCAATGACACAGGTTTTTGAACATTGAAACATCTGTAGAATAACAAGACAACAAGGATGAGAGGGACTCAGCGCCATTTGAAGACTGTTATAAAAGTGTTCGATGGAGATAACATTCTTCAACCACCTTTTATTTTTGTTTTGCATGTTTCTATCATTAAAATACTACATTTTAATTGGATGTTTTCAAATTATTTCAGTTTTATCCTTTAATTTGGAAAACTATAAAACAGAAAAACATGTATATGGCCTTCGTTAACAATGACAGAACAAGTTGTAAATCCTTTTTATAGATCCATTTAGTTTTTTTTTTAATAGTGATTGGCGGAAATAACGGGCGAGCCAAAAGTATACAGCTACTTGCGAGTTGTTCGTAAGAAAGGCTATCAGTGTTTGACCCTGAGTTGGCGACAGACAGTCTCGTTAACTCTTCCGGTGCACTAGGCCTCCATTATCAGGTAGAATATAGCCACAGAAACCGGCTGACGTACTACAAAAGAGGCAAGATATTATTAGCTCCTTTAGGAATTGTGATAGTCCTTCTCTTCCCGCCCATCCACACAGATTTCTCTCTTTTGGTCTTCTTTGGAAACTGTCCAGATGAGACACTGTTCTTTTGCGTGGCGGACTGCAGTTAAAAAAGTAGTCCAAGAGTATTTTTATAGCCAGGACAGGGAACACTTGTAGAAAACCATGCAATATATGATACAGTATTTATATATTCTGATTTGCATATTATTAAGGAAACAAGGTATATTTTAAAATCTAAATAGCTTCCTACTTGATAGTAAACTATAACTGGCCGGATGCAACGATCAACCAGTTTTCGAGATCTCGAATTATTTTCTCTCTCTCTCTCTCTCTCTCTCTCTCTCTCTCTCTCTCTCTCTCTCTCTCTCTCTCTCTCTCTCTCAGCATTTTTCATGCCTCGAATTCACTTTCTAGTGAAGGATTGAATATGCATTTTGAAAACTGCTGTAAAGGTAATGGGACACTGTTATGAAGAAAGAAAGGAATGTCCCTTTTGAAATCGGTCTAACCAAGTATCTCGGAAATCAGCCAAAGACTAAATCAAGAATTACAGCAAATATAAAAAAGTTAGAGAAGAGAATGGATGCTCAATAGACAGAAATACACACTAATAGTTCACTTCCTCATCTTCTCTGAATATGATGAAATAGCAGTCCTCGAAAACTTCGATCAAAGAGAATGACACTGTTGAAGCACAGCGAAGGTTTCTTATGTATACAGTATTTTTGAGAACATGGTCCTTAATTCGTACAACGCAATATCTTTGTTTTTTTTTTCCTCGCCTTTTTCCCATTTTATATATATATATATATATATATGGGGACAGCGTTTTTTTATTGTTTTGGCATGAAACTTTTACGGCCGGATGTCCTTCCTGACGCCAACCCTCATCCTTTATCCGGGCTGGAGATATGCGATGGTCATTCCCTGACCTTCCGCATCCTCTGTATTTGGTGGTCACGGACTCGAACCCCGGTCTAATCAAGAAGCGTGTGCTACGCACTACTGCTCTTGCCCACCTGGCTACGGAGGCGCCAACGCAATATCTTTGTAATAGTTCTTATAGCATAAGGAACAGTAAAATCTTCTTACCTTAGCGCGTTCTCAAGAAATTCATTGAGTTCGTTGCCAAAGAATACAATTATATTTGATTAAGCATAGAAGAATTACCCTTTGGAACCTTCTTGTAACAAAACACTGTATTATGGCTCTGAATCCATCATGCCCTCGTGTAGTACAGCAGTTAGAATTACTTTCCTTTCGCACCTGTTGGAAAAGGCTTGAGTTCAAATTCCATTAATAACGCAAGGAATTTGTATGGACTTTTTTTTTACAATGTGGCAAAGTTAACCGGTCTCGGGAGAGGATTGCACGGTTTCAATTCCCTAAAACTCTGGTTTTTCATCCAGAAAACAGCAAATGCGCCCAAGAAAACATGCAATTACAGACACAATACACTGATTCCTCATAGCCTTAGTTGCTGTTTCGTTTAATACACATCTAACATAAACTAACATAAATCCGTTATGTCTGTAAACAGTATACTAAGTACAGTATCTAAATAGTTTACCGTGTATTGTTTAGCAAATAATACTTCCAGTGCATTGTGAGAGCATTGGCATAAACATATTGGAACTTCCTTTGAATTTTAATAATTACAGACCTAAAAAAAACTGAGTTTATTTTTAATTGGCATTTATTTATTTCTTAAAGCTTTTGATCTTTACATCTTATTTGTTTGATTTATTTATTTTGTCTTTTGGAAAAAGCAAAGTTTAAAAAAAACTGAGGAAGAAACAAAACATTCGATTGAAAACCCTGATTTTTGACCACGCTAACATCAAATTCTGAACTTAACTCCACCTTACCATTGTAAGCTAAATCAGCGAATTCAGGATTCTTCCTATCCATTGCGGTACAATACGAAATCCTGTTGTTTCAAGTCAGTATAGTGAGCAAAGTCGCCAGTATTATTAAAATGTACCCTGAGTTGTTTAGAAGTACTAATTCATGCCAAGAAACTGAGAAAAGCTTTCGATTTCCTAGACACATATTTTCTTTATAAACTCATAGTTACAATACGGGCCCGAACGCTTAGTGTAATGTCTAATTACATTTAAAAAGCCGTGCAGTTCTTTCACGGCTGGCAGATTGGCTACAATCACCTTCCTGCTAACGTGGAAAAGGCGGGTTCGAATCCCGTTTACACGAAAGGAATTTTTATTGGCTTTTTTCACACTGTGGCTGAATCGATCGGCCTTTAGCGAGGGTTGTGTGTTTCTTCTCCCCGAAAACGGGTTTTCACCTAAAAAAAACCAGAAAAACCAATCACAGAATACGTGCAATTTACTATTTAGGTTTAGTTGTTGTTGTTGTTTTGGTTTTTAGGAGCATTAGCAACTAAGGCCATATTGCTCCGTGATATGCGGTGGTCATTCCCTGACCTTTCCGCATCTTCCGTATTTGGTGGTGACGGGCTCGAACCCCGGTCTAATCAAGAAGCATGTGATACGCACTACTGCTCCTTCCCACCTGGCTACGGAGGCACCCTCTAGGTTTAGTATACTGGTGACTCACGACCTTAGTTCCCGCTCGTATGCAAAACGAACCGGAGTCCTCCATATGACTCTCAATCACTATGTCAAAATATCTTGCAGGTGTTGCCATGTGAACAGAGGGGGATGTGTTTATGAACTTTTCCATCACTTCGAAATAGCGTAAAGTGAGATTTATCAGACAACGTAACCTACTTATTTTTTCTGGATCCATACTTTTCTCCTTTGAATCCACTGCAGCCTTTTGGGTTCACTCCCAAGATTAATGACGTATAAAGTAGTTTACAATTGCCATAGACATCTTCTCTGCAATGTTCCCCCATGGTTTGAATATTAATGGACTGGAAAGTTACTGTATTGAAAGCATTGCTCTATTGTGCTGTCCTTTGATGAAAATTCGCCTTAACAATCCCTTTCTAATGTTGCATTTTAATTCTTCGAATACCCGAATAACAGCGCCTTTGAAACACATCTTTTCAAGTGCTAAACGCAAACCGATGATTGTCTTCCGTAACAGTATAATGAACTCATCACTTGTCATTCGTTTCGATTTTCCCCCGTCAGTTATTCTGGGTTTTTCGACCACACAGCATGCAAATAGGCGTTATGTCTATTTTTGTTTTGCGTTGAAGAAACCAAGGCCATGATGAGTCAGTTTGTGTCTGTAGTCTGTAAATTGCGTGTATTCTGTAGTCAGATTGACTCTTTGCTGGAATAAAAACAACAGTTTCGCAAGAGGAAACCGTAGAACCTTCTCCCTAGAAGAAGGCCCGCAAGTGTTCCTCCCATCTAACCGGAAATTGACCTTTTCCATTGGAGTGAAAAGATTGCGATCGTAAACACGATCGCAATCTTGTCGCGAGGGTAGCTCAGGCATGTGATATTTCAGTTATTCTGTTCGCTTCCAATGGGAAAGGAAAGGATATCGTCAACTTCAAACAAGGTATGATCCTCGGTGTTGTTGTTTAATGGGAAGCATTCAATGGGGCGTTTTCATAAAGTTTATCCTATATATGTTATATCTACACAAGCATGTGTTCAAAAGACGATTCTCTTGGATTTTGAATCCAATAAAACAGGCGCTGTCGTTTCGTGGCTTAGTTTCCTTCATGCTAAACCAAACAACAAATAAAATTGAATTCATTTGCATAGATTGTATACATGTGCTCCAACACATACCAGATTTGCAAAATTATCTTCGTTAAACTGTTGAAGTTTGTTAATTTGCTTTTCTTCAAAATGTCCATTCTAGGTTAATTTTAAAAGTAACCATAAAAAACAAAAATCAGAACAAATATTCTGAAACACATACATAAAAAAAAAAAAAAAAACTGTCAGTGACTACTTTGAATAACGTAGGTTGTTAGAGAATACGAATGACCTCGGTACTTTTGAAATGTAGAACCAGTTCGGTTAATGACACAAGGTGTTTCTGCAATCTGGCTTTCCCAGATGTCTGTATTTTTCATTTGTAACTCGTTTGGAAAAGTTTGCATTCGAATTTTGACGAGGATAGACGAATCTAGCTTTGTACAGAGTTTGAGTATGTGTTTACTCCTTGGTCACTTCGCCGATATGCTGTATTGTGTTTATATTCGGATTGAAACAGGATTTACAGTGCATGTGAGGTAACAGGGATTATTTTAATATGATGGGTAATCAAAATGGTCGCCATTCTAATTATAAGCACCACCGTGTAGAACTCTCGAGTTTGTAGTTTGATACAAACTGAATTTACAGAACGTGGGAGGGAATTTGGAGAATTCTGAACGGGATAATTTCATTTGAATCTAATATATTGTGCCAAAATGATAGGCTTATAAAAGAACACCCCCACGGAAAACTCTTGGATTTACAGCGTGATACATACAAATCTTCCCCTTCAGGAAAAAGCAAAATATTGCCGAGGCATTTTTAAGCATGGGGTAGGGGTTGAATTGGCTAGTTTAGTACAGGTGGGGTATACACAGAGATTTTTTCCCCGTTCTGCAAAATTTTGATTTATCATGATTTACGCACAAGTATGTTAAATGACAAAAGATATGAGTATAATCGTTGCGTCTTGGAAGGAAATTTTATGCACACTATGTCAGGTTTTCAAGTTAGGAATCCATTTAAATTTCTGCAATAATGCAGAAATTTAAATGGATTCCTAAAACTTAGCATTTTCCGTGTGCTTCATTTGGTGCAATACGAGGTAGGCACTGACAGAAGTTCGGAAAAAAGGAAACAAATGAGTAGTCAAAACAACACCAAGTTGGATGTTGGACTTTGACTCTTCCTTTGCATTGCCACAGTAGTACCAGAAAGTATATCCTTGGTGTGGAGGGAAAAGAGTACAAATTGTAAAATAGTACTGTCTCTTCTATGCACACAGATGGTCTCAAATGTTTTGTGCTGTATCTGCTTTTACACTCATTCTTCTATTATATCCTTGCCTCTTATCAGTTAACTGGTTTTTCATCCTCCAAATGCGTGAGACGAAATGCAACGTTAAGAAAAATTCACTTGCGATAAGCATAAGAAGGGAAAAATTAGTGTCTTAGATGCAAGAATACTACCCCTATTCATCCATACACCCACCTTAAAGTGTAAAGTGAATAGATGAACTGTGGTTGCTGCATGAGGAATATCTAAATAATTACAATAAATAAATAAATAATAGATGCTATAGATCATATTGTCTATTAGGAGACAACGTTGCTGCGACGTCATTTATAGAAAATTGGTGAGGAAAGGTATGTGGGAGGATACAAACCCCACTCGAAAATTTCGAAAAATAGCAGGCATTTAATTTTAAAAAAACGTGCATCTCTCAGTTTTTTATGAGATAAGAGGGTTGCCTTTGGGCAACATGGAATTAAAGCCATGAAGAATTTATATACCGTGTCTGTTAGTTCTCTTATTTTTCAGGATGAAAAATCCGAGAAAAAACAACCGACAGTCACCTGAGATGAACTAACTCGGCTACTGTTAAACCTTTAGAAATTTGTCCTCATCGAGGAGAACTATTCTTTGCAAACGGGATACGTGACGTCAGTATACTGTCACGTTGGATGCTCGGTGGGGTGGGAGTAATCTGCTGGATCCCCTGAATCTGCTGTTCACGCGTAAATGAAAACACCAGATCAACCAAAGCTTTAGCCATTCATTTCCTAACCCCGGGCTCCCATAATTAACTTTTTTTTTTGGCTAAGTGGAAAAACTCCAGACACCGAGATGCGGCATGTTCCTGTTCTATATATACGCCTCATTATAGCATGTCACGCGCCGTTACCATATCCGCATGCACTGCATTCAGGTAAGTTTCATTTTTTTTCCCTTTTGCTGCAGTGGCAAGCAAGGTGCGAAAGGAAACCATAAACGTGGAAGTCATCGGTTCCAGCTCAGAGGTCGTAGGGTGGAGAAGTTCCATTTAAATCTGCAAGCTTAACGAAGATGTCGGGTTAGCTAGTTACTGCATGTTCACAAACCTGCACCCTTATCACGTGGTCGGTGCGGTCCGTTGATATTCTGACGACGAAACAAAAAAAAATCCATTACAACCTTAACGGCACTGTTCGTGCAAAGTTCAGTATGGGCAAAAAAGCGAATAAAAGAGACCAGCTCAATCGGTATACAATAGTTCAACATCAGCCATTGCTGCTAGTTAGCATAGCGTGGACACGCGACTTGTTGCCGTGAGCAATCAGGAATAATTGCAGAGTTTGTTTGTTCAACCGGTTAGAACAAATAAAGATGCAATAAAAGGGGGCGTATTTGTAGTTTGCGTGCACATATATTAACAAAAGGTGGGTTGTCTGAACAGTAAATGTGTTATAAAAGAAAATTCTACTTAAGGTGTTGTCAATCGTATCTGCGTTTCATTTTATTTCTTTTCGAGTTCCACTAAATTGATTTCTGTTGCAATTTGAATATTTTTGTTTAATTTTATTGTTATAGAATTTCGGTCATTTATTTCTGACGTTTTTGACTGCAATTCGACTAGCTTGTAATTAACGGCTGTTTTGATTTCAACAGGAAACACGAGATCTTATTTTTGATTGCAACATCCTTCCCTCTTTCTACATACTTAAATTCCTACACCAAGTATCTCGAGAGCAACTCCAGTGTTTTAGTTAGGAAATGGCGGCTTCCAAGATGTCTGCTTTTCATCAAACATAAACTACTGCAATGAACGAATTGCACGCATGAGCGTTATTAAATACGACGTAATCACTCTTTGTCACTATTTTGAGTGCAGTAAATAGCAACTCTTATTTCTCTAGACAGTTGCACAAGCCACACAGTTGAGAACTACGCGAAGTTGGAGATAACTGACAAGATGAGGTGTTGAAACTCAGGCAGTGTGAGGAATCTGTCCACACTGTCAGGTACTGTTCATGAGGGGGCAGTGATTTTCCCACTGAACTTATAATGAACTCACGTCTGTAAGACTATCTGATTAACTTACCTGCTTGAGGTACAGAAAGTGGTTACATTCGTTCGTGTTAAACACAACATTCCATAGCCTCAGGGTTAGGCGGTTAAATTGACGCAAACTTTTCAAGCGTGTGGGCCGGGAACGTTGCAGTTAAAGTGAATAGCCCATGAACACCGAGAGCTGCTGACGCTCCTCATCCCACCCTCATTCCCCTAAGATGAATTTTGCCTAATTGCGGGGAAGACGAAGATATTCGGTCGTCTACAATTAAATGTATTCAACCTGTGGGTTGATAACTGCGCAGGACAACAAAAAATTCCCATTTCATGATGTCTGCTGTCGAGATCGTGATGTAGCCATTTCTGACCGTAAACACATTACGCCATTCTCTGAGGGTTACCTTGGCCTGCATTTTGATGGACCTTTTTTGTGTATGCAGCTAGAGGGTAATATGGCGATGTTTTAAAAATATTTTATGTTAATGTAAAATTACCGTAAACTTGTTTTAATTAGCCCATACATACTCAATTATTGTGCAATTTTTTGGTTCTTCTGTTCTTTTTGGCCTACTGAGTTGTTTTCTCCTACAATAAACCTACGAGTATTCTTGGGTTTTAGGTTTCCAGAAGATAAATCCTAGAATACGCAGTCAAAGCATTCTAGGATTTATCTCCTGTATGAATGAATAATCAAATGAGGAGTAAATGAGATTCGAAAATGAAACTCAGTCAAGGATGTGATTATTAGATAACTATAATGGCTTTGTTTTGAATTTCTAACGAATTTTCAGTAAAGTGACCTTGGTGGTTAAATTTCTACTCGATGAATTTTGGTCACGTTGATTAGTACGGTAATCATCTATTTTGGAATATTTTATAGGACAGTTATGCAAATAAATTTATCACAGTTGGTTTCGGCGTTGCATTACAAATAAACAATCCTCATCCGAGAACTATAATTTCCATTTATTTTTAAGGCGATGTCACAACCCTGACAGCTGTTTTGACGGTTATTACCGCAAAACGTTTTGTGTTTCTGTATTGATGGGATGCGTAGCGCCTCCTGGAGAGAACCTCTAAACGCAGTACTTGACAATCCAGGGACGATTTAAATTACGCGATGGCAGATGTTAAATAGTATTTGAAGACAATTCGTTTGTGTTAAACACAACGTTCTACAGCCTGAGGGTAGGAGGCTAAATGGAAACAAATTTTCCGAGTGTGTGGGTTATGAAAAGTCGCAGTTAAAGTAAATTGCCCATAAACACAGAGCTGCTGACGCTCCCATTTTCAAAATAATTTCTAATTTATAGGATGCCAGGTGGGCATTGCCCCTTGGGAAGTGGTGTGGGCGTTTTTTTTTTTTTTTTTTCTGTCTCGGAAACTTTGCTTTTTCCTCTGGCATTCGTGCACGTTGGCCTGGAATACATATAATTTAAAGACAGTATACTGAAACCTCATGGCCTTAATTGTTCTGGGCACTTACCTCAAACAACCCAATTCTTTCACGAGAAACAACTGGATTTCAGATTTTCCGTGGAAGTTGTCTACGATGAGACTGGGAAGAGGGGGCTCAAACATGTATGCTGGATCTAGTTTGCGAGGAGGTGAGGATAAGTAGGATATACCCTAGTCACACTAGGGAAGCCGAAAAGAAAAATTGTAAATTAAAAATAAATTGAATTTAGATTTTTTTTTTCAGAATTAAATTTTTTATTTCTTCAAATTTCCCAAAAGTAGAATATGGCAGCCGATATATTCCAATTCGATAATAGATTTTTATTTATTTATTATTATTATTTATTTTATTTTATTTTTTTGGTGACAGAGCACGCTTCGATCGCGCAACATGCGTTCCACTGATCATAAATGAACGCATAATTCCCAATTAACGCAATATCGGTTAATCATTAACCTTTCGCGCATTCAACGAAAAAAAACGGAAAATTGCTCAAAAGACTAGATCTTAAAATCACAGTGAACCTGCCCATCATTGTAGTCTCAAAGATCCATGGGATTGAGCCTCATATTATTATTATTAGCCACATGACGCAAGGAAGCCTGAGGCTTATATTACACCAGCCAAAAAAAAAATAATAATAAATAAATAAAAATTCTGAATTACCCTAAGAGAGAGAGAGAAAACTAGAAGATAATCACCAAGAAAAAGAAGAATGATGATATCCAGCTCAGGACCCTGGGTGTGCCAAGCCCATACTCACCACATGTGAGCCCCTGATTCTAAATTTTAACCGTGATATCTTACACGTTATCCTCATCCTCGAAGTAGCTATACACGCAATTACCGCTACTTTCCCTACCGCCCCCCACTCTGTAACAGATTAATTACCGTGAAAATATGTACAACAGGATCAGAGGCATTTTCAAGGACATCTTTTAAAGCATCAAAACGCCTTGGAAAAGTTGAAGTAATTTCGAAGTCCTCGCCACCCCTGTCCACGTGACCTGCCTTCTGATGCGTCACTGTTGGGTGGAGCTATTGACTTCGCACCCTTCACCCCTGTTAAATTGTGGAGGCATTATACAGTAATATTAATATTCTCATTTTGCACGTCACTTTCCCGCTAGTTTGTGCTGTCAACGCTGTCAGCTTCACGTAACGTGGAGCGTGTTCACTTTCGTAACTCCCCTCCCCCCATCACCTTCGAGCGAGGCCAACATTGCCGACCTTGATTATGTAGATACTAGCTGTTCACTTCCGTGTAGTAATTGTGCGTTGGTGGAGAACTGGTTTGGTGTCTTCGCGTATTCGGTTTTTTAGCACACACAGTCGACTTTGGTCAGAAATGTCTCGTATTTTACTTCCTTAGAATAAAGTACACAAAATAGCAGGTTGTGGAAAAAGTGGTAAGTGGTCTTCGTGAGGTGTAATGTAGGTACACAGAGGGCCGTGTCAAGACTTTTTAAGTGCCTGAATGTAGACAAGATTATGCAACCCCTCCCTTCCAAATGTGGAAAGGTTTCAGTATTTATTTTTAGATTATTTCCCTCTCTCCTAAACATAGTCTGTGTTCATTCTGCAGCCGCTGAGAATGGGTTCTTCTTGGATGCGACAGCTTCCAGGTCTCCATGTTAACACGGCCCTAGATACACATAGCTGAATTCAACATATACGCACGCATACGTTTCATTTTCTTTTGTGGGCTTTTTTCGCTCCGTGACTGAGTTAGTTGGTCTCAGACGTAGATAGCGAGGTTCCCCCCCCTCCAGAAACTGGGATTTTTTTTCTTCCAGCAAACAGGCAAATCGACCAGAGAACACACGCAATTTACAGACAAAATAAATATATGGGTAGATATAATCATTTACAGGGGACCCTAATATCATATTTTTTTTTTTTTTTTTTTGTACAAGCAAGACGTGAAATAAAATTATAGAATATAAATTTCACTGATTGTCAAAACTTAAGTAGTAGTAGTAGTACTAGTAGTGGCACATGATGCAAGAAAGCAAGTGTAGGAGCTTATGCAGCATCAGCCAAAAAAAAAAAAAAAAAAAAAATCACACCATACCCTCCAATTGCCTGTCCAGTTCCTCCTTAAATTTATTTAACCTATCAACTTCCACAACGACAGATGGAAGTTTGTTCCAGCAATTAACCACCCGCTGGCTAAAGGCAAATTTCCGCACATCTAATCTACATCTGTCCTTTCTTAATTTGAACTTATGTCCCCGTAGGTTGGTAATCTGAACAAGTGGAAGGATCCCATCAGAATTCAGCGTGCTCAACCCATTCAAGGCCTTATAGACCTCAATCAGATCACCGCGCAGGTGCCTAGTCTCCAGCCACTGCAATTTGCAGAACTTAAGCCTCTCTTGATAAGAGGATCCCTTCATTCCCCTCACTAATCTTGTTGTCCTTCTCTGTACACGCTCAAGTAAATCTACATCCTTCCTAAAATGAGGCCTCCAGACCTGTACGCAGTACTCAAGGCGTGGCCTGACCATTGCCTTATACAGAGGGACAATCACCTCCTTTTCCCTGCTAGCAAAATTCCTATATATCATTGACAAAACCCCATGACCCGCCCTAGCAGCCTGTCTGCACTGCTCAGAAAACTTCATATCTGACTGCACAATTACTCCCAGGTCTTTTTCATTTTCTACCACCTTAAGTGTAGTACCACACAGTTGGTACGTTTCTCTGGGGTTACTTCTACCCATATGCAGTACTTTGCATTTGTCAAGGTTGAACTTCAGTTGCCACTTCTTAGCCCATCTGCCCAAATTATCTAGATCCTGTTGCAGTAGCACACTTCCACTGCAACAGGATAATGCAGCCCCTCCCTTCTAAATGTGGAAAGGTGTGTAACATGGTATGGAATAAAAAAACTGTATTATCCACCTATCAGTCCTTATTATATTTAGGAAAGCAAAACGGTGGAAGACTCATAGTATAAATTATCAATTTTATTGAATTTTATAAAATTTTGTCGCTAAATTTTATGATTTCTTCTGGCTATTGATGATCCAAATAACGGCATCTAACTCTGTTCCCTCCTCGAACATCTGCTTATGTTTCATTAACTTAGTACACTGAGTGGACAGAAATTATGAGATACCTACCTAGTAATGGGTTGGCCCACCTTTCGCCCGGATAAGGGCAATCACACGGCGAGGCATTGCGTCCATTAGTTCACGAAAGCGTTCCACAGTTATTTCCATCCATGCTTGCTGTCCATAATTCCGTCGCATTCCTGGGTGGAGGATCCAAAGCTCAAATGGACCTTTCCACAGGGTTCGTGTCAGGTGAACGGGGAAGCCATTCCATGGTAGTAAAATCTGGGGCATGCTCTTCGAACCATGTTCTAGTCACCACGGCTGTGTGGAGAGGTGCATTGCCCTGCTGTAAGAGTCCATTGCCCTGTGGGTGCACGATGATCATGAAGGGATACCGATGATCTGAAAGGATCGACACGTAATCTAGACCGTTCAGAGATGCGTCTAGGCGTACCAGAGGTCCCAAGATGTGCCAGTTGAACACGTCTCAGACCATTACCGACCGTCCACATGCCTGAACAAGGAACAAGAAAAACTGGAAACGGGACTCATCGGACCAGGAGACCCATCTCCAATCATCCAAGGTCCAGTGCCGATTTTCTTTCCCCCAGTTGAGACGTAGGGTCCTGTGTCGTGGTGTTAGCAATGGGACTCTGCTGGGTCGGCGGCTCCCATAACCTATTGCGGCTAATGATCGCCTGATGGTCTTAGTGGAGACGTTTCTGGTACCTCCCTCGTTGAAGTCGGCGGTGATTTATGCCACTGTCGCTCTCCGGTTGGCTGAAACAGTGCGAACAGACGTCGACGGCTGCGTTCATCCACCACCTTACTCTGCCCACAGCACTGTCCGCAGTGAGATGTTATTCCGGAAATGGTGCATTCCCGATACACTCTTGATACTGCCGAACGGGGATAGTGCAAATTTTGTACCGCTTCCGTGATAGAGTGACCAATGAGTCGTGTACGCACTATCATCCCTCTTTGAAAGTCGGTTAACTCACGACGTTTATCCATACTGACATCGAATTACCGTCTGCGTGAATGCAGTGTATCTACATTCACGCATACCTGTCAAGCGGTGGGTTCGTCCACTAGCGAGAGGGGTGAGATCGTCGGGTTTCCCAGGAACCAGATGTCCCATGAATTGTGTCCTTTTCAGCGTAGTTGTCGATCAAGTAGTATCTCGTTTATATCAAGAGGAAGTTTGCTAATATTGAATTTTGTTAAAATATGGAAACTTGATCTACAATGCCTGTTTATATTATCCAAATTTGAACGAAAATATACATAAATATATATTAAGCACTTGGTGTAGCTATATTCTTTATGTATATATATATATATATATAATCTTTATTGTATACAAACGTGGTATATACAATAGACCCTTCACAGCAGCAATGCCAGGGGTTTTACATTGGCTGGTGGACAATAGCCTTGGGGAGACGGGGTATGTCTGTGAATGAAGAAGATAATTTCTTTAGGTTAATTACATTAAATGAAAAGTCGCCATATAACCATATTTACAAATGGAGCAAGTGCAAAGCATCGTTTTAGTTCGAAATAAATCACCAAAGTAGGCGATATGGCATCGTTCTTGTTACATCTCATGTTGTGAACGCTTTCACAACGAGTTGCCTGTTATTACACTACATCGAATAAGCAACGCTTCCCAGAGGTCTATTGTTACTTGTTCTAGGTGGATACCACCATCCACACGGCACCGTTTGTAAAATGGTATAGGATAAAAAAAACTGTGTTATTCACATATCTGTCCCTATTAAACTTGGGAAAGCAAAAAGGTGGAGGAAAGTGATAGTAGAAGAGGAAGAAGAAATGCCATCGAAAGAGACAGTTACTCCTCACTCATAAATCCCTCGAATAGACAACTCTTCCCCATTAGGGAAGATTATTGTTAACTATTCTTGGTAACTTGAATAGCATCAAGCTGCCGCAGGTCTCACCGTATCGAGGCTTATTGGCCTCTCTTCGGTGGGTGAACAGGTACCCCAGTGTTATAGTGAGTGACAACCCAGTTATAAAGTTTAACTTCACAATATGAGAGATGCCAGTTGGTGTGCGACAGTAACGTACTAAAAAGGGTTTAGAGCTAGAAGTACCGTAGTCTGAGAAGCTTTCAGCTCTAAACTCTTTTAGTTAAATACAGAATTATTACAGAAGTGAACCCTTTAGAAATGTTATGAATATACTGAACGAAATATAAAAACCAAATGCACTTTTCCTGAAAGGGCAACTACAAAAAAGTTTTTTTTTTCCCTAACCTATAGTATGAGCATATGAAGTTTCTGAAGCCACCACAAGGAGCGCTTCGAACATAAACCTGCATCAATGGATTTCCATTTTGATAGTATACAATCATACGCTAGGAGGGGGGAAAAGCTTCTTTTTCCTTGAAGTTATCCTTTCAAGTATTGTAAATTTGGTTGTTATATTTTGTTCAGTTTACTCATAATAATTTACTTAAAGTGTTTTATCTTTCGTTATAACCCTGTATTATAGCAATAGTCTACAAATTTGAATTAGCTAAAGTTAGTTACTGCAACGTATTTGAATCGTCATCTTGCATCATTAATCAATGAGATGCAGACGACACACACAGTTCGGTGGCAAACTTCCAAACCAATGAACGGCAATAACATCTTGTTAGAGGATATTGGGGTCACTGATAAATTCCTCTTGCCAATTTTATAAAATTGTGTGTTCCCTTTAAGTCACTGTGTATCATTATTTCAATATAAGTTCAGAGCTGTAACAAGGAGAGGAAGGACATCCTTAATATCTTCTTCTATGCGTATAAAAAGGTACAAGGTTCGAAAGAGCCAGTTTAAACCAGATGTTAGGATGACAAAAGCTTTTAATATTTTTTCGAAGTAGTCCCTCGTACAGCTATTTAAAAAAAAATTAACTCATTTGAACTGATGACCACCAATCCCTTTGTCACATTCTTTTCAATGTCCTGCATACATTGAATCGTCGTCCTTTCAGTGTGGATTTGATTCTGAAGAACAAGTAGTTCGGGGGGGGGGTAAATAAAGGAATAAGGGGGTTTTAGTTCTACAATCCCACTCTTTCGTCAAAATTTCCTTCATAATGAGCTCAGAATGCGGCTGAACATTGTCCTGTAACAGGAATCATTTTTATTTTTCTTGACACTGAGAATTTACTCGAATTCTTTCGGTCCAAAACTTGAGGGTTTTTTTTTTTTTTTTTTTTTCTGGATTTTAGGCGCGTCAGTGACTTAGATCATATCAAGCCATTGTGTATTATTTCTATACAAGCGTGCGGTTCAGAGCTGATTTACTTGTTGTTGAGCTGAAAAAAAAACCAGAATAACTCACGGGGGAAGTGGGGAACCCTGCTCCTTCCACTTGAGATCGGCTAACTACATTTCAGATTGAAGAAATCCTCCAGTCTATGACGGGACTCGAACCCAGACCACTCCGAACGAGTGGTGACGACACTACTCTATGCCAAGGAAGGCCAAAACTCAAGAATTGTACTCTTATTCGTCTTCTTTACTGGTGGAACAAATTCCTTTTGAAGGAGTTCCTTTCTATTGAAGAAAGTGATCATCGTCACTTTGGGTTTTGATTTTTGACAGGAATGTTTTTGCCTCTCAGAGAGCGTGTTGATCGCTGTTCCATCCTTTTTCTCTTTATTTGTGGATTGTATTCAAAACACTACGATTTGTCACTTGTTATGATCGGTTTGAGAAAGGAGGGATCGTCACCAGCAACTGGGATGAACTCTTCACATGCTTCTAACCGAGCGGTTTTTATTAAGATAAACAGTGCAGCACAGTTGCTAGCGCGAATCTTCTGTTTGCCCAAATTTCTTGAATTACTTGAATAGTTTCCCTGTTAATGTGAAGTTGTTCTTCCATCATTCAAAGAGACATTAAACGACGAGATGCAATCAATGTGTGAAGCTTTTTGAGCGTTTCTAGGGTTAAAGTATTCTTCGATGTACACATCAATCGCCGTATCCCAAATGGTCACGATCATCCAGATATCATGTAAACCAGTGAAAAACATTTTCCAATTCGTAGGTCCATCACTTAACACAATGAGAATGCCGTGAACAACGCAAGAGCTCTGATAAGACTGCGTGTAAGCGACTTACGATACGCAGTGATCCATAGAAGAAATGCCATAGTGTGTTGCGTGTTACTTTATTATGTGTTCAACAGACTGAGTTCCGGAGCATAATTGTCAAACCTCGTATTATTCCATCTGCAGGTCTTGTAGTACGTATGGATCATAAGAAAATAGAGGAAAATTTTAAATGCGAATGTTTTATGCATAAGGCGTATTAATTAGTGTAGTTATTAATTTAATCACCTATTAAATTACTTAATTGGGTAATCACAAAAGTTAGGTGCAGTTTTTTCAAGGTTTGACAACCTTTGACAACAATTATGGGGAAGCCATCGTAGATGAAGATTATCGATGCACATTGAAAGTACAAGTGACCGAGCGAGTTGATACTCAGAAAATGTGAAGTGCGGTTCAGTAAAATAATGAAAATATGGCATTACTACAGTAGGAATAGCATTTTACTATTCTAATTGTATTTATTCGAAATTCTTACTTTATGAGTATACAATGGGCACAAACACTATCCAAGCTGCCAGTAAGATATGCACGGCATTCGGGGAGGGTACAGTGAACGAACGCATGGTTCTGAAAGTTTAATTAGGTGATGAAACACTTAATGACGCAGCCCATGAGGGACGACTGACTGCCATTCAGTCGAATTCAAGCCAAACATGTCCAGTATTAGCTGAGCGATGTTGTAAAAAAACAAAACTGTGAGCGATGAAATAACTTTTGCATTGACTTGGAAAGATAATGAACATAAAGTGTTGCTTGTCGACTGGGAAAGATGTACAATCTGAGCAATTGGTTCCACAAACTCACGGCTGATATGAAAAACTCCAGAGACTAATAATTTAATAATGAGCCATATTTAGACCAGTTGTCGATGTACGACGAAAATGCTTATATCAGCAACACCAAACAATCATATTGTGGTTATCCTGTGACCCTCCTGTACATGACTTCACCAACAGTGAAATACAGGTGGTGAAATAGATGGTATTGTCCATTACGAGTTTCTGTTTTCTGGCCAAATGATCACAGAGAACAGTGTTTTTGTTCTTTTTCTTTACATATGTTTATATTGTGCAAAAAAATCCTTTATTTCTTCATTATTTCATTCTCAGAAAAGAATGTTGATTAACAGTAAGTACAAGCAGTTAGCTGCAGAATCAAGGACGCTCAGTTCGAGTTAAAGATCAATTAGTTGCAAATTGCTGTGAACGTATGCAGTACAGATAGTAGAATGTCATGGTACAAACGATTGTAAAGATTAATATGTGTGTGTATGTATGTGCAACGAAGTAGGGTCCAGAAATTCAGGAAGAATTATTTTTCCAGCTGTTTCATTTCTGTATAGTCATGATCTCAAATACACCACTTCACCTGGATGATTGCCAAACCTTGAAGGAAATTAATGAGGCTATTAGATTCGAAACATCAACACTGACCGTGTCCGGGGTAAGCGATAGAAAATTAATACTTGCAACATCAGGGCCGATCTTGTGCCCTAAAATATCATAGAGTATTTTACATATTTCGATTGAACCTTAGCATTATTTTGATACACATCAATGAATGATCTTATCATAAATTAGTTTTTGTATTTCTCATAAAGAAAGCGTACACTAGAAGGTTTTTTAAAGGCATTATTGGGACGTTTTTATATTAAGCTAATGATATAAAGGCATGTCTAGTTATTCGTATTTTATGTTATTATTCGTAGTAATAAAATAAAGTGTTTTTATTTCCTGTTGGCAGCTCATTCCGAAGTGTCCTGGAATCTCTCACTTCCCAGGATGCTGTGGAATGAACAGATGTACTTTTTACTCCAGGCGTGGATAAACTGTGGAGTATCTTTAGCCTATCTGGCCTTATGCTTTTCGGCTGCATACAGGGAGTATCCTAACAAGAAATTTTTGTTTGTCACGAGTCTGAGAATGTTATATATATCTAAGGCTAGACGCTGGCTAAAACCAGGATTGTGCTTAAAACATCTCGAAAAATTTCCTTTGAAAGCGAGATTAGATGTCAATCTCTATTACACACAAGTTGTTCTATGCACAGGAGAAGAAGATGGTATCATGCTGACTTGCTCTATTATTCTACACTACAAAATCCAAGTCAGTTTGGCACTAATAACCTATCTTGTATTCTCTGAAAGCTTAAAAAAGTCCATGTCTGTATGAACGTGCATATCGCAGGTTTTCATACATGAAAAAAAGCTAGAATTAAATCTGTTAACTTTAAATAAAACCGAGATGTACGAGTGTATATAAAGAGGCATTTGGGTGTCTGTTCGCATGTATATTTTTGCTGTTGATTTTAAAGTTTTAGTGCCACAGAACAAACTTCGTGATACCAGGAGTTGCCTAGGAATTTCACTACTTTTAAACAACAACAAAAACTGATGCGTAATAAATAAAATTTTATTCATTTATGTATTTTAAGTTATGCACTTTAAATAATAGCTGCTCCCGAAGGAGAAGTTAATTAATATAACTATTAAAGTGCATTGCAATATAGGCAATATATGGATTTGCTTATATATAAATATATATTTTTTTTCATGACATGCGATGTTTGTAAGAAAAGATTTATGCTGTGTATTTCAATTCCTAATCTCTCTTTCCTTTCAGCTTTCAGAAGAATTAGTTCCCATTCGAAATGAAACGATTTACTGATATTATTTCAGATCTCACAAGACGAGCTGTGTGCAGTCAACAGGGACTGAGATTGGACTGTGACATTAAAAACATTCTAACCATCCATAGGGCATATTTCACAACTGAGGTCAAACAAGAGAACGTAACGTGTGGTAACGGAGAAACGGAAATGGTATCGTGCCAGGAAGATATCAGGTGGTCTGTTAACAAAAGGTAATTGGTGTTTGATCTTTTCGCGCGTGCCCGCAATTCTATTTTTTACATGCTTATTTTCGTTGAGTTATTTAATTTTTAAAACAGTTTAACGCAAATTCCAGAAATACCATCGCTAAGATTTGGATATGATTCCCTCTTCCGGAGGGAGACAAAATTGTTACAGAATATATATTTTTGGCAAGTTCATATTAATTGGATCGAAACCGGATTTAGGATCCACTCCAGGTGTTAATTTTCTTTCCGTCGGAACTTTGTACAAAAACTCCAAGGAACGAAACCCATAATCTAAATGCGAAGCTCGACCCAGATTCATCTTGATTGTTATCCACACCTGCACGAATGGAGAGTTAATTGCCTGCTCTGTCTGTTGTGTGGCAAACATTTCGGTCCACCCAGATAAGCGTGTCACGTGTCTAATATTATTATTTCCTTTCTCACAGTCACACCCTCTTTTATTCTTCGTTTTACTGTGATTCCGCAGAATAGATGCGGCTGACAGATCGTGATAAGAAGTGGCGGTTCCCTGTATGTGTGTGTGTGTGTGTGTGCTGTAAAGTGTAGTCAAGAGGTTTCCTGTTCTGTCAGTGTGCTTTCTTGGGTGCATCATCTTCTTTCTGTTAGGTCACATACTGTATTTTAGGTCGTTAAGTCGAGCGGTAAGTTACTTCCTCTTTTACTGCCTCTTAAGGGATTTTATCTCAAAATGAAACTGTGTCGTCTAAGCTAGGAAGTGTTTTGTTTACGTTCACTTTCTAGCACATGGCAGTATTCATTTTCAGACTTTCATCGAAATTCAAAATATTGTACTGTTTTCATCTCTTTTCATCCTTATGGATAGTTTTTGCACTGAAGATACATTCCAAGGGGATGGAAAAATTGAATTAATTAGAACTTCTGTGTTCATTGATTACTGAGAACACCATTTGATACTTCCAGTTTGTGTACTTTGGATACTAGAGACAAAATTGAGAAAAGTTTGCATTTTAATGTAGCCATTTGAGAAAATATTATCGCATTTCAAAATTTCTCTAACTTACATGTCTAACTTTCATGTCCGGTGAACGGGGAGGCCATTCCATCATAGTAAAATCTGCGAATTGCTCTTCGAATCATGTTCTTATCACCACGGCTTTGTGGGGAGGCACGTTGTCCTGCTGGAAGAGTCTATTGCCCTGTGGGTGCACGATGACCATGAAGGGATGCAGATGGTCTGCAAGGATGGACACGTAACCTGGACCGTTCAGAGATGCGTCTAGATGTACCAGAGGTTCCAAGGTGTGCCAGTTGAACACGTCTCATACCATTACCGACCGTCCACATGCCTGAACAGTTCCTTGTTCACATGACAGGTGCATAGCTTCGTGCGATTTCCGCCAGATACACACCCTCCCGTCCGCTCGAAAAAAACTGGAAACGGGACTCATCGGACCAGGAGACCCGTCTCCAATCATCTAAGATCCAGTGCCGATTTTCTTTCCCCCAGTTGGAGACGTAGGGTCCTGTGTCGTGTTAGCAGGTGGACTCTGGTGGGTCGGCGGCTCCCATAACCTATTGCGGCTAATGATGCCTGATGGTCTTGATGGAGACGTTTCTGGCACCTCCCTCGTTGAAGTCGGCGGTGATTTGTGCCACTGTCGCTCTCCGGTTGGCTGAAACAGTGCGAACAGACGTCGACGGCCACGTTCATCCACCACCTTACTTCGCCCACAGCACTGTCCACAGTGAGATGTTATTCCGGAAATGGTGTATTCCCGATACACTCTTGATACTGTCGAACGGGAATAGTGCAATTTCTGTACGCCTCCGCGATAGTGATCCATGCGTCGGGTACCCACTATCATCCCTCTTTGAAAGTCGTTTAACTCACGACGTTTATCCATACTGACATGACATCGAATTACCGTCTACGTGAGTGCAGTATATACCTGCCAAGCGGCGGACTCGTCCACTAGCAAGAGGGGTGACAGCGTCGCGTTGCCCAGGAACCAGGTATCACGTGAATTTTGTCCTTTCAGTGTATTTTCTTACCAAATCCGTTAGGCTCCACTGTGAGCAGTGATGCAAGGGAGAGAACCCCCACTTTCCTGAAGGTGTTAAGTATTTTGAATAATGTTCATCTACTAAAGTCTCAAAAAATCATCTTCAATTACTCATGAAATTTTGCGCGATGTGATTCAGGCGTGCCAACATGAAATTAATTGTCTTGCATTGCAAAAACTACTGAACAGTTTAAAGCATTAGTGAATGCCATAAAATTGTATCACAATAATTTGAAGGATTCTCGGTTGCACTTTTAATAAGCCTAAAACAAAATGTAATGACTACTCGCTGCTCATCTGTTCTTGTACATCGACTGGCTATGATGAGGTAATAATAGATATAAATAACAATCTGGTCAACTCTCCTAGCGAAAGGAGTGAGTTGTTAAAACTTGCTTGGGGAATTACAATAAGTCTTAGCCCCCCCCCCCTTTTTTGACGAATTCTGTTGAAGATTTGCCTTGGAAAATTAGTTCTGGAACAAACAATGGAAGTATTTTAAGCATGAATAGCGTTTGTTCGGTTATGCGATTTGATCACATGTTCCGGGCATGTAATAGTGCACATTAGGAGAGTCCAATTAACAGTGATGATTTCAAAGGATGTGCAAGTTTACTGCCAATGGTAATGTTAAGAAAATTATTCCACAGGATAGTACCTAAGTTAATGTATAAGATAGATTTACAGATGGTTAATGGATGATTTGTAATTTGATTCAACCAATATTTGATTCCTCGGAACTATTTGATGTTAGAGAGTGGGCTGAGGACAAAACAGGCGATGTTACAGAGGAATCAGAACCACGTATATTTGAATATACTAAGTAGAAAGTTTTTTGTTGTTACTTCAATAAATTTCTGTTTCTGTTTATACTCCGGGACGACCACGCGGTCAGAGGAGTTCACAAGGTAGAGAGAATACAAGAAACAGCACCGTATTCAGCAGTCACGGGCTTGAACCCGGGTCACTCAAGGCACGTGTACTTATGCACCCGCACTCATGACCACTCGGCTACGGCGGCCTAAGTTCCTGTCTGATCGCTCACACAGCCGACATAGGCATGGTATACCATATTAGTTTTCATTGCCTTCGTTGTCGCTTTCATTACAGAAACTGAAGGATCGGATCACACCAGCTGTGCACTGCAACCAATATAGTAACATATAAGAATTTGAAAAGCAGAAGCATGGGGACGGGGAGGCGGCTCCGCCGCCTCCCCATCCCCATACTTCTGCTTTTCATCCCCAGCCTTCAGTTCTCCCCCAGTCTTTCTATACGCCAGCACATGTTCCACACTGTAAAACTCTATCAAGGTCTAAATTAAACTAATTACGCAAACTTTTAGGCTTTACAGAACCCAATGTTTATCCCTACGATGTTTTTTTTTTTTTTTTTTATGGCCCTAACCACTGAAATCCCAGGAAACTAGGTAGCAGGGCCTGCCAGAGTAAAATTTCAAACTATTGTGTACCTGATATGCCTTCACGAGGCCAAATATGGGCAACGTTGGACCCCAGCAGGAGTCTAGCGGCAAAATGACCAGATGAACAACGATACATAACACTACACTTACAAAATCCATACACTTTTAAATCTCTGGCCTTTGCAGTGAACTATTACATCCACAATGAAAGCAAAGTGGAGATGGAGGAAACCCCTGGTGCCGACTCTTCGAGAATTCGGAGAGTAATTTGGGAACGGGGATTTGTCATAATTGACAGCCATGCATGCCAGTGATTATATTAGATAACTACCACAAGTAAGAATAAAAAATGAGAATTTAGATTTTGCTGAGCAATTAAGTAATTAGAGAAGTTAGTAGTGCTAACAGTGGTCACTCTAAGAGACCAGGAAGTGTGCACGATTGTCACGGTCACAGCACTGAAAAGCAATGTTTAATGAGGCATGAAATGCCCTTCCCATGATTATCTAAAAACCTGTAAGACTTGTGGAAATATTCTTTAAACAGTGGTTTGTGGTTTGAATTTGTCTTGGAATAGCTATTCATCCACTTCGAAATGCTAACGTTTCCCTGTTGTAATTTTTCCGTTTTTACCTTTTGAAATTCAGCATTACTTCCTGAAAAAAAAAGAAATTTTATTTCTTGGAAGCAGTCCTACCTCTCCTTATATCTTAATATGCACGTAACATGGTTCTGCATGGTACGATTTTGCTTATCCGTTTTCTTTTTGTTATTTTCTCGGTTCACGCATGATATGTACCCATATTTTCGATAACCTGTGCTACGCCCATTTTTATTCAGAGATATTGTGGTATCGGATGATTGTTAGTTGTACTTGGTTTTTATTACTATATTTTATTCACAAATCACAGGATTACTTGAAATGTATGACGACACACTTTTTACAATTTAATGCTATATTGCATTAAATCTAAATTTTCAGTTAAAAAAATAAAGAAAATACGTATATCTTGTGTAAATACGTTGTTATATTAGTAATTTGTTGTCAAGTACCACAATTATTCCATGAGAGGGCGTATGACACTTTTGCTTGTATGAAAATTGACGATCGTTTGGTGTTTTTATTTCTTGTAACAGGATTCTAATTACAGTATTTTATTTATTTTTTTGGATGCTATATAGCATTAAGCAAGAAATAAAATTCATCCTGTGTCTAAATAAATACGGTGCTGTATTCGTAATTTATTGTATAATTATTCGTAAGATGACTTACGATACTTTCACTTTGGAACTTTTGGTTGGTAAGTGTTGTATTTCTTGTACTGTAATTGCATTTTTCTAATGATAGTAGGACATTTTTTTTTTTTTTTATTTTATAATATGCGCTATATTTTAGGCGTTTTTATTAATAGAATGAATTAAATTTTTTGTTTATACTGCAAGACTGCGACGTAGAGCCAAATATATGCTGAAAAGGTGAGCTATAACGCCAGTAAGTGTGGTATTAATTTTTGTGGCAGATATCCACTTTATACGAGCAAATTTGAATATACAGTACAATATCCGCTAAAAGTAAAAGAGTAGTTCCCCTCTACGGGGTGCATAAAGTCCTGTTATAGTTGCTAATAATATAAAATAAAAGACCATTCATGAAAATCTGGTGGGTTTAATCACGAAGTGATTAAATACTGTCGCAGTTCGCATTATGCGTAAATAATTCAAATGTTCCTGAAACAACATAAAAAATAAATAAATAAAAAGCTGAACTCAAAAATAGAATGGAAACGTAAAATAAGAACAATACGAGTAGTAGGGTAATGAGGATTTTGACAGATTCCCAGTATTTTTAGAGCTACGTTGAACTACGAAACTACATTAAATGAATGAACTCTATATATTGTATAATAACAAAGAGTGGAATTTTTGACAAAAGGAAGGACTTTTTTTTTTTTTTTTTTTTGGCTTTTCATTACAGCTTTTGTGAAATATATTCACAGGATTCCGTAGTAACAAGTATAGGGCATTATCTGAGGATGCATTTCGCTTTTTATAAGTTGGTTCCATGATGCCTTCGCACTATGCATTTCATCTAACAAACCAATCACCTAGAGTGGCAAAGATTCGTGCCATCTTTTACACAATGGAACTCACGTACGTGAGAGAGACGTTCGCTCACACACACACCTATAGCGAGTAGATGTAAGGATAAAACGCGTGCCACGAGACACGCAATACCTATTTCTGAACAATCGCTCAAACGATCAGTTTTTATCGTTGCTACCTTTGTGTATTCAGTCTGCGAAAACGGGCTTACTTTCAGTGGATTCGACACGCTGGTAATTCACCCCTCCCACTGTCCCTTACATAGACATCTGTTCTAGGGTTTTCCGGGCAAAGCTGAAACTGGTGATTGGTATCAGTGATAATAAGTGAGCTGCTTTGAGCATACTGCTACCCTGGAGTGTTATAGCTTTAACACACACGGAGACAGCTGTCCACGTGCATACAACACACCCTATCTGGTTTCACCCATCAGATAAAGATATTTAGACTCAGCATGATACTTGCCTCGCACTAACTTTTCCGATTGCACCAGGTGATGGGATTTGATGTTGACTTTAAAACGAGAAATGAAATATTTCTCGTGTTTCTTTTAATTTTTAAAGCATAAAAACATAAAATGGGTGCATTACCGTATTAAGTCTTGTTCTATCTTTAACCCATGTATATTGTAAACTTTTTATCAGATAAGATTATGAACTATGGTAAATACACTGTGGAAAAAAGTTTAAGGTATTGATGAAAAATGTTTTTTTGCGAAATTGATGCAAGACGGCGAAACTTGGTATGGAAGTTCATATATTATGGCACAACAGTATTATATGTAACATTATGTATAAAGCGCATTATTCTTGAATTATGTAAATCAATTCATGATTTTCTAAAAACGAGGATCCAGCAGGGGTGGTTGTAGATTTCAGTAGGGAATAAGATTATCCCTAATGGTCAGGCAAAACGACCCTCATGCAGTTATTGACTGTTCAAGAGTTCTTGTGGTATTGAAACCTACCCTTCCAGGTTCAGAATTCATGTAGGTCTCACGGCTAGCACAGTGATTACGATCGATATTTCTCCATACCTTGTGGAATTCAGGTTCTATGTAGACGGGCGTTACTTTTATGGGCTTTTTTTGCACCATGACGGAGGTCGCCTATCTTGGAAGAGAGTTGCCATGTTTTTCATTCAGCAAAACAGGCACACTGAACATAATATATGCGCAATTTACAGTAAAGTTACGCCTCACGGCCTTAGTTTCCTTTGGGGAAATCACTTAACCGATCATTTTTCCTAAGTACCCAGTATCCCATTTATGCCCAATGGGATACAACCTTGGAAAATTCTGTTACCACTCCATTCAGAAAATATCCTCACTCTGAAAGTCCACTACTAGTTGCCTTCGTGGGGTAGCAAGTTAGTATAATCACCGTCCCTCCCCACACTGGGTGGAAACGACCTGAGTTCGAATCCCGTCGATAACTTGAGGAATTTTTATCGATCTTTTTCACAACTTGGCTGAATTAGTCAAATCGACCACAGAACACACTTAAGAAGCTCTTACAGACCAGGACCCTATGGATAAGAGATCATAATCATCATCATCAAATTATCTGCTCCAGAGGGCTCGTCCTCTCTGCCACATTGCTAGAACCATTCCTTGCAAATCATGCTAACTTTACCACGTATGCCGATGATATAAAGTTCTTTGTTGTTACAAAATGCCACCAGTCTCTCCAGTCTACCACAGCGATCTCCAACGGACAGTTACAACAACTTGAAAATTACCTTAACGCGATTGGGCTTTCCATTAACAACGAAAAAAACTGCTCAACTTACTATAACCAAAAAGAGAAATATAAACGATGTGAACATCATGATTGGCAACTCCCTAGTTAAAAATGTCACCCAGAATAAAGATTTGGGCCCCACCTGAGACAAAGACCTTATGTTCTTGCCTCATTTTAATGCCACTCGGAAAAAAAAAAAAACATATGCTGCTATATGGGCAGTGAAACAGGAGATCTCCAACTTCTATTACCCACATCTTATCACTAACTATATTCTCCGTTGCATAACCCCAATTTCATTGTATGCCTCAACGATATGGTCCTCGGCACCTCCATCTTACCAAACCAGGTTCCTATCCCTGGAATACTGGATTTTAAAATGGCCAAATAAGGTCGCATGCCTACCACCTACAATCTCAAAATCTGTCATGCTCTCTAATCTAAATATGTTACCTTGGCAGTATCATATAATCTCCAGGAACCTCGTGATCTTCGCCCATCTTCTCTCTGGAAAATTAAGCTCTCCTGATATCTGGGATATCATTGCTAGACTGTCAGATCGTAATAGATCTCATACCAGCGCACTGCCATTCAGATCCAAGCTGCGCAGCATGACCTCCCTGGATAACATGTTTCCATTTAATTCAATGGAAATATTTAACAGGTTATCCATTGACTGTCAGAAGCTTTGCAAGGACAAAACGTACAAATCCGCATCTCTGGCAGATATGTATGCCCTGGTCAAACTGTAGGTGATATAACTTCTGGGATGTGCATATTATCCATATTGTTGTATTTATGTATCTACGATTATGTATTTATGCGGTTAGATGCTGTTTTAGGCCATGTATTGTATCAATTCATTTGAGTACTCTGTACATAGATTGTAAATAGTATGGCAATATTTATTTATTCATTATTATCATGTAACCCGTGTTCTCTAGCTGGATAGCTGTAACGGAACATTTCTTTGGAAATAAATTGATATTAATAATAATAATAATAATTTACAAACATATTATATACAGCGCAATATGGCCTGAGTTGCTGATGCGCCTAAAAACCCTGCTACAACAACTAATCCACCACTAGTTGCGCCCTCTGGCGTAGGAATAGAGCATTATCATCATCATAATGAAAACAGAGAGCCTACTGAATCCCTAATCTTTACCATTTTGACCGTTAATTTTTTCTCCTTCAATTGAAGAAAAAATATATTAACCGTCCAAAAATGATAATCTCCACTTGAATCCTTGAAGTGAAGATTTTGCAATTCATGCAGAGGATCGTAAAATCTGTTAAAATGTTCTACGGTAAATCTGTTTTTCGCGTACCAGTGCATTAGTAGCTTTGATTGCAACCTACTGTTTTCCTTTAAACTTTAAAGCATAAATTAACATCTGTTAATCGGAAATGTTTCACTCGCTCACTAGACGTCAGGCACGTCTAGAGAGCGTCAGATTTCATTAACCTTGACGTAGTTCTTGATGATATTCCCATTCCTCTTGCCATCTTTTCTTTGCACGAGGTTTGTGATGAATTAGATTTGTAATAGTCTTTATGAACTGCGGAATTCTAATCTAGATGTGCGTTGGTGGTCTGGAATAGATCTCTCCGTTTATTCTCTGGGTGTCGCAGTATCTTCTTATTGGTACAGTAGACAAATCAAACCCTCTGCTAATTCCTAATGCATAGAGCAATTTGAAAATGTCGGGTGGAGACTATCTTGCTTTGCGCAAGGCTATAACAACTACTTTATGTTTCTTTTTTATTTATTTATTTCATTTATTATTATTTTTATTTATTTATTTTTTTATTATTTTTTTTTGTTACCCAACTCCATATTAACCTATACAAAACGCATCGCACGAATAGCAAACATTGTAATTAAGGATTTAATTTTGTCTAGGTATTTCATCGCTTAACTTTAACACTATTTATGGTAGTTATTTATTCGCACACTCCGTACTATAATCAGAAACAACACACACTTCTGGCCTTTTACAGAGTTCTGTATTCATCACAGTGTGCCAAGGTGGAGTTGAACTGACGTTCAGGTGCCGTCCTACATAAGATACTACATGTCCGGTAGTTATTTTTTTGTTTCGGTGTGTGTTAAGCACTAGAGCAACGAAGGCTATGAGGCATACGTAATGTCTGTAATTTTGTGTTCCAGGGTCAGTTTTCTGGATGAGAAACCATGCAACCCTCGCCCGAAACCGACTAACTGAAGTAAGTAATGGACTTTTTTTACAAACTGGAAAAAGGCCATAAAGATTCTTCGCACCATTGAAAGGATTCGAACTCTTGCTTTTCCCATCCTGTGGGAGGACTGTGAGATATAATCACTGTGCTCGCGAAGTATTTTTCTGATGTAGACTGATTTGTTGTTCTGAAGTATGAAGTTATGCATGTGCGTAGGGATTTCACGAAGTCCATGACATTTTGGATTTATCTAAGGTGAAATACTTCTATCTATATTATATTATAAAGACGGAAAAATATTTCGACATTTTTTTTCCCACCTTTTCTGAAGGTATAAAAAAGTATTCGGCAGCGCAGCGCAAAGAGTACCTTTGACGTTAAAGCTGTCAAAGGCTGCTTCCGGATCAGCATTTCGAACGGCTAATTCGGTTTTATCTTCGAAAGCTCTGAGTGCGAGGTTAGACGTCACCAGTAGATTTGTTACAGTGGACAGATTAACCAATGCATAATCATTGTGGAGGCTGTAATGGAAGGAGCTAGGTCGATGTCAACGATGTGGACCTGAAGTGCTTGGGGAGGGGGGGTCTGTCTTCTCTAAAGGTCTGATGCGTGAGGGAATGCCTATTGAAAATGCTTACCGGTGGGTCGGCAATGTATGGGCACGTCACAATAAAATACGGTATTGCGTCAATTCCTGCGAATGCCGCAGTTGCGCGGGTGAAATTTTTGGCGAAGATTATTTGCTGCCTGTTGAATCGGATTGTAAACAGTTTGGGAAAGTTGTCTTGGTTTTGTAGTACGGTAAAATTGGTAGTTCCACTTGGGTTTGGAGAAACTGTAGCTGTAAAATTTATCCACTCTTCTAGATCTAAATTTTCAGGTAGATTCCCAGAGCAGTTCAGATATTTAGGCCGCCATAGCCTAGTGGTCACATAAAGGGGGCACAATCATGAACGCGTTTTAGGTTCACCGTGGTTCAAGCTCACGTGGCTGCTAAATACGGTACTATTCTTGTGTGCTCTATCTCGTAAGCCCCTCTGACATTATGTGTGGCCATCTTGGAGCGTAAAGA
Source organism: Mastigoproctus giganteus (assembly GCF_048544385.1). Classification (NCBI taxonomy): domain Eukaryota; kingdom Metazoa; phylum Arthropoda; class Arachnida; order Uropygi; family Thelyphonidae; genus Mastigoproctus; species Mastigoproctus giganteus. The sequence continues at coordinate 59,358,345 of NC_143579.1, read as the reverse complement.
GAAAATTTATTTATTTATATTGTTTTTTTTTCACCTTTCATTAGGTTTGAATCCATATACTTTTTTGTCGCTACCGATTTGTGCCTACGCCTGTTGAAGACAGTCCGTGCTCTTGAGTGTGTTACCTGGCTCTGGAGCCTTATTTGTTCATAATTTGTGAGGTTTGTTTTTGAATAAAAGAAGCCATCAGTCGTGGGGTCCACCATTCCTTGTAGCTAAGTATAGTGCTAACTCTTCTTGGTGTTGCAAATAATGCAACTGTGTTTAACCATTTTGTTATGCAATATATTTCAAAATGTATTGCGCAGTTTTCAAGAATATTCCATGAGATTATTTGTGCTCCTGCTAGGCATTTCTCAATATTCAGGAATTTTGGAGAGAACTCCATTCTTCACACCTGGGACATTGAAATTGGGCATTGGTACAGCTACGAAGAAGATAAGATAATCGGATCGTGGTCTGGCATTTCACGCGTAGAATTTAGGTTACATTCATTTGGAAGTCAAGATTAAGTCGAGTCTGGTTGGTTGAGCGTTTATTAATTTTAGGCCAACGGGCGATCATTCTGAATAAGGCTTCCAATAACTTATGTAGTTGTGGAATTACATGTAGATTGAAGTGGCCTCAAATTGGCGCAATATAGCCGAAGCAGCTCTTGCGCCCCAAAACTACAAACAAAAATCGCCTCAAATTATACAGGGTTATTCACTACCAGTGCGACAAACTTGCAGGAGGTGTAGGGGGCATAAAGACGAATCGGAATCACATAGCATTGCAGGGTCCGAAATGCCTTCGTCATGCGGTAGAGGACGTTGAACGGGAGGTTGCGTGAACAGCGATCCCGCTGGAAGTCAGCATTTGCGAACCGGTTCTGTTGAAGAAACCAAGTAGCAAAAGTCCTCCGGAGTGGATAATCCGCAGGCTCCAATGATTGGACGCGTTGCAGATGGTATGAACTCATTTGGTTTGTTGACAGTATCCTCCATACAGTGGATTGGGAAATACCCAATCGTTGGCCTATCGCTCGAGTACTCGTACTCGGATTGCCTTCTGCAAGACGTAGGACAGTCTCCTCATTGTCTGGCGTCCTCGTCGTTCGCTCTCGATTCATGGTACCTCTCGTGAAACAACCAGTCTCACGTAACCTTCTGTGCACACGTGCGAAAATCGTATGATGAGGAGCACGCCTGTGCGGGAAACGTTCCTAGTACAAGCGCAGAGCGGCGCGCCCGTTACAGTCCGCAGCTCTATACGCTAGGTGCATGTCGGTCAGTTCAACGTTTGAATACTCGTCCATCCTACTGCCTCGGGAACCGGTTCGCAAATGCTGACTTCCAGCGGGATCGCTGTTCACGCGACCTCGCGTTCAACGACCTCTACCGCATGACGAAGGCATTTCGGACCATGCAATGCTATGTGATTCCGATTAGTCTTTGTGCCCCATACACCTCCTGCAAGTTTGTCGCACTGGTAGTGAATCACCCTGTATCAGGCTGACTTATGCAGTTGATATCGCACTGATATATTATGCAGAAAGGATAGGTGGAAGAGGACTAGGGTATGACTGCTAGGGGCAAAAGTTAATGACGTTGTAGAGCAGATATCATCTTTTAAGGTCACAAAAGGTGATATTGTTGTACACAGCACTAATGACCTTAAGAGTAAGAGATCTGCAGATTTACTTAACAAGTACAGGTCAATGTTGAAAAAAAGTCGCGAGCTAGGGTTGAATTTGAGTGTCTGAATTTCTTCCCAGACACGTTAGGAGGGAGTATATGATGATAGCCTTGTCAGTCAATTCGGCCCCGGAGAGATTGTTCAAGGCTCATGGGGTCGAATTTTTTCAGCGTGGTTTGTGCTTGCTAACAGGAGAGACTGCTTCTACAGGGATGGGATACACGTAAATAGAAAGGGTGCAAGAATATTTGATAATGTTATCGAGGCAGTGTTAGGTGGGTCGGAAAACTGCTAGCTTGGGGGAGGATTCACAGAACAAAAGATTAACAGTAGTCGGAGGCAGAGGCGGAATTCCATTGTAACGAGCAGCAGCCTAGACAGCAAGTTGCTGGGGACTTCAAGAGCTGCTGGGAGTCATCATGGAACAAATAAATACATTGGCTGTGTTATGGTAACTAAGAGTAAGAACAGTTGCACGTATACTTTCATGTACACCAGTTCTAGGAATATAGTAAATACATTTGATGAATTTGAAGTGCTGGTCAAGACATCAAAGGCAGATATTGTTGGGACATCAGAGACATGGTGTCACACAGATATAAGCAGTGCAGAATTGGAATTTGGGGAGTACAATGTGTACAGAAAGGATAGACAGGGTAGGAAGGGAGGAGTGGTTATGCTGTTAATTAAGAAAAACATAAAATCTAAGGAAGTGCATCCAGTTGACACTGGTGGACAGTGCGATATTGAGTCAGTTTGGTGTGACATATGCACTGAGAAAGGGGAAATGATAGTAAGAGTGTGTTATAGGCCTAATGACTGATGAGTACAACGAACAGTTGTGTAGGGAAATAGGGTGGGCCAGTAAATCAGAATGTCTTGTAATGGGGAATTTTAACTTTCCAGATATTGACTGGAACTTGTGGGCTGGTCACTCACACTCTACCAAGACTGTGGATTTATTAGAGGATTGTTTTCTCCAGCAACATGTTCGAGGGGCAACCAGAGGGGGTGTAATACGCTTGATCTGATTATCAGCGGTGATGATGCTTGCATTAGGAATTTGCAGATAAAGGAACCACTAGGAGACTGATTACAGTCTACTGATGTGGGATGTACTTAAAGATGTAACTACCATCAAGGGTGGTAGTTACATCTTTTAAGTAAAGATGTAAAAGGAAGGGTTTTTGTTTTCGTAAAGGTGACTACTGCGGTCTCAGACAGTTTTTGAATTCTGTACAGTGGGATCAACTGATGATGTTAAAAACAGTGAATTCGAAATGGGAGGCCTTCAGTGAATTAATCTTGGAAGCTACTAGGCTTTTCATACCAACTAAGAAATACTGTTCAAGATTTAGGCCTAAATGGATGTCATATGAACTAATGAGGCTTGTGGCAGAGAAGAAAAATGCGTTGGATGCATATAAATTAGCAGGTAACACAGAATCCTACGGCAGACATAAGGTAGTCTGTAATCAAGTCACAAAGGAGGTTAGGCAAGCGAAGGCTGATTATGAGAAATCCGTGGCAAAGGTTGCAAAGAAACACAACAAAGACTTCGTTACTTATGTAAACTCTAGAAGTAAGGGGATGAATCAGATTGGTCCACTTGATGTTGGTGGTTCGACTATTGGTGATCCTTCTCAGATAGCTGACAAACTGAATGAGTGTTTTACATCTACATTTACACATGAATTATGCAAGGAAGGGGAGGACAGAAGTTTACTAAACTAACAGGAAGCTAAATGATTTTGTAAAAACGGAGAGCAAATGGAGGAGAAATTGTTGAAGTTAAACATAAAAAAGGCACCTGGTGCAGATGGAATTTATCCAGTTATATTGAAGGAGGCAGCGAGGGAAATAAGCAAACCCTTGGTCATAATTATGAGATCATCCTTAAATTCAGGGGAGGTCCCCATGGACTGGAAATGTGCAAATGTATCCCCAATTCACAAAGGGTAACGCAAATAATTAGAGACCTGTTAGTTTAACTTATGTTCCGGGGAAAATAATGGAGTCACTTGTTAAAGAAGTGATGCAGGATCACCTAGGCAAGACTGCAGTAATAGTTCAGACACACATGAGTTTGTTAAGGGAAAGTCTTGTCTGACCAATTTGATTGGATACTACGATGTGGTCACAAAGGAACTGGATACAAAAAATAATTTTGATATAATATATACTTGGAATTAAGGAAATATTTTGATACTGTTGTACGTGGAAGACTGCAGTACAAATTGGAGCGGTATGGCATTAAGGGCAAGCTGCTGCAATGGATAAAGGGATGGTTGAGTGGGAGACGGCAGAGAGTGGTAATCGATGGACACTGCTCTACGTGGACTCATGTTATTAGTGGAGTACCCCAGGGTTCGGTGCTGGACCCATTGTTGTTTTGTGTGTTTATTAATGATATTGATGAAGGTATATCAGGCCTAATGTCCAAGTTTGCAGATGATACAAAGGTCGGCAAGATTGTTAATGATAGTAAAGACAGTATGCTACTGCAACAGGATCTAGAAAAGTTAGGTAGATGGGCTGAGAAGTGGCTACTGAAGTTTAATATTGACAAATGCAAAGTACTGCTTATGGGTAGCAGTAACCCAAGAGAAGCTTACCAACTGTGTGGTACTACACTCAGGGAGGTGGAGAATGAAAAAGACCTGGGGGTAATTGTGCTGTCGGATATGAAGTTCTCTGGGCAGTGCAGACGGGCTGCCAGAGGAAGTCATGGAGTTTTTTCAACGATATATAGGAATTTTGCTAGTAGGAAAAAGGAGGTGATTATACCTTTGTATAAAGTATAATCACCTTATAAGGCAATGGTCATGCCACACCTTGAGTACTGCTTACAGGTCTGGAGGCTTCTTTTTAGGAAAGATGTAGAGTTGCTAGAATGAGTTCAGAGAAGGGCAACAACATTGGTGAGAGGAACAAATTGGTTCTCTTACCAGGTGAGGCTTAAATTCTGTAAGTTGAAGCATCTGGAGACTAGGCACCTGCGAGGTGATCTGATTGAGGTGTACAAGGCTGAATGGTTTGAACGGGCTCAATGCTGAGATTAAGAACCTGAGGGGGCATAGATTCAAATCGAGGAAAGACAGTAATAGAATACATGTGCAGAAGTTAGCCTTTAGCCAGCTGGTAGTTGATTGCTGGAACAGACTTCCATCTGTTGTTGTTTAAGTTGATAGCTTAAATAAATTTAAGGCTGAACTAGACAAATATTTGGAGTGACTGGATGGGCAAAATGGGAGGGTGTTTTTTTTTTTCTTTTTTTTTTTTTTTTTGGATGATGCTTTATAAGCTTGCTTTCTTGCATCATATGTCTCAACTAATGCCAATGCTAATTCCTGATTTGAAAGGCCCTATATGGTGCGTTTATATGCTCTATCCATAGTATTGTGCCAGTGAACAACAACAGTAATTGTCTAAAAGCTCGTTTAGTAGCCCTGAGAACTGCTTCAAAAGTTCGATGGAACTGTAGTTGCTGTAGAAACTGTTTAACAAACATTTCAGTATTTCTTCAAGCTGGACACGTTCATTCAATAATTAATTAGGTGAACGTCACTTGGTATCATACATGCATTTACTGGGATTACAGTTAACAAACTTGACTCGCGTTTTAAAAAGAAAATTAGAGAGGTTAACGCATAATCCAATATGAACACGTGATTAATTAGGCTAGATTGTATTTACACATTTTATCGTAGAAATTTTAGTGTTAGATATTGGCTCTGTTTTTTATGTTGTTGTTGTGGGGTTTTTAGGAGCATCAGCGACTAAAGCCATATTGCTTATTGCGTATGTTCTGTGGTCGATTTTCTGTTTGCCGGACAAAAAATACCGAGTTTCCTGGAGAAAAAACGATGCTACCCTCGTCTGAGACCGACTAATTCAGCCACGTTGTGAAAAAGGCCCATAAAAATTCCTCACATCATCGACAGTACTCAAATTCTGGTCTTTTCCCCCGTGTGGGGAGTACGTCGATTCTACCAACTGTGCTACCCACGAGGGACTATTATTTATGTACAGTTCATAAAGACCTTAGGATTGTTTATCAAATGTTATATATTTTTGATACCTTTCTTTTCTTTTCTTTTCTTTTTACATTGAATTTTGTGTGAATGTGTCTGTAAGATTAGTATTGCGAATGTTGCAGAAGAACAAAAGCAAATTCTACTGCGATAATCAATTGCGTATTTGGAGTTGTTTCTCAAAAAGCCTGGTAACGTTTTTTTTTTTTTTATCCATGTTTATCACCATGGATATGACACGTTTTTTGTTTGTGAGCATTCGCTGGCATCCATCTGGTCATCTTTTTAGCATCCTATGAGGATCCAGGAGGGTTGTTCAAAAAGCAGTGGAATGTCATTATGCACTCTCTCTCGTATGTGGGAATTATGGGTGTGCTACATATAAAATAACAGTATAATTATATAGTAGTTACACTGAAGTAAGTGTAGACTACATTAATGGAAAGTTGTTTTGCTGCACAGGAAAGTGTGAGTGCATATTACAGGTGCTAGCAGATGTTTTTGCAAAGTACAGTCAGTGCTGTTAGATAATGACTGAAGTAGCACTGTGTGAAACGAAAAAAATTTGTCCATCGCTTACAAGAAGCATACTTGAATTTTTCTGACTGGCTAAAAACTTCAGACAAGAATCAGGGAATGTGAAAGCTATGATGATTATTCTTACTGCTAGGTTGGCATCATCATGCTTTCCTGCAAACGAACATTTTAAATGCTGGGAACTTCTACTCGTGCTAGAGAAGAATTTGCTAGAAATAGAGCCAGTCATCTTATATGTCAGTGATGCAAGATATGATATGGCTGGTACTGTGAAGGTGTTGTTGCAGCAGCAGGAACAACTGTGGAAAATCCTTCAACCTCCCCATTATTCTTTGGACCTAATAAGTCCATGCGACTTTGATTTTTTTATCTCACAAGATAAAGTAACGACTCGGAGGACTGACTCTTTTGGACGACATATGGGGTTTTACAGGACCCTAAAGATTACTTTGAAAGGTCTCTGTATTCTTCAAATCTGGGATTTTGAAATCGGACGTTGGTATAGGTACTAAGAATACAAGATAATCGACTCGTGGTCTGGTATGAACGTAGTTTCAGGCTTAGAATCTAGGTTACAGTCATTTGGAAGTCAAGATTGAGTTGAGTCTGGTTGGTTGATCGTTTGTTAATTTTTGGCCAACGGGCGATCAGTCTGAATAATGCTTCCAATAACCTATTTATGTAGTTGTGGAATTAGATTGAAGAAGAGGTAACCATCAAATAAAGTTCATTTTTCGTAATAGTGGTGTTGAGACTACTATGTTTGAGCACCTCTCGTATAATTGTATTATTTACGCAATCCCTTATTACCCAAGTACTTATTTTAATCTCACTTAATTTAATTACATTTATTTTAATTAAATTAAATTAATAAAATTCTTTGAACTGTATACTTGGTTAAGATGTATTTAATAATAATGTGATGTAATTATAATTGTGTTCTGTTCAATTTATTTTTTCTTCTTATTTATACTTTTACTCAGGTGTTCGGGCATGAGACACTGCCATTTTAGTTTTCCTCAAGATCATTCCACGAAGTGTCAGAGTCCTGGAGTTGTGGTTATCTTCTATGTCTGTGTGCCTGGTAAGTGACTTAATGCAAGCGTTTTACATTGATCCCGCAAGAAATGAACTTTTGCTTCCTTTTTGTTATTTTAGTTGAGCTACAAACAAGCTTTCCTCAATAGCCTACCCCTTACTCGTTTGATGAAGTTATACGCTCCTTTTTTTAATTCTCATTTCTTAGCACCATTTCACTCTGCTTGACAAATATTTTTGGGGTCAATACCTTAAAGGATGAGGATTTTGAACTTACAGGTTGGAGAGTTATTAAATTCTAGAGCTTTGTGTAAATAAAAATTCGTTTATAAAATTGTTTGTGTTTGAACGTATTAGTAAGCAGTGATTTTTAAATTCCATTTCGGAGATCCCTTCCCTTAAAAAAAAATAATAAAAAAAAAGTGGTTTCTAATTAACACTCTTCAAGAGAGCAAACTAACCTCTTTTTTTTCTCCTATGAATCGAGGAGGGCCGGGTGGGGGGAGAAGTTAGTTATTAAACTCATGAAAAGAGAGAGTTTAATTTATGTGTTGGCTGGAGTGCAAAGCTCGCCAGGTGGTTCCACCTTCTTGTCAGGCACCCTGCCGAGTACAAGGAAGAATCAAACCGTCGGGGATGCAGCTGTCAGCGAGAGAACAGGGGTGAGTTAAGCCGGGGTTTGTGGTCAGTAACAATGGGGCGATTCTTAGTCAAGTTTATCATCTGGGTTTTGTAAAGCAGCTTCGAGACTTAATAAAAACACATCTTTATGGCTTAGTGGGGAATAAAGTTTGCCATAAATGATACTTGCATTGGTTGCTAATAACTGAGTGTCGTTGTTCCTACCGCGGGCATTGTTCCATAGCAGGCAGTAGAAGAACGGATTATCCAATGGGATTTATTTTCAAATAAAACAAAATCCGTTTCTGTTACAAAACTGCCGAAAGCCGTTACAGTTGTTGCTATTAGCCAGAAGGACGGTAGAGTGGATTTTTATTGCATTCTCATTCGTTCGTTTTTTTTTTTCGTGTTTTTTTTTCCCCAAGAGAATACTTTTCCCTCCATAGGATTTTCGAAGTTCTATACAGAAGCATTTTGTTTTCAGTATTTGGTAGCCTCAGTGCATCCTGTATAGCTGAATGTATTGGAAGAACATTTGTCAGCGAAGATGATTTTTTTTTTTTCTCTCTCCTTTCGAAAGTCAATTTGAAAATTCTTGGAAATACAAAAACTTTGAAATGAAATAAAGATGTTGCAAAAATTTAGAGAGTTTTGATAGCTGCTTGACTTTAAGTACATTACGGGAATAAAAAAAAAAAAAAAAACTATTTTAGTTTCGCGCTCGATTCTTCTGGTCTTTTTACAAGCCATTTTAATAAAGCCAATTTAATAATTTTCAGTGTGTACTAAGGTATAATATATTGATATAAACAGTGCTAAAAAATGCGATGATTATCATTGTTTTTAGAATGATGTTGTTTAGACGTGTCTAAACGACTCCTAAAACAAAGTTTTTGGGTCTTTGTTACTTTCATGACAGTTGTAATTTGATTAATTGCCCATTGGAGCATACAGGTGGGAGTTCAGTGAAATTTTATTCAGTAAATTTAATTTGACAAGTTTTGCCAGCAGGAAGATTCAGATGGCTGCGACAACCTGTTCTATTCGTAATACCAATGTTGGTCATTGACCTGTCATAATAGTCAAAGCGCAGCTAGTAATTGGCCAGGCGTGCTGCTAATGAAATAGTCATTAATCAGTTCGTATAATAGATTTTTTTGAATAAAAAGGAGAAGTAAGTTTTAAAATTGACTTCTTTTGATTTTGTGCCTCTCATGTTTTTGCTAAACCGGTGTAATAAAGATCTTGTTTTTGAAATAGTCAATTTTGTTATTAATGATGTAGCATCTGATTTTCGTAACTATTTGGAAAGCAATGGATGTCGCACTTCGCGATACACTTCATTTGGCTTTAAGTATAAATAGCGGACTATACACGGGAGCCCCTCTTAATATTGTTTCAATTAGCTTCGCGCAAACAGAATTTTGAGCACCAACAAACACCTTTCCAAACGACAAATGAATTATAGTGTAACTTTTATTTTTCCTTTTTTTTTTTGGTAGTTGTTGGCGCATGGTCTTCTGTGGCCATAACGCACCTCCCAAGGTTTTTGCAGTACTTTGATCCAAGCCCGAGGCGGGATTCGAACCCGCGACCTTTGGGTTGCCAGGCAGGCACTTTACCCACCTGGCTAGCCCCGTCGGCTTCTAGTGTAACAACTGAAAACACAACTGCACAGCATTTAAGAAACAGCCTATTTTTGAAATACCCCATCTGCACATTAGTTTTGGAAGAGAGTAAAAACACTTCGCGTTAGGTTTTGGTCCTGTTATTGCTAAACGAAATTCGAACCTTTTCATTAGACGTAAGTTTAATTTTCTTCAATATTAAAATATTTTAACTGTGGGTTAATTTCCTTTCTTTAACCTGATTAGGAGAGGTGGTACAATTATTATTATTATTATTATTTTTTATCCATTAATCAGTCAGCATCAGCCGTAGCCGAGTGGTCAATTTAAAGGGTGCATAAGTACACTCACTTTGAGTGACCGGGAATCAAGCTCATGACTGCTAAATGCCGTGCTGTTCTTGTATTCTCTCTGTCTCGTGAAGTCCTTTGACCATGAGGTCGTCCCGGTGTGTAAACAGAAAATTAATTAATTAATATATTATTATTATTTATTTATTATTTTTTTTTATCAACTGCAATTTTGAGTTTCTGGGTGGTGTTCATATATTTTACCTAATTGAACACTTTTAAACATTTGTTTATGGCAATTTGGTCTAGAAAAAATTCCGTTTTTTTTTCCGGAAAGTGTGGTACTAGCGAATAGAAGTCTTGAATTAGAAAGTTTTCAAGAACTTAACGGTCAAAAATTCCAAATTAAGGCATTTCGGGGTGTTGAGTGAATCCTTCAAACTGCTTATATGCTTGCACCGATTAGTATAGTTAAAAGTAGCATTGCTACGAGAAGCGAACGACTAATTTCAGGCCCTCGTAACATTAATTGAGTAACTAATTGGTCGATTACAAAATTTAAACAGTTTTATGCTGAAATTTATTTTTATTGTTTAAAATAATTTGTTCTATCTCCGAACTAAATTGCAATGAAAATTTACCTATAAAATTGCAAATATTCACCATAATAACCCCAAATGAAATTTAACGTTTTTAACCTTCAAATTATAATTAACCTTATAAAGTAATTTAAGTAGCCGTCTTTCATAGGGTGTTGTGGATCTGCGACATGAGTTTCGGTTGAATAATCGCAACTAAAGAAATCGTTTGGTGTGGAATACTGGGTGCCTTGACGGTTATGCATACTTGCGTAAGTGAGAGCAGGATATCCGGTTACTGTATCTACAACAACAATCTTTCCAACTCTTAACTAAGGGGTGGAGAGAAATCGGTTGAATAATTTAAGGCTGAGAGCAAAACAATATGTAAGCTTAATTAATTCATCATTAACTGAAAAATTGTTAATTGAAAAACTTATTAAATTGTTTTGGAAAATCGTCCCAGGTAGAAGCAAGCATGAATTCCCATATCTTTGACAGAACAAGGCGCTCGATAAATACATCTCAGCTGCAATACTCTATATGCTACAAATTGACCTAACCTGGCGTACCGTGGGGTAAGATTTAAAAGTACTGCCTTGCATATGAATTTTAAAAAAATAATAACAACCAAGCTATAGTGTTTAATAATATTAACATTATTATTAAACACTCATTTCTGGCCATTGTACAGAGTTCTGTGTATCATCGGAGAACCATGGTGAATGTTGAACTAACGTTTAGGGGCGCCTTACGTAAGACACAACACATGTTGTAGTAGGTGTTTTTATGGGCATCAGCGACTAAGGCATATTGCTCCATGTATATTGTCTGTAAATTGCGTGTGTTCTGAGTTCGATTTTCTGTTTGCTGTACGAAAAACCTGAGTTTCTATTGGTAGGAGAAAAAAATGCCTACGTCTGGATTTGAACACGTATATCCGAAGTAATAAAAACATACATGAACCAATTTTATCCATTACAATATTTTGATTTAGCCGTTATTGTTTTGCTTATAATATCAGCTAGTCATTTGCGCAAACGCATCAGTTACGTTATTTCGTATTTAAAAATTAACTCATTCTGGTTGAAGCTTTTCAATTGATATACATTGCATGATTTATCTCTGGATGCAAAACTGGAAGACAGTATCGCGAACAAACATACGTTCAAGAACTTTTTTTGGATAATGTGTGTAACAGGTTGCTATATGTAGTAAACTGAATATCGAGATTGCCACTTGTAATATGTGAAAATTATACAAAAAAGAAATCGAAAAATACTTCTTGTGCATCCTGTCATTTTTAATTACTGAAGTCCTATAAGACTTCCAGTAATCACCTTTGAGCAATCTAGTTTTATCCATATCTATCCTGTGGAAACCAAAGTCCTGATGGCTTTGATAATTCTTCAGTTGTGTTTGCTAGAATGATATGATCATTGCACGATGAATGGACCATTATTCATGGCGACTGCTTATAATATCCTAATCTACAATATCAGTTAGTCATTTGCGCAAATCTTCGCTTTCAGACCTTATCCTCGCTTTCCAAGAAATAGGGGCCAAATTCGCATTTTTTTGTGAATCACATGGTTTTTTGCACCATGTGACTCATTTCACATAGTGTGAAAAAGTAGCAATCGTAACCACGGTTTTAACCGCCCGGTATCGGATTGTTTCTATTCTTTAATAATTAGCTATTTGTCTTACTCCACTATTTACAGTTCAGTTTACTTATTTAAGTTATTATATACAGTATGTCTTATTTACATAAGAAACTATTTTTCGTAGTGGCCGAATCAATGTCTCGGGCGAGAATTTCATGGAGAAAAAACTGTGTGGAGGAACTGAGGTGAAACGGGCACAGTATAAATTATGAATCGTTCCTGCATACGACTCATTCTCCTCCCTCTCTGAACACCGGCCCTCATCAGGATCGTTGATTGATTAGCCCTGGGGAAAGGACCTGCTTTTGGAACAGTTATGAATATTAAACATTTTGGGATACTCTTTCGCGTCATGGTCCAGGTGCTTAGCATCCAGTACACCATCGAAACCCCTTCTGCATGGCTCTAAACATGGTTAATGGTTTTATGAGTGAAGGAAAAACGTTTTTAAACCCTTTTCAACAAATATCTTTCATCAGAATCACGTTAAATCGTCGTCATTACAAAGCACGAATATAAAAGAACTACATAAAAGTACTTCAGAAAAATCTATCCTCATCATACTGCACTGCTCGACAAAACTAACAGAACAAAACGTTTATAAATATTTTATTGTGAACAGTGTAGCCAAAGGCGAATATCTGTATAATAGGCATCCTGGCATGCAAATTCCGAGTTATCCAATAGAAATCGATCTATCACCTTACAGAGCCGCACTTTATGCAAATTATTCTACATGTCTATAAAACACGGGTTGCGACTACATCACTTCATTCCCATTTTTTGATTTGCTCAGTGGGATAGACACATCTCCAGTACTGAGGATGGCAAGTCATCATCGTTTAGATGATTCTTTGAGATGGCGGGCCTTTGGACAACTTAAAGCCTAGTAGTCGCAGGTGGAAGTGGCACGTTGGCTTAATGTGTCACGCTGTGTCGTCTCGGCACTATGGAAGCAGTTTCCCACATCTTCTTTCCGCTGGAGGATGCCTTCTTTCCTCATCCTCCTCCTCCTTTTGCCTACTTTGAACCCACCACTTGTACTATCATCCTCACTTCTCTCCCCCACTCCCTTTTTTACTTTGTCTCCATCCAGGAAGCTCAGGCGACCTTGGCGGAGACTTGCCAGTGTATTATGGGCAGCCTGGCTCACCTCCCCGTGATGGTGGCAGGCAACGTAGGGGCCCTGCGACCAAACAGCCAGAGAACAACAACAAAATACGATACTGCATAAACTAGACACTACACTTTTTCCTGACATTTACAGTAATTCTGCATTCCATCACAGAGTACATACAGCGCAGATGTGGAAAACCGGTGGCGCCTGACCCTAAATGCTATGCCACTATGGAAACAGTTTCAAGAGACAGGAACTATTACAAGAAGAGCTGGCCAAGGTCGCCCGAGGGCTACGTCAACCAGAACAGACTGCTATATAGAGCGGGCACTAGGCTGGACGTCGCCCGCCTGCAAAGCTGAAATGAGCGCATTGCAAGGCGGGTGCCCCCAAACATATTAAACTTCACACTAACGCTTCGATACGGCGCCCACCTTATAGTGGCGCCCGCCTGCAATGCAGGCTCGCTTCCGCCGGCCCTGGCTATTTGGTTCTAATAGCAAGCCAGATCCTGCGATTCCTGTCATCGACTGTCTTTTGAGGTTGCTGTGGCCACAGGTGAAAACATTTCCAACCGGACTATGTTAAGAAAGCTCAATACAAGTGGACTCTTCGTAAGGAGGACAGTGGTTTATATCCCATTAACTCTAAATCATATGCACAACTCGTCAAAACTGGTGCCATGAACATGTGACTTGGAGCCCTGACAAATGGGGTAAGTTCTGTTCTCTGATGAGTCCTGTTTTAGACTACGAAGAGATTCTAGTCGTTATTTAATGTGAAGACCAGAAATGCGGTACTGTCCCTCCAACATCAGAGAAAGGGATACTTAAGGTGGAGGCGGTGTTCTCATGTGGGGCAGAATAATGATCAGTGGCCATACCGCCCTTCATGTTTTTTATAGCGGTACCGAGAACAGATTCCCAAACCGTATGTGCGACTTTTTAGTGGTGCGGTTGGCCCAGATTTTCTTTTCATGCAGGAAAACGCCACTGCAAATAGAGCAAGTGGTGAAGGAATATCTTGAACCTGAAGATATCTAACAACTGCCATGGCCAGCACGATCGCTAGACTTAAATATGCAACTCTCATCCAGTTCTCTGTCGGGTTCAGCAGAAGATACATTCTCTTCATGAATACAAATTTGATATCCGCTTCTGCTGGATTCCTAGCCACATTGGGATAAAGGGAAATGATTTGGCTAAAAGAATACGTTTAAAAGTAAGTTATCCAGTTTATATATGTGTGTATATATTAATAGCTTGTAAAAACTTAAAAACTGCCGACACGTGGTCCTTGTCTGATAAAATCTGACTTTTATCAGACAAGTGGATGTTGCTGATTTGGCTGCAGTGGCTGACACTGCAGCCAAATCAGCAACACCCACTAATAATCGTTGCCTGTCAGTCCCCTATACAGACTACAGGCAAATAATACGCAACAAGATATATTCCCAATGGCAAGAACTGTGGCATAGAGAGAGAGAACAAATAAATTATACCAAATAAAGCCTGTAATAGAAACATGGCAGTCTAGTCTGCGCAGGAATCGGAGCGAGGAAGTTGTTCTTGCTCGACTCCGCATAGGACACAGTCATCTGACACATTCTTTTCTGCTGAGGGTGGATGACCCTCCAATGTGCGAGTCTTGCGACACCTTTTTAACTTTAAAGCATATTTTAATAGATTGTGTTAATTTTACCCATGTTTGCAATATACATTTTACCGCTTTTACTCAACCGACTGAGCCTTATACACTCAATCAGATTTTATCAGACAAGGACCACGTGTCGGCAGTTAAGTTTTTACAAGCTATTAATATATACACACATATAAATTGGATAACTTACTTTTAAACGTATTCTGCCTTATATATATAAATAACAATTTGACGAGGTAACCTTTTTAAAGGTTACCAAAATTTATCTTTGTTGATATTTTAATCGTTTCCTGGCGCAGTATAACCTTATTTGTTTTTTCGCCAATAAAATCAAACTCAAAGACTTAAATCTGATCGAACATGTGTGGGATGCCCCTAGGTGTCGCAATCGCACGTCGACATCCAACTTCTCAGTTATTTGGTCAGCTAAGGTCTGCGCTGGTGGAAGAATAGGATTTGTTACGCAGAATCTTACAGACACCCTTATATCAAGCATGATTCACCGCTGTTAGGCCTATTTAGCCGTTGGAGGGATTATACGCCGTATTGATGTCATGTGACCATAATTTCGAGCATCTTGTATCGACTTCTGTAATGTCATCTTTTTGGTAATTCTTTTACAACTTCTATAACTATAAGTGTCCCTTATACCTGTCCGAAGTTCCTGGCTGTCTCCTCATTTCATCGTTATTCTATGGTACACCACCACCATACCATTTTGTCCCATTTCATTGCAAGCTGTATGAGTTACACTACGTTTTCTACATGTTCTGTTAATTTTGCCGAGCAGTGCGTGCAGTAGGAAGAAGCAGCAGTCATACGTACAGAAAGGATTAATTAACCATTGTACCCGTAAATTTTATTTGTAGATACAATAATTATTTCATCTGTCTTGTGTTTTTAGTAAATAAAAATACAGTATTTGCATTTAGTAAATTAAATAATTTATAATTTTTTAGAAACAAGAAATCATGTAAACGAATTTTTTAGAAACAAGAAATCATGTAAACGAAAAATATAAACTAAATTTATTTAACAAACATCTCAATACGTTTGCACTGCTTTATATGCGCTGATTTCGGAGCCTCCCTCCCTAAATTCTGGTGTTCCAAATGGCCTCTTTTGATTAAATTCGGGAACCTTCTGAAGTGTTTTGAGGATATATATGCATTGGCTTTTTAAAATCATCCGCGACCGTTCATTACCTTCAGTCAAGTTATGTACAAATGGTGGAATGCAATTATAAATTCAAAACCATCTTAGCTCGAGGGAAAGGGAATAGGTAAAGAAAAATCCACCTACTCATGTTGTTAAGAGTAGATAATGTCAGTAAATAATCAACATTTAATCACTTGCCATGGGATTTCCGGCAGTTGTTTTGAAACTTGAAATAATGTTTGAAAGCAGGTTTTGTAGGAGTGATCCACTTATACCACACCCTTGAATTCATGTGATGCATGCAAGTTTACTAAATTATTTTGAAGCATGTTATCTTTAATGCAGCAGTCTATTCAACATCGTACTACACGAGTAATTCCAGTTTAGGACACTTAGTGAATTTATTCTAGAATAGATGGAGACCATTTGCGCACGCATTGGTTATGAATCCGTAATCTGCCATACTTATTATTTTAGGTAATGAATGTAACTGGTTTTGTTTCGATATGATAGTTTTTAAAGACATTTCCTTCCTTTGAACATATTATAACGTATTTCTGATATTTCCCCACCAAAAAAAAAAAAAAAAAAAGCCCCAAGTTGTATCTCCAAAAAGGTAAAGAGTGAATTGCCGAGTTAATAACAACAGAAAAAACCCCCAACAGATGGTGTGATAAATAGTGCCCAATTGACGCAACAATTGGTGGACACAAAACATAACAAGAAGTCGCATGTTCTTTTGTGTTTGAGTCAGCGGTGGGTACCTCGCCTGTTTGAAAAACTTTTCCATTCCATAGATTGGGTTAGCGTACGGGTCACGCTTTCTGATTCCCTCCACAACATCACTATGTCGGGGGAAAAGGGCGGGGCTGATAACAATAGTTACCACTTATGTGCCTCTCATGTTTATGGCGGCGTCTGAATATCATGCGCGCCACGTGTCGAATGATTTGTTGGGCAGATGGCTGCTTCGACCTCTTTTGCCTGGCGTTGTTTCCATATATGAAATTTTAGTAATTCTCTGCCTCCCCTTCACATACACACTTTCGACATCTGTCAATAATAAAAGTCTCGAAGGGAACGTTTAGGCTGTTATCACTTTCGCAAATGAAAATATTTTCGTGTTTCTAACCTTTGTGGTTATAATTCACGTTGATGTACCAACTGAAGCAATCACGCTTCACTGAATGGCATCATCCGTGTCCATCTCATGTTGCATTTTATTTCTCTTCCCTTCGCTTGTAATCACTCCCCTTCCGTTACCATTTAGCTGTAAGCTTGAATATAAAATTATGCGACCGTATAATAGACGTTGAAATACCTCAGATACTTTCAGGGATATTTTGGCTTGATGGAATGACCTTGAAGTTAAGGTTCTTTCCAGGATGCCGAATATTTTATAGTGAAGTCCCTTCTTGTCAGGAGGCAGTTTAGGACACTTAGTAATAAATCTGATAAAGTTTTCTTTATCAGATTAATTAATCGAAGGTAGTGCCTCCTTAATTATTATTATATGTCAGCGAGACACTTAGAACCATCGTTGTGAGGGGCGGGGGAGAACCATAATTGTGTTACATTTCGTTTTTTTTATGTACTGATATCCTTCATCGGAAAACGGAGGAGACGATTTGAACCGTTAGTACACGGACCCAGAAAACTCTTAAGGCTTCACTACTCGAACCTGCTAGGGGCCGGCAAACTTTCAGGGATTATGTGCCCCGTTCTGACCTCTGTTTCTTGACTATCAAAGGTAGTTCCAGAGCCAAATAGGTTGTCGATCACTGTTCAAAGTTTCCTGTTATGGAAAATTAAACAAAATATAAATAAATAACGGCGCCATTTTTTTTTTTTTTATAAAGGGTATTTGGAAAGTTCCATATCTCTCCTCCAAAAAAAAAAAAAAAAAAAAATGTTTCATAATTTTGTCATGTTTATCAATTTTTGATAAATACACTGGTGTGCAAAATTTAAGGACCAGTCAGGTTTTCACCTGTAGCTTCTCATAAGGGTGGCCCGGATACAGAAATGATGAAGGAAACAACACCGAACGGAAACAAAACGGTATAGAGGGACTTTATTCAAAAATGGCAACATAGAATTGGCTGCCATGATACAGATGCATCACTGCCAAAGATGAAACAAAGGGAAGAGGTGGTCCTCAGCAGGAGATATGGCCACCCCTAATGTCGGTGCAGGCTTTGCACTGCCTGTCCATACTTAGAACAATGTTGTTGATAAGTTCTTGCGGTAACATCGTCCATTCTTCAGCGCCATCTTCAGCTAGTGAACATTTTCTGGTGGGTGTGGACATGCCGCTAGGCATCTCCCCAAAGCGTCCCATATGTGTTGTTATTTGGTTTTTAGGAGCATTAGCAGCTAAGGCCATATTGCTCTGGGGATATGCGGCGGTCATTTCTTGACCTTTCCGCATCCTCCGTATTTGGTGGTGACGGGCTCGAACCCCGGTCTAATCAAGAAGCGTGTGCTATGCACTGCTGCTCCTTCCCACCTGGCTACGGAGGCGCCTCCCATATGTGTTCGATGGGATTTAGACCGATGGAACGGGCAGGCCAATCCATACGAACAATGTCCCCACTTTCGAAAAGCATATCAACAGCTGCATGCGATGGGGTGTGGCATTATCATCCATAAACACGAACTCGGAGTCAATGGCACTTCGGAACAGACGTATCTGTTCCGAAGCACGGTATCACCCCGCAAAGGGATCGACTGCCATATCGATCCCTTTGCGGGGTGATACCGTGTGCCAACCTCTCGCCAGGTTAGCTGACGTCCAGAATCTCTGCTGAGACTGGATCTACTCTCACCAGTAAAGAGTACCGTAAGTAAAGATTTTCTAGTTGTAACCTTTAGAAATAATGTTGGTCCTTAAGTTTTGCACACCAGTGTAGGTTACATAGGCAACTTCCTAAAGACTTTTGTCTGTTCCAGTTATTTTAAAGTCGTGTAACCAGTGTTCCCCCACCTTTTTTTATATTAAGTTTTCATTTTAAATAAGTTTTCTGTTTATACTCCGGGACGACCACACCATCAGAGGAGTTAACAAGATAGAGAGAATACAAGAAACAGCTCAGTATTTAGCAGTTACAAGAGCTTGGACCATGGTCACTCAAAGCACATGTATTTATGCACCCTCGGGCGTGACCACTCGTCCATGGCGGCCCCCTTTTTGAGGTAGGGCCCACGGACCACAAAAAAAAAAAGAAAAAAAATCGACTTTATATGCAGATATATTAATATATTTTTTTAAATACCAGGGGCTAACATCTGGTGAGTATGCGCTTGGCACACCCAGGGTCCTGAGCATCATCATCCTTCTCTTCCTTCGTGATTCCTTTCTGCTTCTAACTCTTGCTCTCTATCTCTCTCAGGGTAACTGGTGAATTTTTTTTTTTTTTTTTTTGGCTGGTGCAGCATAAACCTCAGGCTTCCTTGCTCATTATGGCTAATAATAATAATAATAATAATAATAGCTGTATCTCCCATAATTGTGAATGGGAATCATATCTATAGTACTGCAAAAAAAAAAAAAAAAAAAATCTGCTTTATTGTTAAGTCCCGCTGATTACTTTCATGCATTACGCGTACAAAGCTGGGAAACACTGGTGTAAGTAATGGCCTATCAGTATACCAGTCTTTTGTAGGAAAGGATAGTGATGAGTATGCCTCGTTGTATTTGTTCAAGCTGTACGCGCCGTTGCCAAAAATTAGTCGTCAGCTGTGGAGAGGATACTAAAATTCTTCTGGAACAGCTGCTACGCTTTAAACTTCAGCCACGTGGTGATTTCTGCTGTGTTTACGTGCCAATGTTGTTCTTTCTTTTTAGTGTTAATTGAATACCAACTTTCTACCTAAGCATCCAATAACATCACTCGATGATAATGGATTAAACTCTGTGAAAATTAAAAGCCTTTAAATTTATTTAGGTGATTAACATTTATCTGTATGTTAAATTAATTATAAATGATGGATTAATTACTACTAGCCTACGAAGCGACACACACTTCCACCTGTCCCTAGTCTAGAAATGATAAATAATGTAGTAGACTGGCTTCTCAACAAATTACATGTGTCAGCCACCCATATAGTATGCGGAGATTTCGACCTTCCACCACAGCTCAATAACCTACTGGACACCATGTTAAATAAACTACAGCCATGCTCCATCTCTCTTATCAATGACCAAGCTACAAGAGGTGAAAATAGACTTGACCTAATTCTGTCTTCTGGTAAATGTATAATTGATGTACCCCCCGAAATGTCCTTTCCATCCGATCATAGCCCAATTGCAATGCTCATAATGCTACCGTATGTGGACTTCAATGTCAAGGAAAAAATTAAGAGTCAGCTTGTCACTTCGCCAGCCTTTCTGGACCCAAATAAATGCTTATTTGCTGCCAGCTGTATCCCGTGGGAATGTCTACTCAAATGTGATGCCTTATTTGCGACAACTCTCTTAACCAGTTGGATCAACTCTATTACAGAATTTGCGGCTTCCAAAGTAGTAAGGATGTCATCAAAATCTAAAACCTGGTGGAACTCTCGCCTAACTGCATTGTTTAAACTAAAGCAAACTCTGCACAGAAAATGGAAACTGTCTAATGACACACAAAATAGAATTAACTACTCGAGGGCCAGAGCAATATTTAATAGGGAAAAATCTAGAGCAATCAACCGCTACATGAAAGACACACTTGACAGGGGAAAGCTACCTCGTTGCACACATAAGTGACACAAATCAGGGGCTTGACAAAGAATCGTGGATGGACCACATCAGCGGATTCTCCAGCATATATCATGAGTCTCAAGTTTGAGTGGGATCAATTAGTTGACAATGAGATGGAGTCTGTTCTTATCACTAAAGAAGCACTAATACAGAGTATTAACTCCCTCAGGGCAACTAAGACAGCTGGAGTTGATGGAGTCCCCCCCACTACATGGTAAAGTGTCTCAGCCCTTACCTATTGAACCACTCCTAATTGAACCACTCCAAGCAATTTATAGCTCTATCCTTGCTTGCCGAGTTTTCCCTGAGAACTGGAATAAGTACGCTGTAATTCCAATGCCGAAAATTACAAAGCCTAACCTTGTGGACACTATAGGCCAATATCTACTGCATCTACCCTGTTAAAAGTACTGGAGAAAGCTCTGTTGCCAAAGTTGTCGAATCAGATACTGGCTGGGCAGCCTCAACAATTTCATTATTCAATAACTGCAAGATCAACAATTACTAACCTCCTCATAGTTCAAGCCGCGATACTAAATGCTTTCCAAGCCAGAAAGGAAATTGCAATAATTTATGCCAATATAAAAGCAGCCTTCGATAGTCTGGATGTACATGCCTTATTTCATCTGCTCCAACGTGCCTTACAAATAAAAGGAAATTTGCTGAAGTTCCTACATGCCCTACTTACTTGTCGGTCCATTTATTACCGCACAGATAATCAGATCCTCCAACTCCATGCAGGAGTTCCACAGGGTGGAGTTTTATCTGGACTCCTCTTTACCACCATGATGGTCCCATCTGCAAGGGTAGGGATGATGTATGCACTTATGCAGACGATATTAAGATCCTAACACCTATCCAACCGTCCATGAACATTAGGGCATTGTGTGAGCAGATTAATAATAAGCTTCTGAACTTATTCATGTACTTAGACAAATTTGGCTTGGCCCTAAATCCGCAGAAGATTGTAATCATGGTGTACTCGCTCAAAAAATCGCCTACTCTCATACACCCGAAACTTAATGGCAAACCTATCCCAGTTGTTGAGACGCATAGAGATCTGGGAGTAACATTTAATACGAAACTTACGTTCAAGTCTCATATTGACCTGATTGTAAAGAAAATGAACTATTTACGTTGGGCAACAAAACATCACCTCTTGCACGTAGCCAGGTGGGAAGGAGCAGCAGTGCGTAGCACACGCTTCTTGATTAGACCGGGGTTCGAGCCCGTCACCACCAAAAACGGAGGATGCGGAAAGGTCAGGGAATGACCACCGCATATTCCCGGAGCAATATGGCCTTAGTTGCTAATGCTCCTAAAAACCAAATAACAACAACAACCCGGCCACTCTCCGAGTTACGAACGCCCTACTTACGACCATCGCGCATGCGAACAAAGTTTTGTAAAATAAAAAGTATAGCGTTTTACGACCTAATAATATTCGAATATATATATATATTTTTTTGAATAATTATTTAAAAAAAGGATACAATTTGTTCTATCGATATTGAATAAGAAATTAATTACGGAAGTCCCACAGGTGACTTTAATTTTCGTTGTGTTATAACGAAAGTCGGTTACACTTGGCTGTTATTGGTTGAACGAAGAAGTGTAAAAAATTTTTGTTACGCTTCTTCATTCAACAAGGCCGTTGTGTGACATACAGATCACATCGTTTGTTAAACAATGAACTGGCAGTTCAACCCCCACAGCCATTAGACTGACCTGTAAAATACACTGGTCACAAAGTTAGATTTCTTATATGCCATTGTGACTGTTTATCAAGCCCAGTGATTAATACAACCCCGGGGGCTCACATCTGGTGAGTATGGGCTTGGCAAACCCAGGGTCCTGAGCTGGATATCATCATTCTTCTCTTTCTTGGTGATTCTTTTCTACTTCTCTCTCACTCTCTCTCTCTCTCTCTCTCTCTCTCTCTCTCTCTCTCTCTCTCTCTCTCTCTCAGGGAATTTTTTTTTTTTTTTCCGCTGGTGCAACATAAGCCTCAGGCTTCCTTGTACCATATGGCTAATAATAATAATAACATTAGGCTCCTGAAAGAGCACATATTGGTGAAGCTGTGAGTGTGTGCGTGCGTGTTAAGTCGAAGCAGCTATAAGACTCTGAAGTGACAGTATATTATGTTTGAAAATTGCATTAATTCGGTGGTCGGTTTGCCTTTTTTTCTGGACGAAAAATTCTCGTTTCCAGAAGAGAAACCATTCAACCCTCGCCTGAGACCGACTAACTCAGCCCCTTTATGAAAAAAAAATAATAAATAAATAAAATAATAAATAATCATAAAAATTCCTCACGCCATTGATGGGATTTGAGCCTGCGTATTTTTCACCTGGTTTTATGCAGTGCGGTGTGGAAAATGCCCAGGTTCGAATGTAGTTGGTGGTTACATCCATTCTACTCGCGAGGGCTTCCAGAAAGGTATTCAGAATGATTTCAACTAAAGTGACCAGACGTCCCGGATTTAAGTCGTTTTCTCCCTCATTGCAAACTGTCATGGATTGGACATGTAGCCTCCATACTTACAGTAGAGGACAAAAAAACTGCATCACTTGTGAATTTTGCAAATAATGTTTTGCGCTGCATTGTGGATTGTAGAAATGTTCGAAATGCATTTGTTAGATGGGATATATATCTTTGTGAATGAAATCCAATAAAAAGGCTCCACCTGATATACCTAATTGCCATAAATATCTTCCCAAAGGGTAAAATGCGTAATTAATGGAAACATGAGAAATCATGCAAATTGCAACCAAACATACATTTTATTGCATTTACGTGTACAAACTGAAATGACAAGTTAACGTAATAGTATTATGTACTGTAAATCAGCAAAATAAGTCCTCATTATTTTGTTGTTCCTCCGCGAGCTGCAATTACAGCCTTGCAACGATCTGAAATAGAGTTAATCAACTTCTGGATATACGGTTGCTCAATTTCCTGGTACCACACCGTTACAATGCTCTCTTGCAGCTGAATCTTACTTGTTGGCTTCTTCTGAGCAGTTTTCAATAGGGTTCAAATCTACACTGTTCAAAACCAGGCCAATCCAACACTGTAATGCCAGCATTTCTGAGGTATGACTGCACCTTAAGGAATAAAAACGAGGGAAAACATTGGTTTAAGTACTTTTAAGCCTTGTAAGACAAGAATACAAACTCATTATTACATCTAAATAGCATAAATCTTACCAATTTTCTGTGTGGCAAGGTGCTGAGTGCAGAAATGCAGTTTTAGACGTCTGTGTGGTGATCCCTAATAACGAGTTTCAGGCACTTCTCCAAGATAGCAGTGTAGGTTTCTGCATTCACCGTTCCGTTAATAAACTAAATTCGCCCCACCCCTTTGCTTGTTATACATCCGCAGACCATCTGACTGAGGGAACTTTATAGTCGGTGTTATGCAGTCAGGATGGTATGCCTCCGATTTTCGTCTTCTGACATATCGTTTCCCATCTGAGCCATACAGGTTGAATTTCAATTCGTCAGAAAATATGACGGGGTCCCATTGCTCTTTTGTCCATGAAACGTGCATTTTAACCCAAACAAATCGCTTCTTCCACATTTGTTGGGTCAACAGAGGCTTCTTGGGCCGATAGGCATGCAGACCACATTCAGAAAGCTGCCTTTGGATAGTTCGTGCACTTGTTTCAACACCAGAAGCCATCTCAAAGGTCCAGTTTTAGATCAGGAGCACTAGCATCGCGATTACGAAAGCATAGCGATTTCAAATATTGATCTTGGGAAGGCGTAGTCACCCTCTTACGGCCTGATCCAGACTTTTTCTTCACATCACCGGTTTCACACTTTAATTTTAGCACCCAGGATACTCTGACTGGTGGCAGCCTATTTTATCAGCGATAACACCCGTAGAAAAAAGTCCTTCCTGGGACAGAGCAACAACTACACTTTTTTTCCTTGGTGTCAACTGAACATATGGAGCCATGCTTACACCTCCGCAAAACAGGATACTAATGAGAGTGTATATCCTTCCAACGCCGTATTTATAGAAACGGCTGATGCAATACCTTGCACTTATGATTGCAGACGATACAAAGGTTGGCAGGGTTGTTAAGGACACTACTGACGCTATGCTGCTGCAACATGATCTGGAAAGGTTGAGCAGATGGGCTGAGAGGTGGCAAATGAAGTTTAACATTGACAAATGTAAAGTACGTACTACATATGGGAAACAGCAACCCCAGAGCAACCTATCAACTCTGTGGTACTACACTGACAGTGGTAGAGAATGCAAAGGACCTGGGGGTAATTGTGCAGGCAGATATGAAGTTCTCTGAGCAGTGCAGACGGGCCGCAAGTGTAGCTCATGGTGTCTTGTCAATGATATACAGGAATTTTTCTAGCAGGGATAGGGAGGTGATTATTCCCTTGTATAAGGCAATGGTCAGGCCGCACCTTGATTGCTGTATACAGATCTGGAGGCCTCATTTCAAGAAGGATGTAGAGCTTCTGGAACGAGTACAGAGAAGGGCAACAAGATTAGTGAATGGAACAAAGGGTTGCTCTTATGAAGAAAGGTTTTGCAAATTACAGTGTCTGGAGACTAGGCACCGGTGAGGTGATCTGATAGAGGTGAATAAAGCCTTGAATGGTTTGAGCATGCTCAATGCTGATGGGATTCTTCCTCTTGCTCAGAATAATCACTTGAGATGGCATAAATTGAAATTGAGGAAAGATATAGGATAGATGTGCGGAAATTTGCCTTTAGCCAGCAGCTAGTTGGTTGGTGGAACTGACTTCCATCCCTTGTTGTGGAAGTTGAAAGCCTAAATAAATTTAAGGCTCAGCGGGACAGGTATTTCGAATGAACGGAGGGGTGAAGTGGAAGTGTTTTTTTTTTTTTTTGGCTGATGCTGCATAAGCTTGCTTTCTTGCATCATATGCCTCTACTAATGCTAATGCTAAAATTACTCTTTGATGCAATAGAAGCGTTATCTGACGCAACACCTGTGTGTTGCGTCAGAAAACTTTGCTTTGCAACAAAGTGACTGTAATCAAGCAGTATCTTATACATTTGACTACAAATGTTAGTTTTTTTTTTTTAAGTGATGCAGTTTTTTTTGTCCGCCACTGTATTTCTAAAAATAATGATATTAGTAAGTGTATACCCTTCTAACGCAGTATTTATAGAAACGCCTGATGTATAATTTATTGTATGTATTTACATTGTGCTGCCACTTTATTGGGTACACCCTGCTGTGCACACAAATGGTTTGTCCCACAACGTTGTAAGTCACATGACCACAGTTGTGGATATAAATGCAGCAGAACAACCTCTCTAGTATCAGTTAAGCGTACAAACCGTAGCAGGAATGGGGAAAATGAGTGATCTAACGTCGAACGTGGCATGGTAGGTGCAAGACGTGCTGGTCAAAGCATCTCTGAAACGGCAGTTCTCCTGAACTTTTCACATACCACAGTTTCAAGAGTGTATCGAGAATGGTGCAACGTACAGAAAACATCCTCTCAACGGCACTCCTGTGGAAGAAAATCGCTTATTGATGAGAGAGGTCAGAGGAGGAGGATGGCTAGAATTGTGTATGCAAACAGACGCACCACAATTCGCACATCACGTCAGAATACAACCTTAGTGCACAGAACAAAATGTCGCGAATGGGCTACAACAGCCGACGGCCACATCGCGTACCTTTGTTATCAATGAAGAACAAGAGAGCACCCCTCCTGTGGGCACAGAAACACCAACACTGGACTATCGAGGATTGGAAAACAGTTGCTTGGTCTGACGAGTCGAAGTTCTTGGTGCATCATGTTGATGGAAGGCTCAGAATTTGGCGAAAACAACATGTCGGACATAACGGGTCGATGGATTCGACTACTGTGCAAGGTGATGGGGAATGTTTTCTTTGCACACGTTGGATCCATTGATACCCATAGATTCACGTCTGAATGCATGCCACATCGTACCTAAACATCGTTGCTGACGATATTTAGGTACGACCAAATGCATCCGTTCATGTTGACAGTTTATCCTTAGCCAGATGGTTACTTCCAGCAGGATAATTCGCCGGTGCACAAAGAACGAATCACTATGGAATTTTTCCAGGAACATGACTCTTCTTTGCTGCAGTGGCCCGCTCAGTCCGCGGATCTCAATCCTATCGAACATCTTTTGGATGAGCTGGAAAGGGCTGTTTGCTGCAGGCCTACACCTCCGTCGAATCTCAAGGAACTGCGTGACACGCATGTCTACATGGTACTCCATTCCTGCACAACGTTTTCACCATCTTGTTCAATCCATGCCTAGACGAATTCAGGCTGCTTTGGAGGCGCAACATGCTACTAGGTAGGTGTACCTAATAAAGTGGCAACACAGTGTATTTTGTAACTCATATTGCATCAGATAGTAATTGCAATAAGTTACAAAATAAATACATACAAAAGTTAGTTAATTTGCGCAGAAGCGTTATCTGACGCAATACCTTATATGTTTCACTACAAATGTTAATTTTTTTTTAAGGTGATGCAGTTTTTTGTCCGCCACTGTATATCATGAATCACGATTTTGCAGTTTTTTTATTTTATTCTGCATCCTTGCGACATCTTTTGTCTCATAGGTGGTGCAAGTTAAGTGCAATTTTGCTAATTCTTGTGAAGAATTTTACGAAGAAATAACAAATGATGAAGGATTATTAAGAAAAATTCACTCCTCGGAAAAAAATTATTTTTATTGTTAAAAGAAGTATGTATTTATTATTATTATTGCACAAAAATACCCATCTAATATAGGTGTTTCTGTGAAATAAAACAAAATACTGTATATGTGAAAAAAAAAAAACAACAAATATAGGTTATTTGTTTTTTGATAAGAAAACATCTATAGCGGCGCCTAACAATAGAATGTAACGGAAGTTAAGCAATCACGTGACACTACCCGGCTTGTGAGAGATATGATGTGTACGGAAATTGAAGCGATAGTATACGGGGCCACGGTAGTCTTGTGGCAGCGTTGCCAGCTTGCTGAATAGCTGGTCGAGGTTCGATTCCAGCCGCTACCCTAAGGGGAATTTTCCCAGGGGCATTCAGTATTGAGTTTGGCAATACTGAATTTCTCAAACCGTGGTCGTGAGGTTTTTCACCGGGATTGACTCTGGTTTTCCCCCTCACAACAGACAAACCGCTCTTCGTGAGGGGTACACGAAAATTTGTTAGGACTAGGGACGCAAGTAGACTAAACTCTGCAGCGTTTTCGCTGCGGACTTTACTCTTGAGGGAAGGGGGTTAGTGGGGCAGCCGCACCACCATTATAAGGTGGGTTGCGGGCAGTGAATTTAACAGACATATTCTGCTCCTTAAAAGAATGCACTAAGGCAGTGGATTTCGGCTGCAGCTAAAATGCATCGAATTAATAATTCATGATGTACAGCAAAAAAAAAAAAAAAAAAAACTATGCGCGAACAGAGAAAATTTCGTTTCTGCGTATGTAGTAGCAGTGGCATTTGATGCAAGAAAGCAAGTGTATGAGCTTATGCAGCATCAGCCAAAAAAAAAAAAAAAAATCACACCATTCCCTCCAAATGCCTGTCCAATTCCTCCTTAAATTTATTCAACCTATCAACTTCCACAATGACAGATGGAAGTTTGTTCCAGCAATTAACCACCCGCTGGCTAAAAGCAAATTTCCGCACATCTATTCTACATCTGTTTTTTCTTAATTTGAATTTATGCCCCCTTAGGTTCGTAATCTGAACAAGTGGAAGGATCCCATCAGAATTCGGCGTGCTCAACCCATTCAAGGCCTTATACACCTCAATCAGATCACCGCTCAGGTGCCTAGTCTCCAGCCACTGCAATTTGCAGAACTTAAGCCTCTCTTGGTAAGAGGATCCCTTCATTCCCCTTACCAATCTTGTTGCCCTTCTCTGTACACACTCAAGTAAATCTACATCCTTCCTAAAATGAGGCCTCCAGACCTGTATGCAGTACTCAAGGCGTGGCCTGACCATTGCCTTATACAGAGGGATAATCACCTCCTATTCCCTGCTAGCAAAATTCCTATATATCATTGACAAAACCCCATGACCTGCCCTGGCAGCCTGTCTGCATGTGTCAAGCAGCATAATATCCAGTGTTTCAGCTCGTTGCCATTATTGTTACGGTGTTATAGCTATAGTATATGGAGAGCCTGTGTGATATATATTCCAAAAAAATAAATAAATAAAAAATATATATATATATATATATATATATATATATATATAATAATAATTGCTCGAATTCTATTGGTCTGATTTTAATGAAACGTAGGAAGGGTCGAAAATCTTTCTTACAGAGCGAAATACAGTATATAAAAATACCTTAAAACCCATCCACTGGGAAGAGTTATTACATCACAAAGCAATAATAATTGTAGCATTTCCATTAGTCTGATTTTAATGATATTTGGAATGCTCAACAAATCTTTCTAAAAGGTCCAAATATAAATTTCATGAAATCTGTCCTGAGAGTTGAGTTGTTACATACGTGGTGAATAGGCCGAGTGGGGCACAAGCCACAGGTGCAGCGTTTTAAGGGTGCATTCAATCAGTTATATATTTTAAAATTGCTTCATTTTTGATTTAATTATAGTCGGATCTGTGTTTAATGAACTTCTTTATAGAGAATTTTCTGAATTTCTTTTGGTAATTACATTTAAAAGTTTCTGTAGAATGAAGAAAATTTCCATATAACGAATGGATTATGGAAGACTTAACTTGTATGCTTTGTTTTGTTTCCACCTCTGGTCTTTAGGCAATTTAAGCAATTAGAAAGTGCAAATTAAGGGTTAAAGGGATTACTGTTCCACAATGTAAGTGGAACGTAAAACGTATGCAGCTACCTCTCCCACTTGCCAAGAAGTCATGCTAGTCAACTGTTTTCTATAGCCAGTCAGAAGATTAAGGCGTATTCCTGACATGGATAATAGCTTCGGGTCAACTTGTGTTCTTTGTTTAAAATAAAAATTATTACAAGAAATACTGCATTATCTTTGTAAGTGCTACTTAGGATTCCATAATTTTTTGTGATTTTGTGAGAATAAAAAAATGATAAATTTGGGATTTATAATTAATTATGGGAAAAAAATATCAGAGAGGAACAGTGTTTTACAAATTTCGAAAATAACAGAGAAACTCCAATTACAAACTTCTATAAACTATGGCTTGACACACCCAGGGTCCTGAGCTGGATATCACCATTCTTCTCTTTCTTGGTGATTTCCTTCTACTTCTCTCTCTCTCTCTCTCTCTCAGGGTAATTCAGAAATTTTTTTTTTTTTTTGGCTGGTCAGCATAATATTAATAATATTAATATTATTAGCCATACGGTGCAAGGAAGCCTGAGGCTTATGCTGCACCAGCCAAAAAAAAATCCCGAGTTACCCTGAGAGAGAGAAGTAGAAAGGAATCGCCAAGAAAGAGAAGAATGATGATATCCAGCTCAGGACCCTGGGTGTGCCAAGCCCATACTCACCAGATGTGAGCCCCTGGGGTTAAGCCTCAGTCTTCCTTGCACCATATAGCTAATAATAATAATATGCCCATTTTGTGACGTCACACCTCTGAGCTTTTTGGTTTGTCCACCAGTGCTAGCGGGTTGGCAGTTGTATTTTGCTTGAATTGTGCAAGTGTGAGTAGTCGCAGGTTAAAAGAAATAAAAGTGTAATTCAAATTTTGTTATTCAGTTGTTTTTTCTCCACATTAAAAAGTAAGTTTTAATAAATTGTTATTAACAAATCTTTCTTTTATGTATTTTGATTTTCTTTAATTGAACTGTAACCATATATTTTATCTTTATAGGTTATAACATTATATGTAATTATTAGTTATTTAAAATATATGTGTTAGAATTCGACTTTTGTCTCATTTCCAAAATGAGTTTTAGACACAGTAATCGAATTGGGATGGCACAGTTCTACTAGTTAAATTTCTTGAGTAGAGTTCCCCTTGTTAATTTTTTGTGGAGAACATTTTCCTTGTTAAAATACTTTTTTTTTATACTACAAAAATGCAGATTGTGAGCAAACTGCTATTTAAAATAATGTATTATCAAGTTTATCTATTTTTTATTTCAATTTATTCATATGCCTGGATGAAACAATTTTTTAAAATGCTGTTTAAAAAAACAGCATTTTTAAAATTGTTTCATTCTAGTCTACATGTCTACAATAAACAATGTTATTTATTTGGCTGTGCTCCAAATTTAATTAAAATAAAAAATCTTTAAAAAATTTTATAAGTAACAATAAGATGTCCAAACAACCAAGTGGAGCAAAATTTCGAAAGAAGTTGAGGGAGGAAGAAGCAAAGAAACTGTCAGATAATTTTAAAAATTGGTTTGTGCTAGTGGAGATCACTGAACAAAATAAAGAAAACCCTGTTAACTGCAATTCAGTAATTCTTGAAGCTGAAGAAAATTGTAGCGAAACGGAGGTTATAACGTAATAATAATTCTGAAAATGACCAGAAAACTGAGTCAGAGTATGAGTCCCCTCTGATTATAAAAGATGAAAATAATAATCATATCATGCTGAATTTAAATAATCCCGCATTGTGGCCATCGAATATTTCTGACAAATTAAGATGCTTTTTAATAGAAAATGGAATGGATCAAGGCAAAGATGAGGATTTCATCATTCTTTTATCCAAGAATAACGGACTGTCAGATCTGATACAACATTCTGCCTGCAACTTTCAGAAGTCTTAGAGTTTGTCTTGCCATGTGGCCACAGTACTGGTGGCAAGAGGAGGACATATCCACTATTAGGCAGGTGCTCATAATGTTTTGACCAGACAGTGTGTGCACAGGGGGGAGTCAAAAATTTGTATTCACCCAGTAGTTCCGATAGAAAGATTTTTTTTTTTTTTTTTTTTGTTTGATAGCTTGAAATCTCTATAGCAACCACACAAATATTTTGTTTCAATCTAACAATTCAGTTTTTTTCTTTGCAGCACTGAAATTGAAGCGTTACAATGGATAACGTGGAATACAGATCAGTGATTCAGTTTCGCTTTCTGCAAACTCCGAAAATAATCTGCAAAGAAATGGTTGCTGTTTATGGAGAAGACTGCCCAGGTTAGTGTTGTTGCAGTGTTATAAACAAATCAAACGTGGAAGAACCTTAGTGCATGATGAAGATATCCCAGCAACCGCTGCAACAGAAGAGTGTTAAAAAATTGAGGCATTAATTCTAGAGGATCATCGTATTAGCATCAAAGAACTAGCTGCAGGATCTGTAGATGACATCATCCATCAGTTGCATACGAGTAAAGTGTGTGCTAGATGGGTTCGCAGGCGTCTGATCCCTTACTAGAAGAAGGAAAGGGCATAATATGCACATGAAATGTTGTCAATGGGCCAGGAAAAGTAAGAGGAGTTTTTTGTATGGGTAGTCACCATGGATGAAACTTGGATCCATCACTATTATTCCAAAACTAAACAAATATCAAAACAATGGAAGCATGCAGAATACTACCCCACAAAAAGGCAAAGATGCCACTAAATGCTAGAAAGGTGATGCTGTCATTTTTTTGGGATCAGCATGGTGTAATACTAACATATTACCTTCAAAAGGACAGTACTATGACAGCGAAGTATTATACCAACCCCCTTATAAAGCTACATGATGCTGTAAAAGAAAAAAAGAAGGGAAAGCTGTAAAAAGATGTGTGTGCACTGTGCTTATTCCTTGCCTTGCACCCTTGAATTTCTTCCTCTTTCCTGCCCTGAAGTCCTTTCTTCATGGAAAATACTTCTGCTGATGATGAGGTGATTTCTGCTGCCTAGCTGTGGTTTGAAAGACAGTCAGAGGACTTCTACGAAACTGGCCTGTGGAAGAGTATTGAGAAGTGGCAAAAATTTTGGCTGGTGACTATGTTCAAAAAGTATAATTCATGTTGTTTGTTTCAACTTTCTATCATAACTGCTTCTGGGTGAATACAAATCTTTTTTTTAACCCCCTTTGTGTACGTACGTACACACACACACACACACACACACACACACACACACACACACACACACACACACACACACACACACACACACACACACACCATAAAAGCTTGGAATCAATCACTCCTTTTTTTTTTTTAATTTTCAAATTTTTATTAAAATAGGACCAAGTTTTATTAAAATATTTTCTATTATGTATAAAAATAAAAAAAAAAACTTAAATAATATTTAAGAAATTTTAAAATATTCCAGAAAGGTGTAGAATACTCCTGAATGTGATACAATGTTGTATATGATTCTAGAATATTTTATAAAGTGGTTTTATTGTTTCAGTATTAAAAGAAGATTGTAGATGATTCTAAAGTGTTTTGCAATATAAATTGAGGAGTGAGAGTTGTAACTTATAAAATCGAACACCCATCATTCAGAAAGAGTGTTGTGCAAGTTTTGTGTTTCGTGATAAACATGGAAAGAAATAAGTCACCGAGTGTCGAAAAAAAAAGTGCCATTATAACTCTGTATAAAAAAGTTATTCCATGGGAAGTATTGGTGTTTAAAACTAGGTGTTTAATTTAAAGGGGTACAAACTACAATTCTATGATTCAAGTAGACTGGTAATTTACAGATCAAACCACAATCAGGACAACTGTGTGTAACAACAAGCACAAGGTAAGACCAAAACACTGATTTCTAAATGCAATCCACGACTTACTGCACTTGAAATCTGAGCTGAGTTCCACCACAAAATTTCATCTTAAACAAGCAGGACTTCATGGTTGTGTAGCAGTCCGAAAACTTATTAAAACTGAAAAATGGAAATAGTTGGCTTGGGCTAGGAGCCATCACCTTTGGACAATTGAAGAGTGGAAAAATGCACTGTGGATAGATGAATCCAAATTTGAAAATTTTGGATCCAAGTGTAGAGTTTGGGAGACAATCCACGGAAAAAAAAATGGTATCATATTATTTAGTGGTTCCATCATGATGTGGGGTTGCTTCTGTTTTTCTGGAGTGGGTGACGTCGCTTTTCCTTGAATTTATTCAACCCATCCACTTCCACAACAACAGATGAAAGCCTGTTCCAACAATCAACCACCTGCTGGCTGAAGACTAACTTCCACTCATCTATCCTGCAACCTTCCTTCCTCCACTTGAATTTATGCTGAGACTACACATGTGTGTAGTCTCAGCAAGTGGAAGAATGTCATTAACATTCAGCTTACTCAACCCATTCAAGGTTTAAACACCTCAGTGAGATCTCCCCACAGGTGCCTAGTCTCAAGATGCTGTAATTTGCAGAACTGAAGCTTTCTAGGTAAGAGCACCCTTTTGTTCCCTTCACCAGTCTGGTTGCTCTTTTCTGCACCCGTTCAAGCAGATCTACATACTTCCTAAAGTGAGGTCCCAGACCTGTATACAGTACTCAAGATGGGGCAGATAAACCTTGGGCATAAGGGGATGTCCCTGATTGGAAACAATATTCAAAGTGGCTATGGCATTCCAGAGCTGATCCACTAGAATCAAATCACTCCTACACTAGCAGTTGCAGTGTTACTACCTGGCACTACGATCTCATTGATTCATGCTACTATTGCTACACCCTGGTGCTGTGGCCAGAATTGAACAACTGGAATCGGGATTCATTTGACCAGGCAACCTTTTGGACTATGCTTAAATGTCTGGTTTCATTGTTCTTGTGTTCACTGTATAAGCCCACCCAGATTTTTGTTTTTAGCTAAAGAGAATGGAACAAGTGGTCATTTGCTGCTAGAAACTATCAGTGACAGGATCTGATGCATTGTGCATTCCATTAAAGAAGGAGTGGACAAATTATTAGAAGGGATGAATGAAAAAAAAGCAGATTTGTTTTTTATGGCTGGTTGTATAAGCTTGCTTTCTTGTGCCATTTTTCCACTACTAAGACCTCTTTATACAGCAGTTCTACTGTGATTCTCTTCATCCCTTCATCATCCCTCTTTCATCAACAAGCTGGCTCTGTCAAAAGGACTGCTTGATTGGATATTTTCTGGATGTTGGACCATGAAAACTTTCATTTACAAATATCATCAAAGGTGCTCATACACAAAGAGACATCAGTGGAACATGCGAGTATGATTCAAAACAAATTTATAGAGGCAACTGCTCAGTGTGAATAGTCAGTCAATTTTATCTTGATGTTTTTATACCACCCTTTGCTAATCATAACGGTTGATATAAACTCTGCTTCATTCCTTGATCCATAACCCCTTTTAGTTGTTTTCACTTTATGTACTTATATGCCATACTATTTTTATTTAGTATGCGTACTTGCTGTATAAGCTCTATACTATACCTTGCTTTACATACATTGTAATTTAGGTTATGCCTGTAAGATATAGTAGGCGCCTCTGTAGCCAGGCGGGAAGGAGCAGCAGTGCGTAGCACACGCTTCTTGATTAGACCGGGGTTCGAGCCCATCACCACCAAATATGGAGGATGCGGAAAGGTCAGGGAATGACCACTGCATATTCCCGGAGCAATATGGCCTTAGTTGCTAATGCTCCTAAAAACCAAATAACAACAAAAAAAGTAATATATAGCATGAATTAAAAGCCTAAAAAATGACTGTTAAAAAATTCAGTTTATATTCCAGCACAACCTTGCAAATTAGAGGAATTTACAGTTAATCATTAGCCATGTTTAGCAATCATGTGAGCTCAAATCATGGTTGACTGAAATATGTATGATACTGCACTGTCACTTTGACTACATCCGGGGTTAGTCTCTATACAAGCATATGTTTTTTGTTCTACAGAATAAAGAAATGTGCTGCTTTTAGAATTGTTTATGTAAACTGTAAATTAATTTTCTTAACTGTCATTTTCCTCATATGAAATTCATATATTTTTTATTATTTTTATCCAGAGCAAGTGATCAGTAGCCATTGCAACATTTCTCTTCATGCTCCATTTGGGTATATTTTATCTCCTGGATACCCCCGATTTTATCCTGCATTGACAAACTGTAGTTGGATATTAGAAGCAGGAGAGGGACAAACTATAACAGTGGCAATGCTGGACCTTTCCATGAAACTTCCTGTTCAGTCCAAACCATTTAACATCTGTGATGATGCCATGAATGTGATGGAAAATAGCAACAGGCTGATGCACATGTGTGGCATATCGCCTGAAAACCTCAGATCTGTGGAATCAGCTGGAAACAAAATTATTGTGAACTTCCAAACTAAACAGTTTTCTCCTTCTAGAGGATTCCTAATTTACTACAGGTGTGAGTATTATTTATTTATAACCTCCTGATAAATGATACATAGATTGATGTTTTTGTTTAATGATGGCTTGTTTCTAGATAGGTGCAGTTGTTGCCAAGTGGTTAGTGTACCAGTAGAGAGTTCCACATGCTGTGTGATCAGATCCATATGATGCCACAAAATATGGTAAAATATTTGTAAATCACTGTAATTATAAACTCCTCTGACTTTATATGGCCATCCCAGAGTATAACCACAAAACACTATCAACTTTCATAATAAAAATAATACTATGAAAAATTTAATGTTAAATCTAACCTAGTTAACATTAAAGATGCCATGCTATTAAATGACACTAAGTGCAGGAAAATCAGATTGTAAGGTGATCTGATAGAATGGCATTCCTCAATATTTTTATGGAAACAGGACAGATTCAACTCCAACAGTCTGGTTGCTGTAGTAAAAGCACAGTTCATTCATTTACCTGATACAGTATGCATTATGTATTCACCTGATAAATTTGGAATATTGACAAATAAGACTGACACATACAAGATGTTCTAAATTACACCAACAAAATTATAGGAGTAGTTCTACATACCAAACCAGGTAAAAAAGTTGATATCAACGTATGTCTGATTTTGCATAGTTGTGGATCTATGACTACTAGAATTTTGAAAAATGGCTATGGAGTTTTGAATGGTTAAAAATAAAATAATTAATTCTAAGTTCTAACTATAAAAATCTTCTAACTGAAAAGAATAAAATAATAATAAAAAAAATAGAATTAACTGGACATTCCAGTCATTTTTTTAAAATTAAAATAACCATAGTTCTGAACTTTTTTTTAAGTTGTTTTAGCAAGTAGAACTATATCTTTTAATTTTGTTGATGTAATTTGGAAACACCCAGCATATACTCTTACAATTCCAGCATTGCTACCTTATAATCAGCCTCAATTTTTATCAAATAATAGTTAAAGAAGTAATGCAGGATCATTTTGAGAGGAATGCAGGTACATGGCAATTGCAGAACAGATTTGTTAAAGGAACAAATTGGAGCAATTTTGCATTAGGGGTTACTGCTGTGGATAAAAGGAAGGTTGAGTGAGAGAACACAGAGAGTGGTTACTGATGGGCACTACTCTTCTTGGACTAATGTTATTGGTGGAGTTCCCCAAGGTTCAGTGCTGAGCCCATTGTTGTTTGCAATATTTATTAATGATACTGATAAATATGATAAAGGTGCATATCAGACTTAATTAGCATTAGCAAGGGCACATGATGCAAGAAAGCAAGCTTATATAGCATCAGCCAAACCCCCCCCTTATTTCACCCATCCCCTCGCTCCAAACGTGACGCCTCCGTAGCCAGGTGGGCAGGAGCAGCAGTGCGTAGCACACGCTTCTTGATTAGACCAGGGTTCGAGCCCATGCCCACCAAATACAGAGGATGCGGAAATGTCAGAGAATGACCACTGCATATCCCCGGAACAATATGGCCTTAGTTGCTAATGCTCCTAAAAACCAAATAACAAGCAAACAAGCTCCAAATGTTTGCCAAGTTCTGCCTTGAATCTATTTAAGCTATCAACTTCTACAACGACAGATGGAAGTTTGTTCCAGCAATCAACCACCCACTGGCTAAAGGCAAACTTCCACACATCTATCCTAAAACCGTCTTTCCTTAATTTGAATTTATGCCCTCTCAGGTGATTATTCTGAGCAAGAGGAAGAATCCCATCAGCATTGAGCATGCTCAAACCATTCAAGGCTTTATACACCTCAATCAGATCACCTCGCAGGTGCCTAGTCTCTAGACACTGTAATTTGCAAAACTTAGGCCTTTCTTCGTAAGAGCAACCCTTTGTTCCATTCACTAATCTTGTTGCCCTTCTCTGTACTCATTCCATCAACTCTATATCCTTCTTAAAATGAGGCCTCCAGACCTGTATACAGTACTCAAGGTGTGGCCTGACCATTGCCTTATACAAGGGGATAATCACCTTCTTATCCATGCTAGAAAAATTCCTGTATATCATTGACAAGACACTATGAGCTACTCTTGCGGACCATCTGCACTGCTCAGAAAAATTCATATCTGCCTGCATGATTATTCCCAGGTCCTTTTCATTCTCTACCACTGTCAGTGTGGTACCACAAAGTTGATACGTTACTCTGGGATTACTGCTTCCCATATGTAGTACTTTACATTTGTCAATGTTAAACTTCATTTGCCATCTCTCAGCCCATCTTCTCAACTTTTCTAGATCCTGTTGCAGCAGTGTACTGTCATTAATGTCATTAACAACCCTGCCAACCTTTGTATCGTCTGCAAACTTGGACATTAAGCCTGATATACTATCATCAACATCATTTATAAATACAAAAAACAACAATGGGCCCAACACTGGACCCTGAGGGACTCCACTAATAACATTAGTCCACGAAGAGCAGTGTCCATTGATTACCACCCTCTGTCTTCTCCCACTCAGCCATCCCTTTATCCATAGCAGCAATTTGCCTCCAATGCCACAATGCTCCAATTTGTGCCGCAGTCTTCCATGTGCACCGATATCAAAGGCTTCTCTAAGATCCAAATATATGATATCAAAGTTATTCTTTGCATCCAGTTCCTTTGTGACTACATCATAGTATCCAATCAAATTAGTCAGACAAGACTTGCTCTTTACAAACCCATGCTGTATCCGAGCTATAACTGAAGTCTTGTCTAGATGATCCTGCAATGCTTCTTTAACCAGTGCCTCCATTAATTTCCCTGGAACAGAAGTTAAACTAACAGGTCTGTAATTACTTGTGTCGCCCTTTGATCCTAATTTGTGGATTGGGGTCACATTTGCACATCTCCAGTCCATGGGTACCTCCCCTGAGTCCAGGGAAGCTCTCATAATTGTGGCTAAGTGTTTGCTTACTTCCTTTGCCGCCTCCTTTAATATAACTGGATAGATTCCATCCACCCTAGGTGCCTTTCTTGTGTTTATCTTCAACAATTTCTTCTCCACTTTACTCTCAGTTATTAAAGATTATCTAGTTTGCTGCCAGAGTTGATTACACCTCTGGCATTCCCCTCCCTGAATAACTCCTCATGTGTGAATGTAGATGCAAAATACTCATTTAGTTTGTTAGCCACCTGAGCAGGATCATCAACAGTTGAACCATCGATATCCATTGGACCAATCTGATTCAACCCCTTCCTTCTAGAATTTACATAAGCAAAGAACTGTTTGCTGTTTTTCTTTGCCAAAGATTTCTTGTAATCTGCCTTTGCCTGCCTAACCTCCTTTGTAACTTGGTTACAGACCAGCTTATATCTATCATAGGCTTCTGTGTTACATGTTAATTTATATGTATCCCATGCATTTTTCTTCTCTGTCACATGTCTAATTAGTTCATCTGACATCCATTTAGGCCTAAACCTTGAACAATATTTCTTTGTTGGTATGAAAAGCCTAGTAGCTTCCAAGATTAATTCTTTGAATGCTTCCCATTTTGAATTTGCTGTTGGTAACATCATCAGTTGGCCCCACCGTATAGGATTTAAATACTGTCTCAGACCACCGTAGTCACCTTTACGAAAGCAAAAACTCTTCCCTTTACACTTGATGGTAGTTACCTGTTTGAGTAAATCCCACTTCAGCACACTGTGATCACTGCCACCTAGTGGTTCCTTTATCTGCAGATTCTTGATGCATGAAGAATCACTACTGATAATCAGATCAAGAGTATTACTCCCTCTAGTTGCCTCCCAAACATGCTGCTGTAGAAAACAGTCATCTAATAAATCCACAAAAGCCTTGCTAGTGTGTGTGTGACCAACCCACAAATTCCAGTCAATCTCTGGGAAATTAAAATCCCCCATTATAAGACTCTCTGATTTACTGGCCCATTCTATTTCCCTGCACAATTGTTCGTTGTACTCATCAGTCATTAGGCCTATAACACACACCTACTCTAATTTTTCCTTTTCCACTGCTTATGTCACACCAAACAGACTCAACATTGCATTGTCCACGAACATCAATTGGATGCACTTCCTTAGATTTTATGTGTTTCTTAACTAACAGCATAACCCCTCCTCCCTTTCTGTCCTGTCTATCCTTTCTGTACACATTGTACTCCCCAAATTTCAGTTCTGCATTGCTTATGTCTGTGTACACCATGTCTCTGATATCCAAACAATATCTGCCTTTGATGTCTTGACTAGCACTTCAAGCTCATCGAATTTATTACAAACTTAATGTTTAAGTCTGTAGATGATACAAAGATTGGCAGGGTAGTTATTGATAATAATCAGGGTAAGCTACTGCAACAAGATCTAGAAAAATTAGGCAGATAGGCTTAGAAACCATGGGATGATTAAGGAAAATATTTTAGGTTTAATGTAGCCACTCAGTTGAGCGTGAGCACTCATGTGTAATGAACACACATTTGAGTGGACTACAATTCAAGCCCATGTGGCTGCTAAATCCAGTAAATGACAGTGTTCATTTTCAAAATAATTTATTGTAAAATCCTCTTATCTAGTGGTTATTCTGAGGTTGAAACAAAAAAAAAAAAAAAATGGCAAAAAAATATGGCAATATTTGATAAATGCAGCTTGCTACATTTGGGTAGCAACAGTCCTAGAATAACACCTTGGATGGTACCAAACTCAAGGTTGTACAGAATGAAAAAGACCTAAGGTAATTGTACAGTCCAACATGCAGTTCTTTGAGCAGTACAAATAAGCCATTAGGACAACTTATGGGGTCCTGTCAGTGACATATAGCAATTTTGGCAACAGGGACAAAGAGGTAATTATCCTTTTGTATAGGGTAATGATTAAGCGGAACTCTGAGTACTGTACAGGTTTGGAAGCTTCATTATAGGAAGGATGTAGATCTTTCTGGTAGAACACTGCAGTGAAGAACAATAAAACTTTCTGGTAGAACACTGCAGTGAAGAACAATAAAACTTTCTGGTAGAACACTGCAGTGAAGAACAATAGTCAGTGGTACAGGAAGATACCCTTACCTGGAAAGACTTGAATTGTACACATTGCAGCACTTGGAAATTGAAATGTTTAGGGTTTTAAATGGGTTGAATAAACTAAATACTGACATCATCCTTATTCTTTCTCAGATGACACACATAAGGGGAAAATATTTAAACTGAAAAAAGATGATTGCAGAATAGATGTGTGCAAGTTTACTTTCAGCCAGAGTAATTGGTTGTTGGAACAAACTTTCATCTGCTGTTTGAAAGTAAGTGGTTTGAATAAATTTGAGGAAGGATTAAATAAAATTTTAGAGGGGATAGACAGATGATGGTTCCCCCTTTTCTGTGCATTAGTGATGCTTGTATAAGCTTGTTTCCTTTGCATCACTAGTCATATCAGGCTTAATGTCGAGGTTGGCAGATGATACAAAGGTTGGGAGGGTTGTTAATGACAGTGTGCTACTGCAACAGGATCTAGATAATTTGGGCAGACGAGCTAAGAAGTGGCAACTGAAGTTTAACCTTGACAAATGCAAAGTACTCATATGGGTAGAAGTAACCCCAGAGAAACGTACCAACTGTGTGGTACTACACTTAAGGTGGTAGAAAATGAAAAAGACCTGGGAGTAATTGTGCAGTCAGATATGAAGTTTTCTGAGCAATGCAGACAGGCTGCCAGGGCAGGTCATGGGGTTTTGTCAATGATATATAGGAATTTTGCTAGCAGGAAGAAGGAGGTGATTATCCCTCTGTATAAGGCAATGGTCAGGCCACGCCTTGAGTACTGCGTACAGGTCTGGTGGCCTCATTTTAGGAAGGATGTAGATTTACTTGAGCGTGTACAGAGAAGGGCAACAAGATTGGTGAGGGGAATGAAGGGATCCTCTCACCAAGAGAGGCTTAAGTTCTGCAAATTGCAGTGGCTGGAGACTAGGCACCTGCGCAGTGATCTGATTGAGGTATATAAGGCCTTGAATGGGTTGAGCACGCTGAATTCTGATGGGATCCTTCCACTTCCACTTGTTCAGATTACGAACCCAAGGGGGCATAAATTCAAATTAAGAATAGACAGATGTAGAATAGATGTGCGGAAATTTGCCTTTAGCCAGCGGGTGGTTAATTGCTGGAAAAAACTTCCATCTGACGTGGAAGTTGATAGGTTGAATAAATTTAAGGAGGAACTGGACAGGCATTTGGAGGGAATGGTGTGATTCTTTTTTTTTGGCTGATGCTGCATAAGCTCATACGCTTGCTTTCTTGCATCACATGCCACTACTATTACTAATACTAAGTGCCAAATCATGGTGCAGGTGATAGAAAAGCTCCCCATTTTGGGGGAAGCTAGTCCTCTCTACTCTGTCAGGTAACCTTATGGTCTGATTTCACTGCTTTCAAATTCATGACATCTTTTGACTTTATTACTTGTATCTTTTATGTATTTTTTAACATCTTTTGATTTATGCATTTTTGAACATCTTTTGACTTATGCATCTTATTTTATTCATCTTTTTATTTTATCTTATTTAAAAATAAGACACTTTCTTGTATAATCAATAACACCCTAAATTTGTGTGTAATACTGTAATTAGTATGATTCCCATCCATGGGTAGGATCAAATCAGTACAGTAGCAGGTATTAATTATAATAACTGAAATGCAGAAGGGAACAAGTTAACTTGTAACAATGAATTTATTGTTGATTTAAACAAAGGAGAATCCATCAGTCCAACAATCAATATGATAATAAATGGAAAACAAACAAAAAAATGGTAATAATATTCAGTGATAACAGTTCCAGTTATTTTCATTTGACAGTAGTCTCCTATTGATTTAATAAATGATATCATTTATTAAATCAATAGGAGATTGATTTAATAAATAATTCTGTCAGGTGAGCTGATTTTTATGTGGGAACCAACTAAATGGATAGAGGAGTGAGCAATTTTATATAGGATAAAATTACTTTGTATATTTTAAACTTGATAAACATACAGGGCTGCATGAAAGATGTGGTCTTAAAGATTTTAATAATGACTAATAGTTTGAGTTTTGCTGGTAGTTAGCATGCACACAACTTGTAAACAACAAAATGATAGCTTTTAGTGGAGTAGAACAAGTATAATGCAAATTCAACAAAACATTTAGTACATAAAATGAAAGCAGTCTCTCTGTAAAAAGACATTCCATTTATGATTGGCACATGAATTTTGTTCATGCAGATGTCTTGATTGGTGCTTTAAAATTTGATTTTGCTACATGCCAAGAAATTGGAAGACCACAGTACAGTGATAATTTTAAAAAACATGAGATGGTAGTTTCCCTGAACCTGGGTGGCCAGAGAGTCTGACTTATTAGGAATCTTAACTTTTCAGTAGGCAGTCTTGGAGAGGGGACCCCATACCTTTGGGCATTCTGATTTTCCTCTGTGAATATCTGTGTTACTACACTATAAATTTATCATTACAGAAATTTATAGAATTAGGAATAAGCCAGATTCAGGGGTGGTTCCTGTTTTCTGGAGATGTGTGGCTATACCTTCTGTTCACAAAGGGGGATCAAAGGATGACATGAGTAATTACAGACCTATTAGCTTAACTT
Organism: Mastigoproctus giganteus; assembly: GCF_048544385.1. Classification (NCBI taxonomy): domain Eukaryota; kingdom Metazoa; phylum Arthropoda; class Arachnida; order Uropygi; family Thelyphonidae; genus Mastigoproctus; species Mastigoproctus giganteus. The sequence continues at coordinate 59,314,763 of NC_143579.1, read as the reverse complement.
CTGTTCAAGAGCAAATAATGGCATCACTGGTTGAAGAAGTAATGCAGGACTATCTAAGCAAGAGTAAAGTTATACTACAGTCACAAGAATAGATGTGATGATGCTTATTGTTTAACTGGAGGCAAAAAATAAATTTGATATCATATACTTCTATTTTGGGGAAGCTTTTATTACTGTTACACATAAAAGACTGCTATACATATTGGAGCACTGTGACATTAAAGGCAAGTTGCTGTTATGGGTAAAGGGATGCTTGAGTGGGAGAAGACAGGGAGTGGTTATCAACAGATACTGCTCTTCATGGACTAATGTTATTAGTGAAGACCCCCAGGATTTCATTCTGAGCCCATTGTTGTTTAACATGTTTAATGATTATATTGATTTCATTAAGTGTATCACATTTAATGTCTAAGTTTTCAGATGATAAAAAAGGTTGGCACAGTGGTTAATGATAGTAATCAAGTTATGCTACTGCATCAAGATCTATAAAAGTTGGGCAGGTTGGCTGGAAAGTGGCAACTGAAGTTTAATTTACAATTGCAAGAGTAGCAGTAATTTCAGATTAACATACCAACTGTGTGCTAATTGTACAGTCAGAAAATGGAGTTCTCTAAGCAGTGCAGACAGACCTTCAGGACAGCTTGTGGTTGTGTCAATGATATACGGGAATTTTTAACAGGGATAAGGTGATTATCCCATTATAATAATCAATGGTTAGGCCACATCTTGAGTACTACTGCATACAGGTCTGGAGGCCTCATTTTTGGAAGGATGTGGATCTGCAGTGAAGGATAATGAGGGTGAGGGGAATAAAGGGGTGCTCTTACCAAGAAAGGCCTTAGTGCTGAAAATTGCAGCATCTGGAGACTAGGTACCCGCAAGGTAATCTGATTAAGGTGTATAAAGGCTCTAAATGGATTGAAAAACTCTGTGCTGATGGAATTCTTCCTCTTGCTCAGACTATACACATGAATGAGGGGAAGGATTTAAATTGAGGACAGATGGTTACAGGATAGATATGCAGAATTTTGCCTTCAGCCAGCAGGTAGTTGATTGGTGGAACAAATTTTCATCTGTTGTTGTAGAAGTGGATAGTTTGAATAAATTCAAAAAAGAACTAGACAAACCACTAGAGGGAATGGACAGATGTTTTTTTTTTCTTTGCTGATGCTGTATAAGCTTGCTTTCTTGTATCATTTAATATTAATAAATTAAATTAGTATTAAATGATTAAATCATTTAACACACACACTCACTCTCTTTTATTATTTACATCTTAAATAAACAAAATTTTATAGCAGTAGTCCCAAAATCCCACTGTTACCTTAGAGTCCAATTTATCTAAATGTGCTACTGTTATCCTATATATAATTAAATAAAAGATATTTAATTATAATAACACCCAGTTTTTAACAGCATTAATGGCATCAGTTTTTAAATTTTATTCCTCTCAGGTAATTTTTCATTAATCTGAGCAAATAAAAGTTCAAGGGTGCTAAGTCTAGGGAATAAGGATAGGGCAACATCTCTCATTGAGAGAGAGAGAGAGAGAGAGAGAGAGAATAAAGTAAAAATCATACATATTATAAGTAATTATTGTATAAGAAAATTATTAATAATAAAATCAATCTTTATTCTATCATAAAATTATTTACTTCTGCTTTAAAACTTTATTCTACTCTTTTAGCAGTGGATAAAGGTTGCAATATTTGTTAATAGATCTTTGTACCAGTAAATTAAAATAAAAGTAATTTTAGTAAATAACAAGCACATTGATGAACACTTTCATAACTATTGCCTAGCCTTAATCTGTGCTTTTGAGCTTCTCTGCCATGAGGTACTTTATAGACCAGTAATCAAGTAAGCTAGCACTGCTTGTTACTTGACTTGATAGCATTGCCAAGAGTAGACAGTGGCAGGATGAGGATGTAGCAACTGAAGTATCTGTCACAAGTGCTAGAGGATTCAATGGTGTAAATTCATATGATGTTGTTAATAGGGGGTACACTTCTGAATGGCAGCTTTGGGTACAAAGATACACAAAACAAAATAGTTGTCTCAGGCATAAAAATACCTTGTACCAGATCTGGTAGTGTGTGTGAGTGAGCCACTCACTCACCTACTACCAGAGCTATAATAACTCTACTCCCAGTGGATGGATTTTAATGAAATTTTATATTTGAATCTTTTAAAAAGATTTGTAGAGCCATCCCAAATTTCATTAAAATCAAATTGGACCATAGAAACCTGACAATCATTATTTCTTTGTCTCTCCACACGAGGGAACTCTACTCGCAGTGAATCAATTTTCATTCTCTGTATTATATACTATACTGTGAAGTTCAATTTTGTTCATAACCAAAAGGTACATCCTTAAAAAAGAAGTCCCATGATCTTATTACATTAATTTTTGTGGAAAATGATTTCAAGTTGCAGATTTTTGCATATGCAGATTTCCAAGGAATACATTCATCTTATACCTCAAGGGATATCTGTTAGTAAAAAACAAGCTTTTTCCTCTAATATTATGAAAAAAAAATGCACTTTTGTCCTTTTTTAAAATTAAAACTTTACAGTGTGACTGTTGGTTGTTTTATGTAGCTCTGCATTCTCAACTTTAAAATGTTGGACGACCACGGCTCATTGATGCTCGAAGGCTCTCCCAGATGGTATGTGGCAACAGAAGGGTGACTGTGGTGCAACTCACTGGTAATTAGAATGCTGTTGATGGGAGTAATGTGTTACAATACACAGTACATCGAACCCTGCTGAAAATGGGGCTGCGTAGCCGCAGGCCACTCTGAATGCTCATGCTAACCATGTTTCACCAGCGACAGTGCCTATGGTGGGCATGCGGTATTGAAACTGGACCTTGAGTGATTGGAAGAAGGTCGTCTGGTCTGATGAATCACGTTTCCTTTTGTTCCACATGGATGGCCCAGTACGTGTGTGTGTTGTTTACCTGGGGAAGGGATGGCACCTGGATGCACCGTGGGACGAAAACAAGCTGGTGGTGGCGGCGATGTCATGCTTTGGGCCATGTTCTGCTGGGATACCCTGGGTCCAGTCATCCATGTGCTGGACACTCTGACATCTACCACCTACCTAAACATCATTGCTGACCAGGTACACCCTTTCATGGCAAAAGTCTTCCCCTCTGGCAGTGCCGTCTTTCAGCAGGATAATGTGCCATGCCACACCACCCGGATTGTTCGAGACTGGTTTGCGGAACATGAGGAAGACTTCCAGGTATTACCCTAGCCTCCAAATTCCCCAGATATCAATCCCATCGAGCATCTGTGGTTTGTGTTGGAACATCAACTCCAATCTGTGGTGTCTCAACCACGGACCTTACAGGAGTTAAAGGATCTGTTGGTACCACAAGATACATTTAGAAACATTGTAGTGTCGATGCCTCACCGGGTACGAGCTGTTTTGGCTACACGTGGAGGACCAACATCATATTAGGTAGGTGATCATAATGTTTTGGCTCGTCGGTGTATATTGAAGTTGCACTGCATACATACAGTAGTATCGCACCATACACAGGGGAGAGGGTATAGTCTTGAAAACATCCATTAATTGAAAATGACAAAGAGCCTATGAAAAAGTGAGGTGGGGAGATGTCAGATTGTAAGATATTTTGGTATTAAATATAATTTTAGCGTATTAATATATTTTGTACACACTGATTCTTCCAAGGATGGGCCTACACTGAGCAGAAATATAGCTGTTATCTCATTATAGAATTCGTTGTATATACAATATAACTTAATGCACCATCGGCAGTGAAAGTAAAACTCTGCATTCTGCTCTGTCAGAAAATTCACATGTTCCAAATTTTAACCAGTAATACAAGGTGATGCTCTGCACATAAGACCATAAGTATGCAAAATAATTCAAAAGTATTTCAATCATATAGGCAGGTATTTCTTGGGCTATTATTATAAAATATCAACTGTGAATCTAAGTTTTGTGTTGACAGAAATGCATGGCCATGTTAAACATGGAAGCCTGTAAGTGCAGGCCATAGTTTCTCACTCATGGCAGCAAAAAATAAAAGATATTTTTGGGGATAGTTTTTTTTTTTTTTTTGCATCCAGGTGCTTAAAAGTTGTGATGCAACTCTGTGTTGTGGGCTTCCTACAGCTGGTGATTTTAGACACAATAAAAAAAAAAAAAAAAGAATTCTGATAAAATAAAATTCTTTTTGGCAGATAAAATTTAGCATTGTTTCAGTAATATACACGTTCATTAGTGACATTGAGTAATAGCCATAAAAATAGGCACAGGATCTGATGTTCATATGCACTTAACCAGTATTTAGACTCATTGTTTGATAGTCAGCATGATGAAACAGACTGAAAGATTCCAGCAATTACAATAGTGTTTATATTACTTTTTTGGAAGAAGTAAATTTCAATGGATTTATGAATATTTTTTAAAATTCTACTTGAAGCCCAATTTCCATTATCCCATTTGGATGAGTGTTTTTTTGTTTTTGTTTAGTGAATATAACTAAATTAAAAAAGTTAGTTGTTAAGATGTTTTCTGTGTAAAACATGTAGGTAATGTAATGATGCTTTTTTTTGAACTCGAAACAAAACTATACTTTTTTCTTTTTAGTTAAAGGATGTCCAACTCTTCCACCTCCAAAACTGGGCTATATGGTGTATCGTAATGGCAGTTCTGCTCTTTATATGTGTTGTAAGGATCACAAATTTGTCGATTCTAAGGAAAATATTAGGATGCTTCATTGTATAGATGACCTCCACTGGAATGCATCTATAGTTCCATGTTTGAGTAAGTGTTTTTTCCATTTCAATTTTATATGAAAATGTAGAATATTTAGAACTTAGATTAATAAGCCATAAAAACAACTTTGAGCATGATTTCTTGCCATTTAAATGACACATTTAAAGGGGGGATTGAGTAAGTTGTGTCCTCCAAAATATTTATTATATTTCTGAATGTGGATGTTTTAATATAAACAAAGACAAATGCTGCATTTTTTTTATTAAGTGTTTTGGCTATAATTCTCATGCATTTTTTGACAGAACCTGTTCCTTGTTATTCACTACTCTCAGCAAACATACTAGTCATATGATGTTGACAGCTATGCCTCTTGAATTAATACATCCAAAGATATAATATGTATTTACATAATTACTTTACAAAATACAAGATGATTACCTTCAGTAGACTATATTCTTTTTCTTTCTGTATATTTTACAAACTACAGTAGTGACTGGCAGCCTTTTTTTGATAACTGTTAAATATATGGCCTCTTGAATTTCATGAAGAATTGCATCTAGTGTAGTATTCTTAACAAATTCTTTATTTATCCATAGGTCATAGGTTACCAACCATTACAATAATAGTTTCTGCAGTATTTGATTTATCTTTAGTTAAGTAGTGTTATAAATCTTATTTTAAATTTCTATAACTAATATTTATAAGACAATGTCCATTCTTGTTATTCTTACTTATTTTAATAAACCATTCAGTTTTGCACTGATTTGGATTTAATACTTTGTGCATAGTGTACAAATTACACTATGCATTTTAACTCACAAGGTCTTTAAAAACAAAACAAAACACAGCCATTTTTATGGTATTTGTCACATTAAAGGTGACAAAAGATAAAACCCCAGTTTTCTCCCCCATTTTAATTACTTTCAATACAATATTGTATTTTGTTGCTATGTACATGAATACTGGGAGTTTATACTCAATACCTCTCCAAAGAAGCATACAGAAAGAAATAGTTTTTTTTTTTTTTTTTACTACCCTGGGTGTAGCACTCCAAAAAATAGAAAATTTACCATCTGGTCTTATCTTTCACATCACTAGTTTGTAACCAATGATACAATATATAGTATTTTAGGAAGTAAATACCATAGTTGCATTTTTTAAAAGGAAGACCATAAATATAATAACCCACTTGTTTACTTTTTTTTTTTTATGAAGACCCCAAGCACAAGAGGTAAAAACTTTAGTGGAGTGCATGAGTTGAAGGTTGAGATAATGAAAGAACATATTTGTTGACATTAGACTTAAATTTCTGTAGATTGTGATTTTCAGGAAATATGTATGAAGAGAGGTTGCTCCAGAAATTGGAAGTTGAAGGAATAAATGAGAAATAAGAAAAGTTGGTTCTGTGAGTTTGAAGCTGGACAGTAAAAGGATGTTGACTGGTCGTGGCACACGTTTGGACTGCTTTGGAAGAGAGTGGGAATTATAGAAGCCAATTCAGAAGAACAGTGCCCATGGAAGTATCTATAGAAAAGGCATGCAGCAGAAACAGAACATCTATAAGACAGAAAGTGGAGAGACTTTGTTAGAGATAAGTCATTAATTAACCCAACTGCCCTCTTTTGAATGGAATCTAGAAGCCTGAGAGAGGTTTTGGGGAACCACCCCAGATGTGGGAACAATATTACATGGTAGGCAGATTTGTGATTTGTATAGAGTGAACAATTGTTTGGAGGAAAAGTAATGCCAAGAGCAAAAGAGAGAACCCAGTTTTTTAGATGCAGAAAAGCAATATTTGTAATGTGCTTATGCCAAGAGAGATTAGAAGTCTGGTAATCCCCAGTAGAGATGTATAATCTTGTTTAGAAATTGAAGTGTCATCTAAGATAAGAATAGGAGCAGAAGAATCCTTTTTGCAAGATATGACAGGATTGAGTTTTAGAAGGATTGAAATCAACTAAGTTATCTTTGCCCCACTGGAAAATTACCAGGTCAGCATTTATGGAATTGGTAGTGGATATTCGAGTAGGTTTAAGCACTTTGTGCAGGGCATGGTTTCCCAAACTGGAAGGTGGAATGCAATGTGCTTTTATCAGCAAAACCAGGGAGTGGATTTCCAATTAATGGAAGAAAGTCATTAATATACAAGAGGAAAAGAGTGAGAGAAAGGACTGAACCTTGGGGAACATCCACATTAGTGGAGAAATTAGAAGACAGAACCATCTACCATCACCCACAGCGAGTGGGCAAAGAGAAAACTGGATACCCAATTTCAAAAAACAGTTGGCAAACCATAAGATGGATGGAAGCTTATTTAGAAGACCTTTTACCAAATATGATCAAAAGCCTGTGAAATATCAAGAGCGACTTCTTGAGTTTCACCAGACTTTTCCATTGAATTTGTCCATAGATGGGTAACATAAGTCAGTATGTCACCGGTGGATCAGTGCTGACAAAATTCATACTGGCAACCTTTATGCAGATGGAAGGCTTCTAAATAGTCTGAGTTGGCAGTTAATTAATTTCTGAGGTGTCAGTAGAACCACCTGGTTTTGAGAGAGGTGGGCAAAAGTTAAGGGCAAGTGCAATACGATGATAATTAGAGGGGATGATTTTCACCCTTTTCAGGAAATGGCCAGATGTGAGCAAATTTCCAAGCAGAAGGGAAAACATCCATGGAATAAGAAAGTGAAAAAAGGAGACACAGAACAGGAGTAAGTTCAGGAGCACAGGTTTTGAGAAAAGTGGAGAAATAACATCAAGACATGGAGCTTTCTTAGAATCAAGATTGTTCAGTCTTTCTGACATCCTTTTGATAGATGACCACCAGAGGCATTGAATGTAATTTACTGGGGATAGTAGGAGGTGGTTTGCCAAAATCATCAATACATGAGTTAGAAGAAAAGTAGGATGCTAGCAGGTCAGCTTTATCTTTGGCTGAAGTGTCAATGGAACAATCTGGTTTTGACAGAGGTGAGAATAGATGGGCAAAAGTTGCAGCCAATAGCTTTGGCAAGAGACCAGAATGCTTGACTACCATTTACACAAGAAACAAGTTTTCAAATCTTAGCCAGTTCGAAATCTAGTTTGGAGTGATTAATAACTGCTTTACAATTGTTGCGAGCTTTGGTGTAGGCAGAAAATTAACCTGGAGATGTGGATATAAGCCAGTTGCAACATGCAACATTCTTATCTTGAACAGCTTTAGCATATTTATTGGAAAACAAAGGTTTAGATAAAGGATGAAATTTTAAGGTGGAGTGTGGAATAAAGGATTTCATCCCTACAAGAATAATTTCACTGACATGAACTGAACAAACTTTGACATCGGAAGATTTGAAACAGTAATCTGACCAAGGGTAAAAAGAAAATAAGTTACACTGATCATCCCATTTTGCATTCTTGTTATCCCAAACAACAAGAGGTTGAGAATGGCCTCTAGAGAAAGGCTCTGTTGTAGAAAAGACCATCACCAAGCTGTGATCTGAGGTGCCTTGGGAGCCACTCACCTCTGCCGTGTACTTAGGTTTGTTTGTGAGAAAAAGAACAAGCATATTGGCTGTGTGATTAGGATTGTATGGTATTCTGGTAAGTAAATGAAAAATCTCTGTGAGGTCATTAGTAATTGGAAAAGCCTCTGCACTTCGACTGGCTGGGTCAGTGTGAGTAGAAAACAGAAGCCAGCTGGAGTTGTGAACATTAAAATCATCAAGGAAAATTTCGTCACTGTTAGGAAAGTTGGACTGAAGAAAGTCAAGTTTCAAAAAGAGGAAATCAGAGTTTCAAGTGATTAGTGGAGTTGGGAGAATGATAGAGGCAACAGATGAATTTGACAGAATGTGTTAGAGAAATTTTAAGCTAGAAAAGATAAAAAAAAAAAAAAAAAAAAAAAAAGAGGAGATTCCAAATTACTAAGTCTCTAACAGGGAATATCAGAGCAAATATATGCACAGGTACCACCTTTGAAGTGAAAGGAACCAAACAGAGAATAATTCAGACAACTGAGATGAGCAGTGGTTGAATTGACTGATAATTGGGATTCAGAAAAAGTACATGGGGGTTTGGCATATTGTAAGTGAAAATGGGCATCATTGAGATTGCTGATACCATGTATATTTGTGAAATGAACAGGGAAGTGTTTGAGAGGTTTAGATCTTTTAGCAGATAAGTTTGTTCTATTAGTTTGACAATTCATGATGTATTCAGTAGTAAGAAAAGGTGGGGAAGACATGCTATATGAAGTAATGAAATTTTTGAATATGCTGTACACACACAGCAAGAATATACCCAGCTCCTTGACAATGCCCCAGCATACACACTGCTTGGACTTATTCCAGTCACTATCTGGCAGATTACAAGTGGTAAGGTTATACACTACCTGATCCAGAAGACAGAGGGTTACCAATCGATGTACTATCTAACATCCGGCCTGCAAACACTGTTTTAGAGCTGTACCCACAAAAAGTAAGGAAGATTGGATCGTGCCATGATGTCCACCATAACCTAAAAAGATATCAATCATACTATATGTAGCAAACCCAGCTTGACATACCTAAGAGAATGTCTGCAACAGCTTCAAGGACAAAGAACATGGAATCCATCTGAAGCTCTCCCTCACATTTTGCATCCCCCCCCCCCAAATTTTGGCATTAGCCACACTGAGTTTTATGTGATGCTTCTGTAGTAGGACCAGGAATTGCACACCATTTGTTAGTCACATCAGCAGTATAGGCCATATTATAGCATTATGTATTATATCTGTAGAAGTGCCTATTCACAAGTTGATCTGCCTGTTGTGCAGACTTCAAAATCCAGAATAGCTCACAGGGAAAACTTTGCTCTCCCTGTATGAGATTGACTAACGTTGTACTCTGTGACTCATAGTGGGTTTTCCACTCATTCATTGGAGAGTGGATGAATTCTTAAAAGCCTCTTTAGTTGCAATTTTAGTTAGATGATCTGAAGCAGAGGAAGTTAGGTGTCCTCTCATGAGTTATTCCAGGTTTTGAAACATGCAGATAAGCCTGTGAACACACATTTGTAGACTTAATAAACTATATGAACTAGTGTACCACATGAACTGATGTGCTAATTGAGGCAGAAAAAATTCTAAAGCAACCAAGAACCAGCCTAATTTGTGCTAAATACCATCCTTCCTCTACTTTGGGGAGGGGGTCAGACTACTCACCAGTCCCACCAGTAAACTTTGCTGTTTGAGTGGTGGTAGTTTGCTTTACTAGATGAGCCAAGTTATTCCATAGATCTTGCATACTGTTCTGTGGAGTATTTAAATGACTGTTTTCCTTTGTTAGATGTGTGAGGAGCATTTTTTTCTAGACTCCATGTCATTGGATTTTGAATGCTACTTCTTACAGTAAAGTTGTTTCCATTACTGTTTTAGGAGTGCTGGTGGAATTTTGCAGGGATGATCCATGTAGGGTGATATTTTTGAGAGGGTAATGTGTCCAGGTACATACTACACGATTCAGTGTTTAAGACTGAAAACAAATAATCAATTACAGTCCATTCCGGTTATTTGGGACACATCGGGACTAGTGCATTTTGGCCCGATTAAGCGGCTGCCCCAATTATCCGAAGTTTCACATAAATAGTTAAAAATACAATGTAACCCCCCTTTACAATTAGTTCACTGTACAATCAAATCACGTTACGACGAACTCACCATAGTAAAGTACCGTTCACTATACGATGTGTAGTAAGCGCGGTCATTGTGATCACATTTGTGAATTGAATTTTAATTCTATTAAACAGCGATTCTAATTAGAGAAAATATGAGGAATATTATCCACAGGCTATAAAAGTAAAGATATACTGAGCACAAATTTACCCTTTATTACCTTACCAATTAAAAAATTAAATGATACGTGAAAATCAGAAGAATATACGTGATAATTGGAATAATTAATACGTACTGTAATATGTACATACTAAATAGTTGACATTTCTGTTCACTGACATTTGTGGGTGGGGGTTAAAATTTAAAACAGTAAAAAGATAAGCGATCAATAACAAAGAACACGGCACACACAAATTGCAAGTAACACAAAACGCGCAACTGAGAACAGAGTAACGAGTTACAAAGCTTTAAAAATAGGAATGAAGAGAAGATCTGAAAATTAATTTTTTTATATGATTAAAGATTTCATGGAAGTGTAAACTCATTTCACCATAATAACCCACAGAATTCCAGCTGTTGGTATTATCGCAAATTCAGCAAGATCGAGTTTACTGTCCGTTTATGATAGATTTCACTAATAGAAAAGCCCAATAAACAGATGACTGCTAATTGTTTTTATTGTTTTATGGTTGTGACCTCCAGAATTTCGACTGAACCACGTGGTACCGTTGGAGACAATCGTAGGGTAATCTCCAGTGCTGCGGTCTTCTGCCCCGATTAAACAGCATGCTGTCCCAATTAAGCGAAGTAAACCCTGGCTATTTTCTCGATTGGGTTCTGTTTTTTAAGATTTGCCCCAAATAAATGGCTGCCCCGATTAACTGGTGGCCCAAATAACCGGAATCCACTGTATAAGAATACATTTTTTGGTAGAACAGTAGTAAACAATTCTTAACTATGGATTTTAAAAAAAAAAATTTTTTTCAGCTTTAGAAGAAATTCATGGTAATCTGTCATACATTGTGCAAGGTGAAAAAAAAGATTCAAGTGCTGTAATTGAAGTGATATCACACCAAGCAAAATACATTGAAGGTAAGTACATAAATAATAAATTATTATATAAATATATAGAATGTATAAGGAATTTTTTAAAATTCCAAATAAATTTTCTCCTGACGAAAAAAAAAATAAAATAAAAATAAAAAAGAAATAGCTCTTCAAATAGTAATCATTCATAAAGAAAAAGAAAAGTAGTACTTCTCATGGTTAAATGGACATAAAGGAGATTGTTTATACTAATTTTATTTGAAAAAGTTCAACAAAGGCATTTTTTAAGTTCCTATAATTTGGGCTCAATCCAAAATTTTAAGCATTAAGTTGTGCATACTGGATACAGTTCAGGTATAAAAATTTTCTTAAGTTATGTCCTGTAAATGACATGACATTTATTTATCAAGGCTCCTAAATTTTATTGCAATTGTCTGCATTAAATACTTTTAAAATATATTAGTATTCTTAAGCAGCTTCCTCCTATTTGAGTGATTATTACTATTTAATTTTTAGCCTAAAGACATAATTCTAGTTTTTGTTCTTTCATGTTATAATTGCTTGCACAGGTCACTTTGTTGCTTTGAATTTATCCAGATGTATTCACCCAAATTATTTGTGGCCAGTAATTTTTTGAGTGTTTCTAATCTTTTAACATGGAAGGAGCCAAAGAAAAGTCACAGATGAAGTGTCATTATCTTAATTCATGGAAATTATGAAAAACATAAGCTAACATTTTTGAATAGACCAACAATTGTAAATTTTATTTTAGTCATCTGAGTAGGGTACAGTACAGAATACCACCTATCACAGCTGCAATTGTAGTGGTGTCATTTTTAAGGAATTTTTTAGAAAATAAGTAGTGTGTATAGGTCTGAAGGCATCATTTCAGAAAAGATATTGACTTTCTTGAAAGGATAAAAACGAAGGCAACAAAACTAGTTGTGGAAGCAAAGAGACACTCATACAGGGAGAGACATCAGTTCCGTATGCTGCAAAGTTTTGGAAACTAGCAACCTCATTGAGCAAACAATGAGGGAGGAATATTCTCTCTTTCTAGGTATGTTCTTTCTACAATGATTGTAGACTCAAACAATGGGACACATATTCAAATTAAGGAAAGATAATTTAAGAAAATTCAATGGATGCCCTTAATTAAAGAGTCAAAGTATGTTTATGTATATATTTAGAGGTAGATAAAATAAAAATAAAAAAAGCCCTTTAATAAAATATTTAATTTTATAAAAAATTAAAATTTTATTTTTATGACAGATGCCACATAAGCATTGCTTCCTTGCATCCTTCTGCCATTCAGTTAATAAAATGCCGACTGGGCTAACCTGCCTGGCAACCCAAAGGTCGTGGGTTCGAAATAAATGTAAGTTGGACAAACATTCATAGTCTTTTGTTACTAGTGGGTGTTAAACCAGTTACCAGTAACTTAGAAAAACAACAGTTAAACCCATGCAAGAATACAAATTTTTTACATTTTCAGTAGTTTTATCTCCATAAACAAAAACATAGTTACTGTCTCTACAAAATGCTATCTGAATCATTGCAAACCAGCTAGTCCTACACCATGGCCTTGTACTCAAGCACCCAATAAAATGCACTACAAATGTTCACTTATTGCATATTTACTTATTTTACATTCTGAAAAATTTGAGGTTTTTCTTCAGATATTGCAATTTGTAGCAAAGGAATAGTTTTAAATATCTTATTTATACAAATTTGCATATTTTGTAATTAACTAAATATTTAGAAATGTATATATTGTAACATCAGACAATACCAAAACAAATATCACAGAGCATTTATGAAGTAACAGGAATGGGATTGTGGCATTTCATAAATTTTATGTGGTCTGTGTGTGTGTATACACAACTTATATGAGGGTGCGATCATTTGAAGCTTACTGGCTATTTGTATGGTTCTCCTTTACACTGTGTATACTAATCCGATGCTTCCGCAACTCTATGGGGAGCTAAAAATAATGAGTATGGCAGATTACGATGATGGAGTGCATCATAATACTTTCTTGAATGGAAAATCCAAGTTTGCAGGGGACATTCATGATGCAGGCACCAATTCTCTGAAGCCCACTTTTCTGGCCATTTTCTCCCAACAGCATCTTGCAATCACTGTAGAACTGTTTTGTAGTATTCCTGGTTTACTGTTTGAAAAAATAATAAAAATTAAAAAAATAAGCATGATCTTCACATTTGATTAGATTTCAATCAAATTTTGAAATTGAGATTTCAAAAAAAATTTTCACCTTGGAGAAGATGAAGTCTTCCATTGAGAGGATTTGATTTTGTTTCTGGGTCATAGCCGTACACCTACAATTCATGATGGAAGAAGCAGAAATGTTAGTCAGCTGTAGCATGTTGATGAAGATGCTACATGCAAGCACTCTTTGTATTCATCAGTGAGGTTGTGGAGTACAAACTTGGATGAAATGCACAACATTCCAAAATCTTATGTTAAAATTGAGTGATGTGTCCCATAAGTGATACCAATTTCACTAGTAATTTGGAAAATAGTTACATGTTGATCACAGTGTTGACTGATTGAATCACTGGTTTTAGAAATGGGACAGCCAGAGTGAGGATCATCTTCAGTGGACAAGCAGCTCTCTTAAACTTTGCAAACCACTGAAAGTCTCTGCATAGCACACAGCATCTTGATGGGTAGCCTGATATTCACGGAGTTTCTGAGAATAGGTAACAACAGTCTTCTCTACTGGGGAAGCGTTGCCTGTTCAAGGAATTTATGAGTTTTTGGGTGGTGTGAATTGAAGGAGTTACTGTCCCTTTCATTCTTCTTCCACTCCTACTATAACTTTCCCTCTCCTTTTTGCTTTTCTAATTCTAAGTCTAAAAGGGATTAGCCATTTTAACATTTTGTGGGTTTCTCTTGCATTCTTCCCCAATTTGAAATAAAACTCGATGCAGATTTACTGTCCATTAAAATCACTGCAAATTGCATCAAAATGCAACTAAACATATTAAACACATATTCAACACACACTGATTCAGCCCGACTACAGATAAATGATTAATTCTTGCATAATTATATCTGGATGAGTCAACAAACACATTGTAACAAGTCTCAAATTGCTATGACACTGCACTTTTCAGATGCAGTCGTCCTCAACTTTTTTTGATCACACCTTATATATATAGAGCTAAAGTAGCTGGAATAGTGTAGTATTAAGTGAATTACATCCCAAAACAGTGAGGATGCCTTGGCTTGGGAGAAACTATCAAAGCAGTTCTCTTACAAATCAGGGCCTTATTGCACAGTGCGTGTGTGTGTGTGTGTGCGTGCCTCACATAATGCCATGGAAAAGCCTTTGTATGTTAAGTGGGGGGGGGAGAATTTAAGCAAAATTTGGTGTTTTGTTGAACAAATTTCAGTGCTTGGACAAAAGGGTTGTTGCCTTGTCCTTGATGGAATGATATCAGGTGACTCATCAAGTATTCAGCTTACATCTGGCTACCTTGACATTAGAGCCTACCTCTTACATCTGGCTGTATGGTAAGATCACCACAAGCAGGATGTCTGGTTCCACATGAGGTACTGTATTTCCCCATGTATAAGACGCACCTTAATTTTGGGGCCCGAAATTTGAAAAAAAAAAATGTATTACATAAAGTTATTGAACTCAAGTTTTATTCATCATAAAATTCATACAACTCCTCATCACTGTCAAAACTCCCATCCATTAGCTTGTCCTCATCTGTGTCTGATGACAAATCACTGTCTTCATATATTGCCTCATATTTTCCATCTATGGCATTTGAAATGCCACACTTCTTAAATGACTTGACAATGATCTCAATCTTGATATTATCCCAGCATCTTTTCACCCAGGTACAAACTTCTCCCATAGTTGGGTTCTTCACTCTTCCTCTTCCTGCTGGTGTCAAATTGTCCCCATAAGACTTCATCCATTGGTTCCATTCGTCTCTCATGGCAGCTTTGAAGGGTTTGTTAATGCTAACATCAAGTGGTTGGAGCTGGGATGTCAAGCCTCCAGGTATGACGGCAAGTTGTGTTTTTTGTTATGTGTGCCCTGAACTGATCAAGCACAAATAGGGCAGGTTTGCGTAAGAGCCCACCTGGTCTCCTGCTACAAACTTTCTCAAACCAGATCTTCATCCCATCCTGATCCATCCAACCCCTATCATGAACATGGACAACCACTCCTCGAGGAATGTCTTCTTTTGGCATTGTTTTGCGTTTGAAAATCAGCATAGGAGGCAGCTTGGTTCCGTCGGCACAACAAGCTAGAACAACTGTATAATGGCTCTTTTCATGTCTGCTTGTCTTCACAGTTAGTTTTCACCCCCTTTTTTATCAACAGTTCTGTTACTTGGGACATCAAATTGAAGGGGGGACTTCGTCCATATTTGCAATCTGTCCCAACTCAAACTGATGTCTTCCGACATTGAATGACAAAACGATGAAATTCAAGGACCTTCTGCTCATAGCTTTCAGGCATCTTTTTGGGCAAGTCTGGTGCGTGTACGCATGCTTAGTCCATTCCGTTTCATGAACCTGAAGCACCATTTGTGTCCTCCTTTGAAATCAGTAACTTCTTTTTCATCAGCAATTCTTGTCTCATGCTGAACCATCTTTGTGGACACAGGAATTCCAATTGCCCTTTGCTCTTCAATCCATATCTTCAGTTCCCTCTCTAAATCAGGCCATTTTGCTGACTTGCCTCTCATGGCCTTCTTCTGCCGTGGCGTTTTCAGTAGGGTTTCTTCTTCCCGTAGCCAGTCTCGGATTGTTTTCTCAGTTGGAGGAGGACCAAACTTACATTCAGCAGCACGATTTCCATTCACTTTTGCAAACTGGATCACTTTTAACTTGAATTCAGCACTGTACGAAAATCTTTTCTGAGCCATTTCTGGGCAGAACGTGGCAAAACGTAACCTAATATACCGATAACAAGTGCGAAACAATGAGTGCAAAGACAACAAGCATGAAAAAGAGGGAAATGCAAGTAAAAAAAAATCTACAACCACTGTATAAGATGCACCCAGTTTTTAGACCCAAAATTTTTCGAAAAAGAGTGTGTCTTATACATGGGGAAAATACGGTAGTTATTTTTGAAAACTATTGTCAGGGGAATCTGAGAATATTTCATGCAAAAGGATAGGTGGAAAAGGAGCAGAGTGTCTGCCAGCAATTAAAAGTTGATGATACTGTAGGACAATTATCTTTAAGGGTACAAAAACTGATATTGTTTTATATTAAGTATAGGTAGTCTGAAGCTTTATGTAACAAGCAGGAGATGATATTAATAAAAAGTAACAAGTAAGGGCTGAATCTGAAATCATTTGGTATTTTGCCAATACATGATAGAAGGGAGTTTATGAAGAGAGCTTTGTCAATTCAATCAGTCTGGCCTTGGAGAGCTGTGGTAGGCTCATGGGACAGAATTTTTCTTAGCATGGTCTGTACTTGTTAAGGGGAACATTTTTACAGAGATTACTTCAAATTTATTTGTTATGCTTGCTCCTTTGGTGTACATGCATCTTATTCTTAGTTACCCTAATGCAGCCCATGTATTTACTTGTTCCATGATGACTCACCGCAGGCTTTGAAATCCTCAGTACCTTTCTTTCCAGGCTGCTGCATATTCCAATAGAAACAATGCAAGAATCACTTTCACCTCTGCCTGCAGCAGTTATTAATCAGTCTGTGTATCCCTCCCAAAGCTAGCAGTTTCCCAAACCTCATAACACTGTCTCAATAGTATCAGCAAATATTCTTGCACCCTTTCTGTTTAAGTGTATCCCATTCTTGTAGAAGCAGTCTCTTCTATTTATAAGCACAGACCACACCGAGAAAAATTCCACCCATGAACTTTGTGTAATCCCTTCAGGGCCAAACATTGACAAGGCTCTCATCATATACAGTACTCCCTATCATGTCTGGGCAGAATTGCAGACACTTCCAAGATTGTCGAACTGTTGTAGTATATCTTCCATATTAAGGCACTGGTTACAGAGGAAATTAGTAGAACAGGGGCAAACAGGCAACAGTTTAGTTACATAAGCCTCTGATCACACACAGCTTCAGAGAGTGATGTCACCTATGCCTGTAGGTTTCATAACCTGCTACATGAAGTATTGTATATGTTTATCACTTTCTTTACAGTTCACTGTGCAGTGTAATAAAGTTTAAATTTAAAAAAAAAAAAAAAAAAGCAGAATAATTGAATTAGAAAGTGGACAGTGATTCTTTGTGTGGTTCTATTGCATTGAAGGATGACTGTAAAAATAAAAAAGGAAGTAAACTTATACAACAAATATATGATTAAAGATAACTTTCGAGGCAAAAACTAATGATCAACTTGTATTCCCGAATGTACCATAAGCAGATGGACTGTAAAATGGCAGTTGAACTTTATTAATGATAAATACAAAATTACTACATTTTGGTTGTAGTAATACCAGAATAACATACCATTTGGGTGGTACCAAACTCAAAGTAGTGAAATGTGAAAAGATCTGGGGATAACTGACAGTTTGATATGAAGTTTTCTCTGCAATGCAGACAAGCTGCTAGAAGTTCATGGTGTTCTCTCAGGAACTTTGCAAATTGGGACAAAGAGATAATTATCCCATTGTAGAAGGCTACATCTAGAATAATGTATACAAGTTTGGTAGCCTCATTTTAGAAAAGCCATATATCTTTGGAAAAGGTGCAGAAATGATCAGCAAGGTTAGTTAGGGCACTACCAAGAAAGACTGGGGGTTTTGTAAAATTCTGGTAACTAAGCATTTGCGGGGTGACCTAATTAAAGTGTATACTGCTTTAAAAAGGCTAAGTAAACCGAATATGGATGGCTTCTTTACTCTTTCTTCTTGCATTATATTGCTAATACTAATGCCAATTTGAATGTCAGCTCCAGAACAAGAAACATGTAACTGTTGTAGTAAGTTAAGGTTATTCTCCCAGATGACTTGTAACTTTACAGCTTAACAAGACAAAATTTGCATTGATTTGTTTTATTTACACTGGTTATTTACCATAATGCACGTTTAAGAAACCCGGAAATATGAGATAAAAGCATAATATAAAGTACCCACGTGCACACACAATTAAGAAGCAGTGATGCCTGTACTAATGCAAAAAAAAAATGAATATTTATTTAAATTAATTTAAACTAGCATTATGCCCAGGACTGGTTAATATTAATGTTTCAGTTGCCTTCTAAATATTTAAATTTGTTTAAAATATTATGTCAGGAGTAGTTAATACAAATGTTTCAATTGCTTTGTAGATATTCTAGTTCCTTCAGCAATTATAGTGAGCTTGATAATTGGAAATGCAGCTATTCTTTTTGTAATATTGAGGTTACGAAGGTAAGATATATAATTCTTTAATCTGTAATTTATTTTTAAGACGTTTGGTAATTCTAAAAACAGACTTTTGTCAATAAGTAAACAGAATTTTTAAAAAGTTCCAACACTGAATAAGAAATGAAATCAAAACTTGTATGTGTTACTTATATTAAACTTATGTAAAAAGATATTAGCAACTTAGGCAGAAATATGGATAATGTTATTTATTTCTATGTTGAACATAAGTCAGTTGAATACTCAGTCTTTACTGAGAGCAGAACGTCTCCATAAACCAAAATAAAATGTATGTACCACATAATTCATACAAATTTTCATTTGATTAAGTAGTGTTGAAAACCCTGCAATTCAATAGCAGGATAGGAAGTCCGTTTATCTAAGATATTTCTAACAATGTTAATATCAGATTATAGAGATTCTCACTTCATATATAGAAAGGTATTGTAAACTATTATAAAATAGTACTCTTCAATTCATGAATTCATGATTGCATCCATTTTACTAAAAGTAGGAAAATGGATGCATGATTAAAAATATAAATTATCAGAGAAGCAGATATAAAGCTAAAATTACCAAACAGGAGTTTAGGTTTTGTAACATAATGTTAATCAGAATATTCCTGTATAAGTAGAAAAATTACCTGAAATGTCTTAATAAAACCTGAATAAGAACACTTATATATACTTCCCAGACATTCAACAGGTCTTTGCAGGTTAAGCAAAACCGTTTATATTTAGTGCAGTGCAAATTGCTAATGTCTGAGCTTTAATTATAATGGTAAGTAGCTGTGCCATTATAATGCAATAATGGATAGCATACATTTATGTTAGTGAAGGATAAAGAGGGAAGCGAAAAGAAATCAATAACTTTGTAGTTTTTGAAGTCATCTGATGAAAAACAAGAAAAAAATGTTATAGCAAAGTAGAATTACTGGAATAATGTTGGGTATAGGACTCAATCTTCAGGAATCCCACTTGTGAATAAGGATTTTGCACTCTTGGTGTTACTTGATTAATAGTCCTTTTTTTTTCATATTTTTTAAAAATTTTACACTTAATCTATATTTTTCAAATACTATAGCTATTACCAATTTCTTTCCATAGTAATGTTTTTTCTTTTGTTCCCCCGCTCCTTTATCCAATATAAATATCATTCTTCTTTGCCTAATTCATCTCATCCCACTGCCATAATGGCAATTTCTTAGCATTAAAAGCAATGTTTAGTTCATTATCATTTTGCCTTCATGTGGATAAAGATGACTAAACACTGAGGTTATGGTACACCTTCAGGGCTTATTGGTATCCTGCCTTGCTATGGTTTTTGTTTTTTAGTTCAACATTCATTTATTAATCAGTGTTTGTTTTTTGGTAATTTATTTAATTCAAACAGATAATTTTTCATCCTTAATTAGTTCATTAGTATAGACCTTTAAAAATCTTAAGATTTAAAAATTAACATAAAATCTATATAACAGTTTAAGCTTTATTTACATATTGTGTATCTGAAGTGAGGTCTCAATAAAATGATTAATGATGCATATAGATTTTTCAAGTAGAAATAGCATCAAAAGCTGAACATTTTATTATTTAAAAGCCACTTTTTATCTCCTTAATAATTTTTTGTACTTAAGTTTTGTTCATATTTTTAGGCCACCAGTAAACTTATCCTCTGTAATTTATTTCCTTTTTACTATAATTACAAATTCTTTGCAATTTTTGAAAGAAGGATGTTGAAATCAGAAGTGCTTGTGGGTCACACCAAATGCCTTTCAAGCAACACTACTATGGCATTACTGAAATAACTATACTAAATATTTTTAAATATTAGCCCTTGCATACAAATGTGATCTCCCGAATAGCAACGCTTACGAAGATTCATATAATTTAGGAATTTTATTAAAAATTTTATAAAATTTAATGTATCTTCTTTCAGTACTGCCATTTATTATTTCCATATATGTTTCTCCCAACTCTGCATCAGTTCTCTTTTGTTGAATACAGTACTCTGTAAATGCCAGATAGTGTGAGTGATATGTGGTTCATGTAGCGTAGGGTTATGTTGTTCATCTGGAAAAAAAAGCTTCTGGAAAGGATTCAAATAAGAGCAACCAGATTGGTGAGGAATGGCAATTGATATCCATACGAAGAACTGCTTAGAAGATGCAGACCCCATAGTTCCACAAATTATACCTGATAGAGGTATATAAGGCTTGAAGGAAATTAGTAAAATGAACGAGGGTGGTATATTTTAATTGGAAGATGAGAGAACTAGTGAATATAAATGCAGAATTTTGGTGAGTAATAGAAGGCTCACATCTGGTGAGTATGGGCTTGGCACACACCTGGGGTTCTGAGCTGGATATCATCATTCTTCTCTTTCTTGGTGATTCCCTTCTATTTCTGACTCACTCTCTCAGGAATAACTCAATTTTTTTTTTTTTTTGGCTGTTGCAGCCAAACCAATTTCCTTGCACCATATGGCTAATAATAATAATGATAAGGCTAATAGTAAAAAAAAAAAGAATAGAGCTATGTAAAAGATTTTCCTTTTCCTTAAAATCCCCCATTTTCCTAAAATAAACTACTAAAATTGAAAAAAATTTAATTTTTAAAATTACTTATTAAAGTGTTTTAAATTTTTATTTTTAAACTCAGTCAATTATATGAACTGATTTAATTTTTCCAATATCTTTCTTACTTTTATAAATTTATTATTTTTTTATATTTAAGTGATGAAATACTTTCTTTGGTTATTTCTTTAGAATGTTGTTGTTATTTGGTTTTTAGGAGCATTAGCAACTAAGGCCATATTGCTCCGGAGATATGCGGTGGTCATTCCCTGACCTTTCTGCATCCTCCATATTTGGTGGTCACGGGCTCGAACCCCGGTCTAATCAAGAAGCATGTGCTACACACTGCTGCTCCTGCCCACCTGGCTACGGAGGTGCCATTTTTTTAGAAAGTATATCTGATAGAAATACTTAAAAGTATTTTTATAATCAGTTAAATTTACATTTTTCCCCCCATAACTTGTTTGCATCTTTTCAAATTTTTTTTTTCCCCCTTTTTGATAAGTATCAAGGAGTATAGTTGGAATTAGCTGAAATAGTCAGGTTGCTTTTTGATCTTTTTTTAAAGCTTCTTTATTAAAAAAAAAAAAAAAAAAAAAAAATTTTTATTTATTTACTTTTTGCACCTTATTTAACTGGATTTTTTCTTTTAATGGCAAAAAAATTCCACAAGTAATGTAAGCAGATAAAGATGAAACTGAATTTAACATCTCTCATCTTCATTGTAAAGACTAATGATAATATCAAAAATCAATAGTCATAGAAAGTTATATGACCACCCAGGTGCGAACCAACGTAAGTAGGGGTCGAGGTGTGGCGCCCACACCATATGGAGGAATGCCGCCCCTCTGTGTTACTAGGCAATACTAGGTGGTAGATGACTCATCAACCGGTGCAATTCCACCACTTTGCTTATTGGAGTCTTGAAGTGCCAGAACCCATGTTTAGTCTCCAGAGCTAAGTTCTAGTCAACACTTCCCCATCTCTTCCGTCATGCAGTATGACCGATGACGGAAGAGATGGGGAAGTGTTGACGTTATGCAGTATGACTGATGTCTTTTGAGGTTATGATGAACAACATTGTCAAGGATCTGGGTATATTCTTACCATGTGTAAGCCATATCCAAAAATTTCATTAATTCATACAGCATGTCCCTCCCCCAAACTTTTTCTTAATTTTGAATACACCATGAATTGTCAAACTAATAGAACAAGCTTATCTGCGAAAAGATCTAAATTCCCCAAACACTTCCTAGTTAATTTCCCAAATATACGTGGTCTCAGTATAATCTCAACGATATCCATTTCTACTTGCAGTCTGCAAAACCCTATGCACTTTTTTTGAGAGAATCTCAGTTATCGGTCGATTCCACCACTGCTCATCTCAGTTGCCCAAATTTTTTGCTGTATGATTCCTTTCGTCTCAAAGGTGGTATTTGTGCATATGTCCATTCCAATATTCCCTGACAGAGACTTGGTAATTTGGAACTGCTCTTTTCGATCTATCTTCTCTGGCTTAAAATCTCTCTGCCTCATTCTGTCAAATTCATCTGTTGTCTCTACCATTCTCCCAACTCCACTAATCACTTGGAGCTCTTTGACTTCCTCTCTTTGCAACTTGACTTTCTCCAGTTGAACTTTCCTAACAGAGAGGTAATTTTCCTTGGTGATTTTAATGTTCACCACTCCAGCTGGCTTCCATTCTCTAGTCACACAGACCCAGATGTCAAGATGCTGAGGCTTTTGCATTACTAATGACCTCTCACAGATTGTTCATTTACCTACCAGAATACTGGACAATCCTAACCATACAGCCAACATACTTGATCTTTTTCTCACAAACAACCCTTCTAAGTACACAATTGAAGTGAGTGGTCCTTTAGGCACCTCAGATCACAACTTGGTGAATTTCTCTTCTCCAATGGAGCTTTTATATCATGGCTATTCCCAACTTCGTGTTGTTTGGCATTATAAGGATGCACAATGGAATGACCTGCGAGATTTCTTTTCCTTGGTCAAATTACTGTTTCAAAACTTCCAATGTCAACGTTTGCTCAGATCATGTCAGTAAAATTATTCTTGTAGGAATGGAATCCTTTATTCCACACTCCACTTTAAAATCTCATTCTTTATCTAAACCTTGATTTTCCAGGAAATGTGCATAGGCTGTTCAAGAGAAGAATGTTGCATATCGTAATTGGCTTGTTTCCAATTCTTCAGTTTCATTTTCTGCCTACACCAACGTGTGCAACAGTTGTAAAACAGATATTAATCAGTCCAAACTAAATTTTGAACAGGCTAAGAGTAGAAAACTTGCTTCTTGTCCTAATGGTAGCCGAGCATTTTGGTTTCTTGCCAAAATTATTGGCCATCTCTGCTCCCACCTCTGTCAATACCAGATGGTTCTATTGTCACTTCACCCAAGGATAAAGCTGACCTGCTAGCATCCCATATCTCTTCCAACTCTTATATTAATGATCTTGGTAAAATGCCTCCCACCATTCCCAACACACTCCATTCAATGCCTCCTGTGGTCTTCCCTCAAAAGGATGCCAGAAGGATTTAAAAGAAACTTGATGCTCAGAAAGATCCAGGTCCCGATGGCATTTCTCCACTTGTTCTCAAAACCTGTGCTCCTGAACTTACTCCTGTTCTTTGCCACCTTTTTTCACTTTCTTATTCCAAAGGTGTTTTTCTTTCTGCTTGGAAATTTGCTCATATCCAGCCAGTTCCTAAAAAGGGTGATAAATCCCTCCCATCCAATTATCACCCCACTGCAATTACTTCTACTCTTTCTAAAGTAATGGAGAAATCAATTAACCGCCAACTCTTAAACTACCTAGAAACCTTCCGTCTGATCAACGATCGCCAGTATGGATTCTGTCAGTGTCTATCCACTGGTGATATTCTGGCTTATACAGCAAACCCCCGCTATTCGCGGTGGTTACGTTCCTGAGAAATGCCGCGAATACCGAAAACGTGAATACTGAGTTATGGCTCCCATAGTAATAAAGGGATTCCGTTCCAAAGTATGAAATATATAAGAAAAACTAGTCTAAAATTTTGTCTCTGTATGTATTATATGTACCTTCATAATATGACTATGTACATAGACAGTGCATAGTGAAATGCAAGCATATGACATCGAAATGAAAATAAGAAACAATTTAATATTAAATGTAATATTTATTAGAAATTTCAAACAAATCTTTCAGACCAGTGCCTTTGCTAGCTAAAAAACTTATCTCGCCAGTGTTATCACCAGTTTCGCTAAAGTGTTGATAAAGGAGTTTTGCCTTTTCACAAATGATTAGTGAACGTAACGGAATTTTATTTTGAGTTCGGTCTTCTATCCACAGATTTAAAGCCTTTTCCATTTTTTCTAATTTAAGATCACGAGTTACAGAGCAAATTTTTGAAGCAATTAGTGCGTTTTCACGGACACTACGGCAGATTTTTTCTTCCGATTTTTTGATTGATCGTACCGTTGACTCATCGATTTTATGTTTTGCCACTGAGGAGACATTTCACCATTAGAAATTTTGTCTAATAACTCAATTTTATTTGCCAATGTCATCACCTTCTTTGATCTTTTCACATTTCCCTTGTTATTCGTAGCCATATTTTTGTACGGGTTAGAAAGAACTTGTCCACTTTCTTCTGTTACTTTCTTCTGTTAAAACACTCGAAAAAGTCTGTTTTACACTGCAAAACAGTAGATTTATCACTTTTGTAAACATATCAATATATAAATTGATAAATTTATAAGCATATAAATTAAGTAAATTAAACAAACCGCGAAACCTTCCATGAGAAGCGCATAACCCATAGTGAACAAGGATTAGCGAAGAAACATCCACACTCGCGATTTTGTCACCTCTCCCCCCCCCACCCACCCACTGAGCACTGTTTTGACCGGGAAAAGATAATTTTAGCCATACCCATGTTTTTTTTTTTATGGCGGAAAATGTTCACGGCGCTTTAAAATTCACATTTTTTTAGGTTTCATTTTATATTAAATCAGCAACCGCGAATAGCGGGGGTTTACTGTATTACCCATTTATGGACAAATTCAATGGAAAAGTTTGGTGAAACACAAGCAGTTGCTCTTGACATCTCAAAGGCTTTCAATAGTTTTTGGCATAAAGTAACGCTCTCGGCTTTACTTTTCTTCCAAACAGCTGTTCACTCTGTACAAATTGCAAATCCGCTCTACCATGGAATATTTTGTTTCCACATCTCGGATGGTGCCCCCAAAACCTCTCTCAGGCTTCTGAATTCCATTCAGAAGAGGGCAGTTAGGTTAATTAATCCCTAACAATCTCTCCACTTGCTGTCTCATGGACGTACTGTTTCTGCTGCATGCTTTTTCTACAGATACTTCCATGGGCACTGTTCTTTTGAATTGGTTTCTATAATTCCTGCTCTCTTTTTCAAAACAGTCCGAATACATGCCACCACCAGCCATTTACTGTCCAACTCCAAACTGACAGAACCAACTTTTCATCTTCCTCGTTTATTCATTCAACTGCTGTTTTCTGGAACAACCTTCCTTCATATGTATTTCCTGAAAATTAGTCTACAGAAGTTCAAGTCTAATGTCAACAAATATTTTCTTTTGTCTTCTCAACCTCCAACCCAAGCACGGTACTAAGTACTATAGGTTCTAATCAGTGGCGTAGCTACCACGTAGGCAAGCAAGGCAATTGCCTCCGGAGCCTTTTAGGGGCCTGGCATCTTTGGCTGTCTCCTCTTTTTGCAATTTTCATTAATTAAGTAGGGGCCCGAACATGTTCTTTGCCTCTGGGCCTGAAAAAGGGTAGCTACACTACTGGTTCTAATACCTCTCGTGTTTGGGGTTTCATAAAAAAAAAAAAAAAAAAAAAAATGTTTAGCACTATGAACTTGCAAAAGTTTACACTTGGCTCTCACAAATGCCTAAGGACTGCACAATGCCTGCTGGCTATCAGTTTAATACTCACTATTTACTGTTCTAAAACATGCTATTAAAATTTTTTCTTCTTAATACAGTGAACTTAATTTCTCTCATCATTGAAATTCTTTTGCCTCACATATTAAACCTGCTCACTGCTAAATCTACTTTTATGAATATTTTTTGTAAAAATCTTGCAAACATACCTTAGTTATTGTGGGCTAGATGCTTGATCATTTATCCAACTTAACCCCTCACCTCTTTTGCAGTAGGCCCTTTAAACATTTAGTGTATAGATATTGTTTTTCACCAGCTGTGCACACTATAATATGCATGAAAATTACTATGGAAGAATAAACATATTTAATGTATAAATAATTATTCTTTGTATTGTAAATTACATTTTATTTATAAGATATACATCCTACACAGTCTTTTCTAATAGTTGGTTGTATACATTGAGTAATAAATTAAAAACAATACTTATCAACAGTTATCTAATCAGTATACATATATTAGATGACAATGTAAAATAAGTCATCTCATAGCTACTCATCCATATTATATCTGGTAATGACTATTTCAATGGTGGATACATGCAGCAGAAACAAAGGCACACTCTCTTTAATGTTGAATTACTATACGTGAAATGATTCAAACCATCTTTTGTAACATAAGCAAACAGAGGATACTGTGATTTCTTGCATCCATGAGATTGATATTATAGCCAGCCAGCTATTGCTGATTTCTCAGTGTCTGCTTCCTTGATAACTGTGATATGCTCCCCCATACAGTCTTTCATTCTTTTGAGAGTTTTACTGAAGTGAATGCTATATCAATTTTGACACTATCTTGTGTATAATATCGCTACTTTTCATGTATAGTGTAGGCACTGCAAATGCTGTACAGGGTTGTTGCTGGAATCATTATGCATTTGCATCCATATGTATCCTATGCATATTCTGACAGCTTGACGAAACATTTGGAAAGAATGGTGTAATCAGGATAGCAAGAGTTTTTTGCATGTTCTGACTGCATTTTTGCATATACAATGCCATACAGTGTGCCTAATGATTTTGACTATTTTCTGCTGCAGTGGATATGCCGACCAGTCTGTTTATTTGAGAGTGCACATTGATTTTCTAAGGACAGTTGTAGCAAGGTGACTGGTTTGTGTTGATTAAAACATTGAGAAATGGTAGCCTGCTATTGTTTTCCCTGTGTATCTGAATAGAATATCAAAATTATTATGTGTATCAAATTTATAAAACTATCCATATTGCAAAAATATCTGCATCACATAAATAAATTATACCACATTTTTATTATATGTAATATGTTCTGACAAATTAGTTAACAGGGTGTGGCTTTCCGTGGTTACTAGATGTCATGATGTGCCATGTACTGATGACTGTCCGCTGATTGGAAACATCTTATGCTTTCCTTGCAGTGTGACTAATTGTTCATTATTTATTTTTTTTTTATGAGTGTATCTTTGAGTGAGTTAATATTAGATGAGCTACTTTAGTAAAGAGTTTAGTATTAGATGATTATTTTTTTAAATATGGATATTTTTATTATCGTAAAGATAATGAATGTGCTAAATACTGACAAGAGCACCATATAATTTCATAAAAGGTTCACTATTCAGTCATTAGAAGTAGACAAGAAGTTACAGAGAACTTTCTGAAAACAAAGTGCATGTAGTTTATTACCAGCAAAAAAAAAAAAAAAAAAAAAGCTTTGTTGTTTTATTTGACATTTCTGTTCTTCAGGATAGTCATTTTGCAGGTGCCAAAATTTCCTAAAAGAAAATCATATTTTTAACGTATTATTGAACTACAGAAATTCCGCTTTCTGCCATTCTAGAACAATTGCCCTTACCTGATCTTAATGGGATTAATTATTTACCAATATAAAACATTTGTGGGACCAAAATTTAACTGGAGCAAGAGATACAGATATTTTATGCTATTACTACATAAGATGGTATACAAATATTCTTAATTCCTATATTTATATCTTTTGACTTTACTTTTATTTCTATTTATGAATAAATATATGGCAATTGATTTTACTGTTTACATCCCATGAAATCTTAGTTCTCAGAACGATTTTTCACAGCTTGATTCATAAAACTCATTTTTTCAAGACTTTAACACAAAAGGCATGTGATATCTACCAACTATTACACAGTGCTTTATCAACTGAGCACACAGCATTTGGTAACGTCTTCTTGTCATAGAAAATTCCACTCTGAACTCAGTATATCAAATTTGCTAATGTTCTTGTTAATGTAATGTTCAAGTATTAAGAATAGAATACCCTTCTGTGCATCGTACTGTGTGTGTTTTTAAAAACTAGGTTTGCTTTTGTAATGTTTTTTCACATTAATGTTAACCTGTTATTTTTGTCCATTGAACAGTAACTAAGCCATATCCTCAGAGAAAATCAATGTGTGATTTAGTGCAGAATACTTTTTATATATTTTATTTCCAGAGAGAATCCACCAGATTGTGTAAAAACTATGAGCAGAGGGCAGGCAAATAAAATTTTATATTGCAGCATATATAATAAAATTCTATAAGTTTTATTATGTTGATTTCTCCAAGTTTCTCAACAGTATCCTTAAATTCTTTAATGAAGTTTTACGAACAGATCATTATTTTCAAGTTGAAAAATGTGTTGTTCAGATGTTCATTCTTTTGAATTTGTATTAGACAGTAGAATAGAATATGAATCCACTCTATTTGGAAAAGATACAAAATACCACTGAAGAAAAAAAATGTTTAATTTAAACACAAATTTTCAGTTGAGGAATTAGCTCTAGATATATGAATATGATTTTTATGATCTGAATTATCAAAATCAACTGTTCAAAAACTAGGTTTGCTTTTCAGGAAGCAAAAGAAAAAACAGAAGAAGAAACAAGTGGAGTATTCTGTATCAACTGTCCCTCTTGCACCCAGAGCACCAAGGGTGTCTTTTGCAGATCTTTAGCTGGACATATTGTATATATTGATATTTTTATAATGTATATTTTTTCTTCTGTAAATATATGAAAACTGTGTATATAAGTGAGCTAGGAAAGCTGCCAAATGATGTAAAATGTTTCACCTTAAATATCACATATATTTTACATTTAGAAAATTAAAGCAGAATTGTGTATTTTTACATAAAGTAGGAATTCAACAAATATTGTATCAGGGATGGCATAATTAAGAGATGCATTATATGTGAGATAATGAGAACCTAGTGTGCCTTTCATTTACAAAAGGTATTCCAGTCTTAAATATACCACTTATCCTTAACAAGCAAAACAAATTAACAGACTCAGAAAAAAACAATGTAACAGCAGACAATCCCTGTTTTGTTTTACCGTCAAAGAACATGTGAGTAAACAAAAAAAAATTATTTGAATTAAAACTGCAACACAGATGTCAGTCTTCAGAAACAAGCTTGATGGAGTACAAAAAATATTCTAGTCCTGCAATGAAATCTTGAAGGCCTCTGGCATCCAGTATTTCAAAATACTGGAGACCTGCTGTAATGCTGTTTTTCATTGTTATTTATCTGGAAGTTGAGGCCTCTACATATTCAAAAACCAAATTTTTGGACTATTTTAAAATTTAGTTATAATGCATTCTATTCATTTATTTACTGTATTTGTGGGGTAAAATTTTAATATTAAATCATGAAATGATAACGCCCATATCCCTACTGTTTTTCACATATTAAACTTACTGTTTAACCCACTAGTTCATGTGGAAAAAAAATATATATATATAAAAATAAAAATAAAAAAAAACATCCAAAGGTGGGTACATTAAGAGTGATTACATTATACACATTGCTCTTTCTGGAATACAAGAAAAGAAATAGTTTTAAACAGCTGATATAGATCAAAGTATGAATACCAATACTTCAAGAACAAACTTTATAATTTTATTTTGTTACTGTACTGGATAATAATAATAACAATGTCTTTAGTAACAGTAGTATAGTTATTGAGGAGGGAGGAAATCCCTATCTCCATTCCACAAATCAACTCAAGAGCAGGCATGCAGTGCACTTTGTACCAGACCTGTGAAAAAATATATGGCTTTATGTCCCCAATTAAGAAATTAATTATGCAGATCAGAAGTGAACAGGTGGTAGATGACTCTCATCAACTGGTGCAATACCACCACTTTGCTTATTGGAGTCTTGAAGTGGTGGAACCCATGTTTTGTCTCCAGAGCTAAGTTCTGGTCAACACTTCCCCATTTCTTCCATCACGCAGTATGACTGATGTCTTTTGAGGTTATGATGAACACCATGGCGAGATCCTAACTTCCTTACATTTCGAGGGTACAGCTCTAAAACAGTGTTCAGAGGCTGGCTGCTAGTTAGTACACCGGACCAAACCTATTGGTAACTCTTCCGGATCAGCTAGTGTATAATTTTGCTACCTCTATTCTGCCAGATAGTGACTGCATTCAGGGAGTCCAAGTAGTGTGTGTGTGGGGGACATTGTCGAGGCCACGTTATGTCAAGGATCTGGATATATTCTTACCATGTGCAAGCCTTATCCAAAAATTTCATTACTTCATACAGCATGTCCCTCCCAAACACTTCCTAGTTCATTTCACAAATATACATGGTCTCAGTTCTAATCTCAACGATGTCCATTTCCACATGCAGTCTGCAAAACCCTATGTACTTTTTTTCGACAGAATCTCAGTTATCAGTCGATTCAACCACTGCTCATCTCAGTTGCCCAAATTATTCACTGTATGATTCCTTTCGCCTCAAAGGTGGTACTTGTGCATATGTCCATTCCGATATTCCCTGACAGAGACTTGGTAATTCGGAACCTGCTCCTTTCGATCTTCTCTGGCTTAAAATCTCTCTACCTCATTCTGTCAAATTCATCTATTGTCTCTACTGTTCTCCCAACTCCACTAATCATTTGGAACTCTTTGCATTGAACTTTCCTAACAGAGAGGTAATTTTCCTTGGTGATTTTAATGTTCACCACTCCAGCTGGCTTCCATTCTCTAGTCACAGCTGGTCAAGATGCTGAGGCTTTTGCAATTACTAATGACCTCTCACAGATTGTTCATTTACCTACCAGAATACTGGACAATCCTAACCATACAGCCAACACACTTGATCTTTTGCTCACAAACAACCCTTCTAATTACACGGTCTAAGTGAGTGGGTCCTTTAGGCACCTCAGATCACAACTTGGTCATTGTCTCTTCTCCAATGGAGCCTTTATCTCATGGCTATTCCCAACCTCATGTTGTTTGGCACTATAAGGATGCACAGTGGAATGACCTGCGAGATTTCTTTTCCTTGATCAGATTACTGTTTCAAAACTTCTGATGTCAACGTTTGCTCAGATCGTGTCAGTGAAATTATTCTTGTAGGAATTGGAATCCTTTATTCCACACTCCACTTTAAAATCTCGTCCTTTATCTAAACCTTGGTTTTCCAATAAATGTGCATAGGCTGTTCAAGGGAAGAATGTTGCATATTGTAATTGGCTTGTTTCCAATTCTTCAGTTTCATTTTCTGCCTATACCAAGCGTGCAACAATTGTAAAACAGTTATTAATAAGTCCAAGCTAGATTTTGAACAGGCTAAGAGTAGAAAACTTGCTTCTTGCCCTAATGGTAGCTAAGCATTCTGCACTCTTGCCAAAGCTATTGGCCGCAACCTTTGCCCATCTCTGCTCCCACCTCTGTCAAAACCAGATGGTTCTATTGTCACTTCAGCCAAGGATAAAGCTGACCTGCTAGCATCCCATTTTCCTTCCAACTCATGTATTAATGATCTTGGTAAAACACCTTCCAACATGCTCCATTCAATGCTTCCTGTGGTCTTCCGTCAAAAGGATTCTGATGAATCTTGATGCTAAGAAAGCTCCAGGTCCTGATGGTATTTCTCCACTTGTTCTCAAAACCTGTGCTCCTGAATTTACCCCTGTTCTTTGCCGCCATTTTTCATTTTCTTATTGCAAAGGTGTTTTTCCTTCTGCTTGGAAATTTGCTCATATCCAGCCAGTTCCTAAAAAGGGTGACAAATCCCCCTCATCTAATTATCATCCCATTGCAATTACTTCTACTCTTTCTAAAGTAATGGAAAAATCAATTAACTGCCAACTCTAAAACTACCTAGTAACCCTCCATCTGATCAACGATTGCCAGTATGGATTCCATCAGTGTTAGATGGCTCTTTGTCTTCTAACTTCTCCACTAATGCTGGTGTTCCCCAAGGTTCAGTTCTTTTCCCCACTCTTTTCCTCTTGTATGTTAATGACCTTCTTCCATTGATCAGAAATCCTATCCATAGTTTTGCCGATGATAGCACATTGCATTCCACTTACCATTTTGAGAAATCTTGCCCAGCTCAATCAGCTTCAACTTCTCGAATATCTGCTACCAATTACTTAAATGCTGATCTCCAGTGGGGCAAAGACAACTTAGTTGATTTCAATCTTTCTAAAACTCAGTCCTGTCTTATATCTTGCAAAAAGGATTCGTTTGCTCCTATGCTTATCTTTGGTGGCACTCCGATTTCTAGGCAAGATGCTATATTTCTTTTGGGAATTACCCTGACTTCTAATCTCTCTTGGCACAAGCACATTACAAATATTGCTTCCTCTGCATCCAAAAAATTTGTTTTTCTCTGTTGCTCTTTTCATTACTTTTCTTCCAAACAGCTGTTCACTCTGTACAAATCACAAATCCACCCTACCATGGAATATTGTTCCCACATCTGGGGCGGTGCCCCCAAAACCGCTCTCATGCTCCTAGATTCCATTTAGAAGAGGGCAGTTAGGTTAATTAGTCACTCAACTCTAGAGTCTCTTCACTCGTTGTCTCACAGATGTACTGTTTCTGCTGCATGCCTTTTTCTACAGATACTTCCATCTGCACTGTTCTTCTGAATTGGCTTCTATAATTCCCGCTCTCTCTCTTTGAATACAATCCAAACATTTGCCGCCACCAGCCAGCATCCATTTACTGTCCAACTTCAAACTCACAGAACCAAATTTTCATCTTCGTCGTTTATTCATTCAGCTGCCGTTTTCTGGAGCAACGTATTTCCTGAAAATTACAGTCTACAGAAGTTCAAGTCGAATGTCAACAAATATCTTCTTTTGTCTTCTCAACCTCCAACCCAAGCACAGTACTAAGTATTATAGGTTCTAATACCTCTCGTGTTTTGGGTTTTCATTTAAAAAAAAATATATAAATAAATACTATACTTGAAGAGTAAAATAAACTACCAAACTCGGAGCAGAGGAGTTTACAACTGATCATTTTGATAAGAAATTGGAAAATTTAGCAATCGTGTGGGCTTGAACCACTGCCAACCCAGATGCATGTTATACTGTACTGTGTTGACTACTGAGGTGTAAATAATGTAGAAAGCACTCCTGATAGAACAGTGGTTCCCAACCGATGGGTCGCACTAAAAATTGTGTAATGGTGTGTGCTTAGATTTACATAAGTCTATTATTGTAAACTACAAAATATAACTAATAATAAACAATAAAGTAAAATAAAATTAAATAAAAAGTAAAGAATTGCCAAAGAAAGAAAACACATCTCCCACAATTCCTTATAATTAGTTTATAATCTTACACTATATCATGTTAAATATGTTTTCCATACTAATTTTTTTTTTTTTTTCAATCTCAGTGATCATTGTTATGTATAGGTACTTTTTTTTTTTTTAAACCTGTAGCACTTAGTACCATACATGGGTTGAAGAGTTGAAAGAATAAACTTGTTGACATTAGAAGTGAACTTCTGTAGATTGTAATTTTCAGGAAATACTTATGAAGGAAGGTTGTTCCAGAAAACAGAAGTTGACAACATGAATAAATGAGGAAGAAGAAAAGTTGGTTCTGTGAGTTTGAACAGTAAAAGGATGTTAACTGATTGCGGTACATGTTCAAACTGCTTTGAAAGAGAGAGCAGGAATTACAGAAGCCAATTCAGAAGAACAGTGCCCATGGAAGTTTCTGTAGAAAAGGCATGCAGCAGAAACAATACATCTATGAGACTGAGAGTGGAGAGACTCTGTTAGAGATGAGTCATTAATTAACCCAACTCCCCTCTTCTGAATGGAATTTAGAAGCCTGTGAGAGGTTTTGTGAGCACTGCCACAGATGTAGGAACAATATTCCATGGTAGGGCGGATTTGCGATTTGTACAGAGTGAACAGCTGTTTGGAAGAAAAGTAATGCTGAGAGCGAAAGAGAAAACAAAGTTTTTTAGATGCAGAGGAAACAATATTTGTAATGTGCTTGTGCCAAGAGAGAGAGAGATTAGAAGTCAGGGTAATCCCCAAAAGAGATATATCATCTTGCCTAGAAACTGGCGCATCATCAAAGATAAGCATAGGAGTAGAAGAATCCTATTTGCTAGATATAAGACAGCACTGAGATTTAGAAGGATTGAAATCAACTAAGTTGTCTTTGCTCCAGTGGAAAATTACCTGGAGATCAGCATTTTAAAGATTTGGCAGTGGATACTCGAAGTTGAAGCTCTTTGAGGAGGGCAAGGTTTCTCAAACTGGAAGGTGGAATGCAATGTGCTATCGTCAGCAAAACTACAGATAGGATTTCCGGTCAATGGAAGAAGGCCATTAATAGGCCTGATGTAGCCGAGTGGTGAGGAGCGAGAGTGGAATAGCACGCGCTCTTTGAGTGGACCAGGGTTCAAGCCCGTGACTACTAAATACAATTAATGTTTGTAAACTCCACTGACCTGGTGGTCATGCCGGAGTATAAACAAAACAATACACAAGAGGAAAAGAGTGGGAGAAAGAACTGAACCTTGGGGAACACCAGCATTAATTGAGAAGTTAGAAGACAGAGATCCGTCTACCATGACCCGCAGTGAGTGGTCAGAGAGAAAACTGGGTATCCAGTTACAAAGAACAGCTGGCAAACCACAGGATGGAAGCTTATTTAGAAGATCTTTATGCCAAACACGATCAAAAGCCTTTGAAATATCAAGAGCAATGATTTGAGTTTCACCAAACTTTTCCATTAAATTTGTCCATAGATGGGTAATATAAGTCCAGATATCACCAGTGGAACAACACTGACGGAATCCATACTGGTGATTGTTGATCAGATGAAAGATTTCCAGATAGTTTAAGAGTTGGCAGTAAATTTGATTTCTCCATTACTTTGGAAAGAGTAGAAGTAATCGCAATTGGATGGAATGGATTTGTCACCCTTTTTAGGAACTGACTAGATAACAGCAAATTTCCAAGCAGAAGGAAAAACATCTTTGGAGTAAGAAAGTGAAAAAAATACGACACCAAACAGGAGTAAGTTCAAGGGTACAGGTTTTGAGAACAAGAGAAGAAATACCATGAGGACCTGGAGCTTCCTTAGCATTGGATTCATCAAAATCCTTTTGATGGAAAACCACAGGAGGCATTGAATGGAATGGTTCGAAGGGATTTACAAAGATAATCAATACATGAGTTGGAAGAAGGATAGGTTGATAGTAGGTCAGCTTTATCTTTGGCTGATTTGGCAACAGAACCATCTGGTTTTGTCAGAGGTGGGAACAGAGATGGGCAAATATTGTGACCAATAGTTTTGGCAAGAGACCAGAATGCTCAGTTACCATTTGGACAAGAAGCAAGTTTTCTACTCTTAGCCTGTTCGAAATATAGTTTGGACTGATTAATAACTGCTTTACAAAGTAAAAATGATACGTAATAATAAGTTTTATTATTACGCAGTGTTGCTTATAAAAACATAGTACTGGAAATATTTTATAATAAAAATTCAGAAATATACGATTTCAGAGAATATAGGCTTAGTGTTTCATATTAAAAATATTATGTTGAAAGGGGTTTGCAAGTCAATAAAGGTTGGGAACTGCTATGATAGAGGTTAATGGAAAATCCTTATTGTTAATGGTTTTCATTCCAACTGCTTCCCTCTTAGTTACCTTCAGTAAAATCCAATAAATTATCTTTACAGGTGAACAAACTCAACTGCACCGTAGAAATAAATAAAAAAATACATAAACTGGAGTTCAGTGAGCAAGGTAGGCTTGTCTCAACTCCATTCCATGACAACGAAGTTTTCTAACTTGATTTTCCATTCCTGCAATAAGAGATATCATGAATGAGTAAGGGATATTGTAATTATTTCAATGGTGGAGGGCAAAACATTTAGTGGAACTTGGTGTCTTGTCACTACACTGCTGCAATTTCTGCTATTACAAGCTCAACAGTAACATTAGTTTATTTTTTAATTTTCTGATTATTTTATTAAACAAGTTTTTTATTTAGTAATTATTTCAACATGTAAGAAAATATTATATTAATTGTATGGCACAACAACAAATGCTGCCATTATATTTGAGAATTTTGTCAAGTCCATTCTGTTTTGCAGCAGCCCATAGATGAATAATAAAATGATAATGCAACCCTTTCAACATTTTATTATCATTAAACATTCAACTTTATATTATCAAACATTATAAAACTTTATATTATCAATAACATCCATAAGGATTATATCATCTTTCAGCCCTTAAGGGCTTCTATATATCTAGCTTGGCAGGGTCTGGCACTTTGTTGTAAAACATTCAATCTGCTAATAGAGCTAAGTAATTACATAAAAACAAATAATAAATTGCCATAAACAATTCAGTTGATGTGCATAATTATAGTATATCAGGTATTGCCCAATAATTTTATTATTGGGCATTATTTAATTTGGTAAAGGAAATTTAGATGGGTGTTTATGCTTTCCCTTATTGATGCTTTCATTCCTCTTTTAACTTAAGGGCTTTCCTCAATATTCTAAAAATTCCTATTAGGTTGTTTTGTTCATTACATATTCTATGAGTGCTATATGGCTTACTGAAATACCAGGATCCCACCTCATGGGATACACACACACACACACTCCAAGTACTTTCTGCTTATGCTTTTCTCTTCTCTAAGTTTTTATGTTTTTCGTATCCCACGAATTACTGGAGTATTCAAGGATAATTGGGATATCATTGCTATCCTATTTCTACCCTTGCTTCGTTGTTTTAGCTTGCTTACTCTCTTATAAAACTCCCCAGTCATATGTATATAATTACTCTATCTGTTAGACTAGCTGTTATTCTGCCAGTAATGCTAAATTGTTAATAAATTATTAACTTTTTCTCACTATGGCCTCTTGGCCTATCCTTAGGTCCTGCAGATTGCTGATTATTATTTGGATGTATAAAATGGTGCTAGTCCTTGATAACATACCATTCAATGTATCCTTTTACTAATTATCAATAATTTTATTGTTATTTTATTTTTTTTAAGGGTTTCTTCTTTGATTATAGCTCAGACCACTCATACCTTTTCCTTGCAGTATTATGAACCAGCCTATTTCTTATGCTGGACACCAATACTGCTATTGACATTCTTGGCTTCTCTTTTAGGTGCTAGCAAAAAAAAATTTTTTTTTTTTAGTTCTCCATATTTTCTCATATATACACAATGCCAGGGAATAAATAGGCAGAAGCAAGGATAAATGGGAGCAGTTTAATTCTTTATTTATACAAGTGCATTTTAACCATACTATGGAATACCACTATTGTTCTTGATGCATCTTCTGGATTAACACAAATAAGTCAAAATTGTGTGCATAATGCCAAATGTTTTTCATGTATCTCTAGTACATATGTAAGAGTCATACATATTCAGAACCAGAACAAGTATGGATACAAACATCATTCTCCTACATGTACTGTAACACTTCAAACTCAAAAAGTAATGGTTTCATTATAGATGGAATAGAACAGAACTGGAGATCAAAAGAACCTAGATTGCTTCACAAGAGGTGTGATAGGTTGCCACCTAATGAGCATTTCCATTCACCAAACAGCAGAGTGGGATACCCAAAAATCTGTTGGAAACATTGCACGACAATGCAATGCAATTCATCCCAAGACAGAAAAACCATCATTAACTCTGCATATCAAGCAGGATCTAAATAACCTAGTAAAATATTTGTATATTGTAGTTTCGGATTATTTTTCTAAATTTTTCCTCATTTAGCTATGCATCAGTCTCACCATCAAGTATATATATTTGCTCTTTTAAAAAGTAAATTTTGTTTCTTGATTATAAAATTGAAAACAAAGCTAAGGTCATATCTGACCAAAATAAAGTGTGTACTGGATTATAAATTCAGTGAAACTAATTAACATGATTTATTGCATTAGTAGGCTTCTTGTCCCACTCACATTTATGATGTTCATAGATTGTTTTTGTCCCTTCAGCAATTGTTTTGTATAGATAGGGTCAAATATTTTAAATACAGCCAAATAAAAAATAAACTTAGCAATGCCGAGTTCAAAAGAACTTGCTCATCTCTGAGAACATTGAGCTTTCTGATGACAGTGGGGATAAATTTTAACAGAATCTGTTCAGGGTCAGAGGACAATATTAGTGAATGAGAATTTTCTAGATGTATGAAGCTTGTCACAGGAATGTGGTAGCAGACATGTCCAAATCTAGATGATTCTATAAAATAATATAAGAAGAAAATTATATATATGAAGGGTTATACTTTTGTATATTTAGCCTTTTAACATATATAATACATTACAATAGAAAACATTTTAAAAAGATGTATTTAATTGTACATGATTTTTTAATTCATGTTTCTGCATAAAACTTTAATTTATCTTACTGAGCTTTAGCTTTAACAGTGTGACTCAAATAGAAAAACCCAATATCATTTTCTCTTATATCTGCTTAGTTAACATCACAAGCTTAATATAAATATCATTTGTAAATATTAAAAACACTCTTGCACTTGATTCCACAGCTAATAAAGGCTTATCCCTTTTTAAAACCTTATAAAAATACTAAATCTAAGAAATTAGGATTTAAGAAATGTTTTAAGAGAAGACTGTTGAAAATAAAGGGAGTGGTAAAACAAACTGTCTTAAGTTGATTTTTTACATGCAACTCTACCAATGCTCTTTATGTAAACAGGAAAATTTTGTACTTTGATCCAGTTCCTGCAACATGTTCAATCCTAATTTGTCTTCATTAATTTTGTTCATGTTTGCTGGTCAGCTGACTAGCAAATATGAATTTTGCTGCTTACTATCCCCAGAATTTTATTTCCCCTACTACTTTACCATCTATGCACTTAGTGTAACATATTATTCTTGACTTGATATTTTGGGCTCAATATTCTAAAATTTTTTCTCCTCTAAGGGGTAATCACTCAATTATTGAATTAGGCAAGATGGTGAATAATAACAAAATTCATGGCTCCCTCCACACAGGCTGCATTTCCTTTTCCCCCCTCAAATTTTCAGTATTTGCTAAATAATACTTTTTCTACAGGGTGTCTCAAAAATATTGGTACAAACGTTTAGGGGAGGTAGGTAACATCTAAAGGAATGTGGATCGCATAGGAACCCATAACCGGAAACGTCACTGTAAGTCGGTACACAGCTCTGTTCATCAGTTCGCGAGAGGAAAAATTTCTGGTTTACTCATTCAAGCAGTAGTCGCTGCATGAAGAGCATGCATCGATATTTGAAACCGTGAGCTGGCAGACATGAACCTAGTGTATGGATTAGCAGAGGACAATGGACGAGCTGGTCAATGAATTTATGGAGAACGCTTCCCAGACAGACAGACATGTACCTATTCACCGTTTGTTTGCGCGTGTGCATCAAAATTTGTGTGATTATGGGTCATTTAGAGGTAACAAGAGTAATGCGGACAGACCACGTTCGACACGAACTTCCGCCATGGAACAAAGTGTGTTGAATGCCGTCCAGAATAATCCTACTACCAGCACACGTGCCATTGCCTCTGGCATAGGAGTGTACAGCATGTCTGGCACGACGATTCCTTACACCCCTTTCATCTCCAAAGGGTTCAGTTACTGCTCCCCCAAGATCATCCTGCACGTGTGGCTTTTGCGCAGTGGTTTCTCCAAGAAAGTGTTCAAGACTTGAATTTTCCAGCCCATGTTTTGTTCACGGATGAGGCTTATTTTACTTGGGAAGGCTTATTCAATCAGCACAATGCTCATGTGTGGACTCACGACAACCCACACGGTGTGTGTCCCCATGCGGCACAACATTGCTTCGCAATAAATGTGTGGGCAGGTATGGTCAGTGACTGCTTAGTCGGCCCATACTTGTTACCATCCCGCATGAACTCCACTAAATATCGGATCTTTTCTTGAACAAGTTCTACCAGGGTTACTTGACGATGTTCCAGCAAATGTGAGACGCAACATTTCGTTTCAACATGACAGGGTGCCTGCCCACTATGGAAGGTGTGTTTGTGACCATTTGAACAGGCATTTTTGGGTGTTGATGGATTGGCCGTGGTGGACCCGTTGCCTGGCCCCCACGCTCACCTGATTTATCGAGCCTTGATTTCTTTCTGTGGGGACCCTCAAATCTATTGTGTATGAATCGCCTGTGGAGACGGAAATGGATCTCGGGGTGAGACTCGTCGCTGCTGCTACTTGTCAAAGAAACTCCAGGTGTGTTCGACCATGTCCACCAATCCATGCTGCGTCGGTGTCATGCATGCATCGCATCTCATGGTGGAACCTTTGAGCATCTGTTGTAACATCATGAAATGCATCCATCTCGTACTCCATTGTTAATATTATGTCAAATAAATGTTTGCCACTAATTACTGTCTTGTGTCATTTCTGCTTCTTGTGCCTCTGCTACTACTTTCCCGTGACATTTCCGGTTATGGGTTCCTATGCGATTCACATTCATTTAGATGTTACCTACCTCCCCTAAATGTTTGTACCAATATTTTTGAGACACCCTGCATACTACTCAAAAAAGCAACCTTTTCTGTTAATTTCTAATCTTCAAGCTCATTAACCATTATTTGTGACTTAGTTTTAAAATGCAACTGTGTGACAATAAATTTCCCTCCAAAGGAACGTGTCAACATGCAATACCATTTTGAGGAATGTTCTATAAATTAATCTGTGTGATAGATTAATGTACAGAATGTTAAAGGCATTGTACATTCTACTAAAAAAACCAATATGTCAATAATTAAATATTTATCTTACTCATTTGAAATATATATACATACTGAGTGGCCACTTTATTAGGTACACCTACCCCTTTTCATGAAAGTCAGTACTCTTAAACAACACATTTGCATCACAAAGTGAAAAACAGGTGGTGGGCTGCTGTATGTATGCAATTCAAGAATGGACAAAATGAATGAAACAGACTAAACGTATCATGGTAGCTGGCATCAGAATGAGTATCTCAAATATACTCTGCTGAGGTTTTGCATATGAATGTTTGTTGAGATTAGTCCAACAGCCAAAAAACAGAGGCTGAAAATACTTGTGCAGGGTAATAGAAAGGATGTGGTCAGTCAAATACCCCAGTATAACAGTGGTAACTGGAGAGGCATTTGAGAATGCACAACTCTTCATACCTAGTCATGGATGGGATATCACAACTGAACTGGTTCCACTCCTATCAGCAACAAACAAGAAAGTACAATTACAGGGGGTCTAAGGAACACCAATGAAGGATTGGAAAAACATTGCCTGGTTTGACTAATCCTGGTATTTCATGCTGATGAAAGAACTGGAATATGGCAAAAGCAGGAAGGCCCCATTGACTCGTCCTGCCAGGTGTCCACAGTGCAGACCAGAGATGATGGTATAATGGTGTGGGAAGTGTTTTCTTGGTGTAAAGTACAGCTCCTTGAATACCAGTAGAGTAACATTTGAATGCCATAGGATGCCCTGGAAATTGTTTCCAACTAGGCATGACTCTTCATAGCTGCAGTGTATCCATTGCAAGTGGGTTCTTCCAAGAGGATTATACACCGTGTTACGTCAGATTGTCAGAATTGTACAAAACTGTTCTTTGGATATGAGAGTGAATTCATCTTATGGTAGCCTTGCAGTCAGCTCTGAATCCAAATGAGCACCTGTGGGAAGCAGTGGAGTCAACACGAACCAGCATCCTTATGACATGATTTAGGTACTTCTTTGAGTCTATGCCACAGCAAATCATTGCTGTCCTGTGGGTGAGGAGGAGTTATTATATTAGATAGATTTACCTAATGAAGTGGCCACTCAGTGTAAATATTTTTGGACAATAAGTATCATCATGCATTTTGAGAGATTTATTAAGAGGTTAGATCACCCCCCAAACTCCATAATTTTACTATTCTAACTGGTGTCTCTAAAACATACAGTCAGAGGGAGTGAACAAAATGTGAAAAAATTACCAGAACTACCAACAGATGGTGGCCACAACAAACATAAAACTGATAAATGGGTAAAATTATACTGTCTGTAATATTTTAGTTTCAAGATTGTTGCAAAGAAATTATTTCATTAAAAATCTGCTTTGAATGTTATATGTTGTAATATACTATGAAGTACAAATAAATTATTAGACTTGTAATCTGTATTGTGCATTATTTGATGAACAAGTAAGTTTACAAATGCTCTTTATCACTTAGTATACCTTCAGAAAAGGCACCTCCGTAGCCAGGTGGGAAGGAGCAGCAGTGCGTAGCATACGCTTCTTGATTAGACCGGGGTTCGAGCCCGTCACCACCAAATACGGAGGATGCGGAAAGGTCAGGGAATGACCACCGCATATCCCAGAGCAATATGGCCTTAGTTGCTAATGCTCCTAAAAAAAAAAAACCAAATAACAAAATAATAACCTTCAGAAACATAGTTCACTCTACCTACCAACTATAGGCATTTTTAAAGCTCTATAAAATTATAAAAATAAGTTATTCTTATAGTTAAATATTCCACTTAATTCTTGGAATAAGGAATCAGTCAAGGTGTTAACATATATTTTTTACTCTCAACAGGTATAGGTTAACACGTGCTTTATGCATCTCCCTTTCCTTTATTTTTAAATGTTAGTTCTGTAATCTTAGTGATAAAACATCTATTCCTTTAACCAGTAATTTCGGTCACATTTTAGTATGAATAATGGCTAATTATGCAAGAAAACAAGCTTATATAGTATCAGCAAAAAAAAAAAAAAAAAAAAAAAAAAACACACCTGTCCATTCCCTCTAATTCTTATTCTCTAAATTCATTCCTTAAATGTTGTGGAGATGGGTAGACTACCCATCTCCACAACACCAGATGGAAGTTTTTACTAACAATCAATCAATCACTCTCTCTCACTGAAATCAAATTTTGCACAAATTTATGTATCCTTATGTGTGTAGTCAAAGAAAGAGTAAGGATGCCATTAGAATTTACTTAATCCATTCAAAGCCTTAAACAGGTGCTGAATTTCCAGACACTACAATTTTATCCTCGCAGGTGCTTCGTTTCCAGACACTGCAATTTGCAGACTTGATGTCTTTTATGGTAAGAGGATCCTTTTGTGTGTAATCTTGTTGCTCTTCCAACTGTATGCAGCACTCAAGGTGTAGCCATTTTAGTGCATCTTAAACCATCTTTTGTTCATTAATTATTGAACAGTACATCAAATATCCTGCTTTTTTCCTCAATTAAAGTATATT
Source organism: Mastigoproctus giganteus (assembly GCF_048544385.1). NCBI lineage: Eukaryota > Metazoa > Arthropoda > Arachnida > Uropygi > Thelyphonidae > Mastigoproctus > Mastigoproctus giganteus. Next base: position 59,270,880 of record NC_143579.1, on the reverse strand, counting down.
TCACTGATTCACGAAGTATTTACATCATTTTTGCGATTTTAAAGAAGAAAAAGTCTGCATTAATATATTCTGTAGTTTATGGTGAACTATTATAAATAACACTGCACCAAATGTAATATTTTTCTTCCTGAACTTTAAGGTTCACATAACTGAATTTATATCTACAATTATGTGATTTAAAAATATATACCATTCTTAATCTGTTGCTAGAGATGGGGAAATATCTGTAATTGTGCTTATCTTTTTTCAAAACTTGCTCATCTTCAAAATGAAGTTCAGTCATAATTAAAAAGGAATCAATTTATTCAATCAAACTAGCATAAAATGCAATCCATTCTCTGCCTTGGCAGAAAATGGATAAAGATGACATCATTGATAATTACAAAAATTTGATTAATCACTTGTTATATTTAATAGTTTTAATTACATTTGTTACAGAAACACTGAAATTTTGGGAAGTTTTAAATTAAATGGCAAAATTAATAAAGAGTACAATCAAATTATCACTTCTGTTTGGCTGACTCCTTACATTAAGTCATGTAGTGACAATTTCTTTTTTTTTCTTTTTTGTCATTTGTTTTTTTTTGGTTTCAAAATCTCAGAGATGAATAAGAGATGGGAGAAATCCCAGGTGCCGTCTGAAACGAACATAGATGAATAAGATCGGAACTCAGCTAAACATGAAGTCAAAGTTAAATTGACAGACAAAAAACCAAACAGTCCTCACAAAATCACAATTTTAAATTTATATACTTAAAATTTTTTTTTTTATGAAAACCTCAAACACTAGAGGTATTAGAACCTTAGTACTGAGCTTGGGTTGGAGGTTGAGAAGACGAAAGAAGATATTTGTTGACATTAGACTTGAACTTCTGTAGACTGTAATTTTCAGGAAATACGTATGAAGGTTGTTCCAGAAAACAGCAGTTGAATGAATAAACGAGGAAGATGAAAAATTGATTCTGTGAGTTTGAAGTTGGATGGTAAATTGGATGTTGGCTGGTGGTTGCTCGTGTTCAGACTGTTTTGAAAGAGAGAGTGGGAATTATAGAAATCAATTCAGAAGAACAGTGCCCATGGAAGTATCTGTAGAAAATGAATGCAGCAGCAACAGGACTTCTATGAGACAGCAAGTGGAGAGACAGAGAGAAGTCATTAATTAACCTAACTGCCCTCGTCTGAATGGAATCTAGAAACCTGAGAGAGGTTTTGGGGGCACCGCCCCAGATGTGGGAACAACATTCCATGGTAGGGCAGATTTGCGATTTGTACAGAGTGAACAGCTGTTTGGAAGAAAAGTAATGCCAAGAGTGAAAGAGAAAACTAAGTTTTTTAGATGCAGAGGAAGCAATATTTGTAATGTGCTTGTACTATCATCATCATCATCAGCCATTTTCAATCCACTGCAGGATGAAGGCCTCTCCAGCAACTTTCCAGTTCCTTCTGTTTTGAGCACTGGCCATCCATTTACTACTCAAAAACTCATGAATTTCATCTATCCATCTCCGCCTTTGTCTTCCAGGTTTTCTTCTAGCTCCTCTTGGGTACCATTCTGTTATTTTCTTAGTCCATCTGTCATCATGTCTTCGAGCTATGTGTCCTGCCCAAGACCATTTTAGTTCTTTAGTTTTGATAAGAATGTCCTTTACTTGAGTTTGCTGCCTAATCCATATGTTTCTCTTCTTATCTAACAGTCTGATTCCCAATATAATTCGTTCCATTCTTCGCTGTGTAGTTCTTAGCTTCTCTTCCATTCTTTTGGTGGATGCCCAAGTTTCACTTCCATAAGTCATGGTGGGGAGTATACATTGATTCATTATTTTACGTTTCAGACAAACTGGGATATTGCTCTTCAGTATGTGACTATATTTCCTGAATGCTATCCATCCAAAATTTATTCTTCTCTTGACTTCGCCATTTATCATTATTACAGCTAATAACTTGTCCCAGATAAGTATATGACTCCACCTTTTCAATTACTGCTCCTTCAATCATTATTTCCCTTTCCGTGGCATACTTGTTCATCATTACTTTTGTTTTAGCCATATTCATCTTTAGTCCAAAATCCTTACTAACTGTGCATAACTGATTAAGATTTTCCTCTAATTCTTTGGGATCGTGGCTTATGACCACAATGTCATCTGCAAATCGTAAATGGTTTAGGTACTCTCCGTTCACATTGACCCCTTTCTGCGACCAGTCTAATCTTCTGAAAGCTTCCTCAAGGGCAGCAGTAAACAGCTTCGGCGATATTGTGTCTCCTTGTCGAACTCCTTTCTCGATTTTAAATTTGCTACTGTCTTTGTCTAGTCTAATAAAGGATGTAGCACTCTCATATATTTTCTTCAAAATCATAATATATGGAGTATCTATGCCTTGTCTTTCCAGTGCCCGAAACATTGCCTTATGCTGTATGGAGTCAAATGCCTTTTCATAATCCACAAATGCCAGGCATAATGGTGTTTTATATTCATTTGCTTTCTCCATTAGCTGTGATATTACGTGAAGGTGATCCATAGTTGAGAATCCTGTCCTAAAGCCAGTATTCTTTCTAACCTGTTAGTAATGACCCTTGTGAACAACTTGTAGATATGGGATAACAAGCTAATTGGTCTATAATTTCCAATTTCTGATTTATCTCCTTTCTTATGCTTGTACCAAGAGAGATTAAAACGCTTGTACCAAGAGTACTTGTACCAAGAGAGAGATTAAAAGTCAGGGCAATCCCCCCAAAAGAGATATATTATCTTGCCTAGAAATCGGAGTGTCACCAAAGATAATCATAGGAGCAGAAGAATCCTTTTTGTGCGATATAACACAGGACTGAGTTTCAGGACTGAAATCAACTAAGTTGTCTTTGCCCCACTGGATAATTACCTCAAGATCGGCATTTAAGGAATTGGTAGCTGATATTTGAGAAGTTGAAGCTGATTGAGCAGGGCAAGGTTTCTCAAACTGGAAAGCGGAATGCAATGTGCTATCATTGGCAAAACTATGGATAGTATTTCTGGTCAATGAAAGAAGGTCATTAATATACAAGAGGAAAAGAGTGGAGGAAAGAACTGAACCTTGGGGGACACCAGCATTAGTGGAGAAGTTAGAAGACAGAGCTATCTACCATCACTCTCAGTGAGTGGTCGGAAAGAAAACTGGATATTCAATTACAAAAAACAGTTGGCAAACCATAAGATGGAAGCTTGTTTAGAAGACCTTTATGCCAAACATGATCGAAAGCCTTTGAGATGTCAAGAGCAACTGCTTGTGTTTCACCAAACTTTTCCATTGAATTTGTCCATAAATGGGTAACATAAGCCAGAATATCACCAGTGGATCGACACTGATGGAATCCATACTGGCGATCGTTGATCAGATGGAAGGTTTTTAGGTAGTTTAAGAGTTGGCAGTTAATTGATTTCTCCATTACTTTACATAGAGTAGAAGTAATTGCAATGGGACAATATTGGATGGGAGGGATTTGTAACCCTTTTTAGGAACTGGCTGGATATGAGCAAAATATTGCTGCTGCCTCGAACTATGAATGAACCAAATTCAAAAATTAAGGAATTGAGCTGATCATTTGGGCTTTATTTGCACTACAGCAGGCATGTCAAACATGCGTCCCTCCAACAAAAAGGCTGCGGCCAGCCGAGATTTCTTGAAAAAAAAAAATTTTTTTTTAATTAAAAGAAATGGAAAAAATACTAATCAAGAATTTACTTTTATTTTCACATAATTTATTTTGAATTTTACATTTAAGCAATTTTCAATGCAGAGCTCGAAAAAGAGAGAAAAGATAGGACATAACCAACGTTTCAATTTTAAGCCTCCACCTGCAGCTTTGAATACTACAGAATGCAAAGTGTTTACTTAGTTGTATATTCGTGAATTATATTTTTAACATGCTTAATATGTAGTAAATCTACTTCAGTCTGCAAAGAATACAATATCAGGAGATATTATGATACACATCATAAAGAAATCTATGATAAATACATTGAGAAACATTGTGAAAGCAAGTTGTTAGAATTGAAATCAATTCTTAAAAAACAGCAAAACTTGTTTACCAACCCTTCTGAGGAAAATAGCTGTAAAAGCTAGTTACTTGTTATCACATTTAATTGCAAGCAAATGAAAACTTTTTACAGAAGGAGATTTTATTAGCGAGTGTTTAATTAAAGTAGTGGAAGTGTTGTGTCCAGAGAAAGTAAAAAGCTTCAAAAGTGCAAGCTTAAGTAGAAACCCAGTAGCTAACAGGATCGATGAAATAGCTGAGAAGTTAAGAAATCAGCTCAATTCAATGATATCCACATTTGATGCTTATTCTATTGCAATTGACGAAAGTACAGACATTCGAGATATTGCTCAACTGGCCATTTTTATTCGTGGGTGTGATGTGAACTTGAAAAAAATTATTCCTATGCATAATACAACTGGAGCTGATATTTTTGGTGCACTCATGGAAATTCTGAATAAATATAAATTACCATTGAACAAGTTGGTTTGTCTTGCAACTGATGGCACATCTGCCATGCTGGGTATTACTAAGGGTGTCATTGCAAAACTAAAAGAAACATGCAAACATGGTAATAATAATTTCGAACATTTTCATTGCATTATTCACCCGCAAGTATTATGTTCCAAGGTTTTAAATATTGGACGTGCTAAAAAAAAGTCTCCAAAATTATAAATTTTATGCAAGCACGTGGACTTAATCATCGACAATTTGTTTCATTTCTGGAAGACATAGAAAGTGAACACACTGATCTACCCTATTATACAGAAGTTCAATGGATTTCAAGTCAAAATCTTAAAATGATTCTTCGAGCTGCTGGATGAAATTGTAATGTTCTTGGAAACAAAGAATTATGAACGTACTGAATTAAAAGATGTACAATGGATAAAGGATCTGGCCTTCTCAGTTGACATTACAAGTCATTTTAAACTTCAAGGAAAACATCACATTGTTACAATGTTATTTGATAATATTAATGTTTTCAAAGAAAAATTATTACTTTGGCACAAACAAATAGAAAAAGAAAACTTATATCATTTTAAAAGTTGCCAATCTCTGTTGTTTAAATCACCCGACTTAAAATTTACACAATATACACACCAAATTAAGTTGTTAGAAATGGAGTTCGATAGAAGATTTTCTGATTTCAAAAACTGTGAATTACAGTTTCGTCTTTTTACTTTGCCTATGTCTATTGATATCGTTGAGGAGAGCTTACAAATGGAATTAACTGAAATCCAATGTGACTCTTTGCTCAAGCAAAGATATACAGAAGTGGGAATTCCAGAATTTTACACTTATTTACCCACAAATCAATTTCCAAAAATGTTATCTTTCGCTACGAATATACTGGCTATGATCGGGAGCACATACTTATGCAACTGTTTTCTTCGATGAAAAATAAAACCTCAGAAAGGTCAAGATTAACCGATCACCATCTATCATCAATCTTAAAGATTACATCAGCTCAAGACATTCAACCAAATTTTGATGATCTGCTCTGTGGAAAACAATGCCAAGCAAGTGTCCTCTAAAAAATGATATAATAATAAATTGCGATTTTATTGTTTATTTTTTTATTAAATATTGTAAAGTATTTTTAAATTTAACAACTAACATAAGATACAAAACAGGTTATCTATATACTAAATACAGTAACTCTAAAAATTGTATTTTGTTTATATTTTGAGTATTGAAGGCATGTGGCTCTCAGTCTAATGCAAAATAGCTTATATAGCCCATGGTGCAAAATGAGTTCGACATGCCTGCACTACAGCTTAATTAGTTAATCACTGGTGAAAGTTGCTTGAAATATTCAGTTTTTCTTCTGAAAAATCGGAATAAAAAAAAAAAATGGTTCTTAAAGTCAGGGAGCTTTTCATCTCAGTGGATTAAAAATCCCTTCGTACAAACATGTCAACCAGCAGTAAACTTGTTAAGCATACAACGTAGGACTAACTATCAAAGAACAATTTTTTTTTGGTGTTTAAAATGAGACTCAACATCTGCTATCTTTTTCAAGTGAGGAGCAAACTTTGCCACTGTTACAGATAACTTGTCTTTAGAGCTGGGCCTAGAAATTTTAAGTTTAGAAATTATTTGGGTATATTACATAATACAAAATTTTTACTTTTCTTACTTTCATTGCAAAACCAATTAAATAACTCTATCTTTTCTTTAATTTACTCCACGTCCCGATTCTATCTCACATATCATTGTGTATATTGTTGAAGTCACTCCAACCACATTGTCATCCCAGCTCGGCATGTCATTAATTTCCTTCTTTGAGCACTTCATTTTCTGCTCAACTCTTGAATTCACAGAATGATATCTCATTGCATGCTAAGAGAACTATTCATTACTTCTTCAATAAATTGCTACCAGCAACAAAATTATAGCGATGAGGCTAAAATATAAAATAGGTAAAAACGAAATCTATATTTGCACACATACGGTAACATATAAAGACTTCTTGAGGAAATAAAATAAAAAGTAATTGATTTGCTACAATATAAAAAATTCAGACCTTCCCCACTGCAAAAATTTGAAATTTCTGAAATCATTCTCAAACCAACTCCCCTGTAAAACAATGCAATTATATAATGGTTGTCGAAATTGTCAGAGAAAAAATTAAATATCACAAATGTATTTAAATCCTTCTCTGACAACATATCAAATCGTGTTAGGGTATAAAATATATTATTGAAAAAAATAATTCAGCTAAATTTCGCAGGAAGAGGTAGGATATCATAAGGAAGCTGCAATTGGTAAATATGTGTATTGACCAGAAGGAAAAAAAAAAAAAAAAAGAAGAGAACAGAAAATTGATTGCGACCATGTTTTATATATTTCTAAACTTTGTGGTTTAAAAATCAAAGATGAGACCCTTTTATTTTAATAGCTATTAACAATTTGAAAAATATCTTTTAGATGTGCATATAGTGTTACTGACCAATAAGGGGAAAACAGAGAAATTTCATGTGGTGCATACAGTTTTAAAGAAAATTATCTCACACGTGTGTTATAAATTCGCATACTTTATTGCTATGAACAACATTCTTTCATGAGTCTTAATTTTATATATTATTTGGTATAAACTCTAAAAGGAAGGGGATGAATCTGATTGGTCCACTTGACATTGGTTCGACCGTTGATGATCCTGCTCAGATAGCAAACAAACTGAATGAGTATTTTGCATCTACATTCACAGATGAGGAATTATTAAGGTTTGAAAATGGCAGAAGGTTATCAAATTGTAGCAGGATACTTAATGATTTTGTAATAACTGAGAGCAAAGTGGAGGAGAAATTGTTGAAGTTAAACATAAGAAAAGCACCTGGGGTGGATGGGATCTATCCAGTTATATTAAAGGAGGTGGCAAAGCAACTAAGCAAACTCTTAGCCATAATTATGAGAGTGTCCTTGGACTCAGGGGAGGTTCCCACGGACTGGAGATGTGCAAATGTATCCCCAATTCACAAAGGGGGGATCGAAGGGTGACACGAGTAATTACAGACCAGTTAGTTTAACTTCTGTTCCGGGTAAAATAATGGAGTCACTGGTTAAAGAGTAGGCGCCTCCGTAGCCAGGTGGGAAGGAGCACCAGTGCGTAGCACACGCTTCTTGATTAGAACGGGGTTCGAGCCCGTCACCACCAAATATGGAGTATGCGGAAAGGTCAGGGAATGACCACCGCACCGGAGCAATATGGCCCTAGTTGCTAATGCTCCTAAAAACCAAATAACAACACAAATAACAACAACTGGTTAAAGATGCATTGCAGGATCATCTAGACAAGACTGCAGCAATAATTCAGACACAGCATGGGTTTGTTAAGGGAAAGTCTTGTCTGACAAATTTGATAGGATATTATGATGTGGTTACAAAGGAACTGGATGCAAAAAAATAATTTTGATATCATATATTTGGATTTCAGGAAAGCTTTTGACACCGTTGCGCACGGAAGACTATTGTACAAATTGGAGCAGAATGGTATTAAGGGTAAGTTGCTACAATGGATAAAAGGATGGTTAAGTGCGAGAAGACAGAGGGTGGTAATCAATGGGTGCTGCTCTTCGTGGACTAATGTTATTAGTGGAGTCCCACAGGGTTCGGTGTTAGGTCCACTGTTGTTTTGTATATTTATCAATGATATTGATGAAGGTATATCAGGCTTAATGTCGAAGTTTGCAGATGATACAAAGGTTGGCAGGGTTATTAATGACAGTAATGGCAGTGTGCTACTGCAACAGGATCTAGATAATTTGGGCAGATGGGCTAAGAAGTGGCAACTGAAGTTTAACCTTAACAAATGCAAAGTACTGCTTATGGGTAGAAGTAACCCCAGAGAAACGTACCAACTGTGTGGTACTACACTTAAGGTGGTAGAAAATGAAAAAGACCTGGGAGTAATTGTGCAGTCAGATATGAAGTTTTCTGAGCAATGCAGACAGGCTGCCAGGGCAGGTCATGGGGTTTTGTCATGGTCAGGCCACGCCTTGAGTACTGCGTACAGGTCTGGAGTCCTCATTTTAGGAAGGATGTAGATTTACTTGAGCGTGTACAGAGAAGGGCAACAAGATTGGTGAGGGGAATGAAGCCGGCCGGGCTAGCCGGGTGGGTAAAGTGCCTGCCTGGCAACCCAAAGGTCGCAGGTTCGATTCCCGCCAAAAAAAGGAGGGGAATGAAGGGATCCTCTTACCAAGAGAGGCTTAAGTTCTGCAAATTGCAGTGGCTGGAGACTAGGCACCTGCGCGGTGATCTGATTGAGGTGTATAAGGCCTTGAATGGTGAATGGGTTGAGCACGCTGAATTCTAATGGGATCCTTCCACTTGTTCAGATTACGAACCTAAGGGGGCATAAATTCAAATTAAGAAAAGACAGATGTAGATTAGATGTGCGGAAATTTGCCTTTAGCCAGCGGGTGGTTAATTGCTGGAACAAACTTCCATCTGTCGTTGTGGAAGTTGATAGGTTGAATAAATTTAAGGAGGAATTGGACAGGCATTTGGACGGAATGGTGTGATTTTTTTTTTTTTTTTTTTTTTGGCTGATGCTGCATAAGCTCATACACTTGCTTTCTTGCATCAAATGCTACTGCTACTACTACTACTACTATATATATAATTTCTGGTTAAAAAAAACACTTAACAAGTCAAAAATGTCTGATAGCTGCATTTTATACTTCTAAACGTTGAGGTGCAAAAGTCACTTGGTGTATGAATTGTGTGTAAAGACTTTTGGATGCATGTAAAAAACATTTATCCATAATTCAGTTTTCAGATTTGATAAAAGACAGCAGTCTGCTATGCTTTTATCAGTCACACAATGCCAATATCCATAAAAGGTATGAAATAAAATTTTTATGCATGTAGCCCTAATTCTTTTCTAAGAAAATTACTACTGATGTTATGCAAGTGATATATTTTGAATGGCTGTGACATTTGGCAATGCGAGAGAGAGAGAAATTCAGAAACAGCTGTGCCATAGGCATTTAGCCTTTTCCAAAGTAAACAGATATATACAGTCGATTCCAGTTATTTGGGACACATCGGAACTAATGCATTTTGGCCCGATTAGGTGGCTGCCCCAATTATGTGAAGTTTCATGTAAATAGTTAAAAATACAATGGATCCCCGCTTTACGATTGATTTTCTGAATGATCAAATCACATTACGATAGACTCATCATAGTAAAGTCCCGTTCCCTATACAATGTGTAGTAAACGCCAGTCATTGTGATCATGTTTGTGAATTGAACTTTAATTCTATTAAACAGCAATTCTAATTAGCAAAAATAGGAGGAATATTATCCACAGGCTATAAAAGTAGAGATATATCAAGCACAAATTTACACTTTATTACCTTACCAATTAAAAAATTAAATGATACATGATAATCGGAAGAATATTTTCCACAGGTTAGCAAAATAAAAATAAATTTATGCTTACGTGCATAGCTTAATTAATATGTACTGTAATATGTACATACTAACTAGTTGATATTTCTGTTCACTAACATTTGTGGGTGGGGGTTAAAAATTAAAACAGTAAAAAAGACAAGCAATCAATAACAAAGAACATGGCACACACACAAATCGCAAGTAACACGATACTCGCAAGTGAGAACGGAGTAACAAGTTACGAAGCTTAGAAAAGGAATGAAGAGAAGATTCTTCTCTTCTGCTTTGTTTTTATTTTTATTTTTTGGTTGTGACCTCCAGAAATCCGACTGAACCACATGGTATGGTCAGAGACAATTGTAGGGTAATCTTTGAGTGCTGCAGTCTCCTGCCCTGATTAAATGGCATGTTGTCCCAATTAAGCGAAGTAAACCCCCGGCTATTTTCTTGATTGGGTTGTTCTTTAAGATTTGTACCAAATAAACGGCTGCCCCGATTAACCGGTGGCCCAAATAACTGGAATCCACTGTATGTGTTTTTTGTACATAGGTCCCGAAGAGTATATATATATATATATATATATAAGTTTTTCAAGGTCATTTAAATTTAAAAATTAATGTGTACAAAATTTTTTATCACATAGCATTGGGTTGCATCTTCCTTATCACTATTAACAAGTATTATAATATGATCTTTTATCCATGCTTCTAATAATTGTAGATGCAGTTTATAACAGATGGCAGCATAAAAACAATTTAAAATTGGCAGAGACTGTATTTCTCAGTCATTGTCCAATTCTGGCTTACAAATCTGAAATTCTGGAATTCAGATCCAGAATTTGATGAAACTGAAGAGATATATAAATAAATGCAGAAGACAGTATTACATCAAAAAAGAAGTAACAAGTTTTTCAAATTCTTTATGATTTTTTTTTAGTACTTTTGCTTTTTTTAAAAATTCTAATTTGAATTTTTTAAATAATTTTACTCTAATATTGGATAACCAAGACAAAATAAAAAAAAAATTAATATTTAAAAGCATTTATGTGCAAAGTTTTCATTTTTATGACTTTCATGAAGAAACTCACTCCAGTAAAGGTTAAATACGGATTAAGTTTCTATACCATAAAACCAGTTGTACTTCAAAACTTAATCTCCCTCCCCCCAGGAAGTTAACAGTATCATTGATCAAACTGAAAATGCCATTGGGGGAGGGGGTATTTTTCTTATAATGAAAAATATTTCTGGTCAAACTGCAGTAAAACTCAGCTTTCCACATTTAAAGTTAATTAAAATTTTAATCATTAAATAATGACATCTCTCTATCATATTTTATAAAACTGACTGAAAACTTCTGTGTATAATTTTATATTACACAAATTATCAACTGATGTATAAAAACAAAGCTAATTTTATTGCACTTTTGTTTATTACAATAATTCTAGATGTTTCCAAACTCTGAAAACAAGATATTTATAACTTTGTAAAAATATATATTTACACAACTGATATCGGTAAGGCATAACCATTTCCTTCATTATTAGGCAAAAAAATAACCAAGTAAAGATTTAAGCAAGAATGATAATTAAATGGTAAATTCAGTGTTTGCCTTACATAAAATTAACATGTAAACATACGAATGGTCCCAAGGCATATTTATTTATTCACAAATTTATTAGCCTTCATCAAAAGGAAATATTTGTTCACAAATTCGATGTCTGATTCAATATTCTTCCATTAGCATAATGTGAAATTAGTATCTGACATGTCTATATACAGGCCTTAGTGCTTCATTTCAGCAAATACCATGTATTCATTTACTTTACATTATTGAAAAAAAAAATTCAAGTTAATTAATTAATCTCTGTATCACAGTTTACATACTATTCTTGCAATATACCAATATTAGAGTATATTTTCTTATTCTTATCAATGCACAGGTTGCTTAATAATGCGTACAAACTTTATCTTGTCGTAGTGGGTGGCATTTTCCTTATTAACTATCAACAACTATTATAAATTTATCACTAAATATTCTGTAGAAAACACAGACAAATATTCTTAAAGGTAACTATAGTAGTAAGAGGAAAAATTACTTTCACAAACATATCACAGCTATTATAACTGTTAAATAATGTTCAAGTTTTTCTTTGTTGACATTATTTAACTATAATGTTAGGTTTCATTATCTTCATATTATTAGAAGTTAACAATTCTTCCCTAATCTGTATTTTAAATGCAGACATTCTCACTGAAAAATAACAGCAGCTGAATACATACACACATACAAAATACAACAAGAACACAATTTAAAATATAAAAACAAGAATTAATAAATCCCCAAAAAACTGTGCACTACAACAGATAGTCATTCTAATCAAGGATGCTATTGTTAACAAAACCTAAAGTTCACTTAAAATTCAGGTAAAATAGGTTTATAAGTTTAACAACATTATACAATGAGTCCAGAATTGTTTTAAATTGTTTCACAACATATTCATAGCATGGAAATAATTGTTTATAAATGTCTAGTGCCTACATCAGAAATGCATTCAAAGAAATAATAGTTGCCTTTACTATTATTATAGGAAATATTTGCTCACAAATATTTCCTACAATAACTTTCTGAACTTTTTACATATTTATGTTTTTTTTATGCTTTAAAAAATTAATTTCTGTTTATACTCTGTAGAGCTAGGGCTAGAGGAGTAGTCATCTTGTGTTTCATAACCACCTACAGTAGAGTCTCTAACTGGAATGTCAGTTAAGTTGAATTCCACAATATCTCAAACTCTGACATTTTCCCTGCTAAGTCTCAATACAAATAATGCTATAATATTCTTATTAACTCAAATTACATTTAATTCTCTTCTCCCAATGACTTGGGATTTCTGTGATTCGATCCCAAGAAACCAGGCTAACACTCGCAAAATTGTTTTTTTGCAGGCTAAATCCGAACAGGAGTGGGCAAGGATTTCTCTCACTGAATCACTGACAAAATCACATGATCTGAAATATGTCTGACCTGAAATGTACTTACAGTTGCAGTAATTCTGCTCAATTTAGGGTGAACTGTTTCAGCAGTCTCCCAGTTTTAAGTAAAGCTCAAAGTTAAAATTGAAGTTATAGTACACTATGTGCATACATACAGAAGATTTTGTCATGTGAATTGGCACAATGTACTGCTCACACATTTTCTGTTTAGTCAATTTTGGTTTTGATTTCATTTTAAACATATCTGCACTTTAGTGAACGTTTCAGTACTGTTCGAGACAGCAACAAAGAGAAAACTACTGTCAATTGCAGATAAAATTAGTCATCCAGGCTGTAGCAAAGGGTGAACAAGTATGTTACTGCTGTTAAATTTGGGATTCTTTCTAATAGTCTCTTAACTAGCAAAGAATATGCAATTTGGAAGCAAGCAGAATATACCAAATCGCTTAGCAATTCAAATCCTGTAGTAAGAAACGAATGAAAACTTTAGTTAATGCACAATGGATATTGTGTATTAAAATGCTTTTTCAGTGTCAAGAAAAATCCTGTTAAATTAAACGCTTATTTGTGAAAACGTTGAACAATTTTCCAAAGATCTTAATCTGGCAATAGCAGCACTACTGTCAATTGTCATGATAATAATGGTGCATGGTCTGACAGAGCACTTTTTTTATTATTATTTTTTTTAATTTCTGAAAAAAAGCTTGCTTTTCTTGAACTCTGCTTGTATACCAATGTTAGACCTTTTACTAATGGATTGCAATACTTATTATATATAATTTTTAAATTTTTTAAAATTAAAATTCAAAAATTGCAAAATGTTTTTCCGCCTATTTTTTATCGAAATAAAACTTTTATTAATTCAGCAGGAAAAATAATATAAAAATATAAACATGAAACTAAGTCCCTTCCATATTGAATTTTTAAAAATTGTTGAGTGTACAAATATTCAGCACTGTGCATTTGCATATTATTAATGTTTTATCAAATAAATAAGACAAGAAACCATTTCATATAAAATTAAATATAAAACAAAGTGGCTAACTTTATAACAGCAACCATCTGACTAGAAACATATTTGTGTACATTACACTGAAACTGACAATGCTGCTTGGTCATACAAAACATTTTTCATATATAATTCTGAGGATATAAAAAGCTTTTTTTTTTTTCAAAAACAACTCAAGATTATGGCCTTAACAGTGTATTCAATGTAGATGAGAGTTTGTTTCACAAGTATTTTTCTACTAAAACAAAGACTTTGAAAGGTAATTCTTGTCAAGGATAAAGAACATTTAACTCTCCTTTAGGACAGCAATATGAAAGAAACTATCCTCTCTAGTAACTTGAAAATCTTTGAAGCCGGAAAGGTTTTTTTGGTGTAAGAGCCCTTCCTATGAAATATGTTCAACTGTATAGCTTAGATGACAGCTGATTTTTTTCTAAATGGCTGCTGAAGTTAGATTGCATCATGGACATTAAAAAAAAAAAAAAAAAAAAACTCACAATTTTCCCACTTCTAAAATGTAACAAACCAATTTCACCTTTAATCTTGTTGGACTCTCTTCAACAATCTTGAGAGGCAACTTATTCCAATGATCAATGACATGCTGCCAAAAGGTGAAATTCATGAGAGAATGGGGAGGTGTTTTCACTGACAAATGTGAAAAGACCTCCCTCATCCATTCTGCTTATTCCTTTAAGGACATTAAATATCTTTATGAAGTTACCCCTGAGGTATTTAGCCTCCAGATTCTGCAGTCTACATCTGAGATGTTCCTCACAAGACAAACCTTAGAACTCCTAACCAATCTAGCTGCCCTTCTTTGGATTCTCTCTAGAAGAGATATCCTCTTTTTATATATAATCTTTATTGTATACAAAAGTGATATACAATATATCCTTCACAGCAGCAATGCCAGGTGTTAGGTCCAGACCTGAACACAACATTTCAAATGAGGTTTCACCATAGTTTCATAAAGAGAAATAACATCCTTCTCCCTGATAACAAAGATCCTATTGGTTATTGATAGCACACTCTGAACCTACCTAACCACCTGTTTACACTGCAAGGAAACTTCATATCTGCTTGTATCAGAATTTTAAATTCATCCTGAACTACCTTTAATCCTGTGTCCCCTAGTAATGTAATCCATGGATTTCTTTCTCCTCAAATGCAAAATCTTACTTTAGCACGATTAAACTTCAGTTCCCATCTTTCAGATCATATGTATAACCAATCTAAGTTATTCTGAAGCAGCATAGCCCATCCTGATTGTTTACCATCCTACCTATCTTTAAAACATCAGCAAAATTGGACAGCTTTCCACGTGCAATCCCTTCAATATCATTGAGGAAAATCAGAAACAGGAGGGGATACATCAGTGAATCCTAAGGGACCTCACTTGCACAAGTATCTATAATAAATTGGCTGGGCATTATGCAAATCATTTCTAAATATAGGAAAAGGTAGCTCATTATAGTAAGTTTTTATTAAATAACCAATATTTATAAAAGGTGTAGCATTATTAAACCCACCGTGCATTTATTGAATGCTCATAGCTCAGTTCTCACAATAAGTCACTTGCAGACTTTTACTCCACATGCACACAAAACACACATATGCACAGAATATTCTGCTATTATCCAACCTATAAACACTTATGCTGGATATATTCGATTTGAAGTTTTCTAGTGTATATATACCTTCTCTGCAGGAATAATTGATATTGTGACACTAATAAGTGTTATTATTTGTACACATATTTTAAGAAATAATGCTATCGGAATGCACTGCATTGTGGGAATATGGATACTGTAGAGCATGCAGTATGCTTATTAGAAAATGTGCTACACAGAAATTATACGTTGATTTTTAATGATGTGAAAATATTTTTTCCTTCTGCATTTCAAAATTTTACATGTACAGGAGAATTGCTGTTGAGCAGATTTTGAAGATGTAGGCCATTTTATAAATAATGTTAATAAAACTATAAAAACTGCCCCATTAAATGTGTGTACCACAAATAAATGATGTTTTACATGCAGTATGAAGAGATTTTCTCTCTCTAAGAATGTGTAACTGACTGAAAAAAAAAAGGGTAAAAACAATACCCTAACAGTATTTAAAATGTCTGGCTTTATACTAATATAATATAATATACTATATATACTAAAAGTAAAAATGCAAGTCCACATGGTTTTGGCACTACAGTTGAAATCTCCTCATTTCTATACAGCTACATATACAACAAGAGTATTAATTCATGCCAACTCTAAAGAGATGGGCAACAGGAAAACTTATCTAAAAATTAAGGACAGTAAAAACACAAGTAATAACATCGCTTTAAGAACAATACCTTAAAGAATACATAATTTTTTTTTTTTTAAATTAACTTTATATCACAAGAAAAATTAAACATTTAAACCATCTAATAGCAGAAGTGCATGTGTTTAGAATTTCATAATCAACTGTTCAATGATTCTAGCATGCAATTTATTTCACAAGTTAGATTACCAATACTGAATATGTAAATTTACTTTACATAAAAGATGAAATAAGTCCTTCCAGTAGAAAGTTTACTAGGCTGGTTTTACTAGGTTTGTCAGCATACAGATCGAATACCTAGCCAGACATAACCAGAAAGGGAACCAAATAACCATGTCTTCCAATACAGATTATGTCCATATGAGGTAAAAAGAAAAGGAGTAGAAAGCAGTGCGAAAAATAAAGCTGGTCCTACTGTTCGAAAGAGACTAAGTGGACGAGTAAATCCATGGCCATATGGATCCACAGCCATTTCAATTTGGGAATCTCCATAATAGTGACTCAACATCCTAATGAGGAAAAAAAATCCCATTACCACCATTATAACAAAACTACGTATTATAACAGTTCTAATTCTATCTTATAATAATGAAAATGACAGCAAATGCAAAAGTTAAATAGTGCAAAGCCCACAACATAACCAAATATGAGCTGCAACCATTTTTGATATATTAATTGCTTTTAAGAGACGTTTCAAGAAGTAGCCTTGGTAACTCAAATATGATTCTACCCTGCAGTTATGTGAAACTAACTGATAATTAAGCTACTTTATTGAACATCTCTTTGTTTTCTTCATTATATTTGTGTGTGTGAGAGAGAGAGAGAGAGAGAGAGAGAACTATGAAAGTTTTGAAAAATACAGTAATGTAATATAGTAAAATAAATACAGGGTGTCTCAAAAATATTGGTAGAAACGTTTAGGGGAGGTAGGTAACATCTAAAGGAATGTGAATCGCATAGGAACCCATAACCGGAAACGTCACCGTAAGTCGGTACATAGCTCTGTTCATCAGTTTGCGAGAGGGAAAATTTCTGGTTTACTCATTCAAGCAGTAGTCGCCGCACGAAGAGCATGCATCGATATACGAACTGTGAGAAGGCAGACATGCACCTAGTGTACGGATAGGTTCAAGCATCGTGCTGGTTTCCAAAACATTAAAGTAAGCAGTGAAGTTGCCAGTGCTGATTCTGCAGCTGCAGAGAAATTTTGTGATGTGTTGGAAAAAACCCCTTCTAAATCTCCACAGCCCTCAACTTCACAGCAGCGTGCTTATCAGTTGGATAGTTAATTCTGGCAACGATGCTTGAAAGGTAAAACTTGCTGACATTATGCCTGTCTCCTCTCTCTTTTTGTAATTTTGTACACTTTTGTAATTTTTCCTGCGCATGAGATAAAAAAATTGAATAAATAATTCTATTTACATGCTCGTCAAACATTTATTTTTTGCTTCAATCAAATTCAGTGTGCATAGTTGCAAGTGCTGCATAAGCATTCAGGGAAATTGCAACTTACATAGAGTTCCACGGAACGCAACCCTTACATAAGGGCGCCTCCGTAGCCAGGTGGGAAGGAGCAGCAGTGCATAATAGTACACGCTTCTTGATTAGACCGGGGTTCGAGCCCGTCACCACCAAATACGGACGATACGGAAAGGTCATGAAATGACCACCGCATATTCTCGGAGCAATATGGCCTTAGTTGCTAATGCTCCTAAAAAACCAAATAACAACAACAACCCTTACATAAGTCGAGGAGTGGCTGTATATAATTAAAAGTGTACATAAACATTATGCAAGTGACGCTATGTCTGAAGGTATGCAGGCAGGCAAGTGTTCTGTACATTTGAATTTGCATACTTTTACAAATACAACTGAAAGCAAGAGAGGTTTTTATCTTATATCCCAAATTTTAAACTTCTCTGGCCCTACATGATTGTTCCAGAGTATAAAATGAAAATCTGTTTATTCATATTTAAGTTGTAAACATATATGGTTAACAACTGCTTTTGAATGGCTTTGGCAAATGAATTCTAAGCAAGCTTCCAACTTATAGTCTGCTTTCCAATTTCTGCAACCAAGTAGTCAGTATCATTTGATTGCTCATTAAAGGTGATGGCCATGTCCACTCTTTTCTTTCCATATATTAATGAATGTCTCACACTGGGTGGAAATCTTGTCCGCCGTCTTGTTGATAGCAATATGCTCCATTCCATCTCCGAATTTAACAAAGCTGTGCCAAACAGCTACAATTTCTCAAATGCCCACCAACAATTCCTTAAATGTTGATATCCAAGTAACTCTCCACTGGGGAGAAGAAACTTATCTTTTGAAACCCAGTCCTGTCTTATTGTGTCAAAAAAAAAAAAAAAATCTGCTGCTCCCATGTTCTGAACGACTCGTGCTTCTAAACAAAAGACATGTCTTTACTGGATATAATCTGATTTCTAATCTTACTTGGCGTAAAATGTATCATAAACCATGCTGCATCCCCTGCATGAAAAAAAATCAAGCCTTTCTCTGAATTCTAAACAATACTTTTTTCTAAACAGCTGTTAACTTTATACAAATCTTCCCTACCATGTAATACTGTTTCCACATTTTGAGTGGTGCCCCTTTTCTATAGATATTTTCATGGGCACTATTCTGAACTACCATCATCTAGTTAGTGAGTTTGAGAGTTGAACAGCGAATGAATATTCATTCATAGTTCAACTTTCAAACTCATCGAACAGTTTTTCCCCTCTCATTTATCCCTTCTACATCTGTTCTTTGGAAAAATCTTCCTTCTTCTCTTTCTGAAAATAATAATCTACAGAAATTTAAGTCAAACATCATCAAGCATCAGTCCATAGCCTACAGAATCTTCTGTGTTTGTGATTACCATTAAATAAAAAATGGATACCTTTTAAAAAAACCAAAACATCTATTTCTTGTTATATAAAATGTATAGTCAGTGGTTCCACCAAAGCTTGGAAAAATGTTGGCCTAAGCATTCTCAACACAGCATAAAAGGCAATAAATTGCAATAGCAACCATTTAGTGAGCCATAATGAAGCATCACATAAAGAAAGAGAAAAAAAAAATAACGACCAAGAAAAAAAAACAACAGTAAACCAAAAAGCTCTTGAGAAATATATTTAATTGAATATATGTTCTATGCATTCTTAACAAATGCCAGAATTTTTAGGTTATATGGAAGGAAAAAAAAACCAAGCATGAAAACAAATGGACAGTGATTTCAATCAAAAGAAATTTCAGTTACAAAATATTAGTAATCTACAAGAACTGTTCAATAAAGAATGGTCATAATTTTTGTGATCAACTGTACTGCTTGCTGTTACTGTACTGCTAGCTGAGCTGAGGAATTTAAAACCAAACCAAGCTGCATTGCATAGCAGTTGTGTAGTTGATTCAAGTGCATGGTGTAACCTTGGCAGTCAGTCAAGTTTATGCCCGTTCAGTTTCACCTACATAACAATGGATGTGACATGTGAGGAACAGTATGACGCTCTCAAATTTTGTTTCTGTCTCAATAAAACATCAGCCGAAGCATATGAAATGTTAAAAAGAAGCTTATGGTGAATCCACCCTTCCATATAGCATGTCTCGCAGGCGATTTAGAATGGACGTGATTCAATCACAAAAATCGGTAGTCCTATAGTTCCAACCGCTGCTTCTGTAATCACGAGAAATCGCCATATAACAGTAAAGCAACTAGCAGAGATATTGAGAATACCAGTAAAAACCATGCACAGTATTGGTAGGAATCAGTAGGAAGTATGCACTCCATGGCCATTTGCATATGACATGTGCATGCTGGGTTTCAAGACTATTCACACCTGAGTAACAGTAAGTTTGCAAGGAGGTTTGTCAGGGAGCTGAAATGGATGGTTACTGAAGATGGTGAAGTTCTGAACAAGGTGATAACAGCAGGTGAGACATGGCTTCATCATTCTGACCCAGAGAGTATGCAAAAAAGCTCTAAACAGATGTCTACATCATTGCCAATGCTAATAAAAGCAAAAGCTGTGGCTTCTGCAGAAAAGGTCATGGTCATCTTATTTTTTTTTACATTCAAGGAATGGTTTACCAGCACGTTGTGCCACATCATACAACTATTACGGGACCTCACTGCAGAACTATGCTGCACACTTTGCAGGATCACATTTATTGCAAATTACCACAACTGCATGCAAGTGGGTGGATGCTGCATCATGACACTGCTCGTATTGTTATTGAATATTTAGCCAGTATAAATGTCAATGTGTTCCTCATTTACCCTATAGCTCTGACCGTGTAATTTTTTTTATTTACAAAGTTACAGAAGTAGTTGCAAGGAAAATGTTTCATTGGAGATGATTCTGAAATGCGTGTCAAAAAAATGGCTTCCACTATGCTTTGGAAGAATGGCAGAAATATTGGGGTAAGTGCATTTCAACAAATAGGGACTACTCTGAAAAGGACCATCAAAATATGGATGATTAATAACCATATACTGTGAAAAAATATATAATAATAAATAAATAAATTATATATATATATGTGTGTGTGTGTGTGTGATCATTCTTCACTGAACAGCCCTCGTATTAACACATTAACAGCTATGAGACACAGTTTGTGTCTCATTCTTTTTAAGCATAGGTTGCATGACATAGTATTTATGTAACATTGCATTTTACTGTGCGCAGCATGACTGCACTGTAACATCATAGTCGGCATAGCCTTTAAAGTAAAATGAATCTAGATGGCCAGATAAATCCAACTATGATTTTGGTTTTATTTTTTTTATTTATTTATTTTTTTTTTGATAGGCCATAATATATTTGTTGTGGCATTTGGTCATGGCATAAGTAAATTTTTGAAAAAAAAAATAAATAATAAATAAATAAAAAATGATGAAAGTCCTTCGGAAACTAGTATTTTTAATATTAAGGCTATTAACATGTTAAAGTTACCAGTAGCTTAACATTATGAAAACTGTGAATTAACAATGCTAACCAGCCTATTAATTTATGTAACATTTCATAAAATAATGGTGTATATTATGAGTATTAGCAGAGGCATATATCCCAAGAAAGCAAGCTTATATACAGCATCAGCCAAAAAAAAAAAAAAAAAAAAAAATCCCATTTCACCCATCCATTCGCTCCAAAAGTTTGTCCACTTTTTCCTTGAATTTATTTAAACTATCAACTTGCACGACAGAAAAAAGTTTGTTCCAGCAATCAACTACCTGCTGGCTAAAAGCAAATTTCCACACATCTATTCTACAACTGTCATTCCTCAATTTGAGTTTATGCTCCCTCAGGTTTGTAATCTGAGCAAGAGGAAGAATTATGAGCAGCATTGTTTGTTTGTTTGTTTGTTATTTGGTTTTCAGGAGCATTAGCAACGAGCAGCATTGAACCTGCTCAAACCATTCAAGGCCTTATACACCTCAACTGGATCACCTCGCAGGTGCCTAGTCTCCAGATGCTGCAATTTCCAGAACTTAAGCCTTTCTTCGTAACAGCACCCCTTTGTTCCCCTCACCAGTCCTGTTGCCCTTCTCTGTACTCATTCTAGCAACTCTACATCCTTCCTAAAATGAGGCCTCCAGATCTGTACACAATACTCAAGGCTATACAAGGAGATAATCACCTTATCCCTGCTCACAAAATTCCTGTATATCATTGACAAAACCCAATGACCTGCTCTGGCAGTCTGTCTGCACAGCTCAGAAAACCTCATATCTAATTGCACAATTACCCCCAGGTCTTTTTCATTCTCCACTATCCTGAGTAGTACCACATAGTTGGTACATTTCTCTGGGGTTACTACTACCCATATGCAATACTTTGCATTTGTCAATGTTAAACTAGTATAAATGAGTTAAATGAGTATAATAAGATTAACAGAATTAGTTTCTAATTGACAAGCCCTTAAATAAAATAAACTTGCAAATCCAATATTTAATATGAACAAATCATTAGCATAAAATAGACAAACTTCTTCACCCCCCCACCAAAAAAAATTACCCATACCTTGGTAAATATCATGGTGTGACAACAGTCAAAGGACACTAAGGAAGTTGAAATTTAATTTTTGAAATTCCTGAAATATTTTGAAAATAAATATTAAAAATTTAAGTCTTTTAGAGGATTAATTATAAGTAAGTTAACACAACAATAAGCAAAATAGAAACAGTGAGATCTCTGCTTGTTATGCTTTCCCTTGTGGCTAATTACAGTATTTATAATTGCTGCTTCCACACCACTTCGAAAAGGCCCCATTCATATCCTGTCAAGACAAGAGACACACTATGGTCAAATTAGTTGGTCTTTGGCCTGCATGGATTTGTTTCTGGACACTCAAGTGTTTCATTTGGAAAACAGGCAAACTGAATACAAGCAATTTACAGATACAGTGGATTCCGGTTATTTGGGCCAACGGTTAATCGGGACAGCCATTTATTTGGGGAAATCTTAAAAAACAGAACCCAATCGAGAAAATAGCCAGGGTTTACTTCGCTTAATTGGAACAGCATGACGTTTAATCGGGGCAGGACACCGCAGTACTGGAGATTACCTTACAATTGTCTCTGACCATACCACGTGGTTCGCTTGGATTTCTGGAGGTCACAACCATAAAAAAATAAAAGCAATTAGCAGTCACCTGTTTATTGGGTTTTTATGTTAGTGCAATCTATCATAAACGGATAGTAAACTCGATCTTACTGAATTTGCGATAATACTGACAGCTGGAATTCTGTGTGTTATTATGGTGAAATGTGTTTACACTTCCATGGAATCTCCAATCATATAAAAAAATAAATTTTCAGAATCTTCTCTTCATTCCTATTTTTAAAGCTTTGTAACTTGTTACTCAGTACTTGCAATTTGTGTGTGCTGTGTTCTTTGTTATTGATTGCTTCTCTTTTTACTGTTTTAAATTTTAACCCCCACCCACAAATGTCAGTGAACAGAAATGTCAACTAGTTAGTATGTACATATTACAGTATGTATTAATTATTCCGATTATCACGTATATTCTTCTTCCGATTTTCATGTATCATTTAATTTTTTAATAAGTTAATAAAGGGTAAATTTGTGCTTAATATATCTACTTTTATAGCCTGTATTCCTCCTATTTTCGCCAATTAGAATTGCATGTTTTATAGAATTAAAATTCAATTCACAAACGTGATCACAATGACCAGTGCTTACTACACACTGTATAGTGAACGGTACTTTACTATGGTGAGTCCATCGTAACGTGATTTGATTGTACAGTGAACCAATTGTAAAGCGGGGGTCCATTGTATTTTTAACTATTTATGTGAAACTTCGGATAATTGGGGCAGCAGCTTAATCAGGCCAAAATGCACTAGTCCCAATGTGTCCCAAATAACCGGAATCGACTGTACTATATATACTAACAACTTATAGTATTAGTTGCCTCAGCACGAATAAATAAACCACTACCACCCATGTAAGAAATACAGCAGAAGAGTAATCCACTGTATAAAGCTAATTTAACCTTACTAGGCTGTCTCAGAACTTGTGTATTCGTTTATACAGAAAAGTAATATGAACATTAAAACCAATATTATGACCACCTAAGTCAGAATGTTTAGATTAGTAGATTAGAATGTTAGTAGAAAACTTGCTTCTTGACATAATAGTAGCTGAGCATTCTGGTTTCTTGCCAACAGAACTAGATGGTTCTGTTGTCACTTCAGCCAAGGATAAAGCTGGCCTGCTAGCATCCCATTTTTTTTCCAACTCATGTATTAATGATCTTGGTAAAACACTTCCCACCATTCCCAACATGCTCATTTAAATCCTCCTGTGGTCTTCTATCAAAAGCATGTCAGAAAGATTTTGACGAATCTTGATGCTAAGAAAGCTCCAGGTTCTGATGGTATTTCTCCACTTGTGCTCAAAATCTGTGTTCCTGAACTTACTCCTGTTCTTTGCTGCCTTTTTTCACTTTCTTATTCCAAAGGTGTTTTTCCTTCTGCTTGGAAATTTGCTCATATCCAGCCAGTTCCTAAAAAGGGTGACAAATCCCTCCCATTCAATTATCAGAGAAATCAATTAACCGCCAACTCTTAAACTACATAGAAACCTTCTGTCTGATCAACGATCACCAGTATGGATTCTGCGTGGTGTCGATCCACTGGTGATATTCTGACTTATGTTACCCATTTATGGACAAATTCAATGGAAAAGTTCGGCGAAACACAAACAGTTGCTCTTGACATCTCAAAGGCTTTTGATTGTGTTTGGCATAAAAGTCTTCTAAACAAGCTTCCATCTTATGGTTTGCCAACTGTTTTTTGTAACTGGTTATCCAGTTTTCTCTCTGATTGCTCACTGAGGGTGATGGTAGATGGCTCTCTGTCTTCTAACTTTTCCACTAATGCTGGCGTCCCCCAAGGTTCAGTTCTTTCCTAGACTCTTTTCCTCTTTTATATTAATTACCTTATTCCAATGACTGGAAATCCTATTGATAGTTTTGCCGATGATAGCACATTGCATTCCACTTACCATTTTGAGAAACCTTGTCCTGCTCAATTAGATACAACTTTCTTCGAATATCTGCTACCAATTCCCTAAGAATGCTGATCTCCAGGTAATTCTCCACTGGAGCAAAGACAACTTAGTTGATTTCAATCTTTCTAAATCTCAGTGCTGTCTTATATCTAGCAAATAGGATTCTTCTGCTCCTATGCTTATCTTTGGTGACACTCCGATTTCTAGGCAAGATGATATATCTCTTTTGGGGATTACCCTGATTTCTAATCTCTCTTGGCACAAACACTTTACAAATATTTCTTCCTCTGCATATAAAAAAGTTGGTTTTCTCTTTCGCTCTCGGCGTTACTTTTCTTTCAAACAGCTGTTCACTCTGTACAAATCACAAATCCACCCTACCATGGAATACTGTTCACACATCTGGGGCAGTGCCCCCCAAAATCTCTCTCAGGCTTCTAGATTCCATTCAGAAGAGGGCAGTTAGGTTAATTAATGACTCATCTCTAACAGTCTCTCCACTCACTGTCTCATAGACGTACTGTTTCTGCTGCATGCCTTTTCTACAGATACTTCCATGGGCGCTGTTCTTCTGAATTGGCTTCTATAATTCCCACTCTCTCTCTCTTTCAAAACTGATGTTTACAGTAAATGGATGTTGGCTGGTGGTGGCACATGTTCGGACATGTGCCACCACCAGCCAACATCCATTTACTGTCCAACTTCAAATTCACAGAACCAACTTTTCATCTTCCTCGTTTATTCATTCAACTGCCATTTTCTGGAACAACCTTCCTTCATATGCATTTCCTGAAAATTACAGTTTACAGTTCAAGTCTAATGTCAACAAATATTTTCTTTTGTCTTCTCAACCTCTAACCCAAGCATGGTACTAAGTACTATAGGTTCTAATACCTCTTGCATTTGGGGTTTTCATAAAAAAAAAAAATCCTCCCCTTTCATCAATTCAGTGTGCATAATTAAAACTGAACAATTTGAAGAGTTTTCTTGAAGTAAATAAAAATAATGTAATGTAAACAGATTGAATGAACATATAATTTTCAGGGCTAAAATGAATCTACAAGCATGATTAAAGGATGTACTTACCTATCTTTATTGCGAAAAACAGAATTTAACCACCCCTTCAATTGTGTTTCATCTTCTGGAATAGACGATATGTCTATTCGATTCACATGAACATGTACCTGTTTACAACATCCAGTTACGAACTCTAAACATAAAAAAATAACAAAAATAAATGTTAATGATAATTGATCATTACGTAAGTAAGCGCTCATTTTAAGTTGTAGTATATCAAAATATACTACATATAATAATCAAAATATACTACATTAACTTTGCACAGAGAACAGTATCGGAAAGGGTATCTAAGCAACGTGCTGGACAAGATTTGCAGCTCCCGCAAATGCAAAGTTTTTAACTATTTTTAGCCGGTTTATTGACTTAATTGTTAGATTAAATTGTTTTCTATAAGTAGCTTATAGACCTAGTCAAGCTCCATGGTTTATTTTGAAAGTAATTAATACCTTGTGTCCGTAGATTTACCGTTCATAACTTGACGCCATTGTTATACGATACAATGTGTACCCCAAACTAGATAATCTTATTAAATTTCATTGTCAATTAAACTGTACTTTTTTAACTAAATACATATAACGACCTAGTTTTTACAAACATAACATTATAAATTAATACATATAACTTGACAGGAGATAATAAAGTCATATAACGTAGCGCAGAGATAATATTCAATACTGAAATACATATACATAGTGTTATAACTGCATTGGGATATAAGTTTAGGGTTATATTTTGTATTGTAATTTTATTTGAAATTGAATAGAAATCATGACTCAGACCAGAGCAGCAAAGCAAAAGCTCAAACTAATGGGAGTGCTGTGGCTCAGGGAAGAACTGAGGGGGGCAGTTGTCCTCTGAATCACAGCCTTTTGAAATCACTGCTTGTTTGATGTTTGTGGAGCAATCAGGAATGGGACATGATATTGCCAAGAGGAATGTCTCTGGGTGCGTGCAATGTAAGGAGTGTGAGGGAATCAGGCACCAACTGAAAAGGACCTGGGGGTAATTGTGTAGGCAGATATGAAGTTCTCTGAGCAGTGCAGACAGGCTGCAAGAGTTTGTTATTTGGTTTTTAGGAGCATTAGCAACTAAGGCCATAATTGCTCTGGGGATATGTGGTGGTCATTCCCTGACCCTTTCGCATCCTCCGTATTTGGTGGTCACAGGCTCGAACCCCGGTCTAATCAAGAAGCGTGTGCTACGCACTGCCACTCCTGCCCACCTGGCTACAGAGGCACCCTGCTGCAAGAGTAGTTCATTGTGTCTTGTCAATGATATACATGAATTTTTCTAGCAGAGATAAGGAGGTGATTATTCCCTTATATAAGGCAATGGTCAGACCACACCTTGAGTACTGTATACAGGTCTGGAGGCCTCATTTCAAGAAGGATGTAAAGTTGCTGGAACAAGTACAAAGAAGGGCAACAAGATTAGTGAATGGAACAAAGGGTTGCTCTTACGAAGAAAGGCTTAAGTTTTGAAAATTACAGTGTCTGGAGACTAGGCACTGGTGAGGTGATCTGATAGAGGTGTATAAAGCCTTGAATGGTTTGAGCATGCTCAATGCTGATGGGATTCTTCCTTTTGCTCAGAATAATAACCTGAGAGGGCATAAATTCAAATTGAGGAAAGACAAATGTAGGATAGATGTGTGGAAATTTGCCTTTAGCCAGTGGGTGGTTGGTTGGTGGAACAGACTTCCATCCCTTGTTGTGGAAGTTGATAGCCTAAATAAATTTAAGGCTCGGCTGGACAGGTATTTCGCACGAACGGAGGGGTGAAATGGGAGAGTTATTTTATTTTTTTTATTTTTTTTTGGTTGATGCTGCATAAGCTTGCTTTCTTGCTTCATTTGTTTCTACTAATGCTAACTCAGCTTTGTTATGGGCCTATATGAGAGCTTGAAGGACAGGGTGGATGCCCTCAAAGGATTTAAATTGAGGGGGGCCCATTAAGCTCTCAGCTGCCCGCATCAATGCCAGAACTTGCACTTGAACATCACACAGCACAGCAGCAATCCCCAAGGCAGAATGCGCTTGTCCCGAAGGAACTAGTTGTTGTTGGTGACTCTATTGTCGGGGAAAGGGGGAACATATTGTGCAAAAAGGATAGATGGAACAGGACCAGGGTATGTCTACCAGGGCAAAGGCTGATCACACTGTAGAGCATATATCATCTTTTAAGGGCACAAAGAGTGATTTTCTTGTACACGTTGGCACTAATGATATTAAGAGTAGGAGACCGGCAGAATTACTTAACAAGTACAGGTCAATGTTGAAAAATAGCTGTGCGTTACGGTTGAATTTGAAAGTGTCTGCAATTCTGCCGAGACATGATAGGAGGGAGTATATTATGAGAGCCTTGTCAATCGATTCGTCCCTGGAGAGACTGTGCAAGGCTCAAGGGGTAGAATTTTTCTCAGCCTAGTCTGTGCTTGTTAACAGGAGAGAATGCTTCTACAGGGATGGGATACACTTAAATAGAAAGTGTGCAAGAATATTTGTTGATGTTATCGAGGCAGAGTTAGGTGGGTCAGAAAACTGCTAGCTTGCAGGGATACACGGACTAATAGATTAACAGTAGTCGCTGGTAGAGGTGAAAGTGATTCTTGCACAGTTTCTATTGAAATGCAATTCAGCAGCCCAGAAAGCAAGGCAATGGGGATTTCTAGGACTGCTGGGAGTCATAGTGGAATAAGTAAATACATGGGCTGTGTTAGGGTAACTAAGAGTAGAAACAAGTGTATGTATACTTGTGTGTACACCAATGCTAGGAGTATAGATAATAAATTTGATGAGCTTGAAGTGCTAGTCAAGACATCAAAGGCAGATATTGTTGGGATATCAGAGATGTAGTGTTACACAGACATAAGCAGTGCAGAATTGGAATTTGGAGAGTACAATGTGAACAGAAAGGAGAGACAGGACAGGAAGGGAGGAGGGGGTTATGCTGTTAGTTAAGAAACACATAAAATCTAAGGAAGTGCATCTAATTGCCGAAATGTTGGCAATTATGTTGGTGGACAATACAATGTTGAGTCTGTTTGGTGTGACATAAGCACTGGGAAAGGAAAAATTAGAGCAGGTGTGCGTTATAGGCCTAATGAGTACAACGACCAATTTTGCAGGGAAATAGAGTGGGCCAGTAAATCAGTATCTTTTAATGGGGGATTTTAATTTCCCAGAGACTGACTGGAATTTGTGGGTTGGTCACTCACACACTAGAAGGCTTTTGTGGATTTATTGGATGATTGTTTTCTACAGCAGCATGTTTGGGAGGCAACTAGAGGGAGTAATACTCTTAATCTGATTATCAGTAGTAATTCCTCATGCATTAAGAATCTGCAGATAAAGGAACCACTAGGTGGCAATGATCAAAGTTTTTTTTTTTTTTTTTTATGTGAACCCCAAACACGAGAGGTATTAGAACCTATAGTACTTAGTACCGTGCTTGGGTTGGAGGTTGAGAAGATGAAAGAAGATATTTGTTGAAAGAAGATATGTGTCTCGAAAGCTACTGTTAGTATATATTTGTATTCTTACATTAAACTGGATTTATAACTTATACGTGTATGTTATTAAAAAACAAATAATGGCTATCATTTGTTACATATAATAACTATTAACAAGAACTTTCTTCAAATTTTCAAAATTGAAACTTTGGCTCCTATTATAAAAACAAAAATTTTTCGGGAAAGAAAATGTTCTTTCTACTTTAACTGAGTTGAACTAGACCTTACCTTAAATTATACTAAATTCACTGGATTCACATCAGTTAACAGAATATCCTTCAATAACTTTGTTACTATTTTTTTTAGCCTAAGGCAGGGAGAATTAGGGAAGAATTTTTATAATATGGCTATGCTTGAATCAGCACTTTAATTGCCTACTTTAAATTGACTTGTGTCAACCAAAATGGGCAATCAGTCATTCAACACGAGTGAGACTGCGTATGTGCGGGGGAGATATCTTTTTGTGCCTACAGTCTAAGAAATTTGTGAACAGGTGTTTCTGCACCAACGTATAACACTTGAGAAAACAGTGAACTCCCCCTTTGACAGAAAAGGTTTCTAGTTGTACAAAGGGTACTAGGAAAGTTTTGCAATATGACGCAACAATGAATCACAGGAAGCTGCTTGTTGCTGCATGTTGAGACATGTTCATACGTGCATAGTAGCCGCCGCGCCAAGTCGATGGGCTCAGTTATTCATTAGTAGTGAGAGTGTAAAGTGCTTGCGATGGCATCGTGGTCACGAAATGAGATAAGGACAGTTTTGCGGTATAATTTCGTGCGTGGTTTAACCATAGACCAGTGCTTAGAAGAAATGACTCTTGCACTAGATGATGATTGTCCACATCGTACAATGATATTCAGGTGGTATAGAGAATTCCAAAGGGGAAATTTCACTCTGGAGGATTCTGAGAGGCTGGGAAGGCCACGAACGTCAGTTACAGAGGAAAACGTTACTGCTGTGAGGAAAATGCTTGACGAAAACAGGCTAGTGACCTACCAACAGATAGAGGATACTTTGGGCCTAAAATGCACCAGCAATTCGTTCGATTCTGCACGATCATTTGCACGTGAAGAAACTTTGTTCTCTCTGGGTGCCGCATCAACTGACTGAAGAGCAGATGACACGACGTGCGACTTGGTGCCGGGAGATGTTAAAAAAGTTTGATAAGGGACAATCTCGGTATGTGAACAACATCGTGACAGGTGACGAGACTTGGCTGTACTATTACGATCTGCCGACCAAGGCTCAAAACAAAGTTTGGGTCTTTGATGATGACGACGCACCCGTAATTGTCAGAAAATCCCGATCTGTAAAGAAGAAAATGATAGCTGTATTTTTCAAATCGAGTGGAATTGTGGAACGTGTCGTTTTGGACACGCAGAAGACAGTCACAGCTAAGTGGTATACTGAACAATGCCTGCCTAAAGTCATTGGATCTATGAAGAACCTGCGGCCAAAGTCAAGAATGGACACCTGGTACCTCCATCATGATAATGCTCCAGCTCACCGCGCCAAAGCCTGCACCGAATATTTGACCACGACAGGACTGAAACTTCTCGAGCACCCTCCCTACAGTCCAGACCTTGCTCCCTGCGACTTTGCACTGTTCCCGCATGTGAAAATGAAGCTAAAAGGGAGGCGGTTTTCCAGTGATGAACTGGTTTAAAGATTGGTTTCGGAGGATGGAGTGGTGTATTGAATGTAGAGGAAATTACTTTGAAAAAATTAAATAAACAAAGCTGTATTGCAAAACTTTCCTAGTACCCTTTGTATAGGGTTATCAGATTCAACTATAAAAGCCAGGATGATGAAATATTCATAATATTAGGTTTTTTTTTTATTATATTATTTTATAAAATAGTGCACCGATAGATCTGCATTTCTTTTTAATTCCAGTCAAATTATTGAATTAACTATGCAAAAATCCCAATCCAGGTACAATTAACATGTTTTATGAAAGAAAATTGACCACAGAAACACAAAGATCAAAATACATTTTAAAAAAAGAAGAAAAAGATAGAGGCAAATCTAGTCTGCATTCAACACAGGTGTGTGCCAGGGTTGGGGGAATATCTTGATGAATATAATGGACTCCTAAAGAAAGCAAGATCTAGTTTTGTTTAGAAGTTTTTGTTTTATAACAAAGTATAAAATCCAAATCGAGTCAGACTATGATCAGCTGCTATGTGCAAAACTGTCTTTGGTGTATAGGCTTCCATTCAGTTTTCCTTGTCTCTTCAGTATACATTTGAGAAAATACTACAAGAATCCCTCCCAACTGCAGGTTTGAGATAACACATTCAAATTTGTATACCAAAATTTTACATCACACTTTTTTTTACATATCTGCAGTTGTGCAGTTCTCTTAAACAACAGGACTGGACAATTACTGCCTCTGCCTCCCATATATCAACATGGGCAGGTTTAATTTAGGTAGTCTGGGACCTTGACACACATTTTTAGAGATCCTAAAAATAAGATGATGGGGACCTGGTTATGTGTTCCTCCATGAACTTGGAGACTTCAGAAAACATGCCAGTACAACTTCAATAAATCCACTTTTCTAGTGCAATGGTGCAGAGGGGATAGATTTGTTTACCTTCTACCTTCTAAATGACCCACTCATCAGTACCATATAAACCAGGAACCAATTAATTTCCTTTGCAATCTGTATTAGAAAATATGTAACTTATTGCAGTCCAGATCCCTTTTTGGTATAAAATTAATAAAACATCAAATAAATATTACGATAATCACAACCTTGGATTAGATCCACTAATGCTTGTCACTCAAATGGATAAACTTGCCCAATCTGAGAGATTCTTTCTGAACCAAATGCTTAGCATGTTTAGTAAAACAGGTGTCAACTTGCACAATTCTGAAGAAAGAGAAAAAATACAGGAAGCACATTCTCCTTACCAGAGATAGAACGCTCCATAATAGTCAATTTTACGGAGCTCACATCACTAATCTTGGGAATACCTGCACCCTTCTGCTTTGAATAGTGAAGTGATAAAGTAGACTTACCTACATCTGCTGCTACCTGGCATTCACTTCTTATACCTCCTTTGTATGCCTCATATCATCCTCTGAGCTCCTACCAAGGAAATATGAACAGCTATCCATGTCCACCCATAGTTTACCTTATATACGATTTATAAACCATCATAATCGTTCTCATATGTACCACTGTATTATTAACATAACTGTTAATTACATTAATAAGACATGAAATATGTCGATTATATATTAATGTTAATAATTACATTAATTAAATTTGTTATTCATATGTTTGACTGCATCATCTAGATTGTAAGCCTCTGGAACACCAGGGGTTTGCAATCTAGGAATTTATAATCTACAGCTGTGAAAGGTTTTGTGTGCATTTTTATGTACCAGAGTAGAGATCATATTTATAACATATTTTTATTTCTCTTTATTACACAGAATAAGAGGAAAGGTGAATTCAATATAACATATGATTAATTTTTAAAATGTTACATGGCAAATTAAGGAACACTCACAAAAATATGAAATTAAAATAATTACTTTATGCACAAATTACTGATTTGAGTTTAGATCACTTGCAGTCCATGAAAAATCACTGGAAGTCCAGATGCAGTATCAGGGGTCAGCAACTGGCAGTTTTACTGCCAACTGGTGACTCCTGGTATATACAATCTGCATCCATAGAACAACCTCTGTAGATGTTCCTGTTTACAATTAACATTTTTTCTGGATGTATTTTGGAGTGGTGTTTTTAATGCTTTTAAGATTACAATGTTTGTTATACAGTAATGTAAGTTAACATTACATTTTACTCTCTATTATGTCCTATAAACATTCAAAAAGTGCTAAAAGTCAATGTGTGTACCTCCAAAGCAACAATGATTCTGCCACTGCTACATATTATTACTATTATTATTTTTTTTATTTCAACTTATTTTCAAAAGCAAACCCCCCTGACAGCCACTGGGCTAGTGTCACAATCGTATGTTATTATCTTAAATTAAGTTAAAGTCTTATATGATTTTTTTTTATTACTAACAATTATTATTGTAATTAGGTTAAAAAATGCTTCAAAACCAACTGCAATACAGAGTCTGTTAGAATCATTATTCATCCCTTTATGTACAGGTAGACTGAATTCGTTTTAGATAATACTAGGCTCTGGTCATACAAATACTGCCCATTAGTCAATTCAAATTTTGATGTAGTATTGCACTCCACTGTTTGATTCTGATTAGGCTTCTTGGCTGATATTGATAATTTAAAACTGAACAAGTGCACACAAGTTAGACAAGTTTGCTCCCTGTATTTTTTATTTATATGCACTTTATCAGGATCTATTCTGATGGTTGTAGATACAAAGTGTGTTTGTTGGAAATACATTTTTTAGGCCTATAGAGTCTGCTGCATAGTTTGTACATTCTGGCCGTGCATGCTCCCAGAACCTTCAATAAAGATATTTCCATTTTCCATGTTTGTTACAATATTTCAAATCTTAACATATACATCAACATCAGAAAACATCTGTGCATTTAGAGCAACATGTATTTTCTATATAACAGGAATTTCCTATGGAATTTTGGCATTCGCCCTGATAGGTTCTGTACAGACAACCTCTACAGGAATGAAATCCTTAAGAACTGTTACCGGATAATGAATCTATGATGTTCATAGATTCATGGATATGACTGATTGCTGCATTTTTCTTCCTTTACTTGCCTACCTGTATATGAAAAAGACTGTTTTTGTTTTCATGCAATTGTAAGTTGAATACTGTAAATTTCCCGGGTCAAGCATGCATTTACTCTTGTACATTGTGCATGTGTTCCTCACACCTCAATCTTTAAATATGGTCGAACTTGGTTATAACGAGTATCAAGAGACCAACAAAATTTGCTCATTATAACCATTACTCACTATATCTGTGAAGAGTTAAATCTACCTCCTATTTTTTTTTTAAATTCTCAATAACTTGATAAAAAGATAGATTAAAAAAACAAAAAAAATATTAAGGGAGAAAAAATAATATTAGTATATACCTACATATTATTTGTATTAATATGCTTGCATTTGGTTTTTAAATCTATCCAGCCAACTGTTACATACAAAATCATTGTGTCCAAATTGTTCAGCAAATTTTTCTGCTTGAGCCTTCAAGATTGGACTGTCTATTGAAAATCCAGCAATTCTTTGTGTAAAGAACCACTGAAGCAATGCTTCATCGACATTTGTAAGCTCACACTTTCTATTTTTTTATTTATTTTTTTTTTCAGTTATGTTCTTTTCTAGTACCGATATGTAAACATGTTTATTCTTCCACAATGTCGATACTGTTGAAGAGGATAAATAAAACTTTTTACACACTTCAACATTTTTTTCCAACACATTCTAACTCACAAATAATTTTGACTTTTTTGTGAATTGAGACACTTTCTTTTGTTAGTAGATATGTTTCCAAAGGAAAAGTTTGTTTCTAACTGATTTTACTTTAAAATGACAGTAAAGTGAGCTGCATACAAAGTTCTTATAAGTCCCATTTCCAAAATTCTTAGAAATCCTGAAATAAATTTATGGTTCAGTGAATACAAGACAATTTGTAAATAGGGAAATGCTACAAGCAGAATGCAGGTGCACTATTGTATAGCTCCCATCCACGAAAGGACAAGGTCATAAACCAGTCACTAATCCAATGCAGGTGGTCATAAAAGCCAAGCTGCCCTTTTCATTTTTGTCTATTCCAAGAGTTTGGTTTTTTTCAACTACCAGAGCAATTAAGAATGTTTACATAGGTACCAAAATTTGTACAGTATATCCGTGTAGTATGCCTGTTATAACAGTGAGCGATTGTATGGGAATACACGTAAATTAAAATCATTATGGCTTTTTGCTCATTACAGCTGTGATCTTGTTATTTCCATGCTCTTTATAACCAAGTTCAACTGTATTCACACCCTTCTGGCACTTTGCTGTCCAGGGTGACCCAAGGTTTCTTGTGGTAAATAAACTAATTTTAATAATAATAATAATATGTCAAGTATGTCAGAGAAAAAAATCGGCAAAATAACAGCAAAATGTTGTGATTGTAAGAGATTATAAATATATAAGTACCTCCCTAATCGGCATGCCCTACCCCCACTCTCCTAAAACATGCTACTTAGGTTAAAGGAATTAAGTAGGTGCCTACCTAATTCCAATTTTAGAAAATAACAGGCAATTAATAACTGCACTTAAATCTTAAATAACACCTATAGAAAAGCCTTATTTTCAATTTAAAATGACCAATAAATTTATATAAATTATATGTATTGCCTGGCGATAAAATATGCTAGCGATCACTTGTAGGCTATAAATTGTTTATAAACTTAAATTTTCTTAAACTTTCACCGATAAACTTTCCTAGACTAAGTCTAGGAAAGTTTATCACCCGCTATTCACCACCAGCAATTAATTGCTAGCAGTTTACCGGCGCGTCAGTTTATCGCGTAAACAATTTATAGCCTACAAATATCGCCAGGCAATACATATAATTTTTAACTTAGGTAGCATGTTTTAGGGGAGTGGGGGTAGGGCATGCCGATTAAGGAAGTATTTATAATCTCTTACAATCACAACATTTTCTTATTTTGAGTTTATTTTTCATCATTTTGAGTTCTTGAACGCATCATGTCGGTGGAATTTTTGAAATCAGAAAAAAGGAAAACCGAAATTGTGCTTTAGTGAACATTTGTTTTATAAAGACAGGCAAAATTAGATAACACCATCGTTAAAACATGGAATGAGCACAATCATTGTAGAGACGCAGCAGGAGTTGGGCAGCACAACGTCTTGATACCATTCGAACTTATGCAGAAACAACAAATAATACGCCTCATAGTATTATTTCAAATGTTTCGAGAATCTGTAGCCAAGCAGTAGCCCCTAAGCTTCCAAGTGTAGATACAATGAAACAAACAATCTGAAATATAAGAAATCGAAATTTTGATGGCCCAGTTCTTCCAACGTATCGTAGAGACAGTTTTTACAGAAGAATATAAAACATTGTGCAATGGGAATTGTTTCTACAATTTGATTCTGGACCCGAGGACAATCGTATGTTAATTTTCAGTACGAAAAGAAATTTGCAGTTGTTAGCGTGAAGTGAACACTGGTATGCCGATGGGACTTTCAAAACTGTTCCCTTACTTTTTTATCAGCTGTATACGATACATGGATTCAAGGACAAAATATTGCTTCCATTAGTTTATGCATTATTGCCTAACAAGTCTGAGGAAACGTATGTATCTCTATTACAGCAGCTGTAAGTATTGGAACCGGCTATGTCCCCGCAATCAATAACTATAGATTTTAAGACGGCGATGATAGCCAGAAGAGTTTTTCCTGATGCTTCGCAACGGGGTTGTTTTTTCCACTTTTCACAATGTATTTTTCGTTCCATTCAGAATAATGGATTGAAACAACGTTATGAAACTGATGCTAATTTTGCTTTAAATATGTGAATTTTGGCAGCAATTGCATTTGTGCCCACTCCAATTGTGATGGTCGTTTTTTAACATTTGTGTGAAAATGGTGTTTTTCTTCCAGAATTGCAAGAAGTTGTTGATTATTTTGAGGATACATGGATTCGACGCCCAACCAGATGACATCTTC
The DNA here is from genome assembly GCF_048544385.1 of Mastigoproctus giganteus. Taxonomy (NCBI): domain Eukaryota; kingdom Metazoa; phylum Arthropoda; class Arachnida; order Uropygi; family Thelyphonidae; genus Mastigoproctus; species Mastigoproctus giganteus. Next base: position 59,233,858 of record NC_143579.1, on the reverse strand, counting down.
GTCGACCACCAAAGTATTCCTATGAAATGTGGAACATATGCCAGCTTGTTCTTGAAGGATTACCAAGAACGAATAATTCTGTTGAAGGGTGGCATAGAAGATTTGAGGAACAAGTCGCTGCTTATCATACCAACATTTGGAAATTTATCAATTGCATTAAAAAAGAACAAAGTATTAACGAAATGCGCATTGAACAATATTTAATGGAAGTGATCCGGGCAACAAAAAAAAAAGAAGTATCGCGATTGTGATGAACGAATTAAAAGGCTTGCTAGTGCATAACAACGAATGGGGTGATATTTTTGTTTATCTAAGAGGTATAGCACATAATATTTCTTATTAATAATTTACATACTGTGTTGTAAATATTACAGTTTCTTAGAAATTAATTATCCCAATGTGACTGATTCTGAAGATTGCATAAACATTCATTTTGAATTTTTGCAGTGTACTATGACATACCTAATGTTATAATTAGTTTATTTTAAAATTTACCAATTGTTATATTGTTCAAATAATGGATTTTTTACTATTTTTGTGATACAGGTAACTATTAAAATACATAATCTACCTATTAAATTACATATTTCCATACATGTGTTTTTTTTTTTTTTTTTTATTTCTGTACTATTCCCTCATAGTTCATAGAATTCCAAAAAATATGCTAATCATAGCTTAAGGCAGAAACTTAAATAAAAAATAACTTTTTCTGATTTGACCAAACACATCTCATTGCTTCTAGATGGTAAAATGCGATAAACTGACGTGGCGGTAAATTGTTTATGCGATAAACTGAAGCGGTGGTAAATTGCTCGCGATAAACTTTCCTAGACTCTTGACCGCCATATCGATCCCTTTGCGGGGTGATACCGTGTGCCAACCTCTCACCAGATTAGCTGACATCCAAAATCGCTGCTGAGACTGAATCTACTCTCATCAGTAAAGAGTACCTTAAGTAAAGATTTTGTGGTTGTAACCTTTAGAAAAAGTGTTGGTCCTTAAGTTTGAAAACCAGTGTATTTTTTAATCTTAAAGTGTATAACCTAATGTTTTTCTAAAATATTTCATTTCTACATTCCAAATCCTGTTCTCATATATTTTTTCTTGATTGTCCATGTTTCACTTTCACATAAAAATACAAGTCTTAGAAGTAAAATATTCATTCCCTGTAACCTTGATAAAAATTTGTTGCTTTGATAATAATATAGTAGACTCTCGATTTTCCAGGATAGATGGTAAAAAATAAATAAATAAGTAAAAAAATAATCCCAGATAATCGATTTCCAGGTTAATCTAAAAATACAGCAAGTCCCCAATATATGTAAGAGATACGTTTCAGGACTTCTTATGTCAGTCGAGTTTTACATAACTCGGGAATGACTAATAAAAATATTGCTGTTATATCCCTGATATGTCAAAATTATAAAAACCACAATATCCTCAGAAGAATGAAGAAAAATAGTTATAGTTATATATTTTTTTATATATTAGTTACATATATAGAAAAATAGTAACTATCTGGGGACAGCAGTGAAGTAGTCATAGTGGCACATAAGAAAAGAAAACATAAAAGGGAAAAAAAAAACAAAAAAAAAACGGATGTAATTGTACTGTAAAAACTGTTTTGTATTTCGTAGTTTGTTTATTATAGTTGACTTCATTGGTGCCGATCCCTTCACTGCTTCTCATATTCTGTTTCTCCTTTATTATTGTGTTCACTGTTGACATTGACAAATTGAATTCCGCGTGATACTTTTTAATGTTTGGCCATTTTCATATATCCTTATCAATTTAATGTTCTGATCCAACATGATCACTTTCCTTTTCTTGGTAGATTTACTAGTACTGCTGTCCATTATCATGGTGCTGACTAAGAGCCAGCACCATGATAATGGTCAAAATGAAATTTTCTGTAAAAAACTTCACAGGGTTAACGCAAGCTCACATTTTACTGAAGCACATTTCTGGAGGTTACTACCATAAAACAATATGCACTTTCCAGGTTATTGGGCTTTTCTGTTAGTGTAATTCATTATGAATGGGTAGTAAACTCGATCTGATTGCATTTGTAATAATACTGATAGCCGGAATTCTGTGAGATTTTATGTTATTATGGTGAAATGTTTCACTGAAACCTTGTCACAAAAAAAAAAAAAAACCCAAATAAATTTTAAGAATCTTCTCTTCATTCCTATTTTTAAGTTTGTTACTCCGTATCTCACTTGTGCAATTTGTGCATGCCACGATCGTCGTTATTGATTGCATATTATTATTATTATTATTATTATTATTTTTTACCGTTTTAAATTTTACAATCCTAAAAAAAAAAAAAAAAAAAAATCAACCAATTGAATGAAAAAAAAATTTATGCGCAGGTCTGAAGTTACGTAAGTTGGGAACTTACTGTATCAAAAAACGTTCAGCAACCTATGTAAAAAATATGGTGATAGATTAAAAAAGGAAAAAACTTACCACACACTACTTGCATTTCCAATATGATGCTTCCCTCTATTTTTTATGATGTCATGTATGGTTTGGTCACCAACATTATAATAGTTTATTATATAGTTAAGGATTTAACGGATGCACCATTTTCAAACTTTTGAATAATTTCAAGGTTTTGTTTAATTGAAAGCACAACTCTTTTTGTATTTACCCATCATTTTCATGATTTCTAAACAAAAAAAACAATTTGACATCTCGGACATAAATAATGAAACAGAATTTGTCTTTTTTGCGGTGTGACAGAACACAACAATCGACGCGATGCACTAAAACAAACTAAACATTTGCTCTCTCTCTCTCTTTTTTTTTTTTTTTTGTTTTTGAGCGCCAGGTGCAAAGGCAGTGGGGGGTTACAAGATAATAGCCACTTCTTGTTGCTTATTTACGACTTGCAAAACATCTGTTTATACCTATTCTAGTTATTACTTGAATTTTATGATTTCTGGTTTTTTTTTTTTTTTTTTTAATTTGAAGTCTTGAAGTGTCTCGGTTAATCCGATCCCGGTAAATCGAGTGTCTGCTGTACCTTGCATTGAAAATCAGAGGCACATCAAACCTCAATATCATCTAGTACAGTGTTTCTCAACCTTTTTATTTACTGAACTAAAACCACTTTCAACCACATTGGAAAACAAAGAAGTACTTTGGCCATTTCAAACCACATTGCTGGATAAAGAAGTTTAGCTGATTTTGATCCCCACAACTCGGCCATTCCACCTTTTTCGAATTTATATTTGCATTCTTTGTTACATTTTAATTCAATGAGTTCTTAAATTTCTTCACTAGCAGACCTGGCATCACATTCAATTGAATAATATCCATGGCTTCACTTCAAAAGAAAATAAATCTGAAAATCTATTTTTCATTTCACCTTTTAAAGAACACAAATAATCTGAATAATTCTTAAGATTATACTCGGTGAAAGATTCATTAATTTCAGCTAATCCTTGCATACTATTAAATTGTTTTCTCATTAAATTGCTTTCAAATATTTCCAGTTTTTCAGTGAAAGCTTTTAATATGCATTTGTAGTCTATCACCGTAATTAATTTCCCTTGAAGTTGAAGTGATATTTCATTAAGTTTTTGAAAAATCCAAGCCATATATATAATATATGTTGTTTTTGTGTTTGCTGATCTCCTTTACTAAATCTGTCTCCTTCACTTTCTAAAAAACTAATTATTGTATCAAAAAGGTTTACAAATCTTGTTAGACAGTTTCCTTCAGAAAGCCATCTGACTTCTGTATGTAAAAGAAGCCTCACATACTGTTCTTCATTATCAACACAAAATTTTCTGAAAAGGCGATCATATTTGCTATGTGGCTTTATTTTATTGATGGTTTTAATAACTATACTGAGAGACTGATAAAGAACTGGACTAATATTTTTTGCAACCAGATGATGTCGGTGCACAATGCATAATGTTGGTGTGCAAAGTCGGTGATGTCAGTGCACAATATTGCAAGAACTTCGGGACATACTTCCTTTACCTTTGTCTTCCATGGAGGTAGCATCATCAGTGGCACAGGATACCAAATTTTTCAATGGTACTTGTTTTTCATCAAACCATGTTTTTACAGCAGCAAAAATTGATGCTCTAGTATAGTCAGTTTCTATAGATTTTACAAACATCTCGTCTTGCATTTTACAATCATCATTGAAATAACGAAAGTATGCCATTAGAAGGATCTTATTGTCAGTAACTGTGGATTCGTCAATCTGAACAGAAAATTTTCTCATTTTTAATTTTCTCATTTGTCAATTAGCCACTCTTCAATGTTAACTGACATCTCGTTGATTAGTCTTCGAATTGAATTGTTGCTCAATGACAATGCTTTTAAAATACTGAAAGAATTCTGATGCGTCACTGTTGAAATTACAGTCTCTAAATGCAGGTCATATAACAGTCTCAACAACTCTATGAGCACTACCAGTTATTGCAATGATTTCTGCAATTTTATAAGATGCAATCATTCCACTGTCATTTGTTTGTGTGTTCTTCTTGAATAAGGAAATGGCAGTGTTACGTTGTTCAAAATTCTGTTTTAAATTTTCAAAATATTCAATATGTTTACCAACTTTATCAGGGTGTTTCCTTTTTAAGTGATCTAAAAGTTTTGATGGTTTCATAGCCTCATTTGAAAAAGAACTATTAAACATATGACACATGGGCTGTCTTCAGTCAAATGAGCTTTCAATAAAACCATAAGCTAGATATTCATCCAGATACTGTTTACACTTTTCTTTTCAGCACTTGACATGATTGATGATGGGTTGAATAACTATGAAGAATTAAATAATAAAATATAAGCTATTTTTATTTAACTCTCATAGCCCATGTCACCCACAAAAGCACTGTGGATCAAAAATACACAACTTCCACAAGGAAACAATAAATCTATACTAATCATTGCTTAGAAAGTAGAAACAATAGACTGAAACATTTCCTCATCCCAGTCATCCCTCATATATTATCAATGAAACAAAAGAATAAATAAATAAACCATGCCCACCAGGCAGACACCAAGGTCACAGCTGTCATAAAGGTGCAAAAGCCAAGGATTGCAGAGACATTATCTCTGAAAGCACTTAGGCATTTAATGCCTATGAAAAGCAAAGGTGGTTGAATTAAATCATGCCCACTATTTTCCTTTTATCAAAATTTCTCACTCACTCCTAGTATTATATACCTATATGTTAAAAATCAGTTGTCTCAGGGGAAAATAAAACCTAATAAGAGAAATTAAATATTAAGGAATAAGATATTTTCGAGTAGGACTGAACTTTGGAGGGCCACGAACCATTGTAATACCCCTAATCTAGTAGACTTTCAACAGTGAGTATCTAACAAAAAATGGGAAGTGTTTGCTGAACTTGAGATCTCTGATGCCTAGCAGTATTCTATTGATTTGAATACTGCATTTCTATGTGAATCTTTTGATGCCGTATGATCAAGGATTTTTATCTATCTTTGAGAGAAAACAAAACAAAAAATATATTTACTTTCATGATATTGATTTGCTTACCAAACATAGAAGGAGCTCTTCTCCTTTCAGCATTCTCTCCTTTAGTATTTGCATATATTACTGTTACATCATACAAAGCATGCAAATTCTCTCGAAGCTTTTGTAAAGAAATAAAGAGACCACGATGCTTCGGGGTCAAAAGGTGCTGATATGGCTGAATATCTAAGATTATTAAATATATAAAACACAATTCAGCAGACTTCAATGGAAAAGAATAAATACAAGTTTTAAAAGAATGAAACATCCAAGAAAAAAAAAATAAATGCAACATTTTAAAATAAATAAGATATACTTTCAATTGTTATCTTAATATGTAGGTTTTATAAATTCATATCTACCAAGAAATATTAATTCACAGTAATATGAACAAGCAATTATAACAATAAAATCATTGTTTTATTCATCAATTTATGATAAAAAGCTAAACTGTTCCTTGAAATATTACAATAACATTCATAAATAAAATTTTTCATTTCTTAATATTTCATTTCTTACTGGGTGTCTGTAAAATTACTATGTACCTCTATAAATGACATAAAACTTATTTAAAATGTCATACATGAGAAGAAAAAAAAAAAGAAAATATTTATTGTATAATACTTGACAAAAATCAAAAATCTACAGTATCAGCTGCTTAACTGAGCAGGTTTACTGCCAACAAAACCTTCAGAAAAAAAGATTCTAGCAGCTTATTCACAAAATTTCTCATAATAATAGTAATGGAGTACTCCCTGAAATGCTACCTGGTGTTCTCCTTATCAACATCCAATCACTCCTGTGATCACTATAACTAAGATATAGGAACACCCATCATATTATTTATCTAATTCAATTCATAGTAACAAAGCATAGTTTTATTTATTTTTTCTCAATATATATCCTCTTTAAGTTCAATTAGATATCCTCCATTCTGAGGACAAGGTAAAAGCCTTATGCTACAACAACTATAAAACTTCATTATACATGAAAGGCATAACCTCATTCTGTATGTAGCATTCAGCAAACTAACTTCGGCACTTACTGCATCGAGCTGATATTGTGGAGGCACTCTGCCACAACTTGCTTTGGTATTGCACACACTACTCCAGCAGAGAAGTATATTGCTATTTTATTTAAAGTGTGTGCCACCGATGAGATCCCAAAAAAAGGATCAAAACATGGCTCTAGGTAGTGGCACATACTTGAAATAAAAAAGCAATTTATTTCTCCAATGGAGTACTGAGTATTATTTAAAATAGTGTAATGCAAGGTAACTCAAGGCAGATGCATCCACAATATTAGACTGATGCACTGAGCAGCAAACTTAGGTTTTCTCAACACTATGTACAGAATGAGGCTATGCTCTTCATGTACAATAGTGTTATATATCTCTAATAATATAAAGCTTTTCCCATAAACCCATTTGATTTCAGAATACACATCCATGTGATCCAGAAACTGAGTGCACCATAAGGATAGCCATCACCAAGCTGCTTAAAATGACTTAGAAATAAAAGTTTCTGCCAAAAAAAAACATACGCTAAACTGTATGAAAAGAGATATGCTTATAGTTTTGATGCTATCATCCTCACAAAATGGGATTCTAATATATCAAAAAAGAAAAAGAAGTGCATGTAAACAACCACAGTGCAATCCTATATAATGATATTTATTAGCAACACACTAAAAAATATGAACACTATTAAAATTTAAAATTAAGATTTAAAAATTTAGAGATGTTTTGTGAGCACCATCCCAAACACAGGAACATTATTTCATGGTAGGGCAGATTTGAGATTTGTACAGAGTGAGTACTTGTTTAGATGAAAACACGCAGAAAAAAGAAAATCCCGGGAGAGGAAGTAATGTATATGGTATATATACCTATGGGGGGGGGGGGAGAGAGAGAGAGAGAGAGAGAGAGAGAGAGAGAGAGAGAGAGAGAGAGAGAGAGAGAGAGAGAGAGAGAGAGAGAGAGAGAGCTTAGTTATCTTCTCCCAGTGAAAAATTACCTGAACTCTGCATTTAAGGTATTGATGGTGGATACACAGAAAGTTGAAATGCAATGTGTTATCATCAGCAAAACTATGGATAGGATTTCCAGTCAGTGCAAAAAGGTTGTTAATATAGAAGAGGAAAACAGCAGGAGAAAGAACCTTGGGGAACACCAGCATTAGTGGAAAAGTTAGAAGACAGAAAGCCATCTACCATCACCTACAGAGAGTGGTCAGAGAGATATCCACTTGCAAAAACAGTTGGGCTTGTTTAGAAGACCTTCATGCTAAACATGATCAAAAGCTTCTGAAATGTCAAGAGTAGCTGCCTACATGAGTTTCAAACTTTTCCATTAAATGTGTAAAGATGAATAACATAAGCCAATATATCAACAATGGATCAACACTGACAGGATCCATATTGGCGATCATTAATCAGATGGAAAGTTTTGAGATGTTTAAGAGTTACTGGTTGATGGATTTCTCCATTACTTTAGAAAAGTAGAGGTGAGTGCAATGAGATCCTAACTGGAAGAGAGGGATTTGTCACTCTTTTAGGAAATGGTTTGGTATGAGTAATTTTCAAGCAGAAGGAAAATCACCAGTGGAATAAGTAAGCATTAAAAGGTGACACAGAACAGGAACAAGATCAGGAGCTCAGGTTCTGAGAATGAGTGGAGAAATTCCACCAGGACCTGGAGCTTTCTTGGGATCATGACTGTTCAGAGTTCTTCTACCACTCCTTCTGTGGAGTGTACTAGGTATGGTAAGAGACGGATTACCAAGATTGTTGATACAAGAGTTAAAAGTAAAGCAGGTGCTATTAAGTCAGCTTTATCTTTAGCTCAGGATGCAACTAAACCATCAAGTTGTAATAGAGTATAGGTGGACAGCAGCTGCAGCCAACGGCTTTGGCAAGAGACCAGAATGTTCAGTTATCATTTGAACAAGAAGCAAGTTTTAAAATCTAGTACTGAATTTAGATTGATTAATAACAACTTTCCAATTATTGTGAGCTTTAGTGTAGGCAGAAATGAACCTAGGGATATACACACCAACTGCCACACGTTGCTTTCTGATTTGGACAAGCACATTTAATGGTAAACCAAGGTTTAGATAAAGGATGAGGATGGAATGCAATAAATGATATCACCAGTATGTGTTTTAAGAAAAGTTCTCTGATGGTTTACTGCCAATAAGAAATCTGAACTACATTTTTAAGGGAAATTTCAAAAGCTATGTCTATTGTGTCAATTTTTTACAAAAAAAAAAAAAAAAAATATATATATATATATATTGGTGGAGGTGGTGCCTCCGTTTTATTTTGTATTTTTACAAACAGATTACTTTTATACAGAAATTCTAATAAAAATATGTAAAAACAGAAACAGCAAAGGATTTATCCTCCCAACACAAACTGGATTTCTTATATACTAGACTAGGTTAAACTTACAACTGAAGTAATATTGTTGGGGTACACTACCAGTTTACTGTTTCCCTTTTTGACTTCCTCAGGCAATTATTTCTGTGGTTCTTCCTCTTTTTAGCATCCAGTGTTCAGGCATTGCACTGACATTCCATCCCCCTCCCCAACACTCTTCATTTGGTACCTAAATTTTCTTGTAAATAGTTGAGATAAGAGTGCAAGAAGTGTACCTTAGCATTCATATTTCAGGATAATTCACAAAAATTGCATACTACAATAGAACCTTGTTAATCCGGACCATGATGATCCAGACTGGATTTTCTGTCAGGGGAAAAATTCTAACTATCGAAAAAAAATGTATATATATATATATATATATATATGGAAGGAATTATAAAAATAACTGACTTATGAGTGGTTTGTGATGTGTGTACAAAAATACTTCACAGTATTTTTGTACTGTAATGAATGTCTTTGTACAGTATTTTGTTTACTTATCATATTCTTTTACTTTTTACTTCAAAATATTGTTTTATTAATTTAATATAAAATCAAATTTAGTTAAAATTTCGTTATTTAGCGACTTTAAGTCAAAACTGATATGTTAAAGGTAGATTCCGGTTAATCTGGACCGAGTGTGGTTCTGTCAAGTCCATTGTACATTTTAAAAGCCAGTCCAAGCATCTCTTTTAGTTTGGTTTGTGGATTCTTTAAATACAGGAACTCTCCGACTTATGCAATACTCGACTTATGCAAATTCGACTTTATGTAAGTTTTTGCTGGCCGGTGCAAACTGAAAAAAAATGTCGAAACGTATTTTGCATCTGTAGGGATAAATGGGGGTATTGTGAAAATATCGTAATGTGAATCCAATAACACATTTTTTTTTTAAATTTTTTTTTTATAATTCGTTCCAAGTCCTTGGAAGTTGAAAATTGCGCTATATTACTAAGCTATTTATCTCTCTAAAATGTCATATTTATAATGGAAAATTGCACTACCCTTTCATCATTATCATATGTTCCCGTTATAAGAATCAATTTTGAACGCCTTTGTGATATTTTTCTAAAGCACGTTTCTGGAGGTCACAAACATAAAACAATTTGCACTTTCTCGTTTATTGGGCTTTTCTGTTAGTGCATCTAATAATAAATGGGTAATAAACTCGACCTTATTGCATTTGCGATAATACTGATAACTGCAATTGTGTGCGTTTTTACGCTATTATAGTAAAATGTGTTCCCCTTCACTGAAACCTTCCAATCATATAAAAAACAAATTTTCAGAAACTTTTCTTCATTCCTATTTACGTTGTACAATGATGAAGGGAAAGCGACCAACAAAAAGTGCAAGTGGTGGTAGTGCCAGGAAACGAAACAAAATTGATTTAGAAATGAAGGTGAAAATGATTAAGAAGTATGAGGCGGGACAAAGTTTTTCATCTATTGCAAGGGAATTAAGTTTTGCTGCTTCAACAGTGAATACTATTTTAAAGGACAGTGCACATATAAAAGAACGTGTCAAAGAATCAATGCACTTAAAATCAACAGTGATCACAAAACAGCGTTCAGGTGCTATATCAAAGATGGAAAAGCTATTAATAATATGGATGGAAAATCAGATTCAGAAGTGAGAGCCCCTGAGTCTAATGGCCAGTCAAGCAAAAGCAACAAGTATTTATAAAGATATTAAGGATAAGTACAGCAAACCCCAACCCAAGCTCGTGGCAAGCAATGGGTGGTTTAATAGGTTCAAGCATCGTGCTGGTTTCCACAACGTTAAAGTATGTGGTGAAGTTTACAGTGCCGATTCTGCAGCTGCAGAGAAATTTTGTGATGTGTTGGAAAAAATTATTGATGAAGGCAGCTATTCAACGCAGCAAATTTTTAACATTGACGAGACTGCTCTGTATTTGAAAAAAAAAAAAAAAAATGCCGGATCGAACATACATTGCCAAAGAGGAAAATACAATGCCAGGTTTCAAGGCATCAAAAGATAGGGCCATGCTCTTGCTTGGGGCTAATGCAGCGGAAGATTACAGATTAAAACCACTGCTTGTGTACCATTCTGGAAATCCTCATGCATTTAAGGACATCAATAAAGTTGCCCTACCCATGCATTTCCAATCAAACCAGAGAGCATGGTTAACAATATCTGTCTTTGAGGATTGGTTTAAATGCTGCTTCATTCCTGAGGCTGAAAAATATTGTAAAGAGATGTTCCTTTCAAGATTTTGCTTCTATTAGATAACGCTTCTGGACATCCTACGCATCTAGATGATTTCAATTCGAACATGAGAGTCATATTTCTACTGCCAAAAATGACTTCACTCATCCAACCTATGGATCAGGGTGTTATTTTGATTTTAAAAGCATACTATTTACGCACAACATTTGCTCAGAAATTGTCTGCGGTAGACGATGAGAAAAATTTTATGTTAAGAGACTTTTGGAAATCTTACAATATTTACCACGCCATCTTAATAAGGTTAAACATTAATAAGGTCTGGGCAGAAATTACTAAAAGTTGTTTAAATAGCACACGGAAGAAAATATGCCTACAGCACATAAAAGGTTTCGAAGGATTTGAAAAAGATGAATCATATGAAGAGGTTACAGATAAGATTGTAAAGGTTGCAGAGCTACTTCAGTTGGATGATGCCAAAGACATGGAGGAGTTAATACAGGAAGAAGAGAAGGCATTATCTAACAAAGAACTTATTGACTTGCAGGCAGCGATAGCGAAAGAAGAAAATACTGACGAAGCTCAAGATGAACCAAATGAGGAGCCGAGATGCTTCATCACCAGAGAGATGGCAATAGCATTTTGTGAAATTGCACGGCAATGGCTAGGTTTGAGAAGATGGATCATGACAGCGAACAATTCTTAAAAGTTAACAGAGGGGTGAATGATATGCTTGCTACAAAAAAATCTACAATGAAAAGAAAAAAGCCACCGTCCAGTCATCCATTAACATGTTCTTTCGTAGGGTTGAGCAGCCAATCCCTTCTAAATCTGCAGTCCTCAACCTCTGCAGTGGCATACTTATCATTTGAAGACATCAATTCTGGAAACGATGCTCGAGAGGTAAAACTTACTGATGTTATGCTTGTCTCCCCTCTTTTTTTATAATTTTGAAATTTTTTAAATTGCACGCTTTTGTAATTTTTCCTGTGCATGAGATAAATACAATAAATAATTCTATTTAGATGTTCGTCGAACATTTCTTTTTTGATTCAATCAATTCAGCGAGCACAGTTACGTGTGCTGCACAAGCATGGGGGAAATTCCAACTTATGTAAAATCAGACTTACACAGCGTTCCGCGGAAAGCAACCCTTATGTAAGTAGTAGCTTGCATATTTAAGGTCCAACAAAAATTAATGCTTTGATTATTTTGTAAGTGATGGGAATTTAGTACAAACACACCAAAAACAATTTCCTTCATTGTTCAGGGCTTGGACAAACAGTTCATCACACCTAACTTTATATACAGAGGAGGTTAGAATACCTCAGTGGTCTCAGACAGTTTTTAAATTCTGTACAGTGGGATCAACTGACGATGTTACCAACAGTAAATTCTAAGTGGGAAGAATTCAAGGTATTAATCATGGATGCTACTAAAAGTTTCATACCTATTAAGAAATATTGTTCAAGGTTTAGGCCTAAATGGTTATCTAATGAACTAATGAGACTCGTAACAGAGAAGAAAAATGCATGGGATGCATATAAATTATCAAGCGACTCAGAAGCCTATGGCAGATATAAACTAGTCTGTAATCAGGTCACAAAGGAGGTTAGGCAGGCAAAGGCAGATTACGAGAAATACTTGGCAAAAGATGCTAAGAAAAACAGCAAGGATTTCTTTACTTCTATAAACTCGAAAAGGAAGGGGATAAATCTGATTGGTCCATTTGACATCGATGGTTCGACTGTTCATGATCCTGCTCAGATAGCAAACAAACTGAATGAGTATTTTGCATCTACATTCACACATGAGGAATTATTAAGGTTTGAAAATGGCAGAAGGTTATCAAATTGTAGAGGATACTTAATGATTTTGTAATAACTGAAAGCAAAGTGGAGGAGAAATTGTTGAAGTGAAACATAAGAAAAGCACCTGGGGTGGATGGGATCTATCCAGTTATATTAAAGGAGGCGGCAAAGCAACTAAGCAAACCCTTAGCCATAATTATGAGAGCGTCCTTGGACTCAGGGGAGGTTCCCACGGACTGGAGATTTGCAAATGTATCGCCAATTCACAAAGGGGGATCGAAGGGTGACAAGTAATTACAGACCAGTTAGTTTACTTCTGTTCTGGGTAAAATAATGGAGTCACTGATTAAAGATGCATTGCAGGATCATCTAGACAAGACTGCAGCAATAATTCAGACACAGCATAGGTTTGTTAAGGGAAAGTCTTGTCTGACAAATTTTATAGGATATTATGATGTGGTTACAAAGGAACTGGATGCAAAAAATAATTTTGATATCATATACAGTCGGTCCTCGTATAACACGTGTTTTCATTACACGAATTCGATCATACACGATTTATAAATAGGGGAACGTTATCTTATATAACACAAACCGAATTCACTTATGCACGATTCGCCTTTGTGTTTACAAGAAATGGCAGTCGAACGCGGAATCACCCCCAACTGAACGCAACACGATAGGAATGAAGAGAAGATTCTGAAAATGTATTTATGTGTTTTATATCAGTGAAGGGGAAACACATTTCATCATAATAACGTAAAAACCAACACAATTCCAGCTATCGATATAATTGCAAATGCAATTAGATGGAGTTTACTACCAGTTTATAACAGATTCCACTAGCAGAAACGCAACTGGAAATTGTTTTTATTGTTTTATGGCAGTAACCCCCAGAAACGTGCTTTAGTAAAATGTGAGGTGTTAATAGTGTATCTCGGCCTTTACGGTGTTGTTTATTCAGTTGCTACACGCGAGCAGCTTTGTTTATGTGTATTAAGCGTGCCTCCTCGTTTTGTAATTGTGCTTTATTCCCTAAAAATGAGTAAAATACTTAAAAGGTGTGAAAAGGAAGCGTCCTGGCGAGGACACTGCAGATTCAGAGAGGAAAAAAAAAAGCGATATCGATAAACAGAGGCAGACTGGGTCAAAAATTCTTACCCGGGAAAATTTATAGTGGCCTCATACTACGGTTTACGGACAAAATCACACTGGCCTCCGGCCCACCGAGATTTCCCGGGTAAGGCTTATGGGCAGTCCGCTTCTGTCAATAGAGAAAAAATATGAAATTGTGAAACGCTTTGAGCAAAATGAAAGACCGTGTGATATTGCACGTGCTACAGACCTAAATGAGGAAACGCCGAGAATTACAAAGAATGCGGAGAAAATAAAAACAACTTTCATAGCGGGAACAACTCAAAGTGTAATTAAAATCCATTAGATTAAGACACAAGAATTGGAAGAGATGGAACGGCTGTCATCTGTTTGGATAGAAAATCAAACAAAAAACAAGTTTGCTTACGATAGAAGCAAAAGCATTAGCAATATTTTATTACGTAATAGTCGTAATAAAATACGTAAGCATTTTATTACGACTTACGTATTATAATTTATACTTATGTATTATAAAATACGTAAGTATTTTATTACGACTATTTTATTTAATATAATAAATTTTTTACGAATAAAATACGTAGTGTATTCGTAAAAAATACTTTTTAGTATTAAAAAACACTAAAAATACTTTATTATAATATAATAAAAAATAAATATTTTTTTATTATTTATTATATTATAATAAAAATAAAAAATATTATAATATTATTTTTTATTACGTATTTTAATCATTATAAAATACGTAAGTATTTTATAATGATTAAAATTACCCGATTATTTATTGTGTTTGGTAATGTTTGGTTCCAAACGTGTGTCAATCTTGGGTGGTCGGCACCTAACCCCACTTTTCCCATAGGGCCTGTTGTTTATATTGCACGAGGGTTTCTAGGAACACAACTATCGTGCTATACGAGGTCAGACTGTATTTGGATTTCAGGAAAGCTTTTGACACTGTTGCGCATGGAAGACTATTGTACAAATTGGAGCAGAATGGTATTAAGGGTAAGTTGCTACAATGGATAAAAGGATGGTTAAGTGGGAGAAGACAGAGGGTGGTAATCAATGGGTGCTGCTCTTTGTGGACTAATGTTATTAGTGGAGTCCCACAGGGTTCGGTGTTAGGTCCACTGTTGTTTTGTATATTTATCAATGATATTGATGAAGGTATATCAGGCTTAATGTCGAAGTTTGCAGATGATACAAAGGTTGGCAGGGTTGTTAATGACAGTAATGGCAGTGTGCTACTGCAACAGGATCTAGATAATTTGGGCAGATGGGCTAAGAAGTGGCAACTGAAGTTTAACCTTGACAAATGCAAAGTACTGCATATGGGTAGAAGTAACCCCAGAGAAACGTACCAACTGTGTGATACTACACTTAAGGTGGTAGAAAGTGAAAAAGACCTGGGAGTAATTGTGCAGTCAGATATGAAGTTTTCTGAGCAATGCAGACAGGCTGCCAGGGCAGGTCATGGGGTTTTGTCAATGATATATAGGAATTTTGCTAGCAGGGAGGAGGAGGAGGTGATTGTCCCTCTGTACAAGGCAATGGTCAGGCTACGCCTTGAGTACTGCATACAGGTCTGGAGGCCTCATTTTAGGAAGGATGTAGATTTACTTGAGCGTGTACAGAGAAGGGCAACAAGATTGGTAAGGGGAATGAAGGGATCCTCTTACCAAGAGAGGCTTAAGTTCTGCAAATTGCAGTGGCTGGAGACTAGGTACCTGTGCAGTGATCTGATTGAGGTATATAAGGCCTTGAATGGGTTGAGCACGCTGAATTCTGATGGGATCCTTCCACTTGTTCAGATTACGAACCCAAGGGGGCATAAATTCAAATTAAGAATAGACAGAGGTAGAATAGATGTGCGGAAATTTGCCTTTAGCCAGCGGGTGGTTAATTGCTGGAACAAACTTCCATCTGTCGTTGTGGAAGTTGACAGGTTAAATAAATTTAAGGAGGAACTGGACAGGCATTTGGATGGAATGGTGTGATTTTTTTTTTTTTGGCTGATGCTACATAAGCTCGTACATTTGCTTTCTTGTATCACATGCTACTACTACTACTACTACTACTACCTTGTTTTGATCTACTAGTGGCTCGTTTTTAATATTCTTTGAACTTGGTGTCAGTGCCTGTCTTAGTGTCCACAATTTACTTTCCAAATGTTCACTCCAAATTACTATCCTACTCATACAGAAATCGAGACATTTTGTGCACTCAAGTTGTTAGTAGCAGACCAATAACTCGAACATCTCCACACACTAGCCCACCATGATCACTGTAGTGAATTTTTTCCAAAAGAAGCATAACATTTTCATAGTTTTTTTTTTAAGTGTGCTGAATGGGATACAGGAGTTGATACTATTTTCATTATGAGGGAAAGCACCACTGATGCTTTTCTTTTATGAGTCAAGAAATAGACTTCAATCTGTTGGCTAATAGAAAATTCCAAAAAAGTTTGTAACTGCAGGAATGTTATTGCAATACAGTCAGTCCTCGTATAACACGTGTTTACACTACACAAATTTGATCATACACGATTTATAAATAGGGGAACGATATCTTATATAACACGAACCGAATTCGCTTATGCACGATTTGCCTTTGTGTTTACAAGAAATGGCAGTCGAACGCAGAATCACCCCAACCAAACGCAACATGATAGGAATGAAGAGAAGATTCTGAAAATGTATTTATGTTTCTTATATCAGTGAAGGGGAAACACATTTCACCATAATAAAGTAAAAACCAACTATCGGTTTCAACAATTCCAGCTATCGGTATAATTGCAAATGCAATTAGATCGAGTTTACTACCAGTTTATAACAGATTCCACTAGCAGAAACGCAACTAGAAATTGTTTTTATTGTTTTGTGGTAGTAACCCCTAGAAATGTGCTTTAGTAAAATGTGAGGTGTTAATAGTGTGTCTCTGCCTTTACGGTGTTGTTTATTCAGTTGCTACACGCGCGCAGCTTTGTTTATGTGTATCAAGCGTGCCTCCTCATTTTGTAATTGTACTTTATTCCCTAAAAAGAGTAAAATACTTAAAAGGTGCAAAAAGAAAGCGTCCTGGTGAAGACACTGCAGATTCAGAGAGAAAAAGAAAAGCAATATCGATAAACAGAGGCGGACTGGATCAAAAATTCTTACCCGGGAAAATTTATAGTGGCCTCACACAATGGTTTATGGCCAAAATCACACCGGCCTCCGGCCCACTGGGGTTTCTCTGCTAAGGCTTATGGCAAGTCCACCTCTGTCGATAGAGAAAAAATATGAAATTGTGAAACGCTTTGAGCGAAATGAAAGACCATGTGATATTGTACGTGCTACAGGCCTAAATGAGGCAACGCCGAGAATTAGAAAGAATGCAGAGAAAATAAAAACAACTTTCATAGCAGGAACAACTCAAAGTGTAATTAAAATCCATTAGATTAAGACACAAAGAATTGGAATAGATGGAATGGCTGTCATCTGTTTGGATAGAAATTCAAACAAAAAACAAGTTTTCTTATGATAGAAGCAAAAGCATTAGCAATATTTTATTACGTAATAGTCGTAATAAAATACGTATTTTATTATGATTTTTTATTGTGTTTGGTAATTTTTTGGTGACAAATGTGTGTTCAATCTTGGGTGGTTGGCACCTAACCCTATTTTTCCCATTGGGTTTGTTGTTTATATTGCACGATTTTGCATTGCACGAGGGTTTCTAGGAACACGACTATCATGCTATACGAGGACTGACTGTATATCATTGAACTTTCTTAGGAAAAATGGGGAAATGATTCGTTTTCACAATGTCTACATCATGAAAACACTGTTCCTGGGGTTAGCATGTGCCTGGATTTCATTCCTGACCCTAAAAGCTCTGCAGATTCATTCGATTGTACAGTCCACTTTGTGTAAACATCTGCAATCCAGAGCTATAAATTTTTTCATCACAACAGTTTATATCATCCTCTAATTCACAAATAGAGGATTTGGGATCTGATGGCATATATTCAAGAGAAACTAGTGGCAGTAGCAATGGTAGTTCAGGACCACGGGGTACTGGCCTTACAACTGAAGTAATGTTGTTGGGTACGTGATGCTCTGCTTGTTCTTCATGTCGTAACCTGCTATATTTACAGAACAAAAATAGCAGCCATATATATTTTTTTTGTTTATGAAAACCCCAAACATGAGAGGTATTAGAGCCTATAGTACTTAGTGCCATGCTTGGGATGGAGGGTGAGAAGACGAGGAGTACCTTGTACTTCTCGTGGTTCCATCCCTTCCTTAATCAGGAGTGTCAAGGATCGCCACAGGCCCTGGTGAAAATGCCTCACTCGGTCAGAGTGCTTTTTCATGTAGGGGACTCTGATTTCAATTCCAACCCCTAAACAATCTCCACGGAAGCTTACCTACCCACACTTAACCCATCCACAGTATCAGCTTACTACTAACTTCTTTCCATAAAAACTATAGCATGTGCTGCAAACTGAAAATGTCAGAAGATGTGCATTACCCAGCCGGCATCTATCAATGATCTCTACTATTGGTCTCTGGGAACAACTCCCCATTGTGTATTTTCTAAAAAAATGCAAATTACAGAAATGAAAGTAAAGTGCAAACAAGGCTCTCATGTATCCCAATATTTAACCTGTCTGTGGCACTTTTGTAATAGGATCTCTTAAAAAAAAGTAGAATGTAAATTAAAAAACAAAGGTGGATAGTACACTCTATCAAAAATATAAAATATCAAGAAGAGTAATGTGATCACTAAATTCACCATTTACACGTTAAATGCACAGCATGTTAAAACTTTGCATTTTTCTTTGCCATACATTGAATTCTGCCAAACAATTCACCAAACTATTGTAGCCACCAGTTGCCTTTCACCAGATTGTCACATACTGGAAAATGTCATTCACCAAATTGTCTCCTATACCGAACTACTGTAAAATGAATTGTTCTTGTGACAAAAGTGATATTTTGTGATGATGATACTGCAAAGACATCTGTCACTGAAAAAGTGGTAAGAAAATATCACAAAAAGTTTAACCATATTATGTACATATTTCCAATTTGGAAATAAACATAATACCAACATAAGTTTTGAGTGCTTTATTATCTTCAAATAATGAATTGTCTTGCAACCAACTGATGTGATCCTGTTTCTGAAGCTGTCCTAACAGGCTTGAAACTAAACTGAATGCAAACATTTTGTTCCTTTGAATGCCTCATTTCAAAGAACTGCAGAGCATATTATACATGTCTTCACATACATGACTAATGCAACACGCAATAGTATATAACTAAGCAGATTACCACAAAAGATCTATCAACCACTTAGTTTTTACATTTGTTTTTCCTTGTGGAATCATTCATAGAGTTCAAGTTATTAGAATAAATTATATTGACAATAAATTAAACAGAAAATGAATTTAAAAATTTTAACGAACTGTAATTTCACAAAAATGTGATATATATAATGATTATTAATCAAATGTGATGTTTGGTAATACTGAGGACTTATCTGATTTTTATCAAACTGGAGTGATGCAAGTTTACTATTAAATTACTATAATCAACTCTTCTATTTTAGAAACATGTTCTGCATTAGTTATTGATAGTTATACCTGACCATTAAGTTCACACCAGATTATGTTCAAGCTTACATAATTATTAAGCAGTGCTCCTGACACTATAATGTTTGAGTGCACAATTTTAATGTCAGGTTTTGTGCTGTAAATTGTTGTGAGACAGTGTATATGTGTAGAGTATAGGCAAAGTATCATAGAAATCATACCTTGAGCTTTTGCATATTCATGACTTTTTGCTATTGTATCTGGGGATTCAGGATTGAAGCGAGTTCCTTCAGGAAATATTATAAGCCAAGACTGTAAAAGAAACACATAAAATATAACATATAAGGTACAAGGAAACACACAAAAGATATGTAAAGAAACACATAATTAAAAAAAAAAAACTGATGCTTTCACTGCATATCAGGACCATATTTATTTATTTATTTTATTTTTGGAAGTGGAGGAGAGGACTCTCCCTTACAGTTACTTGGAAGTGAGAGAACAAATGTGATTTATTGGTTTTCAATATTAATAACGGCCTCCGTAGCTGAATGGTCAGGAGCGGGAGTGCAGTAGCACACGCTCTTTGAGTAGACCGGGGTTCAAGCCCCTGACTGCTGAATACGGTCGATCTGCCAACCCGCAGGGTGCCTCCGTAGCCAGGTGGGCAGGAGCAGCAGTGCGTAGCACACGCTTCTTGATTAGACCGGGGTTTGAGCCCGTGACAACCAAATACGGAGGATGCAGAAAGGTCAGGAAATGACCACCGCATATCCCCGGAGCAATATGGCCTTAGTTGCTAATGCTCCTAAAAAAACCAAAATAACAACTGCCAACCCGCACTGGACCAGCGTGGCAGATTATGGTCCATTTCCCTCAGCATGAATTGTTGAGGAGGCTTCCATCCTGCAGTGGGTTGAAAATGGCTGCACTTTACTTTTTTAATTTATTACATTTATTGGTGACCTCCGTAGCCGAGTAGTAAGGAGTGGGAGTGATAGCACATACTCTTTGAGTGGACTGGGGTTCAAGCTCTGCTAAATAGTCAATCTGCCAACCCAAACTGGACCAGCGTGGCAGATTATGGTCCATTTCCCTGTCTCTCCACTCATTATCTCATAGACATACTATTTCTTCTGCATCCCTTTTCTACAGATACTTTCATGGGTACTGTTCTTCTGAATTGGCTTCTATAATTCCCGCTCTCTCTCTCTTTCAAAACAGTCCGAACATGTGCTGCCACCAGCCAACATCCATTTACTGTCCAACTTCAAACTCACAGAACCAACTTTTCATCTTCCTCATTTATTCATTCAACTACCATTTTCTGGAACAACCTTCCTTCATACGTATTTCCTGATAATTACAATCTAGAGAAGTTCAAGTCCAATGTCAACAAATATCTTCTTTCGTCTTCTCAACCTCCAACCCAAGCAAGGTACTAAGTACTATAGGTTCTAATACCTCTCGTGTTCGGGGTTTTCATAAAAAAAAAAAAAAAAAAAAAATGTCATTCAAGAATGAAGCCAAAGGCACTCAAAATTTTAGAACAGCAATGGTCAGATATATGGTTTGAAATATTTCTTGATTTCTTAAAAGGAACTAGAAACTATGAAAGATTGACTAACCTATTAAAAAAATTAAATGTTATATTTCTGATGAAGAGTAAGGAAAGTAATTTTCTGCATTTGATCTAATAATGTTAAGGACACTCTTAAAAAATGTTACAGTGTAGAGAATTCAAGAGTCACATTTTCTGGTGGCCACAGTACTTGTAATCAAGCATTCCGCATTAAAACTGTCAACTTTAATAGTGCCACAGCCAGATATTACGACAAACCAGAATTAAAAGAATAATAAAAGGGGAAAAAAATGGTTTTCACTCCCATAACCTCCCAAATGGACTTTTCAACTGGTCTGTCTTCTATGGGTTTGAAAACCTGTAAGTTTTATTCTTTATTATTAATTTTTTTGATAACTTTTCTTGGCTTTATGTTGCAAGGTGTTTGCTGAGTTTATTAACCTTCCTCCCCAGAAACAAGAAAACAAGAATACAATGCAGATATATGACTGAAAAGCCCTCATAGGTCAGGAACTGTACATGAATAATTCTTGACTGCTCTGACCAACTTTCAGTTTATTTATTTATTGTTAAAAATATACAAATAAGATAATAACTTCGATAAAATGTACAATAAAATATTGTTATAAAATACACTGAGTTAAAAGCATTAAAAATATAATGAAATAAAATTTAAAACTCAGGAGCTTCTAGCAACATACAGTTGCCAAAAGCTGCTGTGTTTTAGATTTTATCTCAAAGCTTTCGTCCTGCAAAGGCTCTCGATTTGAGGCCCCATAAAGATTCCTTCTTTCACTTTTATGGCAATGACCTCTGGGAAATTCTCACTTAAGTGATGAATATCTTCTTGAATTAATTTTACTCATTGCTTTCACAAAACTCTTCATTAGGTCAAGTTTAACATGGAGATGTAGAGAGAAAATTTTCAGTGGATCTATTAATGGAACACACTGCCCACTACTTGTTCCTAACTATGTGCTTCTTTGAGGCCAGTCACATCTGATATACAAAGGGTACTAGGAAAGTTTTGCAATACAGCTTTGTTTATTTAATTTTTTCAAAGTAATTTCCTCTACATTCAATACACCTCTCCATCCTCCGAAACCAATCTTTAAACCAGTTCTGCCAAGTTTCACTAGGGAGTAAAGCACACTCGTTGTCCCAAGCCCGTAGAAGGTCCTCATCACTGGAAAACCGCCTCCCTTTTAGCTTCATTTTCGCATGCGGGAACAGTGCAAAGTCGCAGGGAGCAAGGTCTGGACTGTAGGGAGGGTGCTTGAGAAGTTTCAGTCCTGTCGTGGTCAAATATTCGGTGCAGGCTTTGGCGCGGTGAGCTGGAGCATTATCGTGATGGAGGTACCAGGTGTCCATTCTTGACTTTGGCCGCAGGTTCTTCATAGATCCAATGACTTTAGGCAGGCATTGTTCAGTATACCACTTAGCTGTGACTGTCTTCTGCGTGTCCAAAACGACACGTTCCACAATTCCACTCGATTTGAAAAATACAGCTATCATTTTCTTCTTTACAGATCAGGATTTTCTGACAATACGGGTGTGCTGTCATCATGAAAGACCCAAACTTTGTTTTGAGCCTTGGTCGGCAGATCGTAATAGTACAGCCAAGTCTTGTCACCTGTCACGATGTTGTTCACATACCGAGATTGTCCCTTATCAAACTTTTTTAACATCTCCCGGCACCAAGTCACACGTCGTGCCATCTGCTCTTCAGTCAGTTGATGCGGCACCCAGAGAGAACAAAGTTTCTTCACGTGCAAATGATCTTGCAGAATCGAACGAATTGCTGGTGCATTTAGGCCCAAAGTATCCTCTATCTGTTGGTAGGTCACTCACCTGTTTTCGTCAAGCATTTTCCTCACAGCAGTAACGTTTTCCTCCGTAACTGACGTTCGTGGCCTTCCCGGCCTCTCAGAATCCTCCAGAGTGGAATTCTCTATACCACCTGAATATCGTTGTACGATGTGGACAATCATCATCTAGTGCAAGAGTCATTTATTCTAAGCACTGGTCTATGGTTAAACCACGCACGAAATTATACCGCAAAACTGTCCTTATCTCATTTCGTGACCACGATGCCATCGCAAGCACTTTACACTCTCACTACTAATGAATAACCGAGCCCATCGACTTTGCGCGGCGGCTACTATGCACATATGAACATGTCTCATCATGCAGCAACAAGCAGCTTCCTGTGATTCATTGTTGTGTCATATTGCAAAACTTTCCTAGTACCCTTTGTATTAGCCTGTAGCAGTGGTTTTCAACAGGGGTGCCATGTAATTTGGGTTTAAGTTACTTAAAGTTATTATTATTTATTTTTTTTTAAATTTATACATTTATTTCATTATAAAAAGGTGTATGGTATCCATTGTACTGTATTTTTTTAATTTCATGGTGATCTATAATTGATCTTCATTTAGTACCTCTATATAAAGAATAAAATTATTATACAGGTATATATTAAAAGGTCGAAAACCACTGTGTTTATTTTGGACTTTGGGTGCCGTGAAAAAATTACTGGGACATAAGGGTACTGTGAACCGAGAAGTTTGGGAACCTCTGGTCTGTAGTAAAACAGCTGTGCCATAAGCATAGGAAACAACATTTTATGATCCTTCCTTGCATATCCATTAACGTACCAATGACTTTGAGATTGGTATAGATATACCATTGGAATTACTTCAAGTGGCATCTTCATGTTACTCTGTATCTCCTCTAGATGAACAGAACGAGCATTGGTGGCTTTAAATTCCCATTATGCAAGAGAACAACTTTCAAACTTTGCTGTCAGGAGTCAGTGAAGAGGTGGCATTCAGATATGGTGAAATGTGGCATTCACACATTTCACCATAATAACGTAAAAACCCACACAAATCCAGTTATTGGTATTATAGCAAATGCAATAAGATCGAGTTTACTACTCATTTATAATAGACTGCACTAACAGAAAAGTCCAATAAACCAGTAAATGCAAACTGTTTTTATTGTTTTATGGTCGTGACCTCCAGAAACGTGCTGTAGAAAAATATTACAAAGGTGTTGAAAATTGATTCTTATAACCGAACATATGATAACAATGAAAGTGTAGTGCATTCTTCGGCTGGTGCGTAGCCCTTTCTCTCAGCCAACAATAAACGTGTTGGCCGCGTGTTTTGTTTATGCATCCTTTAGTTAAAAAGTGATTTTTGTGTTGTGCTTATTTGACATATATTTATATAAAACTAATACAATTTCCATTATAGAAATGACCTCCTGACACGGCCGAGTGGTCAGGAGCAGTAGCGCATGCTCTTTGAGTGGACCGATGTTCAAGCCAGTGACTGCTAAATACGATTAACATTTGTATTGATTGATTTATTGCAAACTCCACTGATCTGGTGGTCGTGGCAGAGTATAAACAAGAACTCTTTTTTTTTTTTTTTTCCAAGATAGAGGTAAATAGCTTAGTTATATAGCGAAAATTTCTGGGAACGAATTCCAAGACCTCGTAAGTTGAAAATTTTTTTTTTTTTTTCCAGTTTGCACCAGCCAGCAAAAACTTAGGTAAAGTCAGGGAGTGCCTGTATTTGTGAAAATTCTCTAAAAATTCCAAATATATGGCAGCAGCAGAGAAGACTGTTTACTGTAAAGAATGTAGTCAAAACTTGGTTTCTTTATCAAAAGATAGCGACGTACTTTGATTTTTTTTCCTGAAGTATTTCTCCTTTAGTTTCAAGGCAAGAAGTTTTGGCTTTATCTTTGGAGAGAGCTAGATCAGTAATGTGGTCACTCAGCTCATCTTGCATAAACATCTCTAGCTCCTATATCTCTTTGTTGGGTATGTACCCTGGATTGGTTGAAGTTCAAATTCTCACCAATCACACCTTCATTAGCATTAGCAGAGGCATATGATGCAAGAAAGCAAGTTTATGCAGCATCAGCCAAAAAAAAAAAAAAAAAAACCCACTCCCATTTCACCCCTCCGTTCGAAATATCTGTCCAGCTGAGCCTTAAATGTATTTAGGCTATCAACTTCCACAGCAAGGGATGGAAGACTGTTTCACCAACCAACTACCCGGTGGCTAAAAGCAAATTTCCACACATTTTTCCTACATCTGTCTTTCCTCAATTTGAATTTATGCCCTCTCAGGTGATTATTCTGAGCAAGAGGAAGAATCCCATCAGCATTGAACATGCTCAAACCATTCAAGGCTTTATACACCTCTATCAGATCACCTCGCCGGTGCCTAGTCTCCAGACACCGAAATTTGCAAAACTTAAGCCTTTCTTCGTAAGAGCAACCCCTTGTTCCATTCACTAATCTTGTTGCCCTTCTCTGTACTCGTTCCGGCAGCTCTACATCCTTCTTGAAATCAGGCCTCCAGACCTGTATACAGTACTCAAGGTGTGGCTTGGCCATTGCCTTATACAATGGAATAATCACTTCCTTATCCCTGTTAGAAAAATTGCTGAATACCATTGACAAGACAAAATGAGCTACTCTTGCAGCCCATCTGCACTGCTCAGAAAACTTCATATCTGCCTGCACAATTACCCCCAGGTCCTTTTCATTCTCTACCACTGTCAGTGTAGTACCACAGAGTTAATACATTACTCTGGGGTTACTGTTTCCCATATGTAGTACTTTACATTTGTCAATGTTAAACTTCATTTGCCACCTCTCAGCCCATCTGCTCAACCTTTCCAGATCCTGTTGCAGCAGCATATTGTCAGTGGTGTCCTTAACAACCCTGCCAACCTTTGTATTGTCTGCAAACTTGGACATTAAGCTAGATATACCATCATCAATATCATTTATAAATATAGAAAACAACAATGGACTCAACATTGAACCCTAAAGGACTCCACTAATAACATTAGTCCATGATGAGCAGTGTCCATTGATTACCACTCTCTGGCTTCTCGCTCTCAACCATCCCTTTATCCATAGCAGCAATTTGCCTCCAATGCCACACTGCTCCAATTTGTGCAGCAGTATTCCATGTGCAACAGTATCAAAAGCCTTTCTAGATCCAAGTATATAATATCAAAGTTATTCCCTGCATCCAGTTCTTTTGTGACTACATCATAGTATCCAATCAAATTGGTCATGCAACACTTTCCCTTAACAAAACCATGCTGTGTCCGAGCTATAAGTGAAGTCTTGTCTAGATGATCCTGCAGTGCTTCTTTAACTAGTGCCTCCATTAATTTTCCTGGAACAGAAGTTAAACTCACAGGTCTATAATTACTTGTGTCAGCCTTTGATCTTCCTTTGTGAATTGGGGTCACATTTGCACATCTCCAGTCTATGGGTACCTCCCCTGAGTCCAAAGAAGATCTCATAATTATGGCTAAGGGTTTGCTTACTTCCTTTGCTACCTCCTTTAATACAACTGGATAGATCCCATCCACCCTGGGTGCCTTTTTTATGTTTTTCCTCAACAATTTCTCCTCCACTTTCCTCTTAGTTATTACAAAATCATCTAGTTCACTGCCAGAGTTTACTTCACCTCTGGCATTCCCCTTCCTGAATAACTCCTCATGTGTGAATGTAGATGCAAAATACTCGTTTAGTTTGTTAGCACCTGAGCAGAATCTTCATCAACTGAACCATCAATATCCAGTGGACCAATCTGATTCATCCATTTCCTTCTAGAGTTTACATAGGTAAAGAACTCTTTTCTGTTTTTCTTTGCATTCTTTGCCAAGGATTTCTCATAATCTGCCTTTGCCTGCCTAATCTCCTTTGTGACTTGGTTACAGACCAGCTTATATCTATCATAAGCTTCCATGTCACCCATTAATTTATATGTATCCCATGCATTTTTCTTCTCTGCCATATGTCTCATTAGTTCATCTGACATCCATTTAGGCCTAAACCTTGAACAATATTTCTTATTTGGTATGTAAGCCTAGTAGCTTCCAAGATATATTCTTTGATTGCTTCCCATTTTGAATTTGCTGTTGGTAACATCATCAGTTGGTCCCACTGTATAGAATTTAAATACAGTCTCAGACCATCGTAGTCGCCTTTATGAAAGCAAAAATCCTTCCGTTTACCCGATGGTAGTTACCTCTTTGAGTAAATCCCATTTTAGCACACTGTGATCATTGCCACCTAGTAGTTCCTTTATCTGCAGATTCTTAATGCATGGAGAATCACTACTGATAATCATACCAAGAGGTATGATTATCAGTAGTGATTATCATACCTCGCATGTTTGGGAGGCAACTCACTCTAGTTGCCTCCCAAACATGCTGCTGTAGAAAACAGTCATCCAATAAATCCACAAAAGCCTTGCAGTGTTTGAATGACCAACCCACAAATTCCAGTCAATATCTGGGAAATTAAAATCCCCCATTATAAGACTCTCTGATTTACTGGCCCACTATTTCCCTGTAGAGTTTCTTATTATAATCATCAGAGTCATTAGGCCTATAGCACACTCCTACTCTCAATTTTGATCTCCCAATGCTTATGTCACACCAAACTGACTCGACACTGCACTGTCCAGCGATGTCGACTGGCTTCACTTCCTTGGATTTTATGTGTTTCTTAACTAATAGCATAACCCCTCCTCCCTTCCTATCCTGTCTATCCTTTCTGTACACATTGTACTCCCCAAATTTCAGTTCTGCATTCCTTATATCTGATATCCCAACAATATCTGCCTTTGATGTTTTGAGCAATACCTCAAATTCATCAAATTTATTTACCAAACTCCTAGCATTGGTGTACATGCAAGTATACATGCACCTGTTCCTATTCTTAGCTACCCTAACACAACCCATGTGTTTACTTGTACCACAATGCCTCCCAGCAGTCTCTGAAGTACCCTTCATCTTGTTTTCCAGGCTGCTGTTCATTCCAATTGAAGCAGTGCAAGAATCACTTTCACCTCTGCCAGTGGCTACTGTTAATCTATTAGTCCTTGTATCCCCTCAAGCTAGTAGTTTTCCGACCCACCTAACACTGCCTCGATAGCATCAGCAAATATTCTTGCACCCTTTCTATTTAAGTGTATCCCATCCCTGTAGAAGCAGTCTCTCCTGTTAGCAAGTACAGACCAGGCTGAAAAAAATTCTACCCCTTGAGCCTTGCACGGTCATTCCAGGGCCGAATTGATCAACAAGGCTCTTGTCATATACTCTCTCCTATCATGTTTGGGCAGAATTGCAGACACTTTCAAATTCAACTCTAATTCACGACTTTTATTCAACAGTGACCTGTACTTGTAATTCCACCAGTGTCCTACTCTTAATCAAGAATTAGACAATTAAATTCTTTTAAAGAATCTAGTCCATGTTGTGGAGGTATCAGAATTGGCATACTGTCATCATGAAGGATTGGTCTCATCAATGAAATCAGGTTCGGATGAACAATCTTTTACTTATTCTTCACTGAGATTCCAGTTACGTTCACATTACAAAAGTAATGATCACCATCATGCTCTTTTGGCTCCATCCATATCGTGAGTATGGCATTTCACAATAGAAAGAGTGATCAACAAAAAGATCACCAAGCTTGACAAAGTCTTGTTTTGAGGGTATGATCTGCATATGTCTGGGTCAAACTTTGCTAGGTTTTAGCTGTGGAGAGAGAGGTGGGAGGGGACATGGACTGCATCAAGACTTGCCAGCATATCTTCCAGTTAAATCCTTAGAATTCTTAAGAGCACAGGAGGGGTAGGCAGAGGAGTTGAGGGAGAAGAGAATTTGGGATAGGTTATATACTAACAAGGTCGGCCGACCGGGCTAGCCGAGTGGGTAAAGTACCTGCCCGGCAACCCAAAGGTCGCGGGTTCGATTCCCGCCTCGGGCTTGGATCAAAGTACTGCAAAAACCTTGGGAGGTGCAATATGGCCACAGACGCCGATGCGCCAACAACTACCAAATCAAAAAAAAAAAAAAAAAAAACAAGGTCACTACAGCTCACCCTGGGGTGGAATTTTCCCTGGAAGGGGGGGGGGAGAAATTGAATCGATCTGTCTGAAGGAAAGGCCACACAACACAAAGGGCCTGACAGTTGATAAGGTATGATTGTTGTTTTTAGATCATATGGGGGACTTTGTGGAATTCTCATGGGGGGAGAGAGGTAGAATTTATAGTTTCACCACTGACAAAGGGATCCCCATCCAACTGCTAATCAGTCCCCCAACAGAAGACTGGCCAGAATTGCAACCCACAACAGTCTGGGTCATCTGCAGCTAACATCACTGGACTTTACTCTTTGCATGATGTCAATGTAGCTCTGAGCCTGGGAACAGGATCTGGCAGCCAAGACTTGGGACCAGGTCATGTGACCCATACTACCAAATGGAAATCCCATACCTTAGATTAGTAATCCAAAACAACTGACAACAGTCCTTGTTTTGAGGAATGTAAGGATCACTTTGGTTGTACACCTCATATAGGTTCATCAGATTGTGCTTGTAAGCCCATTATCAGGCATCCCAGATTAAGCTTTTGTACACTGTATTTAATAGCAGGGCTCACTTACCTGGCTTTCCCCTTCAGCCCTAAGTTTATAAATTACATAGTATTTCTAGATGTTTATAGCTTTCTACATTTCTTTCTTTCTTTCTTTTATATTTTAGCCTAGAAGAAGGCAAAATGGCCTTTGAAATGTCAACTATATCCCCCTCCAACAGCCTTACTTCTTTGCAAGCCCACATACACCTACACGCATGCATGAATGTGCGTGTGTGCTCACTATTTGAAAAATGCATTCTTCACCAAATCATCTTTCAATGCCAACAGAAATATATGTTATGCTTTAACCAAAATGAAATAACTAAAGAAGTCTTAGATCTTAAATTTTTTTTAATGTTAAATCTGCTACAAAATAAACTGGAGGGACCAAAGCATCCCCAAGTTCCACCTTGGGGATGCTTTGGTCCCTCCAGTGACAGAGGCAGACATCATTATTCACAGATTGACCTAAACTGCTAATATTGCATCATACAAACAGCATTACCAAATAGTGCATCTACTATTTGTCTAAAATTCTAAGGATGTCATGACAGCAGTTTTGAGATGTTGGTTTCTCATCAGACAAGTGGTTTCTATCAGCCATCATATAATGAGAAACCAGTGAGTCTCAAAACAGCTGTCATGATAATGTCCAGTGTTTTAGACAAATGGTAAATTCAACTTTTGGCAATGTTATTTATATGAAATGACGTTAGAACCACATATAATGGTATCATCTCTAATATAAATCCAAAGCCATTGATGATGATTTTATGTTTCAACACCCTTCCCTTCTAAATTTAAGCAGTTTTTATGTCTACTTCTATTTTCTTCAGTTTTTATGTATATTATATCTTTTCATGGAGATCTATTATAGGCAGAATGAAATGTCCACCTTTTTTTTTTCATACAGTATCTAAAATAAGGAATAATATATTTTAGATACTGTATACCGTAGAGGGTCTTTTTTTTTTTTTTTTGATTTGGTAGTTGTTGGCGCATCGGCTTCTGTGGCCATATTGCACCTCCCAAGGTTTTTGCAGTACTTTGATCCAAGCCCGAGGCGGGAATCGAACCCGCGACCTTTGGGTTGCCGGACAGGTACTTTACCCACTCGGCTAGCCCGGTCGGCGTAGAGGGTCTGATACTATTTAAAACACAGGAAAACTTCATTAATACAAACTTCAAGGGACCTAATTTCTCTCACTTTGTAATAATGAAATTTGTGAAATGAACATGTCAAAATCAGTTTTCTAATTTTGTTTCATAGTTTACTCCAATTAAACTTTAATTCGCCATTTTACATACATTTTTTACTTAAAATTAATATATTCATAAAATAAAAGAAAAACAACTTAATTAAGGAAATTTTAAATGATTTTTAATTAAAACAAATAAGATTTTCTAAAATAAGGATTAAATGTTCTGTTTTACTTACAATTTTTTAACACTGTTGATAAAATTGACAGAGGAATGTTAAATTGCCTTGCAATTTCTGTTTTGGTTTTGTCAATGATTTGGAGTTTAGTACCCAAGTATAAATTATTTTATTTCTCCTTTATATTCATGTTGAACAGCGACAATTTTCACTTTTGATACAAATCAAATGTTTATTTCACTAAAATCAGTTCAAAATGTGAAAATCTCACTTTCAGAATAAGTTGATGTTTGAAGTACATGCTGTTGGGTGACTGTGATTCATGCATGCATCTACAAAATAAATGCAGTAATGTTCTTGTATTTTCTTTATGTTGAACTCCTCTGACCCTATGTGATCATTCTGAAGTACAAAGAGAAAATTGATTTATTTTATTATGCTAATGCCCATATCTGTAGGGTGAATTATGCCAAATGTGTTAAGCTCCCCTCATATTTCACATTAAATTGATGAATCTGACTACCCCTCTCCTGAAATGACTAAGCAACCTTGACACATAGGTATTGTGGTGCAATCAGTATGCTTGTATCGTATTGGTTTTATTGGTTTATTAATAGTAGTCTCACCTGTGCTAACCACACTGAAAAGTATGGTTATATTATTCATGGGACAAACACTAACTTTTTAATACATATTACTCATATTTTGTATTAAACATTTTTTAACCTGAGAACATCTATCCCCTTTTGAAGGGGAATAACATATACTTTGTATAAATGAGAATTCTGGCTATTACCGAGGCTTTCCTGTATTTCACTTACATGATATCCTTGTGCAAGGAACATGTCAGTTTTAATTTACTTCAGCACAGAGACAAAAAAAAATTTTATTGGTTTAGTAGGGCCTAAGTTTTTTAAGCAAAAAAAAAAAAAACAGAATGAAATCAACAATAAATTAAGATATACTTACATTAATCTGTTTATTCTGCAGAAACGCTAATGACGATAACATTTTATGTGCCCTGAAGTTTCTTCTTTTAATATATATGCAACCATGCTGTAAAACAATAGCCTTGGTTAATTAGAGGTAACAATAACAAAAGCATAAGTTTTTCAATAAAAAACGCTGCATCTTTAGCAATATCATCTTCATCACTTTATACTAAGCATACAATAAATATACTGCTTGGAGACTGTCATTATTAAGCACTGAAGTATTCAGGTTGGCTGAGCAACATGTTTAATTCACAGTTTGTGATGAATTAGCTATTTGGGCAGAGGGGACAACCAATCTAAAAAAGCCTAACTAAGAATTCTTAGTTACACTTTGATAGATTGGCTTTTTATAACATCACTGAAAAATTGTAATCAAGCTGCAGTAGTCACATTACCCACCTACTACATATTGCAATTTGAATAAAAATTATTTAAGGAAATAGTTGATGTTAAGCAGGTATTCAGATAGTAAGTGAGCATGCACACCACTCCATAAGATAACATCAAAAAGTTTATTATGGAAATTTTGTATTTTCATAAAGGTTAAAGTGAAATTAAAATAAGGCAAAAATAAAATAAAGCAAACAAGATAAGATAAAAAAAAGTACAGCTGCTGTTTTGCAGGCTACTTTGTCTTTTTCCTTTGGGCTAAAAAAATATAAAAGAAAGAAAGAAAAACATCTGCAATAATAGTGTAATTATATTTTTTAGCCTAGGGGAAGAAGGAATAGACTTCAAGACATCAGCTTTACCTTTTTATCTTATCTTGTTTACTTCACTTTATTTTTAGCTTATTTTAACTTCACCTTAACTTTGTACATAATTCTAGTAATAAAGGTTCTGATACACTGTGGTATGTGCTCACCTACTCACAATCCACTTTCCTCAATCAATTTGTTAAGTTGTAACTGTGACTGAGATTGTTGAATTATTTTGTTTTATATATATAAATATCTAGTGAAGGCAGTAAACTTGGCTGTTTCACTAAAGGATAGATTTAAGATGTTTACTGTGTAAAATTGCGAGTTGAAGTATCATTATAAAATGTCTTGTGGAGACAGTAAATCAGTCTGTTTCTCTCAGGGCTTGATTATGGATGTATATATTTTGTAGGATGTAAATGTTGCCTTTCTTTTAGTTTAATTATGATCTTCTCTTTCATCTTCCAGGGGATGCCTCTTTCTTTATCTCCTTCTTTTTATCTCTTTCCTTCCCCCCCAAATTTCCCATACTTCTCAAGACATCTGGTCCCCAGGGAGCAGGGGACCAGATGTCCCCTACTCCCTGGCTGCAAAGTCGCCAGATGCCGATACTCAACATACACTTTCCAGCCTTGGCTTTGCCTTTCAGATGCTACTGAGGCTTACAGGGGAAATCCTGGAGACCACAATCAAAACAAACACACCTTGACCTTGTTCATTAAATAAAAAAAAAATTGTCTTTAATAAGTATTGGCATTTCCTGAGAAAAGGTAAAGTATTGATATGTTGAAAGGAATTCTAAAAATCCAAAAACGTTTTTACAGAAATAAAAAAAATATATATAGGTAGACCTGTTAGACCACATAGCACCAGATTTGTTACAACAGTTGCACCACTACTTAAAGGTTAATAAACTCATGTAGAGTTATTCTGTTGGGGAAGGGATTGTAGTTTGATGTTTTATCAATAAACTAAACTATTTAGTCACACTGAAAAGTGCTATTCATACTTAAGAAATCCATATGACTTTATCCTCTTTCAATCAATTTCATTTCATTCTCCCATGAACCTTATAAATTATCAGAAACTACTAGAATTGCTGTATTTTTAAGTTTCAGTTTGTTACACTTTTCATTTCGTTACGGTGCTTATTGTGATCATGGATAATGTTATCACTTTTTATGAAGTCCTGATGTATGCTGTATACTAATAAATAGAAATAAATGATGTTCGTTGTAATCAGCGCATTGATTTATGTTATCACTTTTTTCTTTGTCACAGTTTACACATGTACAGTGGAAGTGATTAAGTAACATCCCACTGTTTTTGAACTCCGACACATTGCATGTCTATTTATTGCAGTTGCTTTGTAAAGTTCATATGGTTGTCAGCATTGTTATTCCGCAAAAGAGAGTACTGTATCTGCACTCCTATCATTCTGACTGTTTTATAGTAGAGCATTAATCCTTTTCTAATTCTTGATTTTAATATTTTCTTTGTTTTTAATGGTTTGTATAGATTTCCAGAAACATTATGATAGTTTCATTTTTATCAATGACTTTCTTAAAGAAATAGTGACCAATCAAATTAAAGTATTTTATACTGCCTGATTTTAATGTTTTCTTTCTGTCTACTCCACCTTTCTCATGGATACATTTCTGCTCTGCATCAATAAAAAGTTCTGAACAGCTGCATTCCTGTTTCATCAGTTATTGTTATCAATTAAGCTGTGTGTTCAGAATGGTCAGATTTTTTAACTTTAAAATTCATTACAATTTACGTAGGAAACCCAATCCTGGCCCAAAGACAAATTCCATACATGAATTCAGAAACATCACCATATTAGTTTATTTAGGTAATGTACAGGATTAGGAAGTTTATTATAAAATTTTTTCCACCTTACTATGCCAATAAACCATAATTTTGTTACAGGGAAAAGTGTCTTATTCAATAATATTACATTTAGGGTTAATACTCTACAGTTGATAATTCCCTTTAAAAGCTTAATAAAAAAAAATCTTATTTTTCTGCTTTCTAATCATGATGAGGTTGGTTTACATGTATAAGGGAATGGCATGATTAGGTTGATTTCTGGGGCAACACTGTCAGCTCATAGTAGTCTCACTATGGCATCAATACAATATTATAAAGTGATACATAAGTTTCTTCTGCTTGGCACTGCAGATCAAACTGTGAAGACTCATTGCTATAATGTGCAACAGTAAAACCAATTATTCTATTTTAACCCACTTCAATTTACAATGTACAAATTATTTTGCAGCATGCTACTGGCTGAAATCAGCATGAGATGCATAAGGAATTTCATAACAGTTTCCCTGTGAGACTAAACTAAAATAAAAAATAAATTACTAGAATTCATGAAGCCTGGTAATATCACAGACAAACTTTGGAATGGGCATTCAGTGAAATCCACGAGGGATGAAACTACACAGGTTATTACACTAAATACATCTGCAATGAGGCCTCTAAGGTTGGGATTATTCATACCACAAATTTAAACAGATACGCCAACTGTTTAAAACTGATTTAATAATAAAATAAAATACAAAAAACTGTAAAATAATATTTACAAAAATTGATTATTTACAAAAAACTAGTTTGAGACAAAAAAAAAAAAATAAATAAAATAAGTAAATACGTTAAAATGCATTAAAATATAAATTTAAAAGCGATAAAAACACTATTGAAGCTTTCGGAGATGTCTGCCTCCTTCCTCAGCAATAATGAAACTTAAGCGACACATCCTTAAATACCAGGTTCGCGGCACACGTGGATGACCAGGCGCATACTCGGTATCCCTTTCACGTGTACCAGAACCGGAAGTGGCCTGGGGGGGGGGGCGTGGAAAACTAAAACATTTATCTCTGGCAAAAACCACCACCTCAAAAAGGGGGTGAAGTCGTACTCCCCTATCTCTATTCATGCTATTGTTGCCAGAGGATCCAATCCACAGACTTTCCAGCTACTTGCGGTCTCAGAATTTATGTGCCCAGTCAAGGATGACAGCGTTGTCGGGGGAGACCTGGTGTTGTTTTTCCCAACAGTGCATTCCATGCCCCTAGGCCACTTCCGGTTCTAGTACACGTGAAAGGGATACCAAGTATGCGCCTGGTCATCCAAGTGTGCCGTGAACCTGGTATTTAAGAATGTGTCGCTTAAGTTTCATTATTGCTGAGGAAGGAGGCAGACACCTCCGAAAGCTTCAATAGTGTTTTTATCGCTTTTAAATTTCTATTTTAATGCATTTTAACATATTTACTTATTTTATTTTATTTTAGTCTCAAACTAGTTTTTTGTATTATTTTATTTTATTATTAAATCAGTTTTAAACGGGTTGGCATATCTGTTTAAATTTGTGGCACTAAATACGTATAAAAAGCCTAAAAAAACTCCTAAGAAAAAATTTTTAAATATTGGGCAATCAGTCAAAACTAAGAGCATATTAATACAGTCGAACTTAGTTATAACGAGCATCAAAGGACCAACAATTCCTCGTTATAACCGTTACTCGCTATATCAGTGATCAGTTAAATCTACATCCTATTTTTTTAATTCTAAATAACTTGATAAAAAGATAGATTCAAAAAACAAAAGAAATATTAGAGAGAAAATAATAATAATACAATATTAGTATATACCCACATATTATATGTATTAATATGCTTGTATTTAGTTTTTAAATTGATCCAATCAACTGCTGTTACATACAAAATTGTCGCATCCAAATTGTTTAGCAAATTTTTCCGTTTGAGCCTTCAAGATCGAACTGTCTATTGAAATTCCAGCACTTCTTTATTTATTATTATTATTATTACTTTAGTTATTATTACTCTTGTGGTGCAAGGAAGCCTGAGGCTTATGTTGCACCAGCCAAAAAAAAAAAATTTTCCAAGTTACCCTGAGAGAGAGAGAGAGAGAGAGAGAGAGAGAGAGAAGAATGATGATATCCAGCTCAGGACTCTAGGTGTGCCAAGCCCATACTCACCAGACGTGAGCCCCTGGAGTTCATGTAGTGAACCATTGAAGCAATGCTTCATTGGCATTTGTAACTTCGCAATTTTTAATTTTTGTTTCCAGTTATGTTGTTTTCCCGTGCCAATACGAAAACATGTTTATTCTTCCACAATGTCATTACTGTTGAAGAGGACAAAGGAACTTTTTACACACTTCAACGTTTTTTGCACCATGTTCAACTCACGAATAATTTCGAGTTCTTCGTGAATAGAGAAACTTTCTTTTGTTAGTAGACATGTTTCCGAAGGAAGGGTTCGTTTCTACCTGATTTTATTTAAAATGATAACGTGATCTGCATACAAAGTTTTTAGAAGTCCCGAAATGCAAACAAAACTCATTATAAACCTCAATTACAATTTTATCACTACCGGGAGACTTTCTATTCTTAAACTTTTCAACTGCTTCTTCCAATTCCTGCACTATAAACTCTTCTCTCCTCTTCTGCTTCATATTCTCTATTCAATCTTCTGAAGAGTTCATTACTAACTGATTTTATTTAAAATGACAGTAAAGTGATCTGCATACAAAGTTCTCAGAAGTCGTGAAATGCATACAAAGTTCTTAGATTGTCCTGTTGACAAAATTCTTAGAAGTCTGGAAATAAATTTATGGCTCAGTGAATACAAGACAATCTGTAAATAGGGTAATATGACAAGTGGAATGCCAATGCACTATTGTATAGCCCCCGTATTGTAAGTCGCACTTTTCATTTTCGTCTATTCCAAGAATTGGGGTTTTTTTCTGACTACCCCAGCAATTAAGAATATTTGCAAAGTTACCAAAATTTGTATGGTATATCCGTGCAGTACGCTCGTTATAACAGTGGGTATGGGAATACACATAAATTAAAATCATTATGGCTTTCTGCTTGTTACAGCCATGATCTCATTATTTCCGTGCTTGTTATAACCAAGTTCGACTGTATTTGAAAGAATTTATGTACTGTTTCTATTTAAAAATCTCAAAAATTCCAAGAAAAAAAATTTCTTCAGAACATGGCTAGGCATAAATGTTGATTAACAGGATGGACTGTCAAAGAAATACCAATCAAATGCTTACTGGAACAGTGCAGCCAAGGTGACCCATGGTGGATTTTGCTCTAATTCTGAAAATTGCAGGTCAGTTTTACTCCAGAAATAAACATTCCTCTTATGGACACTTTGATAAATTATAAATTCTGATTCTGATAAACTATAAAATCTGAGAATAAAACCTTATGGCACTGTAGGAGCATCACGAAAAGCTCAAGTAACTTTGAACATGTTGCACTTTGATTCATACATCATATCGTTTAGCTTGTTGAAGAATGCAGGCCTGAAGGATTTCAATTGAAAATCATGTTACATTGTGTTAGCTTTGTGGTGTTTGGAATACCAAGTTCAGACAATCATTTCCACAGACTTTTCAGAGGATGTATCTGATCCCATCAATGATACACAGTGTTCCTGCTATGTTGACAGTCATCTAGTCCTTTTAACCAGGATTTTTTTTTTTTTTTAAATCTAGAATTGATCCAGTCACAAGCAGCTTACACTCCCATTACAATACTGTCATTTTAGGAGGAGCATGTCTATGTTAAATCTTGCAGATAAGTCCC
Organism: Mastigoproctus giganteus; assembly: GCF_048544385.1. Classification (NCBI taxonomy): domain Eukaryota; kingdom Metazoa; phylum Arthropoda; class Arachnida; order Uropygi; family Thelyphonidae; genus Mastigoproctus; species Mastigoproctus giganteus. Next base: position 59,195,481 of record NC_143579.1, on the reverse strand, counting down.
ATTCTACATCTTACGTGGTTTCCCTTGTCTGTGGTTGTTCATGAGCCCATATTTCCAACATATGAGCATGTGTTGAGCATTTGAAACAGAATTTATTATCATCCACAATTCTCATTAATGATATTTAAACAAACTACTTCGAGAAAAATGTGGGGTAACAAAAATTTTGGACAACCCTGTGTGTGTGTGTGTGTGTGTGTGTGTGTGTGTGTGTGTGTGTGTGTGTGTGTGTGTGTGTGTGTGTGTGTGTGTGTGTGTGTGTGTTCTGTCTGCTGTTTCCCCCCCCCATACTACACTTAAGGACCAACACTATTTCTAAATGTTACAACAACAAAATCAAACGAAACAGCCTGTGGCAAGGTTTGCATAACTGTGGCCGTTTAGTGGAAAGCTTGTGCACATGCAAAAATTTGTATCGTGATGAGAGGGCTCACATAAACAGCTAAAAGCAGCAGTTCAGCAGTTATGTGCAAATTACCAAATGGTGAGCATGATTGTTACAGATGTTCGATTGGTTTCATACAGTGCTACAGACAAGAAACTTGGATGGACTTACACAACTCCAGATACTGGAAGGCGAAACTGTAACCGGTGTATGCTACTGTACTGAGGTAATCCTTCCCCATGTGCATCTGTTCTGAGGCGCCATTGGTCACGAGTTCGTATTTATGGATGATAACGCCACACCTCATTGCACTACAACTGTCGATATGCTTTTGGAAAGTGAGAACATTGTTCGTATGTATTGGCCTGCCCACTCCCCCATCTAAATCCCATTGAACACATATGGGATGCTCTGGGGAGATGCCTAGCGGCACGTCCACACCCACCAGAAAATGTTCACCAGCTGAAGATGGCACTGACCGAGGAATGGACGATGTTACTGCAAGAACTTATCAACAACATTGTTCTAAGTATGGACAGGCGGTGCAAAGCCTGCATCGACATTAGGGGTGGCCATATCTCCTACTGAGGACCATCTCTTCTTTTTGTTCCATCTTTGGCAGTGTTGCATCTGTATCTTGGCAGCCAGTGCTATGTTGCCATTTTTGAATAAAGTCCCCCTGTACTGTTTTGTTTCCGTTGTTGTGTCAGTGTTGTTTCCTTCATCATTTCTGTACGAGGTTCCTTTGGTATGCTTTTCCAATATCCAGACCACTCCTATGAGAAGCTACAGGCGAAAAGCTGACTGGTCTTTAAGTTTTGCACACCAGTGTAGTTGGCATTATACTATTTAGAATTCTTCTTTATATTATTATTTTTGTAGTTTTCTTTCACTTTTTGATTCATACTACTTACTGAAAAAGTGCAGTTATTGTTTTCGTTTCCCAGTAGAGTCTAAATTTTACTGTTTGATAGTAGCAACTATATGGCCATTTGCTATGTAACTGCATTTGCATACACAGTTAAATGTTCCCTACTGCTATTTTAAGTCAGGTCCATGTCATTTGTACCTTACTGCTGTGTAATATGAATGTTTTTGGATTATATTTCTACATTTCTTTTTGTCACATCAAATAAATATTTTATCATTTCCTTACATTTAATATTGATTAAAAGTAAGGAAATATCTCTCCATTTTAAACAAAAAATGGAGTGTTTCAGAAGTGTAATCTTATCTAAAATAAACTGGTTCAATCAAAATGTGCATCTCTATGATAATTTTTGTTTATAACTTTCATTTGCCAAAATAATGATATTCTTACCTCATAAAAGTAAAAGCCATACAATGGTACCAGCTGAAGAGAATTTTTCATCACATATCGAACATGGCCCAGACTTCCTTGGCGTTCAGCTAACATGTGAACAATAACCCAATCCACTTAAAAAAAAAAAAAAAAAAAAATCAGGAATTAAAATTACAATTTAACCAGTAAAATTCTGATGGGAACTGAACGCAATTAATGTATATGATTTTCAAATTATTTCAATGTCTATGTTGAAGTATAATCCTGCAAGCATGATTTCCAACTGTGATGCATGCATGTGTTTTCAAAGGATAATGTGCAAAAAGTTCTAAGAAGTAATAAATAATAAGAGGGGGAAAAATCTCATATAAATGTGTCCAATTCTGAACTGTTATGGAGCTATGGCTGTTGAATTTTAAAAAACAGCTATGGGATTTTGATTGGTAAAAAAATAATAAAAATAATAGACTTTGTACACAGGAGTCTTACAGGCAGGTAACAGTCCAACTGCTCATAACATGTAATCCTCAAGTTAAAAAAAAAAAAAAAAAACAACCTCTTTTCACAATTATTTATTTATTTATTTTTTTTTTTTTGCTGACGCTGCATAAGCTTGCCTTCTTGCATCATATGCTTCTACTAATGCTAATGCTAAAATGCTAATAAATAAGAATATGCAGATATATAGCAAGTAAAAATATTTATTCATACTAAGTTATATGTCTGCTAATTCATATTTTCTTTATTTTATTATTATTTTTTACCATTCAAAACTCTATAACCATTTTTTAAAGTTAACATTATTATATTAATTTTTATCATTATTATATTAATATTAGGATTGATACAATCCTAATATTGTATCAATACATTTATCTACAAAGCAAAACTATACTTGGATACTGAAACAAATCTTGTCACTACCAGTGACACAAAATTTTATTAAAAGTGCACTAAAAATAAAGGTCTTTTGCTAATACACTTGGAATGGTTTCTATTGTTTGAATCCCTAAAAATAGGATGAAAAACCATATAAATATGGCTTATTTAAGGTTGAATTTCATTCTAGCTCAACAGCAAAAGAACAACTGAAAAGAAAAAGCAATGCTCGTCAGGACTGCCATGTGTGGTTGCATGTGGTGCACCACTGAGAGGAACCTAATGAAGAGGGACACCATCTGGACTTTAAAAATTCTAAAAATTAAAATTTTTAAACTAGAATGTTCTTATTTTTGTTTGTACTTACATTACTAAAAAGTTACCAGCCAATTACAAAATCATCCAAAATTTTTCAGCCATAAATACGAAACAGAATGATAAAAGACATTTTTTGTTATAACGTGTTAAAACAGTTTTAGTTTTTTTAATTCCAAAATGTGTTCTTCATTGATCATTACAAACTACATTAAAATAACTGACTACAATTATTTATTAATTTTTATTTTTGGGAGGTTGGGGAGGGGATGCCAATATGACTTTGTACACAGGAGTCTTACAGGCAGGTAACATTCCAACTGCTCATAACACGTGGGATACACTTAAATAGAAAGGGTGCAAGAATATTTGCTGATGCTATCGAGGCAGTGTTAGGTGGGTCGGAAAACTGCTAGTTTGGGGGGATACAAAGACTAATAGTTTAACAGTAACCGCAGGCAGAGGTGAAGGTGATTCTTGCACAACTTCTATTAGAATAAGAAGCGACCTGGAGCGAGGGGTGTTGGGGGTTTCAGGGACGGATGGCAGTCATCATGGAATAGTTGGGTATATGGGATGTGTTAGGGTAACAAGGAATAGGCATAGGAGCATGTATGCTTGCATGTATACCAATGCTAGAAGTATAGTAAATAAATTTGATGAATTTGAAGTGTTGGTCAAGACATCAAAGGCAGATATTGTTGGGATAGCAGAGACGTGGTGTCACAAAGATATAAGGAATGCAGAACTGGAATTTGGGGAGTACAATGTGTACAGAAAGGATAGACAGGACAGAAAGGGAGGGGGTGTTATGCTGTTAATTAAGAAAAACATAAAATCAAAGGAAGTGCATCCAGTTGATATAGATGAACAGTGCTCTGTTGAGTCAGTTTGGTGTGAGATAATCACTGCGAAAGCAAAAATAAGAGTAGGAGTGTGTTATAGGCCTAATGACTTGAATGAGTACAATGAACAATTGTACAGAGAAATAGAATGGGCCAGTAAATCAGAATGTCTTATAATGGGGGATTTTAACTTCCCAGATGTTGACTGGAACTTGTCGGTTGGTCACTCACACACTAGTCAGACTTTTGTGGATTTATTGGATGATTGTTTTCTGCAGCAGCATGTTCGAGAGGCAACCAGAGAAAGTAACACTCTTGATCTGGTTATCAGCAGTGATCATTCGTGTATTAAGAATTTGCAGATAAAGGAACCACTAGGTGGTA